>NW_027130587.1:0-636071 GCF_026122565.2 Emydura macquarii macquarii
AAGGATGGTTGCCACACCCATCCTCTTTAACCAGGATTGTGATTATGTATAGATCAAAGACCTGCTTGATGGCAGCCATTAGCCACCTCCAGGAGAACAGTACGATATTTGTCAAAATGAGCCACTCTTTCAGCTCGGGAGAAGTTTTAAAGTCAGGTCAAAGGCAAAATCCTAGTTCAGCCTTAACTGTGGAACCACTCGCAGTGCTTCCATAGTTTAATATGTTATCTTAAATGTACCTCTTAGAGGCCCCAATCCACCCAAGTAACTAAACTCATATTTATCTTTAAGCACAAGAAGAATCCCATTAAAGACAGCTGGACTCCTGGGAGCAAAGCACTTTGGAAAATTAGTTAATCTATTCAGGAGTTTAAATCCGGATTTAGGAGCCTAAAATTAGGCTTCTATTTTTGAAAATCTTGGCCTTAACCTATCTGTATCTCAGTCCCTCACCTTTAAAATGGGGCTTATACTTCCCTACCTGGTGGGGGCATTGAGGATAACTCCATTAATGCTTGGTAGTTCCTCAAGCCCAAATCCTCAAAGGTCCCGTTGAGTTCAGTGAGAGTTGGGTGCCTTTGGATCTGGGCCCTAGATATTATGGTGATAGAGGTCACAGAAATACCTGGATCAGTCAGTGGCATCTGTCTGACACGGTATAACACAATCTTGTTTTACAAGTAACAGGAAGCTTTTCTGGAGATGTTTTTGGGAAGTGAGAGCAAAGCAATACAGAATCTCCTTTGAGAAAGGGACTGTCTTGGTTCTCTGTTTGTACAGCACCTGACGCAAGGGGGTCCTGCTACATGACTGAAGCTCCTAGTTGCTACCACAATACAAATAAGAATAATTAATAAATTATAAACCCCATGCAGTTCAGAGCTTCTTGGTTCTAACACTGTCTCAATCCTACAAAGAGACCCTCTTCATTGATTCCTCTTGTCTTGACCGTTATAGTCAATTATTGATTCCTCTTGTCTTGACCATTATAGTCACAAAGAACCCATCATGGATGAGGTGGAGCTGAGAGTTAAATTCTCATTCTGAGCTGTGAGCTTGCACTTCCTTGTACATTGCTAGTTTCTCTGTCTGTCATTCGCGTCCCTCCCTTACCCCTTTCCGCTGGGATTTTCCAGCTCCTGGCGAGTAACGGTTATATTTGCAAACCCAGAATTTCCACATACCTGCACTTCTCAGTCTCATGAGCAGGAGTTTGTTCTGTGGAGGTTTTCTCAGGACACAAAGACTAAAATAAAATCCCACTTTTAAAAAATTATTATTATTGTTTTTAGAGCGCTAGGTGACCTTAAAGAGCTGGCAATGGGAGAAGTGGCTGGTATCCCATTCCCAACCACTTCCAAAAATGTATCTTGGAAAGAAAGCAAAGAAAGCACAGCTGCTGTTGATACAGGAAGAGAAGATAGCGCATGGCAGATGCTTCTCTGGGGCAAGGATCAAGCAGGGAAAATTGAATGAATTGAGACGGCCCTTCCGCCCCAATTCAGCAAAGGTATTCCATCAGGTGCCGCATTTTAAATGTGTGAGTATTTCTGTATCCGGAACTGATGCCTCAGTGCTATTGCAAACTGTTGAAACCCTGGCTTTGTGTGTTCCACAAGAAACACATTTTTCTTCTCTCTCACACACATTATAAGGGCTTGTATTTTCACAAAATCAGGGAACTAAGTGCAGATGGGCCAGTCTGGATGCAATTAGCAATACACAGATCTTCACCTAAAACTCTGAATTGAATCTGTGCCCAAAGCTTTCCTGATGCTTGGAAAAAAAACTTGATCAACATTTTAAAAATTGCTCCCCAAAATAATTCAGTTAATTATTTAATTACAATAAAGTTTAGACCTTTGTAGTACTGTACTCTTACCACAGAGAGCATTTCAAGGCCCCAAGTCAAGAAAGCATCGTGGTTTAAGAAGGGTGCTGGCATGCATGCATATCTTTAAGCAAGCGCATAGGTGCTGTCCTGAACTGGGATCTAATAGTACATCTGCACAGTAGTTGGGAGTGTGTTTCCCAGCTCAGGTAGACAGCCACATGCTAGCTCTGCCTGACCTAGCACCCTCAAAATAATGGCATGGCCAGTGGTAACATAGGCAACAGCTTGGACTAGCCACATGAGTACAAACCCACCTGCAGTTGGACCCCCTGGGGATATATTTGGGTGGCTAGCCTGAGCCACGGTCCGTGTTACCCCTACTTAGGCTGCTGTTTTTCAGCTAGCGCATGTCTGTCTGCCGTAGCTGGGAAGCAAGCTCCCAGCTACTGTGTAGACAGACCCTTAACAAAGTGAGCGTGTACTGCATCTTTACAAAGAAATGACTGAATATCTACCTCTGGGTTTCAAGGTAACATAACTGCTGTTGAAATCCAAATACAAATGCGCAGTTTGGTTTAAATGGGGGTAGTTAAGGCAGCGCCACAGAGCGAGGCTCCTCTAGAGGTTTTGGTCTGAAATAGATCAAATCTGTTGACTTTCCAGGCTTGCTGCAAAAGGCATTTGCTTGATAGGGTGTCTAGGGAAAAGCTGAGGGGATGCTTCCTCCATGGTAAAGGGCTAGCTGATAAAGGTGGCTAGCTGAGTTCTCGTGGAACTGATTTTAGTGCAGCTGAGAGTTCATTTAATTGTATTTACTGTGTAATGAATTATGTTAGGGGGCCTAGAGCCTTGGAAAGGCCTCGTCATCATTTTAAATCCAAATAAATAAATACAAGTTCTTCTCCTTTCTGTTTGCAATACAAGTGAAGATCAGCTCACGCATGGCTTCTGAGTGGGATAATTTATCAGCTGGTGGGAAGAGGTAGCACAAAGTGTTACTTCAGGTCCCCATGCAAAGGTGTGGAGATACAGGAAACTGAATCTGCCATTTGTGTGTGTGTATAACAATCCTCTTCAGAGCTTTTACAGGTTCCTAGGACTGCCCATTTCTACCTCCATCTCATGCTGAGAGACAAGCATTAGGTAACTAGAGACTAGTACTCCCTCTGCATCACACACCATATGGCATGTTGATATTCACCCAAAGGACTGGACACCTTCCGTCACTCTTTCCCCTAAATCACACTGGCAAGGATATAACATAGGCAAAGACCTGGGCTGGTCTTAGGAGTATATCAAGCAAGTGGCTTCATGGAAACAGTAGAGACACTTGCCAATTCAAAGGATGCCCAGGGCTTGTTGATTTCCTGTGCTAAAGTCACTAATCACTGCTGTCCCTTTCATTTAGGACAGCCACTGCTTCTGGCACTTCCTAAGTACCTGTCTTTCTGCCTGCACATCAGGGCATTGATAACATCTCTGCTTGCTTTCTAATGCAACACAGTGAGGTTGGGGTTCCCAGAGCACCTCTTCTCTGAGCTAAAGTTAGAAAGTTGCATTTTGTTAGTGAAAATCTCAGCTACAAACATCCCTAGCTTTGAACCCATATGGGGCTGAGATATTCTAGTTTTTATGGTGAGGTAATCTTTGGCCTGCAGGCCACATAGCAGCATAAGGCAGAGTAAGCACCCCCCTTTATGCAGTATGGACTACCCAGATCTCTGCCCACAAATGCTCCAGTCTGCACAGCTAAGCTGATGTGAGGGTGTCACAATTTGCTGCTGATATAGACCAGTGGCAAACTATTACCCCTCCCAACCCCAGATCACAGTGGGAATCCTCTGAGCTTGAGAGAGCCTTGCAGTGTGCCATGACATGCACATGGTCTGTAGCAAAGCCACAGTCTAGCCCTTATGATGTGTCAGAGATGCTGAGCATGGCTCTGCCAAATAAATGGACTTACTTAATTGGATAAAGAAAATACCTTAACCCCCTAGAAAATCCAGTAGAGATGAGAGAACTGGAGACATCTCTTAAATGGACTAGACCACTTGGCCCATCCTGCTCCATTTCCTTTCCTTATTTCTCTTAAATATAGCATATAGTGTTTGCCTACGTGGGTCCTGAACTCACTAGTGCTTCTTTGCTGTCACACAGCCCTCAGCCGCAGCTTTTGCTTTCTTGCACCCGTTCAGTGGCATTTGAATGAATGCTCTGTGGGCAATGCTACAAATGAGCTGCAGTATCTCTTAGAGACACAGCAGCCTCCCCAGCTTAGCCAGCCCATGCTGTTGTCCCTTAGCTTGCCATCTTTGTAATCTTTCCCTGTCCTTCTCTGTTACATCCGGTGCGCCCCAATGAGTTGAATGGCATTTCCCAAGTATAACGGAGAGAAATTGCTTGTCAAAAAGCTGTTGCAAATAGTACCATCCTTAAAGGAAAATGTAATTACACAGGGCTAGAGTCTGCCATTGTTATTTACAGTGGGTGGCACCCTACTAGACTGCACTGAAGAAAATGGGACTACTCCTGAAGCATTGTATATCTATGCACACATTAATAGATGAGCATAAAATATCATCAGGTACATTTTAATTCCAGTGACATTTTGTTCCGTATGTTTCATTGTGTGACAGTTATCCCCGGTGACATTTTGCTGCCGTTTTATATCACGCGTTCATAAAGATAACAGCATTTTATAGAGCTGTCATTATCCTGAAGGATTCCCAAAGTGTTTCCCAAACTTTGTACGCAAAAAACTGAAATGAAACCAGTTCTGGGTAATTACATGACAGGGGTTTAATGGTGCACAGCAACGCTGCACAACAGCTTTAAAAAAAGAAGTCTGTACCGCAGTCTAGATCTTCAACTGGTACAAATTAGCATGAAGTCAACTGACCTAGCGGGCGATCTGGCTAATGGTACATATTTGGCAGTGAATTAAAGGTTGTTTATGTGTCATGCTGAGGAGTTAATCATTGTGTTAAGTTAGCATTGAATATATAATATGTTTAATATGAAATTTTCCCATGTTCCACTTGCCTCTGGGACCAGTGAAACAAAATGTCGTTGACCTAAAGTACAGACATGACTACTTGTTAAATATGAATGAAGAGTTCAAAAAATCCACAGTAATGTATGAAATAAAATAGATTCGACTTCTAGATTAATTGGATGATGAACCTGCAAAGCATCAAAAAGTGAATTGGAAGAGCTTATGATTGAAAGAAACAGAATTATGAGAAGATGAAAGCAAATAACAAAACCCAGAAAATAATACAGTAGAACCAGCAGCAAAGAATAACTTATATAAAACCGATGTCTTTCCTGCTAGAGTTACCTGCAATGAAGGTACTTCAGTTGAGTGGCAGCAGACTTTCTTCTCCTTATCATTTCCTGGTAAGTAACAGTTTTATAGTCCTCATCAGAGAGTAGGAGGAGCTCAATGCAAGTTGCTTCACACATTGGCACCTTTGGTATTGAGTATTAGGTGTATTTCCTGAAAAGAAAGGGGTTTTCCTTCAATCTACTGCTCCACAACTGGAAAAACAACCATGTCTAGTCCCTATTAGCCCAGCTGCTGATGTCACCAGTCATTGAAATTAATTTGCAGACAAATGCAAAGACAAAAAGCAACTGGCTTTGGAAGGGTATATAAACCCTGACACCAAACAGACACCTCTAGCATTGCTTGAGGAGATCTTCCCAGTGCTCAAGAGAAATCAACAGACACATTTAGAACCATCAGAATGGTCTACACAACTTTACAGGTAATGCTATTTCATGCTGAAGATCTATCCTTATCTTATTCTGTTGTTTAGGTTGTTTGGTTTTAATTAGAGTTGGTGGGAGTTCCTCGGCTGGTTTAAACTGTCATAACTCCACTGACTTCATTGGATCTATAATCATTTACATCAACCAGGGATCTGACCTAATGTTTAAAAAATTAGATGTTTTTTGTTGACTCCTTTTTGACCTACTGAAATGGTCCCTATTTTATATATTTCTTCAGTGTATTCCATGTATTTCTGTAGAGTGATGTATTGTTTTTATGAATGCTCTGTACTTCATATCTTAGTATCTACTCTGAATTTGTCCTGCTCACAGTTATGTAATGGGCTTAGCATGGTAGTTCTGTATCTTAAATCTTTATACTACAAATTCCGACATAGTACTTTTTTCCCCTGACTGTTCTTGGCACCCTTATCAGACTGGTTTCTAATTACCTAACAGCTTTGGAACAGGGTTCAGTTTACCTACTTCTTGTTTGAACTTTCCGGTTTTTATGACTCGAGACTTACAAGAGCAAGCAGTAAAGGTGCTCTTAAAATGCCTGGTTGCTTTATATGACAAACGGTATCCTTCTCTTTTCTCTAGAGATCCCAGAAGGTCTTAGCAGCATCCCGACAGGTACACAAAATTTCTGCTCAAGGTTTGTATCTCTCACTTAAAGAAATGTTTCTCTCTCTTTTTTAAAGCCTTCTGATATGTCAATATGTAAAAACAATTGACAGGAACTGGGTTAAACATGCTTAGAAAAGTCTCTTAAATTTTTGGAAGACAAAATGTATTATTGTTATTGTTTTCAGGATTTCACTTACGGGCCAATAAATTATTACTGTCTTTCAAGCTCAATTAACATGAACAAAATAGGTTTAAAAAAAAAAAGTGGTTATCGGCCCTGAACCAAACACACAATATTTACCTATTTTAGAGTCAAATTATGTAGTTCTTAATTAGCAGAGCTCCCATTTGTTAGAAATAATCAAACAGGTTGTCCCTGGGACGGATTGGGGAGACAGAACCCTTTATTGCCTGCTTGTTCCACTTCCACGCCAGGAGTGAGCAATAAGGGGTTTCTTTACGATCCTTTGATCCATAACAGTATGTAAATGTATCCATTTCCAGCAACTCCCCATAGATCCTTATTTGGTTACATTGACACCTATCAAATGAATATTAACAACTACATAATGAATATAATTATACCCGCCCCTGTTTGTTGTTTGCAGGATTATTGCACAAAGCGCAGGCACCTTACCTTGAAACTTACTAATATTCTTTAAAGTATGCTGTATGCAAGGGAGGAAAAAAGATAATGCTGTATTCCCACCAAAAACCTTGGCAGGAGGGAGAACAGTGATTTGTTAGTCTCACTCCTTACGCAAATCGCTAAAAATTCCACCAAATAAGAAAAACAAGGTTCACCTGTGCCATAAATCCATTCTCTGTAGTTTAAGCCCAATTACTTCCAGCTTTTAACTCTTCACTCTCCTACACCATTAACATAATAGGGAATCTTTCCTGAGAAAGGACTATAAAATTTCACTTGTACTGTAACCATGTATTTAAATGTTTAAATGGTAACGATCCTTGTTTGCCAAGAACACAGGCCTATGCTCTGCATTGTTAAATATTTCATATTTAATCTAGGGCTAGTTATTAAAATTGTTTAGAATAATTCCTACTCATTGTATGCTCCTGCTATTCTGTTCCCAGCCACAGTGGTATAAATCCAGAATTCCTCCACTAATGTCAGAGAGAGCAAAAGTTTCTTGTATAGGTTTTTTTTTTTTAAGTCCTAGAGATTCACATAGTTGGTCATTTTACCTTGATATAACAAATGCTGATCAAAGAAAGTGACTAAATAAACAAACAATTTAAAGTAATTTAAAAAATCCATGCAGAACCATTGACGCTAGTCAAATCTAATCTATAAGGCCCTTTTATTAACCTCTTTAAAAAAAGAGCACATATCACAGACTGAAGAAAGTGTTGCTGACAATATTTATATACTGATGGGAGGGTATAGCTATTACTTTATACTGAATTTCCAGAGGACATTTTCCTATTGTGAAGGTAGCAATTCTCAAAATGCAATGATTTGACATTATTAAACCAAAACATTCTGATGGTCCCAAACTGAAATTTTTTCAGAATGCTCATTCTGTGGAAAATTTCAAAATTTTGGCTCCTTTTTGTCTGATTCAGAATGAAAACAAATTTCAAAATGTCAGAGTTTCCCCACGGAATAGAAATTCCAGTTTCCAACCTGCTATAATTTAAAATTGAAACAAATGTAGAAGTAGAAATAGAAATCACAATAGGTAGTGGCTGGATGCCCTACTTCTTGGCTGGCAGTAAAGATGACCTCATAGCTAGACAGACTGGAACACGCATACATGTGTGTGTGATTTGCAATTTTAATCTATTTCCTCAATTTAGGCTTGTTCTTGTATGTGGCTGAGAGCTCTGACCTGAACCAGCAAAGCACTTAAGTAAGTGTTTAATGTTAAGTGCTGCCATTGACTTAGTAGGGCTATCATAGGCTTCAGTGCTTTGCTGGATTGGTTTAGAGTGCTGAGCACCTTGCACGATCAAGCCCTTTATGCTGCTCCGAGATAAACCAACGGAAGATGCTGTGTCTATTCCTGATCTCCTGAAGCTGATGTAAGTTTTGCCATTAAGTAGGACTGAGCTATTTGATTTAAATATGCCTAGTGCATTCCTCACCAGGTAAAGGAGCAGGCATCTCATTTGTCTCCTCTGTCCTGTGAAACCTCTCTTGGCACAGGGCTAATCACAGGTCTCACTTGCAACCTCCTTCCCAAGGTAAATTTCACCCACCATCCAGGGTTACAATCCCACTTTTACAGGCAGGGTTTTCATTCATCTTCTTTGCATTCTATCTGTGGCACTTCCATGGCTCCCATTACCATGGTACCCGAGTGCCTCACGGTCTCTAATGTATTTATCCTCATAACCCCTGGGAGGGAGGGCAATGCTGTTCTCCTCATTTTACAGAGGGAAACTGAGGCATAGAGTGGCTAAGTGACTTGCTGAAGGTCACACAGGGCAGGAACACAACCTGGGTCTCCTAACTCCTAGACTAGTGCCCTTGCCACTAGACCATCCTTCCTCTCCAAACCAGGGCAATGTAAGTTCTGCCACCTTCACTCCCGTCATTCCTGAGCAGCTCCATTGAAACCAATAGGACTCTTTGACAAGCAGGGTCCTACTCCATGGGAGTAGGGGTGGCCTAAAAGGGTCCGGCCCTGCAGCCTGGCTGATCCTTGCTTTCTGCTTATCCCCACAGTGCAGGAGAGGAGTGCTGCAGAGGAGACCGTGACTGGCAGCTTCGCATCCTTCATCCACGGAGTCCGGCCAGAGCACCTGTCTGAGGTTGTTTGTCACCGGAGCAAGAGGATGATCCTTGACAGCATTGGGGTTGGCCTCTTGGGCAGCACGACTCGTGTGTTTGATATCGCCCTGCGGTACTGCCAGGTAGGAGTGATACGCACCAGCACCCATGTTGCCATTAATATGGTACGTCTGGGCTGCATGTGCAGAGAACCAGCGCAAAGTGAAGGCAGTGCTTGACTCTCCGTGTTATGTCTTACGTGGGATGTAAATCACGCATAGACCTTGCAGCGGGGCGAACTTCGCTGTGAGCGCACAACGTCACAATCATGGGCGCATTTCCACTGCCAAGTGCAGAGAGCTGACACCAAGGCTCTTCTTGGAAACAAATGGAGCACAGCTCTCCCTACGACACTGGGAGGGAGAAAACAGGAAGTGCTGGCTGAAATTAAATTCCTAGCGATCAGTGAGTAGAAAAAGCCGTTGCTGTTTTTCTCAGCATAAACCGGTAGCACATTCCTTCACTAGCCACAAACTTCAAGATGTTCAGGTTTGTGTAGCTGGTTTTGTAAAGGAGGAAGAAGTTAAGCCCTTCAACTGAAATTTCATTACGTCTTTAGTATGGTGAGATTCTGTTGTTCTAAGAGGTGCCAGGTGCCAGGAATCCCATGTGGTGGAAATAACACAGCTGCAGCTCAGCTGCTTGAGGTCGTCACTTTAAGAATGCAGCCCTGCCCGGTTCTCCCGTTACTGGATTCTCTCCCTTTTGCAGCAGCTATATGCGTCGAATGCCATGAGCTCTGTCTATGGCAGGAAAGGGTTGAAGCTGTCCCCCACGCTGGCCGCATTCGCGAATGGAGTCGCGGTAAGGCTTTCTTTGCCAGAAGAGGCTGTTGAATGGTGCAGGGCACTTTAGGATAACCACACCCCCGATATACCTGAAGTTGGTACCTGAATATTGGTACTGGCTTCTGTCATGTGACAGAGGTACGGGCCTGATGTGACTGGGACCCAGAAATCAAGTTCATGTGTCTGCTCTGCATTCCACTTTTGTTACAGTGCCAGTTAGCACCAGTGACTCAGTGATGTTGTTATGAAATTCATTATTAATATTAGTAGCGCCATGTGTATTGCAGTAGGAGTCATAGACCAGGATCCCCCTGGTGCTAGGTGCTGTACAAACATGATTTTCACCTTGCTGTTGCCTCTCCCCTGTGGCAGGTTCACTCCATGGACTTTGATGACACCTGGCACCCTGCCACTCACCCCTCCGGGGCTGTATTGCCCACGCTGCTGGCAGCCTCCCAGATGCTACCTCCGAGCTCCAAACCCAATGGCCTGGATTTCTTGCTAGCATTTAACGTGGGTATTGAGGTGCAAGGAAGGCTCATGCGTTTCTCCACGGAAGCTCATAACATTCCTAAGAGGTAAATCTATCATGCTACAGGGCACAGGGCAGCGCAGCTTAGCAAGGGTTAGAACATGGCACAGCAAATTAAATCAGAAAGTCTGGAGGAAAACCAGACCCATCCTTTCTGTGATTCACGTAACACTGCAGAGTAGAGGCCACTTATTAAACTCTTTGGGAATCTGCAAAAGAGACACACTAGCCCAAAACAGCTGGTCTCTCTCAAAGTAAGCCATATTCTACTAAAGAGTCATCTCAGCTATAGATCTGCACGAATAATACATTTTTTTGGTTAGTTGGTGGCTTTGAAAAATTGGAACAAAATTCTTTTCAGGTCAGCCCAAAAGCAAACTTTTGACATTTTCTGCAAATTGAAAAGTCAAATTTTGTTTGATTTATTTTGGTTTGATTGAAACATCTTGCTTTGACAAAACTGAAAAGTTTCATTTTTTAAACATTTTTAAATTGTTTAAAAATCAAATTAAAGGCAACTAAGTCATTTCTATTCAAACAATCCAAATATTTTGAATTTTTTCTGATTTATTTTTTTCCCAAAATGAACCATTTGGCAAAACCACCAATGAATTTTCAAAAGGTTTTGGTGTCACTGAATCTGCTTTTTCACTGAAAAGAAGTTTGGGGCGAAAAATTTTGCCCAGATCTACTTGTATATTAATAGCTGCTGTGTGTGGAATAAGGGCCAGCAGGCTTATAAAAGGAGTCAGTGAGGGTTCTACAAATTTAGATCCAAGGAACTGAGGGTTTGGCCCACAGATTTGCAGGTGATTAGGCATAATTAATCCAGTGTTGTACCTTAATGACCTCTGATGACCTTACTATAATACTCTGTGATGGGGCAAGTGCTAGCTAGAAACACGAGGCTATGGTGAAATCACACTCCATTCGCTCTAGTTTGCCTCTCTGTTGCTCTTCATGTCCTCAGTGGTTCTTTCATAGAGTAGATCTGTCCTGTGCACTCACCGATATCTCTCATTAGATAGCAGGGGCTTGGTCTCCTCCGATGTGTCATCCTTGGCACCTGCCCAGCGTGGGTGTGCAACGTCACCAGATCAGAACTGTAGCATTTGACATCCACTTTGCACTAGTGCGGATGCTGATACCCGGTGCCAGACCAGAGAGAATCAGGTCCTACACATTTAGATTCTTCTGACTCAAAGGAAAACTGTGACTCCTAGGCTCACTCGGGTGTTTTCCCTCTCCCAGAATAAACCAGCATCCACTTACACCAGTGGGGAGGGCCTGGCCTGCTTTTTTGCAATGGTTTCAGTGCCACGGGAATGCCCGTAAGTGGCACTGGGGTGCTCCCTCTGCAAGAGGCAGGCAGGGCTTTCCAGACACCTGCTGTGGTGAGATCACTGCTGAGGTTTCCTTTTCAGGTTCCATCCCCCCTCGTTGGTTGGCACCCTGGGCAGCGCTGCTGCTGCAGCAAAGCTTCTTTCTCTGAGTGGGACCCAGTGTGCCCATGCCTTAGCAATTGCTGCCTCCCTGGCGGGAGCACCAATGGCAAATGCAGCCACCCAAGCCAAGCCCCTGCATGTCGGCAACGCCGCCCGCCTGGGATTTGAAGCGGCACTTCTGGCTGCCCAGGGGATGGAGGCCAGCCCCCTCATCCTGGACGACCTCCCTGGGTGCTCTGGATTCAATGCATTCTACGGTGACTACCAGCCCAAACCACTGCCCCTGCCAGCAAACAGCCACCAGTTCCTCCTTGAGAAGCAAGACATTGCCTTCAAGCGTTTCCCAGCCCATTTAGGGATGCACTGGATTGCGGATGCTGCCCTGTCAGTCAGGAACCTGCTCATCAGCTATGCCGGCTCCTTCTCTCCCTCTCTGATCCGTGCCATTCTCCTAAGGATCCCAGCGTCCAAGTACATCAACAGGCCCTTCCCAGAGTCAGAACACCAGGCTCGACATTCCTTCCAGTTCAACGCCTGCACTGCTTTGCTGGATGGCGAGGTGGGCGTCTACTCCTTCACTGATGCCAGCATCCACCGGCACGAGCTGAAAGAGCTCCTGGCCAAGGTACTGGTGGAGCACCCTGAAGACAACATAGCCAACTTTGACAAGATGTATGGGGAGGTAGCACTGATCCTGGAGAGTGGAGAAGTCCTGACTGGCAGATGCGATACTTTCTACGGGCACTGGAGGAAGCCCCTCAGCAGAGAATCACTCCTGAAGAAATTCCGATCTAATGCATCTCACGTGCTCCCAGAGGATAAGGTGAATACCATCATCACAACAGTGGCCAACATGGAGAACCTGCCAGACAGCTCCCAGCTGGCCTCCAGCCTGTAAGGACAAGATGTTTGATGAGTGAAGCATCATTGCATTGGATCAACAATTCCCTTCTTTCAAGGAGAGAATCTTTTTTCTATCTTTCAAAGTGAACTGCAAAGCAAAAACGAAGTCCAAGCACAGATTTCAGTGCTTAATGATCCCATTAGCTAGGCTGTGAAAGTGTGTGTGTGTGAGAGAGAGAGTGAGAGAGCTCAGAACAGAAAAAAGTTTAAACTAACATTTGGTGCTGCTTGATTTGATGAAGATATCCTAGAACGTGACATTACAAAGACCCAGAAGTTTCAGTGATCTCCAAGAATGATGCATTGTGGGATATCTTCTGTGAACCAGCATCCCCAAGAGGGAGGGGGAGAAGATTTTTTTTTAAAGGTTGCTTAACATTTATTTCTGAGCGGAATGCTGCTGTGACGCTGGCTGGATTGATGGGGGCATTTATTATATTTTGTAACATCCATACATCAGAATCACACTAATTCATGTGAGATGTGCCATGTCAGGTACCGTTAGAAAGGCTAGAACTTGCTAAGTAAGATGATAAAGTTAATGTTTACCTTCATGTGTTATGTGTGTAATGGAAGTGATGGATATGTTTGTATCTGTATTTCATATTGTACTGTGTTTCTGGGTGACACCCCAGACAGGATGGCTGCAGCACTAGCCTGCTTAATGGCCCATTAAAGGAATTCACAGGGACAAAGCGCCCAGGGGGAGAAGCCAGGGATATACCTGATGAGTCACCAGGACTTACTCATGTGGCCCTGGCCTCCATCTTATTCCTGTAAATTTCCACAAGCAGCATGGCAAAGGTCAAAGCACATAAAAGGCAGCTGCACCCCATCCATTTTGCCTTCAGTCTTCAGTCACCAGTCTTCACCTACCTCTGGATCAACTTATCTACAGTTGAACTGAACTGAAGCTGTGACACAAAGGACTGAGACCCATCCAGGTACTGGTTGTACACCAGAGGGATTACACAAGCCTGCAAACTCCAGAATTCTACCAGAAACCTGATCTATATGGACTTTCGAATCAATTGTATGGGTCTGATTGCTTTAATCATTTAACACTTCGCTTATGGTTTGTTTCTTTCCTTTTTATAATAAACCTTTAGTTTTAGTTACTAAACGATTGGCTGGCAGCGTGGTGTTTTGGGTTCGATCCAAACTTACATTGATCTGGTGCTGTGGCTGGCCCTTTGGGGTCAGGAGAAACCTTTTGGGTAAAGAGCAGAGAGTTTTAAATAACTGATCTCTTTACTGGACCTAGTGGCCGATTGGGAGCCAGAGACTGAAATGCAGTAAAGGGGGCTGTGTGTATTTTTATTTTAGCTTCTTGATAAGCAGTGTGGGGAATCAGAAGCGCTGTTTGTGGCTGGTTGGGAAGTCTGACTTCAGTGTCATCCACCAGTGCTGGGAGAATCTGCTCTCCTTTACCAGCCTGCCCTGATCTTGGCATTTTCAGGTGGCTGCCCTAGGCACAGACAGGTCACAGGGGCAAATGGGTGGAAGGAAGAGGAAGCCGAGCTGAGTGCCAGTGGGCGTGGCCTGCACTCCTCTCTGGCGAAGCCGGGTGCTCCGTGGAGGTGGGTCTGCCAGCCATGATACAGAGAGATCCGCTCCTCTTTGGTGACTGGGCGGGCCCCATTGACAGCTCGGCAGGAAGCCGGGGAGAACTGGGGGACCTGGCTGTGAGAGAATGGGCCTCGGAAAGCCCCAGCCTGCCCCTCCTGTGCCCAGAGTATTGTGCTTCTCCTCTGCCTTGTGGCGCCGAGTCTAAAGCCTGGCCAGCATCTCCTGCAGCTGGAGTATTAAGCCTTCCTGTGCGGTTCTGCTGCTGGGCAGCCTGATCGCCTGGGGGTACTTTTGGGGGGAAATCCCGGCTGGAAAGAATTCTGGCCACCAGGTGAACCCCATGGGGTCGAATGGGGTGAGCTGGTGGCCTGGTGACTCAGTCAGTTCACGCTGCGTCTCCCGCAGGTGGGGCAGTCGGTCCCTGAGCGAGGCTTGTCCTCCCCGCCCCTGTGCCCCAAAACCCCTGTCGGCCAGCTGGTGAAGCCAGGAACCCGAGAGGGGTGGTAAGGTGAGTGCCGGATCGCCTTCCAACGAGGGTGGCCCCGCACACCTCCTTCCACTCTCCTGCTGCACAGCACGTCCCTGGCGGCCAGCAGGTCACGCTGGGACCCCAGGGCGAAGAAGCAGCAAGAGGCGGCCGGACCCTTTTGCCACCAGGGTTTCACTGGCCTCCTTCTTCCCCGCTGCCGCTGGGCCCCAGTCTCCTTCCGTTGCCATGCCAACCCGGGAAGTCAGGCAGAAATGGGGGAAAGGAGCGAGTCAGGCATAAGCGCATCTTGCCTTGCTGGGCCACTTTTAACAACTTCCGTCTTTTGTGCCACAGCTGCTGAAACACATGAGATCCCCCTTGCCCCCCCCCCCCCCCAACCAATGTGCAAGGACAGAAACTCACCAGATGTGCCTTCCACGGGATCCAGGTGGGGAGGCAGCTCCAGAGCCAGCAGAGGCTTAGGGAAGCAGCAACCACGGGGGGCAGGATCCAGGAGCCCGGGCAGGGCAGGTCAGTCCTGGTGTGACGCTGGCTGGATTAGGGGAACCATTTGTGATATTATTTAACATCAATATTTCAAAAAACAAGGTTACTTATCAGTAACTGACGTTCTTTGAGATGTGGTGCTCACGTCCATTCCACCATAGGTGTGTGCACGCCTCTCTGCACGGTTACCTGGAACATTTTTCCCCTTAGTAGATCCCGCAGAACTGGCTCCGGCATCCCCTGGAGCCCCGTGCACATGCCGAAGTATATGAGGTGCTGCCAGCCCTACGACCCCTCAGTGTCTTCTTTCTGCCGACTCCAGCAGCTGGGAAGGGGGGTGGGTTGTGGAATGGACATGGCAACACATCTCGAAGAACAGCAGTTACTGGTAAATAACCTTGTTCTCTTCTTCGAGTGATTGCTCATGTCCATTCCCCTACAGGTGACTAACAAGCAATACCTTGGAGGTGGGTAGGAGTTATCAGTGAGCTGCCCTCAGCACCGCTCTGCCAGATCCCACGTCCTCTCTCAGCTGCTGGATGATGGCATAGTGGGATGTGAAGGTATGCACCAATGACCAGGTGGCGGCTTTGCAGATGTCCTACAGGGGCACTCTCTCCAGGAAGGCTGTAGATGAGGCTTGAGCTCTGGTTGAGTGTGCTGTGATGGTTCCCGGAAGCAGCACCTTCGCCTGCTCATAGCAGAACTTGATGGATGATGTAATCCATGAGGAGATGCGCTGGGTGGAGAACGCACATGAGGGTCCCCATCCAGTCCATGAGGAACGCATCAGAAATCAACCCTGTCTCGCGACCCTGGAGCGAGCAGAACCTCGGGCACTTTGCATTCCAGACCGGACGTGAATAGGTCCAGTTGGGAACGCCCCAGGCGACCCCCGGGTGCAATGACCAGTTGTGAGCCTTTCATCCGGTCTGCCACTGCGATGAAGAGCTGCGTCGATTTCTGGAACGTCTTTGTGTGCTCAATGTAGAAGGCCAGAGCTCGTCTCACATCCAGCGAATGGCATCTCCTCTCGTCCTCCAAAATGTACAGTTTGGGAAAAAACAAGGGGAGAAAAGTATCTTGGTTACAATGAAATTGGGAAACCACCTTGGGTAGGAAGCCCGGGTGTGGCCTCAGCTGCGCCTTATCCTTATAGAGCACAGTGTAAGGGGCTCCGAGATCAAGGCCCTAATCTCGGAGACCCTCCTTGCTGAGGTAATGGCCACCAGGAAGGCTACCTTCCATGAAAGCAGGAGCAGAGGGCATGAAGCCATGGGTTCAAAGGGGAGCCCCTTGAGTCTCGAGAGGACCAGGTTGAGCTCCCAGGGAGGCCCTGGGTCATGGACCCGCAGATAAAGCCTCTCCACCCCCTTGGGAAACCTGACCGACATGGGATGGGAGAACAGGGATCTCCCCTCTAGCGGCTGATGGAAGGCTGACATGACCACCAGGTGGACCCTCAGCGAGGCCAGTGCCAGACCCTGGAGCTTTAGCTGGAGCAGGTACTCCAGGATTGCCTGTATAAGCGAGAGACTGGGCGGAATACCCTGGGACTCCGCCCAACAGGTAAACCATTGCCAAGCAGGACTTGTTGGACCTGCACTGAGCAGGCTCTTTCTCCCTCCATCAGCCACAGAGCCTCCAGGCCATGAGGTGCAGGGAGTCCAGGTCTGGGTACAACAGGCGACCGTGGTCCTGGGAGAGTAAGTAACCTCGTTTTCTTCTTCGAGTGATTGCTCATGTCCATTCCAACTCCGGCAGCGGGGACGGGGGCGTGGGTTGTGGAATGGACATGAGCAACACATCTCGAAGATCAGCAGTTTCGTAAGTAACCTCGTTTTCTTCTTCGAGTGATTGCTCATGTCCATTCCAATATAGGTGATTAAATAGCCAGACCTTGGAGGTGGGTAGGAGTTACCGGTGAGCTGCCCTCAGCACGGCTCTGCCGAATCCTGTGTCCTCTCTCGCCTGTTGAACGATGGCGTAGTGGGACGTGAAGGTGTGAACTGACGACCAGGTGGCAGCTTTGCAGATGTCCTGCAGGGGCACTCTCTCTAGGAAGGCTGTAGATGAAGCTTGAGCCCTGGTTGAGTGCACCGTGATGACACCAGGAAGGCTACCTTCCAAGATAGGACGAGCAGCGGGCATGAAGCCATAGATTCAAAGGGGGGCCCCGTTAGTCTGGAGAGGACCAGGTTGAGATCCCAGCAAGGTACCGGGTCACGGACCTGCGGGTAAAGCCTCTCCACCCCCTTAAGGAACCTGACCGACATGGGATGGGAGAACAGTGATCTCCCTTCTAGCGGCTGATGGAAGGCCGAAATGGCTGCCAGATGGACCCTCAGGGAGGCCAACGCCAGACCCTGTAGCTTTAACTGGAGCAGGTACTCCAGGATAGCCTGGATAGGAGAGAGGTTCAGCAGAATACCCTGGGACTCCACCCAGCAGGTAAACTGCCTCCACTTAGCCCAGTACACGACCTGTGACGAAGGTTTTCTGCTGCCCAGCAGGACTTGTTGGACGTGCAATGAGCAGGCTCTCTCTCCCTCCATCAGCCACATAGCCTCCAGACCATCAGGTTCAGGGAGTCCAGGTCCGGGTGCAGCAGGCAACCGTGGTCCAGGGAGAGAAGGTTGTGTCATCTCGGGAGCTCCATGGGCAATCGACAGGTCCATCAGAGTGCTGAACCAGTGCTGTCTTGGCCAGGCCAGGGCAATGAGTATCACATCCTCCCTGTCCCTCTTGATTTTCAAGAAAACTTTGGGCAGGAGTGGGATGGCGGGAATGCATACACAAGGGTCCCCGTCCAGTCGAGAAGGAACGCGTCGGATATCGATCCGGCCTCGCAACCCCGGAGCGAGCAGAACCTCGGGCACTTCTTGTTCCAGGACAACGTGAACAAGTCCAGTTGGGGAACACCCCACTCGTGGAAGATCAAAGTCATGACCTCCGGATGCAACAACCAGTCATGGAGGGGTAGAAACAACCTGCTGAGGCGATGCGCCTCGTTGTTCCTCACTCCCGGGAGGTGAGAGGCAGATAAGTGGAAGTCGTGCCTCACTGCAAAGTCCCACAGGCAAATGGTCTCCTGACAGAGGGCCGAGGAGCACGCTTTCCCATGATTGTTTATATAAAACATGGCTGTGGTGTTGTTTGTCAGCATCTGTACCACCCTGCCCGTCAGGAATTCGAAGAACACCTTCCACGCTAGTCGAATAGCCCTGAGCTCTTTTACATTGATATGCAAGCGTTTTTCTTCCTCCACCTAGAGCCCCTGAGTGCCCAGGTTGGAGCTGATGTGGACTCCCCATCCCACATCTGAGATTAGGGTGACTGATGGAACAGGGTCTCTGAATGGGATGCCCCTCATCACTACCCCGGGAGTCCACCACCAGTCCAGAGAGGCTAGGACCGGCGGGGGAACCGTGAGCACCCTGTTCAAGAAGTGTCTGCTCGGCACATACGCTGAGGCCAACCACACCTGAAGCAGTCGAAGCCTCAGGTGAGCTAGCCTCACTACATAAGTGCAGGCCGCCATGTGCCCTAACAGCTGGAGGCAGTGCCTGGCTGTTGTCGTGGGGCACTGGTGCAGCTGGGCGATGATCGAGGCCATGGCCTCAAACTGTGGCTGAGGGAGGAAGGCTCTGGTTTGGGAAGCATCCAAGGTGGCCCTGATGAATTCTTTTCGCTGCACTGGGGTTAGTGTGGACTTCTTCTCGTTTATGAGCAGTCCCAGCCTGCTGCACGCAGTGCAAATGAGGGTGACATTGTCCTGCACATGGGACCTGGACCTGCCCCTGATTAACCAGTCATCCAGGCAAGGGAAGATCTGCACACCTCTGCGTCTCAAGTGGGCAGCCACTACCGCCATGCATTTGGTGAAAACCCTGGGGGCCAACGAGAGGCCAAAGGGCAGGTCTGTAAACTGGTAGTGGGAACCAGCCACCATGAAATGAAGGAAACGCCTGTGACTGGGGAGGATAGACATGTGGAAGTATGCGTCCTTGAGGTCGAGGGCGGCATACCAGTCTCCTGGATCCAGAGAAGGGATGATGGAGGCTAGGGAGACCATACGAAACCTGAATCGCCTGATGTATTTGTTCGGGCGACGCAGATCTAATATGGGTCTAAGACCCCCCTTCGCCTTGGGGATGAGGAAGTACCTCAAATAGAAGCCCTTTCCTTTTTTGTCTTGGGGAACCACTTCCACCACTCCTAGGTTGAGGAGGGCAACCACCTCCTGCATGAGGAGTTGCTCGTGAGAGGGGTCCCTGAAGAGGGACGGAGGAGGAGGGTTGTTGGGGGGGAGGGAGGAGTAGATGTAAAGTGTAGGGTGTAGCCCCGAAGGCCTATCCCGAGGACCCAACGGTCCGATGTGATGCTTGCCCATTCAGCGTCTGCCCAAGGTCTGTCCAGGAAGGGGCGGGGCGGATCCAGGGAGGTGGTACGGGTGCAACCCTCAGACGCACCATCAAAATTGACCCTTCCAATTACTGGACCCCTTGGGGGGCCCCTGTTGGGAGGTCGAGCTAGGGGGCTGGTTATGCCTTCTAAACCCCATTTCTGTCCCTGCCCCTGTGGGGCTGGAAGGGCCTAAGCAGGGGCCTCTGTTGCTGCTGCACTTGGGGCCGTGATTATCGCCTGGAAGTCTGGGGCGTGTACAGGCCCAGGGAGTGGAGTGTGGCCCTGGAGTCTTTGAGGCCGTGCATCTTAGCATCTGTTCGGTCTGAAAACAGGCCCAACCCATCAAAGGGAAGGTCCTGGATAGACTGCTGCACCTCCTATGTCAGCCCCGAAGACTGCAGCCACGAGGAGCGCCTCATGGCGATGGCAGAGGCCATTGCCCTACTTGCTGAATCTGCAGCATCGCTGGACGTTTGCAGCGCTGCCCTAGCCACTGTGATCCCTTCTTCTAGGACCGTGGCGAAGTCTGCAGCCTGGTCTTGGGGCAAAGCCACAGTGAACCGCCTGAGGGAGTCCCATAAATTAAAATAGTACCTGCCCAGCAGGGCCTGGTAGTTGGCAATCCTAAACTGTAGGGCTGACGTCGAATAAACCTTCCTCCCAAACAAGTCCGGTTTCTTATTGTCCTTATTTTTGGGAGTGGACCGCTGATGGCCTTGTCTGTCCATCTGGTTGGCCGCATCCACCACCAGGGTTCCCAGGACCAGGTCGGTGAACAAGAACTCAAACCCCTTGGCCGGGACATAGTATTTTTTCGCGGACCCCTTAGATTAGGGGAGACCGAGGCAGGGGTTTGCCACAGGGCCTTGGCAATTTTAAGGACCCTGTCATGGACAGGCAGGGCCACCCTTGCTGGGGCGTCCGCCCCCAGCACGTTGAAGAGGGTATCCTCTTCCTCCTCTAGTTTCTTGACCTCCAGGTGCAAGTTAGAGGCCACCCTCTTAAGCAGCTCCTGGTGTGCCCTGAAATCTCTCAGTGGCACCATGTGGTCCCTGGAGGCTGTCTCGTCTGGGGAGGAGGAGGAGGACTGCCAAGGCGCGGCCTGCGGCTGGCCCCCCCCCGACGACGGGGCCCTGTAGAGGGTCCCTCCCCTGGGTCTGATTCCTCATCTGAGGAATGGTCCCGACGCCCCTTTTCCGGTGCGGAGGGCACAGATTGAACCCCTGCCAACAGTACCGACTGTGGCCCTGGCCCCATCTGGATGCCCCATGGGCCCCAATAAGGCCATTGCTGCTGCCACTACCCCTGTGGCCAACCAGGGGCTGGTTGCGGTACTGGTAGAGGTGTGTCATGGGGGCGTTGACTGTCCTTCCAGGAATCTCGACTTTTCCAGGATTCCAAACTGCTGGAGCAGTGGTGCCAAGCCCCTTTCTGGCCCTTGGTGCTGCTCTGTGCCGGAGACCGCCCTCCCGACACCTCTGATGAGGATGCCACTGAGGACCGCCTTCGTCTCCTCAACTGGTGCCAGCGAGTCGAGGCGCACTCCAAAGAGCTCAATGCCGATGACCGGTGTCTCAGCACCGATGACTTTCGGTGCTGCTTGCCCCTCGGGGAACGGGAGTGGTGCCTCCAGAAGCTTCTCAGTACTGGATCCAACTCTGGTGACCGGCTCTTTGAGGGCGACCTGTTCCTGCACCACGAGCTCCGCGATGCCGGGCTTCGCGATGGCGATCGAGTGCTGTGCCACCTCTTTGCGCGCAATCTTTTCGATGCCAGGGACTGTCCCCGCATCACGTGGTGGACCTTAAACGGTGCCACCTTCTGCACGCCACCTCTGGCATCGAGGACCAGTCTCGGAGCCAAGGGGAAGACCTGCTCGACAAGGTAACCTCGGAGCCACTGCTAGTGGAGTGTTCTCACTCTATCCCCGGTGGCCTTCTGGCGGGAGACTCCACCACCCTTTGGGGGAAACCCATCACGAGCTTGCCCCGGGACACCAGCCCTCTCTCCCTCTCCAGAGAGAGGACGGGGGAGGCATGGGCAAGGCCATCAAGGCTCTTGCTGCCTGGAATGCCTCCGGTATCCATGGCACCGGCAGAGGCAGTACCCCACTCCCATAAGTCGGGGTAGGCTCTCTGCTTGGAGATGCAGGCACCAGAGAGGACTCGACGGGCCACAGCTAGTGCATCTCCCCACTCAACCCTGCCCTTTCTAGCGGTGTAGGGGAGTGTCCGCGCACCGTGCGCTGTCGCTTCTTCTTTTTCTGTGCTGAGTCGTCCCTCAGCGCTGGGTCGAAGTTGGTGCTGGAGGTGCACTCTGCACCGAGGATACGCTCGGTGTCAAGGTGGAGCCGGTTGGCTCGGAGGCTGGTCGGAGCGCTGCCTCCATGAGCAGGGCTTTCAACCTGATACCTCTGACCTTTTGAGTCCTAGGTTTGAAAGCCCTGCAAATTTTGCACTTCTCCTTTCTATGCTCTTACCCCAAGCACCTAAGGCAGCGGTCGTGGGGGTCGCTGAGCGGGAAAGCCTTCCTGCAGGAGGCACACGGCTTAAACTAACACTCTAAACTAACACTACTTAACAGTACTTAACTAAACTGTAGTAGTTGTACTTAACTACTACTTAACTATCTAAGATAACAACAACACAGTTCAACAAAGGGGAATGGTACTTGCGAAGAGCAAGAGTCGTTCCAGCAACCGTCACGGGCGGAAAGAAGGAACTGAGGGGCTGTAGGGCCAGCAGTGCCTCATATACTGCAGCATGTGCGTGGGGCTCGAGGGGGCACCAGAGCTGACCCTATGGGGTCTGCTAAGGGGAAAAAAGTTCCAGGAACCGTACATGGAGGCGTGCACTCACCTATAGTGGAATGGACATGAACAATCACTCAAAGAAGAACAAGCAATTTGCCATCAAAGTCTGTAATGTCGTGTAGACTCTTCATCTTTCATATCCAGCCCCTTTCCCTTTACACATTTACAGCTACAATTAGAAAGGGTCCCATAGCACCAGCTCCCAAAGGAGTCACTCGAGACAGGGGATTATTGTCTCTTCTCCTGCTCTTATTGCTACAGAGACCTACTCACAACCTGTATGTCCCTTCCCCTGGTCTTAATCCCACGAAGCCCCATTCCCCATGAGGATGCTCACAGCTTCTGAAGAAAGCTAGAGGAGATGCAGGTGAGGAATATAGTTCAATGACTGCTGACTCACAGCCAATGACACGGAAGACAGAAATGGGAGGACTCCTTATCACTGCTTATATGCATGTCCAGGCTTCGCAGGTCCCCTTCCTCCAGCTTCTCCTCCGGCTAAGCCAAGCCTGAGCCAGCACTGCCAATAGCTCGACTGGTGAAGAAAGGAACTCAGCACCTGGTGTCACGCTCTTGGATCCAACCTTCTGCTGGGAGAACACACCACTCCCAGACACAGAGAGATGAGCAGCCCCTGAAAATGGGGACTGTGTCTTCCTCGTAGCCACAGGTAGTAACGACCCTTTTCTTACAAGCCGCAGCCAATGGAAACTCCCTGCCTGGAGTGCTGGCATGCCCAGAAAGCCCTCACCGAACCTAACACATCTTATGGACAGCAATGGCTGCTTTATTCCCAGCTGGATGGGTCTTGCCTGGCATCAACTATGCTTGTGGTCTCACTGCTCTGGCTCGCTTTCCATCTCACCTCAGTGCTAGACCCTACTACCAAGAGGAAAGAAGTGGTGGGTCAAACAGGGAAAAACAAGAAAGCGCTCCTCACAGCCTGTAGTGCCGTGTAGGCTCTTCTTCTCGCTTCTCCCACAGTGCCATGCTCTACCCTTAATCTCCTTCCGATTATGACATCACAGCTACACTTACAAATGCTGTGTTGCCTCAGCCTCAAAAGAGTCATTCTGCACAGGTGAATATTGGCCCTTCCAATGGTCTTAATCCCACAGAGCTCTGACTCACAGCCAGTGATGACAACAAGAGAAAGCTCAGGACTGCTCAACTCTAAATAGATGGATGTCCCGTCTCAGCAGATGCACTTCTTTCACCTTCTCCTCCGGCAGGGCCTCCTGGACGATTCCCCTGCAAGCACAGCAAATAATCTTTTATTAGAAAGCAAGCCCCAACTAAAGGGTAGCAGCATTCTCTACTCAGCCCTTATCAGACATTTATCTTAGCAGCCACTACAGGTAATGCACAGAGTGCAGCTGTCCTGGAGCAGCAGTGACCCCGGTTAGACGGTCGGCATAATAAACCAGCCCTCATAATAGTCACTCTGCACAGGAGACTATTGTCCCTTCCGTGCTCTTAATCCCACCGAGCCCCGTTCCCAGTGAGGATGCTCACAGCCTCCAAAGAAACCTAGATGAGGTACAGATGAGGAATACAGTTCAACGACCGCTGACTCACTTCTGCAGAAGGCAGAAACTGGAGGACTGCTCATCACTGCTTTGATGTACGTCCAGGCTTCGCAGGTCCTCTTCTTCCAGCTTCTCCTCTGGCTGGGTCTCCTGGACGTTTCCTCTGCAAGCACAACAAATAAACCAAGCATGAGTCAGCACTGCCAATAGCTCGACTGGCACATGAGATCCTGCCCTCCACTCTACATCAGCCCCAATGGATGAAAAGAGATGGAGAAGGCATCTTGGCTGGTCACCCCACCTCCAACCCCATAACACCAAGCACCCAAAATGATCCTCATTCCATCCTACATCTTACAGGCTCTGGAGAACACACCACTGGGGATGTAGACCTAATACACCTACCCCTGCCCTATGAAGGGAGATAGTAAAAAGAGATGCAAGGAAATAGAGATAGTGTGTTGGCCAACACGATAGACAAGATGAGAGAGAGAGAGAAACAGAGGAGGAAGGGAAGGAACTGAGCACCTGGTGTCACGCTCCTGGATCCAGCCTTCTGCTGGGAGAGCACACCACTCCCAGTCACAGAGAGATGAGCAGCCCCTGAAAATGACCACTCGAGCTGGGGGAGCCACCGCCAGCACGTTAAAGAGACTGTCTGCGGTCTCTTTCAGTTCCTCCACCTCCAGCCCCAAGTTGGAGGCAACCCTCTTGAGCAGCTCCTGGTGCGTCCTGAAGTCATCCAGTTGCGCAGAGTGGTCCTGAGAGATGGCCTCATCTGGCGAGAAGGAGGAGGAGGATTCCTGGGGCGCAGCCTGAGGCGAAGTGCGGTACCCGCTGAGGTTCCCTCATGCAGGTCTGACACCTCATCCGAGGAGTGATGTCGATGGGCCTTCCCGGCACCGGAGGCACAGACTGCATCCCTGAAGATTTGATTTATTGGGGTCCTGGTCCCACCTGGAGACCCCAGGAAGCCCAATAAGGCCATTGGGGTGGCCGCTGTCCTTGGGGCCATCTGGGGGCTAACTGCGCCAGGGGTTCTGGCACCTTATGTTAACGTCGGCTTGCCTGACGACTACCTCCCCTGGAAGACCCTGAAGCAGCATCCGAGTTTGAGGTCCTGGTCCTGCGGTACCGTGCGAGGGAGGAGCAGTGTCCCGGATCATGGGCGCTGTGCCTCACTGGAGAATGCCCGCTTGATGACGCCGACCTGGAGGATGATGAGAAATGCCTTCATCGCCGCAAATGGTGCCGATGAGTGGAGCCGCGCTCCAAAGAGCTAGAAGTACCGGAGCACCACCTCGGCACCGATGATTTCTGGCACCACTTGCCCTGTGGCTCCATAGCAGCCTTTGGTGACCAAGTTCGGCGTCGTCTCAAACTCCTCGGTACCGAGGCAGACTCCAACGACTGGATGCTGTGCAGCCTTTGTGCAGCCGAACTCAGTGGTGCCGGGTCTTCCTCCGGCAGCCGGGTTCTCTGCTGCATCGTTGCGGGTGAACTCAGCGGTGCCGGGTCTTCCTCCGACAGCCGGGTTCTGCGCCGCCTCGGTGTGTGCGAACTCCTCAATGCCGGGGAGCGGGAACAGGGGCTGTGGGAGTGTTGCTGGGCGGACCTCGACCGGTGTCGTCTCCTAGCTTGAGCTGCTTCCAGTGCCAGGGACGTTGGCACCGGGAGGGAGATGCCACGTTCCACGTCGGAGCAGGTCGGCTCGATGACCCCGATCTGGATTGACTGCTAGGGGAGCGGCTGTGCTCTACCCTAGGTGACCGTCTTGCGGGAGATCCTCCTTCCCATACCGGGGATCTCCTCCGCCATTCAGGGGGACCCAACGCAGGTTTTCCCTGTGGCACCAACCCCTTCTCCCTCGGCAGAGGGCAGGGGGTAGGCGGTGGAGGCAAGGCCAACTAGGCTCTTGCCACCTGAAAAGCTTCCGGCATCGACAGAAAAGGAGGGGCTCTCCCACTCCCAGGTGTCGGGGGAGGTTCCCTAACTGGAGATGCAGGCACTACAGAAAGGTTCTCTACGGGCTGAGCTCGGAGCATCTCCGCACTCGACCCCGCCCGTACCGACGGCGTGGGGGCGTGTCCGTTTTCCGTGCGCTGCTTCTTCCTCTTCTTTGGCACCGGGGAAGCGGCGCGGTGCCGAGACGTGGACCGTGCCAACGGCGTGCTCTGTACCGGTGCCACACTCGGTACTGAGATGGAGGGGGTTGGCTCGGAGGCTGTCTCCATCAGCAGGGCCTTCAACCAGATTTCTCGGTCTTTTTGAGTCCTCGGTTTGAAAGCCTTGCAGATTTTACACTTATCCTTGCGGTGGTCTTCCCCCAAGCACTTAAGGCAGCTGTCGCGGGGGTCGCTGAGTGGGAAGGCCTTCCTGCAGGAGACACCAGACTTGAAGCCTGAAGACCAGGGCATGCCCTGGCCGTGCGTAGTCCCAGCCGGGACTGCCTTATCTCTAGCTACTTTATTAACGACTACTTAACTGAACTATCAACTACAAACTAAAGAAATCCAAACAAGGGGAATAGCAGTTGCGATGGAAGCAAGGCTAGTTCCAGCAACTGTCACGGGCAGAAAGAGGGACTGAGGTGGTGTAGGGCCAGCAGCACCTCATATACCGTGGCATATGCGTGGGGCTCCAGGGGGTGCCGGAGCCAGCCCTGCGGGGTCTATGAAAGGGAAAAAAGTTCTGGGTAACCATGCACGGAGGCGTGCATGCAACTATGGTGGAATGGACATGAGCAAGCACCCAAAGAAGAAGAATTCTTTAGTTTTAGTTACTAAAGGGTTGGCTGGCACCATGGTATTTTGGGTAAGATTCAAACTTACATTGATTTGGTAATGTGGCTGACCCTTTGCAATCAGGAGAACCTTTTTTTTTTTTTGGTAAAGAGCAGAGAGTTTTAAATAACTTACCTCTTTACTGGACCTAGTGCCTGATTGGGAACCAGAGACTGAAATGCAGTAAAGGGGGCTGTGTATATTTTGTTCTAGCTTCTTGATAATCAGTGTGGGGACTCAGAAGCAGTTTGCAGGTGGTTGGGAAGCCTACGTTCAGTGTTACCCACCAGGACACAGATAATCTGCTCTCCTTTTGCAGCTTGCCCTGACCTTGGCATTTTCAGGTGGTCTACCCTAGGCACGGACGGGTCACATCGGGATGCTGTACAGAGCCCTGGATCCTGCCCAGGCATGGAGTTATGGACCCTAGTGATTGACCCTAGTGAGCAAAGACACAGGCCAGGGGCTACTCTTGCCCCCCCCACCCCCCCCGCTCACATCCTCTGAAGCAGGCCACAGACGGCAGAGGGGAGGACTAGGGTGCCGTGGCCAGGGAATCGCACGCAGCGATGTAGAAGGAATTGAGTCGAGGACTGATCGTCTCTGGTTGCAGGCAAGTAGCTCTCCACGAAGTTATCGTATTTCCGTAACACTCCAGGGCACCTGCCAACTCCTCCAGGAGGCACAAACGGCTCCCCCAAGCTTATCGTGCCCCTGTTAGGTGCAGAGGCCTTTCCTCAGCGTCCTACCCCACGGTAACGTAACACATTCTCTCCACAGACAACAGTCTTTGCCGCCCTCTCTCAATACTCACCTTAGCATGTTTCCATTTGCTCATACTCTGCAGCTCGCTGTCTGATTTCCTTCCCCTGGGACAGGCTCGGGGCGGCTGCTCCTTCTCTGGGTCTCTGGGTAAATGAGACACGGGCCAACCTGTGGCAATGTCAGTAGGAACTGAAAACAGAAAGGGAAAACACTGGTAAGCCAGGCATAGGTGCTGACTTTTGGTTTTGCCTGGAGGGGGGTGCTCTACCCTGCCCCCCAAGACCTCACCCCCTGCTCCACCACCTAAGGCCCCGTCCCGACAAGGCCCTGCTCCTGCTCCACCCCAGAGGCCCTGCCTCTACCCCGCAGTAACGCTGTGCCATGTAGCTACCATCCCCAGTTAATGGGTGGGGAAAGTGAGGCCCAGATAGCAGAAGGTACTTGAATTCCCTCCCCACCGGGCTATACCCTGCATCCATGCTAGAGCAGGGAATAAAGCCCTGGAGTCCTGACTCCCAGCCCCCTGCTCTAACCACTAGACCCCACTCCCCACCCAGAGCAGCAAATAGAACCCAGGAGTCCTGAACCCCAGCCCCCTGTGCGCCTCCTCTCCTTGGCCCCTCCCTCCTCTCTGAACCCCAAGAGCCAAGCTGGGGGCCACCTCACCTGAAAGAGCGTCTGACGTCTGGGGACTCTGGGGGCAGGTGGCGGTGGTGAAGGTGTGGAGGGATCCCAAGCGGGAGGTCTGTGACACGGCTCTGAGAAGGGACCTACAGAATAGAGTGAAATCAATCACCCCCCCAGGTCCAGTCACGTCTAATGTCATTTGCATCATGTTCCCAGGCCAATGCTGCTTTTAAATCCAAGGTGAGATCAGGGTGTGAACCGCCCATCAACCTCCTCAAGGACACAGCTTGCTTGGTCCTGTTGTCACGGCCCCAATGCAAGTGGAGTCACTCCTGATTTACACCAGGCTGAGCGAGAGGGAATCAGCCCCAGTGACACAAGTGGAGTCACTCTGGATTTACACCAGGCAGGAGCAAGATCAGAATTATTATGCTGGGTTCTGGATTAATCCCTGCCTTGCATGGAAGGCATCATTCACCTCCGGCAAGGTGTGTGTGTCGGGGTCCCCCTGCACTCTGGCAGGGGAGTGAAAATGCCAATACAACGCCCAGGGCAGCAGAGAAGCAGTCCCCACAAACCCAGGTTGCGGGCCAGGACACCTGGGTTCTGTGCCCGGGCTGGGCAGAGAGTGGGGTCTCAGGATTAGAACGGGTTGGGAGGGTTTCCTGCAGGTCAGGACTCCTGGGTTCTGTGCCTGGGCTGGGAGGGGGAGTGGGGTCTAATGGGCTAGAGCAGGGAGATGGAGCAGTCTAGACTAGTTGGGCTGGATAAATGGAGGAGGACGGGGTGCAGCAGAGGCTGGCTCAGGAGCACCCCTTCTCCCACCAGGACTGTGCCCAGTTGGTGGAGCCCGAGTTGCCCCACCAGGCTTCTGTCGGAGCCAGATGTCCCATCTGGTCCTGGCATCCTTCTGCCTCCTCCACCCCCCAGCTTCCCCAGGCAGGGGCAGCTGGACCCAGGACTTATGCCCCTCCACATCTGTTCTGGTTCTGCCGGGGCCAGTGGGGTCGGATCAGCTCCATGCAGGCAGGGCTGGCTGCAGGGCTGAGCTAGATGCAGTGGCATTTAAGGGAGTTAAGCTGCTCCGGGTCCTTTAAGCTGCTCCGGGTCCTTTGGCCATCTGGTGTCTGCTGATCTGCTGCGCTGTGGCTCAGAGTGTGCAGGCTGGGGAGTGCTTTGCTTAGAGAGACAGCCCTTGCAGAGCAGGGAGGTGGGATCAGGAACAGTGAGTAATGAAGCTGATGGGCCGGCAGGGCAGCAGGTTGCCCTGCAGCAGCCCCTGATGGCCAGTGTATCTGGTGCATCTGCTGAGCTGCAGTGATGCGTGGAACACAGACAGACAGACAGACAGATGGACGTGTCACCTGACTGCTTCTCATTGTCTCCAGCCTCCCTAGGGCCTAAAGTCATCACTCCTAAGGAGCACCAGCCTCGCTACACCCTCCACCCACCACACTCATGGCTAGTCACAAGTCTCTGGTCATCTAGAGAAAGGGACGATAGGACATGAATCACTGGACGCCTCATTGTTCTCCGGTTCCAGACTCAGTGACCTGCAAGGACAGACCCAACACTACAGAGCATTTCTCATTGCACGCAGATCTGTCTCCTTCCCATTTAGTCATGGGAAAAACAGTGACTAACCTTCACAAGTGGGTGTGTGTGCCCTGTGTGCATGGTTTGCCGGAAAGTTTTCCCCAGAGGTACCCGTAGGGTCAGCTGTGGTGCCCCCTGGAGTCGCGCCTCTATGGCACTCTATATATGGCTCTGCCGACCCTCAGCCTCTTTAGTTCCTCTTGCCGGCTGACTCCGACAGAGGGGTAGGCGGGTTGGTCTTGGAATGGACATGAGCAACACATCTCGAAGAACAACAGTTACAGAAGATGAGTAACCACTTTTTCTTCTTCGAGTGCTTGTTCATGTCAATTCCAAGTAGGTGACTCTCAAGCCAGGCCATAGGAGGAGGGATCTGAACGCAAAGACCCGCAGATTACACTACTGCTCTGCTGAACGCAGCATCTTCTCTGGCATGCTGGATTACAGCATAGTGGGTTGCAAAGGTGTGAACATTGACCTTGCCGCTGCACTGCAGTTCTCCTAGATCGGCACCTGTGCCAGGAATGCTGCGGAGGATGCTTGAGCTCGCATAGAATGGGCTGTCATAACATGCCTGAATACAAGAGGTGATCGAAGATGAAATACGCTGGGAAGACACTGGTAGCCCTTACACTCTGTCTGCTACCACTACGAATAACTGGGTCATCTTCCTGAACAGTTTGGCCCTCTCAATGTAGAAGGCTAAGGTTCTTCTGACATCTAATGAGAGCAGCCTCTGCTCCCTGCTACTATCGTGCAGCTTCGGGAAGAAAACCGGAAGAAAAATGTCCTGGTTCGCGTGGAAACGAGAGGCCACCTTCAGTAGGAAAGCTGGATGACGGTGGCGATGGACCTTATCTTTGAAGGAAGTCGTATATGGTGGTTCTGATGTCAGTGCCTTGAGCTCAGAGACCCAGCTGGCAGAAGTTATGGCTACGAGACGGGCCACCTTCCAGGACAGTTAAGGGAGCGAGCAGGTCGCTAGAGACTCAAATGGAGGTCCCATCAGCCTTGAGAGGATGAGGTTAAGGTCTCACTGGGCCACCGGTGAGTGTGTCGGTGGGTACGCTCTGTCCAGCCCTTTCAGGAAACGCACAACCAAGGGGCTAGCGAACACCGAGCAACCAGATTCCCCGGGATGGAATGCAGAACTGGCATTCAAATGGACTTTAATTCATGACCCTGAAAGACCCTGTTGTTTACGGGTCCAAGATTGACAGAATCGACACCTCCGTGGGTTGACTACCCTTCTGAGCTGCCCAAATTGAAAAGCGTTTCCACTTTGCTAGATAAGTAGCCCTAGAAGAGGGTTTTCTACTACCGAGGAGACCTCCCTAACGTGCTCTGAGCATGCTAGCTACATCACACTCAGCCACGGAGCTGCCATGCCGTGAGGTGCAGCGACTGGAGATTGGGGTGTCACCACATGCCATGTTCCTGGGTGATCAGGTCTGGGAGCAAAAGTACAATGTGGCCACTGAAAGGTCGAGGGGTGAGGTGAACCAGTACCGGTGGGGCCAAGCGGGGGCTATTAGTGTCACTGTGGCCCTCTCCTGCCTGATCTTTACCAGTGTTAGACGTGAAGAAGTTTTCAGCACAACTGAAAACTCACAATAATAAACAGGCATGCATAACAGAACCTCAAGGACAATGGCTAGTGTAAATGCCTGATAACTCAGAGACCAGATGCCCACTTGGTGATTCTGCCTTTCCATGAAGACAGCACATTGCTTGCATCCCCTCTCCACTCCCTTGTGGTGTACCTTCTTATCTGTAAAGATTCCACCCATTCCCCCACCCCCCCCCGGCAAGGATAGTCAGAAATCCTGTTCTGTCTCTGTCTTCATCACCCCTATTCTTACTGAGAAGAACAAGGTCTGTATTTGTATGTAAATAGATAAGAGAAATGTAAATGAATTGTTTAATTGAGGAAAAAAATGTATATAAGTGATCTTTGTAACAGCATGAAGTTGAAGCTGATTTATCAGACTTCCCGATATCGTGAATAAACCTCTTCAGTCCCATCTGTGATGCCTGATTCTTAAGAAAAAATCCTTCGTGCCTTACACCAGGACCCTGTGGATGAGAGGGGTCAGACGAAAGGCATGAAGCTGGCCCGTCCATGGAATGAGAAAGGCGTCAGCGATGGACCCGGGGCTCTGGATCTGAAAGGCGCATGACTGTAGACACTTCCTGTTGAGCTTTGTAGCAAATAAGTCTGCCCGGAGAACACCCCACCAATGGAAGATGCTGCTCGAAACGTCCAGACGAATTGACCACTCGTGGGTCAGGAAGGTCCTGCTGCGGCTGTCGGCTAATGTATTGTGGATCCTGGGCAGGTACGATGCTGCCAGCTGTATTGAACAAGCCATGCACAGCGCCCACAATTTGAGGGCTTCCTGACATAGGGCAGAGGAGCAAGCTCCATCCTGTCTGTTGATATCAAACATCGCTCTTGTATGGTCTGTCTGGACCCGTACTACTTTGCCCTTCCGATGGTCTTGGAAGGGCTGGCAAGCCAGAGGCACTGCCCTCAGCTCCTCACACTGATGTGAAGCAAAAGTTCCGCTCGAGACCATAAACCCTGGGTCTTGAACGCCCCTAGATGAGCTCCCCAACTCATTACTGAGGCATCGGTGATCAGACATGGTGAAGGATGGGGAGGTGAGAAGGGGACTCCTGCACATACCACGTGGGGATCGCACCACCAATCTAGGGTCTCTAGGACTGAGGGAGGAAGTGAGTCACCCCGAGAAGGGTGGTAAAGTGATGCCAGCCATGCTGGCAGGAGGCTGAGCCGTCGTCTCACATGTCATAGGACGTAGGTGCAAGCTGCCGTACGTCCCAGCAGCTTTAGACAATTCCGAGCCGTGGGCTGAGGGTAAAGCTTTGAATCCTCTGTTATGCCCCACAGGGCCAGGTAAGGAGCCTCGGGCAGGGACGCTGTGGTCCGTCCGGAGTCCAACACCGCCCTGCTGAACTCTATGCTCTCGGTAGGCATAAGCGATGACTTCTGCTCGCTGAGGATAAGGCCCAACCTGTTGAAGGTAGACCGTATCAGGCTGATGTCTGCCTCCGCCTGAGTCCTGTGCATCCCTGCACCAGCCGATCATCTAGGCAGGGGTATACTTACACTCCTTTCTTCTTCAGGAAGGCTGCAACCACCGACATACATTTGGTGAACACCCGAGGGGCTGAGGCCAGTCTGAAGGGCAGCACCGTGAACTGCTAGTGGGCCTGATTGACACAAAACGGAGGAAATGCCTGTGGCTTGGGTAAATAGCCACATGGAAGTAAACGTCCTTTAGGTCGAGGGTGGCGTACCGATTACCCGGCTCCAGGGAGGGGTGACGAGTTCTAGGGACAGCATGCGGAACCTCGGTTATTCATGCACCTGTTCAGATTCTGCAGGTTGAGCACGGGACAAAGGCCTGTCTTGGCTTTTGGAATTAGGGAATGGCAGGCGGAGAAACCCCCTCCTCTGAATTCCTGGAGCACTTCCTCCACTGCTCCCATTCCTGGATGCGCTTGCGCCTCTTGTTGGAGCAGCTGCTCGTCTTAGGGAGGGGAGGGATGAAAACTGGAGCGAATCTCCCTGTTCTCTCGTGCATTGTGTTGTCAGTCGGATGGATTACCTGTTCTGTTTATTCCCTCTGAAGCACCTGGCATTGGCCACTGTTGGAAGACAGGATACTGGGCTAGATGGGCCATTGGTCTGACCCAGTATGGCCATTCTTATGTTCTTATTCGACCACTGTTGTCAGGTTCCCCCTAAATTCTTTTCCCTACCCCTGAAGGCTGGAGGCAACAGACTAGTTGCTTATTGGTCTCGCCCTGCCTGAGGGGTTGGAGACCCCTAGACTACTTGCTTGCCTGCCTCGCCCTGCCTCCGGGCCTGAGGCGGCTGATTACTTGGCAGTCCGCCCTGCCGGAGGGCCAGAACTAAGACTTGTACAGAGATGCTAATGTTCCCCTTTTTGGAAGGTGCAGTGGCCTTCCTCAGAGCCTGGGCCTGAGGAAGGGCCACAACGACCAGGCCGGACAAGACCCTGGCTTACACTTCCCATTATAGTGAACAGAACCCTCTTGTAGCACGACACCCCGCAGGGCCCACTCATGAGGGCAAGCCTCCTTATCTTCAGCACCAATGTGAACACAGGAACTAATGGATATAAACTGGCCATCAGGAAGTTTGGACTTGAAATTAGAGGCAGGTTTCTACCCATGAGAAGACTGAAGTTCTGGAACAGCCTTCCAAGAGGAGTAGTGGGGGCAAAAAACTTAGCTGGCTTCAAAACTGAGCTTGTTAAGTTTATGATGGGACAGTCTAATTTTCCAGTTCGCTGATCTTTGACTACTTTTGGTAGATATGCCAATGGCCTGTGAAGGGATGTTGGATGGGTGGGTTCTGAGTAATTACAGAGAATTCTTTCTTGGGCGTTTGGCTGGTGAGTCTTGCCATGTGCTCAGGGTTTAGCTGATCACCATATTTGGGGTTGGGAAGGAATTTTCCCCCAGAGGAGATCGGCAAAGGCCCTGGGGGTTTTTCACTTTCCTCTGTAACATGGGGCACAGCTCACTGGCTGGTGGATTCTCTGTACCTTAACGTCTTTAAGCCATGATTTGAGAACTTTAATAACGCAGTCATCGGTCAGGAGTCTATTACAGGAGTGGGTGGGTGAGGTTCTGTGGCCTGCGTTGTGCAGGAGGTCAGACTAGGTGATCATATTGGTCCCTTTTGACCTAAGAGTCTGAGTCTGACCTCGGAGCATTCAGCACCCCTGTTCATGCCATGAGCTCCCTTCAGGGAGTCCAACTGAATGGGACACCTGGGGAAGCCTTATTGCCCCCCCACAGGGGCCAGGCACCCCCAACTTCTTTAATCAGCAGTGACTCACAGCCAGTGTTGTAAAGCAGAAGGCTTTATTAGTCATCGGGAACACAGTGTAGAATAGACCTTGTTAGCTCAGAAGTAGGAAGTTTAAGCACAGTCCATCTTGGGGAGATCCAGAACCCAGAGCCCTGGGCTTGCCCCCGCAAGTCCCAAACCAGGAGATTGCCCAGTTTCTAGCAGTCAGTCCACCCTCCTCATGCCCAGTTATCCCTCCCCCATTCTTTGTCTTTTCCAGGCAAACGGGTCACCTGGCCTCCACCTCTCCATTTGTTCTCCACCTCCTTTGGGTGACTCTTACAGAGGGACCCTGGACCTCAGTTGCCAGGACACAGAATGTCTGGGCCCTGGCAGCTAGATGGCAGTCCCATCTGCCTGAAAGGGTCTCTGTAAAGATCACATACACAACCTTGTCTCACCACCTAAATCAGAGGTCTTCAATCTGTGGGGAGTGCTGCACTAAGGGGGCGTGGAGGAATGTTAGGAGGGCATGGCAGGGCCCGGACCAGGCCCGATGGGGGGCAGGGATGGAGTGCTGCTCCGCTCTGCCCCAGCTCTGTTCCAGCCCTGCCTCCCACCCATGGCTCTGTCCTCGGCTCCTGGCCCTGTTCCCCAGCTTGACCCTTGGCCCTTCTCCCAGCCTTGGCTGCATCACGACCTCAGTGCCCGGCCCACACCTTGGCGCCTGGCCCCCAGTGCCTGGCTACGGCCCCCATAAACCTGACTTACACCCTAGTGCCCAGCCATAGCCCCTGCAATCCTGCCTCCATCCCCAGCCTTGGCTCCTGGCTCCCGGCTGCTGTTCCTGACTCATCCCCCAGCCACTGTGGCCCCACTTCCAGCCACAGTCCCCAGCCCCGACTGTGACCCCACTCCCAGCCCCAGCTGGGTGAGTGCAGGAGGGCATGGACAGGAGTTAGGGGGGGCATGACCTGAAATGTTTGGGGACCACTGACCTAAATACTTGTCCAATACATTGGGGAAACTGAGGCACACACAGAATTCATGCAAAACATTACGTAACCCACGCACTTTATCACACCCATGCAGAAGAAGGGGTGGAAATGGGGTGGGCTGGAGCACAAGGAGCAGCACGGGGTCTGGGGCAGGGGATTAGGGCAGAAGGGGGTGTGGGGAGGCAGGCTGGGGCAGAAGGAGGAGTATTGTCAGTTGTTGGCTACGTGTGTGTTCTCCCAGTATATAAATTGTCCCAGCTCTGCGCAGATAGCTGATACAGCAAACCACGACTGGATTATCCAATAAGACCAGAGCTCTGTTTCAGTAACAAAGGCTCCAGGTCAGGTTTATCGCTGACCAAGCATGGTAAAAAGTGCCCTTTACATGCTACAAATATGCCCGTGACAATGGACTGGTTCAGTAAACAGCGGGACTTTCTGTTCTTCTCTCGGCCAGACAAAGACGCTCCCTTTGAGACCCTCTTTTATACACTGATACAAACAAGTTTCCTATTGCTTCTCTTACGTGTGTAGTTACCACCCTCTGACGTGGCAAGATATCACCCTTTACTTTGTACAGAATCAATCAAATCGATCAAAACATCTCTATCTGTCATATTCTTATTCTGAACTTGAAGGGGCAGTATGTCCTTATTACCTTTGAGGAATGAGCTTGTACCATTCCTGGTACCAGAATGATCTGGAATCTGCTTGCATGTTCTGTGCCTCGCATTCTGTAGGAATGTGTATTTCTGCAATACCAGCTCTGTTCTTGCCACTTCCTGTAATTGCTGATTTCTGCTAACTTGGATTCATAATAACAGGGCTTAACTGCTGCCTTAGCTCAGGCTCAGGCCCTGGCCTTGTGTCTTAGGCCTAGCTCACACTGCTGTGCTGGGTTGACGGGAGAGATGCAAGCTGCGTACTGTAGAATGCGTATCTCCTGTCGACTTACTTATGCTCCCTCACCGCGGCGCCCTCATAGCGCTGTGCCAATGCAAAATGCCCGTTGGTCGATGCAGCCTTACTCTTTTCCAGGGGGTGGAGTTACTGCGCTGAATAGCGAGCACTTCTGGGATCGTTTGAGCGAGTCTCCATTGGCCGCTCAATTGATCCCGCTGCATCGATCTGCAGGGCCCAAGCATAATTTTTCGGGTCCAGTAAAAACTAGTAACATGGTCACCCTCCCCCACACATTCCACAATCCCTCATCCCATTCATACAATCGCATGAGCCATGGAAAAAGTTTAAATTCTGAAATTACTGTTACATAGTCGACATTTCTGAAAAATGTCCCCTCCCCCCCTTAGCTATTTTGCTTTAACAGAACACCCAGCCTGAGTCCTACACGTTTGCTGACTATTTTGTAACTTTTGGGTCATTATAAAGGTGTTATAGCCTGTCCGTGTCTTGATTTTTTATTCTAATGGGCCAATGTGACTGCAATCACAATTATAATTACAATTATAATTAGGCCAATTAACTTTAAAGCTTTATTTTTCTGGTCTTTTTCATTGCAAAATCATTAATTAGCCTCCCAAAGTCAATTTCTCTTGCAAGTTCACACTCAATAGACAGATAGCTAGGTGGTTTAACGGTTCTTTTCAGGCCACGAGCCTGGATCTTTGAAAAGACAAGAATCAGAGAGTGTAGAATCATAGAATCATAGACTATTAGAGATTGAAGGGACCTCAGGAGGTCATCTAGTCCAACCCCCTGATCAAAGCAGGACTAACTCCAACTAAATCATCCCAGCCAAGGCTTTGTCAAGCCTCAGTTTAAAAATCTCTAAAGATGGAGATTCCACCACCTCCCTAGGTAACCCATTCCAGTGCTTCACCACCCTCCTAGTGAAAAACTTTTTCCTAATGTCCAACCTAGACCTCCCCAACTGCAACTTGAGACCGTTGCTCCTTGTTCTGTCATCTGTCACCACCGAGAACAGCCTAGCCCCATCCTCCCTGGAACCCCCTTTCAGGTAGTTAAAGGCTGCTATCAAATCCCCCCTCATTCTTCTCTTTTGCAAACTAAACAAGCCCAGTTTCCTTAGCTTCTCCTCATAAGTCCTGTGCTCCAGCCCCCTAATCATTTTTGTTGCCCTCCGCTGCACTCTCTCCAACTTGTCTACATCCTTTTTGTAGTGGGGGGCCCAAAACTGGACACAATACTCTAAAAGCGGCCTTACCAATGCCGAATAGAAGGGAATAATCACTTCCCGTGACCTGCTGGCAATGCTCCTCCTAATGCAGTCCAATATGCTATTAGCCTTCTTCACAACCAGGGCACACTGCTGACTCATATCCAGCTTTTTATCCACTGTTACCCCAGGTCCTTTTCTGCAGAACTGCTGCCTAGCTCATCGGTCCCCAGTCTATAGCTGTGCATGGGATTCTTCCGTCCTAAGTGGAGGACTCTGCACTTTTCTTTGTTGAACCTCATTAGATTTCTTTTGGCCCAATCCTCCAGTTTGTTTAGGTCCTTCTGTATCCTATCGCTACCTTCCAGGGTATCTACCACTCCCCCCAGCTTAGTGTCGTCCGCAAACTTGCTGAGGGTGCAATCTACCCCATCTTCCAGATCATTAATGAAGATGTTGAACAAAACCAGTCCCAGGACCGACCCCTGGGGCACTCCGCTTGTGACCGGTTGCCAGCTAGACATGGAGCCACTGATCACTACTCGTTGAGCCCTATGCTCTAGCCAGTTCTCTATCCATTTTATAGTCCATTCATCCAACCCATACTTCTTTAACTTGCTGATAAGAATACTGTGAGAGACAGTATCAAAAGCTTTGCTAAAGTCAAGGTGTAGCACTGCTCTCTCCTGCTTTTTGTAAACCTTCTGAACATGGTGGTGCCAATGGTGATACTACTTGACTATCTTCAAGCATTAGATTGGAGTCACATGATGCACGTTCTGGCAGCTTTTCTTTGTCATCAATTGCCAGTGCCATGGACACAGTCTCTATATTGAAATAATTTTAATCTTGATTTTGTTCATCTGCTTCCCTAGTTCGTGTATTGCCTGACTGCAGAAAGGCCTTGTCTGATTGAAAAACCGGAGGAGAGATTGGTGTTCTTTAGCTTCTTTTAGTTCCCTTTCTTTTACCTCCTTGCGTTTCTGGCTGCCAGATTTGTATTTATAGCCACCACCAGACATGGCAGTATGGGGCTGGGGTGTGACTGTGAGTGAATTAGACACTTACTCACATATATTTTGGGTCTGCAAATCCTGCCAGAAGCAGCAGCAGCCTGGCTCCCACTGTCTGATGGTGCTTTGCTTTGCCCCTCCCGCCAGCTGTCCCCCCCTCCTGCCTGTGCAGAAGGAACTCTGGGCCTGGTGAGATGCTAGACCATGTCACAGAGAGGAGCACGAATCTACCCGTCTCTCAGTCTCAAACCACAAGTCCTAGTTTAACTAGGTAAGTCCTAGTTACACACTGTCTATTCTACAGATGGGCCTGGGCTGGGCCAGCAGCTCACTGTTCACAATGCTGCGTGAGACTGCGCTAACACGGCTTCTGACTGGCTCCAGCAAACCGCACCAGATCTGAACAATAGATACCTAGATACAGGGAAATACGTTTCTATAAATAGCCTCAGGCGGGATCTACAATTTAGCTCAATTATTTCCTTGTGGTAATGGGGATTGCAGCCTGGGGTGGGCCCCCAGGGCCTCTGGGCCCCAGTAAAGTGTACCCTCCCCCCCCCCCATGTGGGGGCCCTGCCTGTACGCATGGAACTGAACACCAGCACAGCAGTTTCATTGGTCTCAGACACTGTGTATAAGGAGAAGCTAAAGCATCTCCCGCTTAAGCTGACAAAAACTGTTCTGAAGAGGTACACTGGAGAAGCTCTACCCATGTTGGGCACTACTGATGTTAAGGTGGAGTTCAATGGACAGACTGCTCAATTGCCACTGTAAGCCTGACAACCAGCCAAAATGCCTGAAAGCCAGAACTGGCATATGCCATCAGGCCAAATGTTGAACTGACCCTGGAGTGCCTGGTCAAAAAATGGAGTCCTAGTACTAGTTACCCACAGCCAATGGACACATCTCCAGTTGAACTGCCTGACCTCACCGCTGCAGGCGAGATATCCTCGAGTCAAGAGTCACCCGCTCCTGACTCCCCTTCTCCATTCACCTCTGTAGCAGATTCAACCCCTCACTTGTTTGAGCAGATACAACATCCTCCCCTGTTCGAACTATGAGTCCTGGGCCCATTGTTAGACCCGCACCAATAACACCTTCCAGTTCAAGAACACCAGAAGTCTGCCGCAATCCACCTAGAGAGAGAAGACCTGCTCAAAGGGTGTTTTCATTAAGGGGGGAGGAATATGTTGTGTATTTTGTGTCTTGCCTACTTCCCTAGGTTGCCGTAGCAACAGAGCTTAGCTTGTTGCTCTAGCAAATAGAATTAGACTATTAGGGGATAGCTCAGCCAGTCCTAACTAGTATTTTAGTGTTAGTTCAATAAAGATGTTCCCTATGTTGCATCTCTCTGTGATCCTGTGCTGATTTCTCTCGCTGAATACAAGCAATAAAAAGGAATTCAACGTAACAGTGGGGGCATCTGGGACCTGGCTCCACAGCTGAGCACTGGAGCATTGATCTACTGAATCAAGGATTGCAAGTTAAAATCTTGCTGGAGCCTAGGTAACAATTTGTGGCTGGTCCTGTTGGCTCCATGTCAAGTCACTCACCCCCCACTGACATAGAATCTGTAAGCAAGGTCTGAGTGTCTGAGTGGTACTCTCCCTGCTTAGCAGCTGAAAGGGTGGCATGTTATTTGCATGGGCTTTTTATTTGCAAGAGTACAATGAAGTACTCAGCATATTGCATAAGCACACTAGGTGTTGAGCATGATGGGAAATGGTCAATGTGTCTGGTATTGTGTTACAAGTCACTTTCGTGTTAATTGCAGGGATAATGAAATGTTGTCCTTCAACTGTATGAACAAATGGCATCAGATCTGTGTTTAGCCTGTTCTGATAAAGAATTCACTCTCACACAAACAGAGCCCAAAAAGGGTGGTGAACGGATTTTTCAACATTGCAAGGGGGGAGGAACGGGTGAGAAGTCTCCTGTTCACATTGCACTAGCCCTGGCAAAGGGCTACCCTCAGGCATGAATTGATGATCTCTTCCCACTGTTAAAAGGTAGAATTAATGGTTCCTCTCGGAGTCTTTTGTTTGTTAAAAGCAGGGACATTGCTTCTGTGTCAGCAGAAGGTTTTCCCATGAGCTGAAATTCACTAAGAGCTGAATCACGAGAGAGACTGGGAAACCTTGACTGACAACCAGCAGAGAGGTGCCAGCAGTGGGCAGCACCTGCACATGGCAGGATCGGTCAGCAACAGTAGATGACAGGAGCAACAGCGGTCAATGCCAGCAGATGGTGGGATTGGTTGGCACCAGCAGACGGTGGGAGCCAGGCGCGGTCAATGCCTGCAGATGCCAGGATCGGTTAGCACCTGTAGACAGAGGGGCGCCAGCAGACGGCAGGAGCTAGGAGTGGTTGGCACCAGCAGATGGTGGGAGCCAGCAGCGGGGACTCAGTGAAGCCTGGAGGTGGAAGGAGGCAGCAGCGGAGGAGGCCTGGTCAAGCCTGCGTCCAGCAGGAGCCTGAAGAGGGGGACTGACTGAGCCCCAACCGAGAGGTGGACATTGCAACTACGATGGTCAGTACAGGGGAAAGCAAGAAGGGAGAGGCGCAGGACATGCCCCAGTACTCTGGGTTTGGCTCATTGAGTTCATGAATTCTGTTTGCACTGTTTCCCAAACCAGTGCTGTGTTACTTCCTTTCTGTTATTAAAAGGTTTACTTTCTACACTCAGGCTATGTCTACAGTGCCGTGGGAAGTTGACTTTGTTTAATTCGACTTTCAGCAGCTGATTCTTAGAAATTGCAGCAGAGTGTACACACTACGCTGTTTGCACTGGTCTCTTGCATTTATATTGACCAGCCTTAATTTGAATTGGAAAGCAGTGCAATGTGGGTAGCTATCCGACAGTGCAACTAGCCACGGTGGCTGTTGGGACGAGTGTCATCGTCCCAGGATGCAACGCTGCTTCCCCCACTCTTCTCTACCCCCCCCCCCCAAACAAACAGGAAAAGTATTTTTGCGCCATTTTTTTTACTCCCTGTGATCGCCATTGCTGAAGAGACATGGAGCCAGCTCAACTCTGCACTATAATTGTGAGCATGACAAATACATCGCGGCTTATCATCGATTATTTTAGAAACAGAGCAAGAAGCCGAAGCAGAGACAACACCGATACCACCGAGGCTGCCCTGCTACAAGACATCGAGGAGCACAGTTCCCGATTGCTGCAGGCTGTAGCAAGTCATCTGCAGAGCGTGGAGCGCCAGTTCTGGTGCAGGGAAACAAGCACAGACTGGTGGGACCGCATCATTATTATGCATCTGTGGGATGATGACCAGTGGCTGCAAAACTTCCGGATGTGAAAGGCAACTTTCCTTGAGCTGTGCTCAGAGCTGGCCCCATCCCTGAAGCGCATGAACACTCGCTTGAGACAAACTATGACGGTGGAGAAGAGAGTCGCCATCGCTCGGTTAGGAATCAATTCGGAGATAGTAAATCTATATCCGTGAATCAAGTGTGCAGTGCCACAGATAGACTTCTGCTACGAAGGCTAGTGACTTTGGGAAATGTGCATGACATAGTGGAGGGGTTTGCCACGATGGGCTTCCCAAACTGCGGGGGGGCCATTGATGGGACACACATCCCTATCTTAGCGCCTGCCCACCTAGCGACAGGGGTACTGCAAGGGGTACTTTTCCATGGTCCTGCAGGGTCTCGTGGATCACAGGGGTCATTTCACTGACATCAGTGTGGGGTGGTCTGGGAAGGTGCATGACACTCATGTATTCCATAACTTGGGGCTGTTCTCTAAGATGCAGGTGGGCACTTTCTTCCCTGACCAAAAAATTCACATCGGGGGTGTGGAAATGCCAATAGTGATCCTGCTTACCCCTTGCTCCCTTGGCTAATGAAGCCGTACACCAGTCACCTTGACAGCGACAAGGAGTGTTTTAAGAACAGGTTAAGCAGTTGCAGAATGGTTGTAGAAATGTGCCTTTGGGTGTTTAAAGGGCAGATGGAGGAGTCTCCTCACTAGGCTGGACATGAGTGAGAAGTACCTCCCTTGCTGTGTTCTTCATAATGTGTGTGAAGCAAAGGGTGAGAGGTTCCCCCAGGGTTGGGCTATGGAGGCAGAAAGACTGGCCACCAGTTATGATCAACCTGATGCCAGCACTACGTGGAGAGCTATCCATGGAGCGCTTTGCATTAGGGAAGCTTTGAAAACCAGGTTCTGCAATGAGATGCAGGACTGACTTCTGTTCCAGTATGTTCTTTGCCTTTGGTGAACCCCGCCCCTCCCCCCCCCGGCCAATGATATCTGTGCCCACCAAATCCCTCCTGAACAAGATATGATTTAATAAAGAAACATGGGGTGGGGGAAGGGGGAGTGTTCATTCACTATCTCAAGGGGTAGGGGGGTAGCTTGCTGGCCAGCTGTCAGCGTGGCCACCACTGCTTTCTGCTCGCCTCCACCGGGGTGGAGGTGAGCACGTACTGCAGCCTGGCCATTCTCCTCCGAGACCTCTTTGGGGTGGGGGAGTGCAGCAAAGCCCTCGGTTGAGGAGCATTATGGAGGGACTGCAGTGGGATTCTGTCCTGCCTCCGCTCCTCCTGAAGCTCCACAAGCCGCCGGCGCATGTCTGCCTGGTCCCACATGATTCGCAGCATCTCCTGCGTGGTGCTGCGATCATGCTCCATCATTTGTCGGCGACTCTCCCTGTCCATGTCCATATTCTATGACAAAGTCAGACTCCATGCTCTGTCTCTGCGGCTGCTGAGGAGTTCATGAGCTCCGCAAACATGTTATCTCTGCTTTTTTTTTTTTTTTTTTGTCTTCCTAATCTGTCCGCAGCATTTCTTAAGGGTTGGTCCAGTGCGGAGGTGTCTGCAGAATGAAAGAAAAATAACAAGGTATCCACAGTTAGCATAGTGAAGAAAATGATACAAATGTAACAGTTTAGATAATGATTCCCTGATACAATGTAGACAACGATCCCCTGGTACAATATAGACAATAATCTCCATGCAGTGCAGGGAGCAAACACAGAGGCTCATTCCATTCCTGACGTCCCAGAACGGTCTGCTCGCAGTGTCATTTCAGAGAGGATCCGAGAGACAATGTGGTGGTGGTGGTGGGAAATCTCTGCTTGTATTGTAAACCCTTACAGAGAGGAACTGCAGATCCATAGTGGGGGGAAGGCTATGCTTAAAACACAGATTAGCTGGATGCAGCGGGGTACCAGCACTGGTCCACCATGATGCTGGCTACCTTGATCGCAGCGAAGAATCCTACTATGGAGGAAGGAACAAGGCAGCCCTCCCCTGAAAAGTTTTGCAAAGGATAACAGATTACATACATGACAGTTTCTGTGAGATATCAACTGATGATAAACAGCATTTCTCATCACATAAAAAAACTGATCCCTGGGTAACCCCCCAGTACAGTCACCAAAACGCCTGAGATCCCCTTCGTGCCCCCTTCCACCCAATGTTAAAGGACAGAAATGCTAAGAAGAAAAAAACCTCACCAGATGTGCCTTCCCTGGCATCATTTGTGCTGTCCTGTGTGCTGCTGGACTGCTCGGGGGTCAGGAATAAGCCCTGACTTTCTGGGAGAATGGACAGCCCACTCTCCTGCACCCTGCTCTCCTCAGCTTCCTCCTCCTCCTCGTCCACAGAGTCCTTATCGTTGATCATGGACTATGACCTAGCGGAGGTATCGATGCTGCAGGGAGGCACTATGGTGGGATCACCACTGAGAATTGTGTGCACCTCATCATAGAACCTGCATTTTTGGGGCGAGGAGCCAGAACGGCTGTTAGCTTCCCTAGCTTTCTGATACGACTGGCGCAGTTCCTTGATCTTCACGTGGCACTGCTGAGCATCCCTCTTGTGTCCCTTCTCCAGCATGCCCTGTGATATCTTCCCATAAAAGTCCAGATTCCTTTTGCTGGCTCTGAGGTGAGCCAGAATGGATTCCTCACCCCACAGCCCAATGAGATCTAAGACCTCTGGTCGACTCCATGCTGGAGTGCGTTTGGGCTTTGCAGTAGCCATGCGAAGAACAGTGACAAAGCTCTCTCCACGCTGGCAGCACAGGAAATGAAAATTCAGATCTTCCCGGGACTTGAGGGGAGCTAGCATGACCACTGAGCAGCACAACGCGACTGTCCAGAGTGGTCAAAATGGGGCATTGTGGGATACATTCTGGAGATCAATTAATTCGATTTAAGTTCCATTGTGTCTACACTGACACTACATCAATTGAACAAATTCAAATTAGGCACTACGCCACTTGCGGAGGTGGTCTTATTAAGTTGATTTTACAGGCACCTTAATTTGAATTAACAGTAGTGCCAATGTAGACGCGGGCGTAATTAAGTTGACTTAAGTGACTTTGAGTCAACCTAAGTCACCAGTGTAGACCACGCCTCAGACTCTGTGCTTGCAAGAGGGGAAGTATTGCCCTTTGGGGTGCCCAGCGGATAGTGTGTGATTTCCCAGGTGATTTGGTGGGAGCTTGAGCCAGTTTGGTGTGGTATGATTGACAGGGACTCCTAGATATAGAACCCGGCCCTTGCTGCTGCCAACTCTGTCCGGCAGAAGGGTTACAAATCAAAGACGATTAGGGTTGGAAGGGACCTCAGGAGGTCATCTAGTCCAACCCCCTGCTCAAAGCAGGACCAACCCCAACTAAACCATCCCATCCAGGGCTTTGTCAAGCCATACCTTAAAAACCTCTAAGGATTCCACCACCTCCCTAACTAACCCATTCCAGTGCTTCACCATCCTCCTAGTGAAAAAGCTTTTCCTAATATCCAACCTGAGACCTTCCACACTGCAACTCCTTGTTCTGTCATCTACCACTATTGAGAACAGCCTAGCTCCATCCTCCCTGGAACCCTCCATCAGGTAGTTAAAGGCTGCTATCAAATCCACCCTCACTCTTCTCCTCTGCAGACTAAACAAACCCAGTTCTCTCCACCTCTCCTCATAAGTCATGTGCTTCAGCCCCCTAATCATTTTCATTGCCCTCTGCTGGATTCTCTCCAATTTGTCCACATTGTTTCTGTAGTGGGGGGACCAAAACTGGACACAATACTCCAAATGAGGCCTCACCAGTGTCAAATAGAGGGGAATAATCACTTCCCTTTATCTGCTGGCAATGCTCCTACTAATGCAGCCCAATATGCCATTAGCTTTCTTGGCAATAAGGGCACACTGTTGACTCATATCCAGGTTCTTGTTCACTGTAACCCCCAGGTCTTTTTCTGCTGAACTGCTGCCCACCAAGTCAGTCCCCAGTCTGTAGCAGTGCATGGGATTCTTCCATCCTAAGTGCAGGACTCTGCACTTGTCCTTGTTGAATCTCATCAGATTTCTTTTGGCCCAATCCTCCAATTTGTCTAAGTCACTCTGTATCCTATCCCTACCTTCCAGGGTATCTACCACTCCCCCTAGCATAGTGTCATCTGCAAACTTGCTGAGGGTGCAATCCACACCATCCTCCAGATCATTAATGAAGATGCTGAACAAAACTGGCACCAGTACTGACCCCTGGGGCACTCTGCTTGATACCGGCTACCAAACTAGACATGGAGCCGTTGATCACTATCTGTTGAGCCCAATGATCTAGCCAGCTTTATATCCATCTTATAGTCCATTCATCCAACCTATACTTATTTAACTTGCTGATAAGAATACTGTGGGAGACTGTATCCAAAGCTTTACTAAAGTCAAGGTATATCATGTCCACCACTTTCTCCACATCCACAGAGTCAGTCATCTCATCATAGAAAGCAATCAGGTTGGTCAGGCATGACTTGCCCTTGGTGAATCCATGCTGACTGCTCCTAATCATCTTTCTTTCTTCAAAGTGCCTCAAAATGGATTACTTGAGGACTTGCTCCATGATTTTTCCAGGGACTGAGGTGACGCTGACCATCCTGTAGTTCCCCAGATCCTCCTTCTTCCCTTTTTTGAAGATGGGCACTAGATTTGCCTTTTTACAATCATCTGGGATCTCCCGCAATCACCACAAATTTTCAAAGATAATGGCCAATGGCTCTACAATCACATCAGGCAATTCCCTCAGCACCTTCGGATGCGTTGTATCCATCCCCATGGATTTGTGCATGTCCAGCCTTTGTAAATAGTCCTGAACCTGTTCTTTCAGCACTGAGGACTGCTCACTGCCTCCCCATTCTGTGCTGCCCAGTTCAGTCGTCTGGGAGCTGACCTTGTCTGTGAAGACAGAGGCAAAAAAAGCATTGAGTACTTCAGCTTTTTCCACATCATCTGTCACTAGGTTGCCTCCCCCATTCTATAAGGGACTCACATTTTCCCTGACCTTCTTCTTGATCATAGCTGTGGAAACCCTTCTTGTTACCCTTCACGTCCCTTGCTAGCTGCATCTCCAATTATACTTTGGCCTTCCTGATTTCACTCCTGCATGCTCGAACAGTATCTTTATAATCCTCTTTAGTCATCTGACGGAGCTTCCACTTCTTGTAAGCTTCTTTTTTGTGTTTAAGCTCACCAAAGACTTCTCTGTAAGCCAAGCTGGTCACCTGCCATACTTGCTATTTTTCTGTCGTCACACCTTTATACTTGTCTGCCGCTTGCTAGTCACTTATCAGCCACCATCAGTGAAACTCCACCATTTGCTGAGGGCTTCTGGGACCTGACTCCGTAACTCAGGAGTTAGAGAATTGATCTAGTAAACCCAAGGGTCACAAATTAAAATCTCACTCGTGTCTGGGTAGCAGCTTCTGGCTAGGCCTCTGGGTCCCCTTCTCATGTCAGTTGAAAGCCAATGTCTTGTCACTTGGTTATGCTGATTAGCCACTCACTAGTTCCTCATCCCTAGTTGGCTGGAACCAACCTCTACGGGTGCTGAGGCTACCTGCCTCTGTAGCTGAGGGGTTAGAGCATTGCTCTAGTAAACAGAGGGGTGCAAGATCAAGTCTTGCTGAGGCCAAGGTAGCAGTTTCTGGCCAGCCCTGTGTAACCCACGGCACTGCCAAGTGGAACTCGGGAGCCCCTTGTTCCTGGCTTGTAGATGGCTGTGATGTTTCAGACAAAGCATGCTGTGTAAGATAGCTGAAAAGTCACGTTCTGCTGACACCCCTGGTTCTCTCTCTGTGTAACAAGTGATGAGATCCCGGTGTATGGCTGTGCCTGGAACGTGGGACAAGGGCAGTTGGTGGGGGGAGGGGTTAGGTGACGCACATGGCTACAGGGCGAGTGGTTCCGGAGGGAGGATTTAGGTGACGCACATGGCTACAGGGCGAGTGGTTCCGGGGGGAGGATTTAGGTGACGCACATGGCTACAGGGCAAGTGGTTCCGGGGGGAGGATTTAGGTGACGCACATGGCTCTCTGAGCACTTGGTTGAGCGGGGGGAGGGTTTGGGGTACGGACAGGAAGTGGGGGTTGAGTCTCTTGGCGGGCCGAGGGGCAGGAGCCGGAGGTCGGCATGGCAGGAAAACCGCTGAGAGTGTGAGGCGGCCGAGCTGCGGCCCTGCTGCGCGCGGCGGTTCCTGTCTGCGAGGGGCGGGGGGCGAGGGGCGGCGGCCGGGTCTCTGGCTTGTGGCGCTCCAAGGCCGGCGCTTGGCCCTCGGTCGAGCTGGGCCTTTGCGCGGGCCCCGGCGGCCCCGGCCCGCGCGCGTTCTTGGCACGAGCGGAGCGGGGCCCGTCAGACACGGGCGCAGCCCCAGCCCCAGCCCGCTGTGTGGACGGGGGGCTGCGATCTCAGGCCCGGCCCTGCTGCCAGCCCCGATGGTGACTCGGCGCTTGGCGTCCGTCCAAAGACCCTTGTCTGGGCGCGTCCGCGCAGCCCTGGCTGGGGACCCGCAGAGCTCGGCGCGGGCCTGTGTTTAACAGCGCTGCGCCTGCCCGTGCGGGGTTCAGTGTGTGGGTGTGACAGTCTGTGCTCGCCCTACGGGGTGCCAGGGCTGCCCTCTAGTGGTGCCAGCGTGTGCAGAAGAGGGGCTTCCACTGGCATCACGCCCTTTTTTTGGTCTATGTCTTTATAAAACCACAAATGTGGGACATTTCAGAAAAACATGGTGTAGAGAGTATTAACATTCCATGGTTTAAACGGCGACAGGGGAGAAATGCTTCCTTTGGCTGCCCATGAAATCCTAACTCGGCCAATCTGAGTGTGTGCTTTTCAATACAAGTGTTAATGACACCGTCTTATGTATAGTGCAGTATGATGATGTTTACAAAGTTGTAGAAAAATTATATCTGTTTTGAGGAAATGTGCTTTCAATAAGGCAGCACTTGTTTTATCCTGCTCCTCAGATGTTGCAGGCCATCTATTTCTAAGACTCCTGGTCTGGCAAAATGTGTCTGAGTTAAGCAGCATTCAGACATTTTAGGCAGGATTTTCCCCAACTTCATGGGTGAATTGAATGTGTGAATCCTTGGCTGTAAGCAAGACAGAGTCACAATTTTTAATGTTACCAAATCAAAAATTAAAAGATACACAAATTTATTATGAGGTTCATCTTGTCTTTCTCTTTTATTTCTCTGCCTAGACTGGCCTGTGGAGATGTTGAAGGAAAATTTGATATGTTGTTCAAAAGAGTGCAAGATGTTCAGAAGAAAAGTGGAGAATTTGATGTAAGATTTATATTTCTGTTTCTGCACTGTGATCTATTAGATTAGAAATGTTTAACTGTTTACTGCTTCCTATTGGCAAGTGAAAAAATTCTTGACCTACGACAAATGTTAAATAAAACCAAATGTTCATTTTATTAGACATCTGCAAATGTACTGTGAAAAGAATATTTGCACATAATGTGAATTAGAAGCACAATGCTTAGCGTTTACATAGTGCTTTGCATCTTTAAAACATTGAACAAATATTAATGCAACATATCTTTAAAGTCAGTACTACAGATAAGTCATATAAATCTCATATTTACAGGTGGGAACCTGAAGCAAAGAGATGCATTGACTGGAGAATATGTATACGCTGTGGAGCCTATACCAACATAGCTATCGGGCCATTTCTATGCTGGCATAGCGCCATAGCATAGACATAGTCCAACATATCCCTTTCATCAGTGTAGGCTATCTCCTCAAACAATATCTGCACCATTGGTTGGATTGGTATAGCTATGGCGCTCAGGGGGGTGGATTTTTCACACTCCTGAGTGCGTAGCTATATCAACCTAAATTTTAAGTGTAGACCACGCCTCAGTGAGTGGCAAAACCAGAAATAGAACCCAGGAATTCTGGGCTTTGGCCCCATGCTCATTCTACATTAATCAAAATGGATTATTTTACCAAAATTGATTTTTGATTTCTCTCTGAAAATTAATACAAAGGTCCTGGGGAAAGTATTTTTCTTAAAACTTTTCTGAGTTCTTAAAAGATTTCTGAATTAAAGACGTTGAAAGCAAGAGGGTCTTTACATGAAAACATTTTATAAGTTACATTTTTGTTTAAAAAAGTGAGCTAAGTGATGTGGTGTTACCTGCAGAGTTGTAGCTATATTTGTCCCAGGATGTTAGAGAGACAAGGTGGGTGAGGTGATATCTTTTACTCGACCAACTTCTGTTGGTGAGAGAAAAAAGCTTTCGAGCTTACACAGAGCTCTTCTTCAGGTCTGGGAAACCTAAGCCAGGTCTGCACTACACACTTACTTCAGTATAACAATGTCGCTCAAGGGTGTGAAAAATCCACATCCCTGAGCAATGTAGTTATACTGTCCTTAGCCTGCCATGTGGACAGCGCTATGTTGGCAGGGGAGCTGCTCATGCTGACATAACTACCATCCCTGGCGGAGGAGGAATTATTAAGTTGATGAGAGAGCTCTGTCCTATCAGCTTAGAGAGTCCATCAGAAGCGCTACAGCATCAGTGCAGCTGCACCAATACCCGTTTGTAGTGTAGATCTGCCCTTATTCAGAGTGTCACAGCTAAATACATGGTGGAACAGATTGAATGGTCTCTTCAAATATGTGTTAAGTATTTATACTAAACAAAGTGAAGTGGTCAGTTAACTTCCTTCCAATCATAGGGAGGAAACGGGGGGGGAGGGGGGGCAACTGGGCGGGAAGTTAGCATGTTATTGTTAGATTGTTGTAATAAGCTATAAATCCGGTGTCTATTCAGTCCATGAATTTTAGTGTCTAGCAAAGTTATGAACATAAGTTTTCAGGTTCATGTTTTGAAAGTATTGTGCGGGTTTCCTATGAGGTTGAGGACTGATAGGTCAAATATAGAGTGATTGCATTGTAAAAAATATTCACCCACAGGTGACATGGTGATTTTGTCTTTTATCATTTTCCTGTGTGAGTTTATTCGAAAGTGTAGTGATGGTCTGCTTTCACCCACATAGTTGTTACTGGGGCATTTAATGCACTGGATGAGGTACACCACATGTTGTGACAGGCATGTGTAGGACCCATGGATCTTGAAAGATGGGGGGTACTAATTTTTGTAGCAGTGGAGATATGTCTTTACATTTTGCATCTGTTGTTGTGGTAAGATCTAGTGCTGCTTTGAGTTGATGTGTCCTGGTCTGTGGGAAGCTTGCTTCTGATGATGAGCTTGGAGAGACTGGGGAGTTTGAAGGCCAGAAGTCAGGAAAGACTTCTTTCAGAATGGAGTCCCCATCAAATACGGGTTGTAGTTGTTTGATGATATCCTGGACGGGTACCAGTGTGGGGTGGTAGGTGACAGCTAGGGCTGTTTGGTTGGAGGGGGGTTTACTTCAGTGTTGAAGCGGGTTCTCTTGGGATATTTGGATGGCATGTTCCATGATGCAGTCTACTTCTCTGGTGGAGTGTCCTTGTTTGGTGAAGTCAGTTTTAAGAGTGTTAAGGTGTTTATCTTGGACTTGCTCCTTAGAGAATATTTGGTGGTATCTGAGTGCCTGGCTGTAGCTAACAGATGTCTTGGTGTGTTTGGGATGGTTACTGGATCTGTGACTGTAGGTGTGGTGATCCCTGGGTTTCTTGTATATAGTTGTCTGTAGAGTTCTGTTGTTGAAGCTGATTGTTGTGTCTAGGAAGTTCATGCTAGTGTGGGAGTGTTCCAGTGAGAGTTTAATGGTGGTTGTTGAAGTTGTGGTGGAAATCTGAGGATGAGATTTTAGCAGAACCTGAAATCTCAGACTGATGCGGTTATAATGGTGGACTCTAAGGTGTTTTAAAATCCTTGATTAGTGTTGTAACAGTAGACAGTTAAATGTGGTCTGGGATTCAGATAGAGTAGGTTCTGGCCCCTACTCTTGTTGTAACAACCACCATTAAAATACATCAGGAAAACTGCTGAAAAGGTGCTAGTAGATCCTGAGGTCTGAGCTGGTGGTGGTGGTAGCCATGATGGTGAAGCTCCCTCTGTCCTTCCACTGCAAGCTGTCCAGGCTGCAAGCTCAAGCAAGTATCTAAGTGACATTCCCCCTTCAGAAAAGGACTACCTTGACCCATCAAAATGAACCAAACACATGCACTACTGGTTGGATTGCAGTTATCAGTACTTCATGGAGTCCTAGCAACCTCTTAATTTGTTGTTATAACAACTTTGTGCACTCTCCAGGAACCTTGAGACCTCTCAGTTCCTGTAGCTTAAACACACTCAGTGTGTACCACACTCTTTGATTCTAACTTTCACTTAGTTTCATGTAACAGGTCATGATAAACTTCTGTAACCTTTTACCCATTCTATTTATCTTGGGATACTGGTCTCTGCACATCATGACTTAAAAGGATGCTCACAACAATGTAGGATGCTATTGGAGACACTGCTAATAAGTGTTTTCTTCTGGAAAAGATTCTATACATAGAGAAGGAATAAGGGAGTTTCTTACACTGAAGATTTACTTGATTTTGTAATGTCCACTGTTTTTCCCTTTGTTTTTTTCTTGTGTCCTTTAATAACTGCTAAAAAATTTCTTGTTTTACATAAATCACATGAAACTAAACCTCGGGAATAAACCCCTGAACCAAATCACTGTTAATGCTGTGACAGTAAGAAAAGTAACGAAAAGGACAAGCTGGATATTTTAACATCGTAAAGTTTTTCCCATTCTTACAATGGTTCACTTGTGTTCTTTATTTTTAAAATGATTTTAGCTGCTTTTGTGTGTTGGGAATTTCTTTGGCTCTACTCCAGAGACAGAATGGGAGGAGTACCGGACATGTGCCAAGAAAGGTAAGGAAAGAGCCTGTATATTAGATGATATATTAGGATACAGAGTTACCTAGACAAATTGGAGGATTGGGCCAAAGAAATTTGGTGAGGTTCAACAGGACAATTGCAGAGTCCTGCACTTAGGATGGAAGAATCCCACGTACTGCTACAGACTGGGGACTGACTGGGTAGGCAGCAGTTCAGCAGAAAAAGACCTGGGGGTTACAGTGGAGAAGAGACTGGATATGAATCAAGAGTGCCCTTGTTGCCAAGAAGGCTAACGACATATTAGGCTGCATTAGGAGCATTGCCAGCAGATCGTGGGAAGTGATTATTCCCCTCTATTTGGCACTAGTGAGGCCACATTTGGAGTATTGTGTCCAGTTTTGGTTCCCCCACTACAGAAACGATGTGGACAAACTGGAGAGAGTCCAGCGGAGGGCAACAAAAATGATTAGGGGCTGGAGCACAAGACTTATGAGGAGAGGCTGAGGGAATTGGGCTTGTTTAGTCTGCAGAAGAGAAGAGTGAGGAGGGTATGATAGTGGCCTTCAACTACCTGAAGGCGGTTTCCAGGGAGGATGAAGCTAGGCTGTTCTCAGTGGTGGCAGATGACAGAACAAGGAGCAATGGTCTCAAGTTGCAGTGCGGGAGGTCTAGGTTGGATATTAGGAAAAACTTTCACTGGGAGGGTGGTGAAGCACTGGAATGGGTTACCTAGGGAGGTGGTGGGAATCTCCATCCTTCAGAAATTTTTTAAGGTGCGGCTTGACAAAACCCTGGCTGGGATGATTTAGTTGGGGTTTGTCCTGCTTTGAGCAGGGGGTTGGACTAGATGGCTTCCTGAGGTCTCTTCCAGCGCTCATCGTCTATGATTCTGTGACTGTAGTAACCCAGTGGGATGTGGCTGCACACGTGGCTTTGGATTTACTGAGCAATGTCTTCACCATACATCTCATTCCACTATTGCTTTATTACGTTGTTCAGTGGACAATCCTGAACTGAAGAGAGGGATGGCCAGAGAGGCTGTGGTAGGTGTCAGAGCCATTTTGCTATGGTTTATGGAATCCGAAGGCAATGTGCTTAGCGCTGTTCCTTGCTGCTGCTGCTGCAAAAAGGATCAGGGTGTGCCTTTTGGTGCCTGCTGCAAATGCCCATGTGTATGCAAAGGGCTTGGGGCTGTCTGTTGATTGCTAAGAGAAATATTCTATTAACTGCTGCGTAGCACTTGCTGCTCAGTGTTAGGTCTGTATCCTGTGCAATTTGCTGCTGTCTGTGTAACATCTCCAATAGTGTACAGTCCTTGGGTCTTCTCTCTGCCATTGATCTGGGGGCAACTCAAGCTGTTAACTATCAACTCATTTAGTTGGCTGTATCTTTTCCATGTTGCACCATCTTTTCCCTCTGGCAGATGGACCAGACAGCAGCAGTGAGCTGTCTTTTGAAAATTATTGAACAAGAGGTGGAAAGAATTCGTGTTAAAGCCTTTTCTTCTCAGCCTTCCCATCTTGAGATGTTCAATGTGGCATTTCACTTATGCCAGGAGTGCATAATAAAGGGCCAGGAGCGCTTTGAATGCTCTGTGCCTAGAACAGAGGCACCTGAGAACTCTGTTTCCATCCATCAGTGCTACCAAAATATTTCCAAGTATGGAATGCCTTTGTGATTTACTGAGCCCATCTGCTTCTCCTTGAGTCTCTCATTACTTCAGCATAGGCCCCTTCTCCACCCCTGTAGGGGAGACTATCCATTCCTTTATCCCTCAGTCCCTTCCCCTGCTCCCTCCCAGGTTCCATCACCACATTTATGAGAGAAGCTACCTGTGAAAATCTGTAAGGCTGCTGCCTTGTCTTTTCTTAGAGTATGTCCACACTTCAAACTGGGGTGCAGTTCCCAGCTCGTAGACATACATGCATCAGCTCTGATCAAGCTAGCTCACTAAAAATATCATAGATGAGAGGATGTGACTGGTGGGAGAGGCTAACCACCCTGTTACCTGTCTGAGATGTTAGGCACCAGGGTGAATAGATTTAAAATCAGCAATTTTTAATCATGATTAAATCAGCAAGCAGGAAATTTAAATCAAGGATTTTAATGGTGTTTTTACATTTGTACTTTTGTTATTTTCCTAAAGAAAAATTGATTCCTATTGGTTGGTAACGGTTAAAACATATTGAATTGCAACTAGGTATAGCCTTTACACTACATTTGGTGCTTTTTGCTACACATTTATTTAAGCAATTGTGTAGTTTAATTTACATTCAAGTTTTTAAATTTTGTATTTTTTTGGTTAGAAAATGGTGAATTTTTTTTTTACTTGTGATTTGTGTCAAGCTCTATTTGGATTGAAATTCAGATTCAATTAGAAATTCACAAAAACTTCATTTTTTATTAAATAAAACGACATTAAATTTGCTGAATACATTTAAAAAAAAAGTTAGAACAATTTTTGCACTTAAAACTGATTATACAAAGGAAGTATTATATATAGTTAATTAATTGAACTGATTATTTCTGGTCATGTTGTCTTTCAAGATTTTAGAACTTGTAGATTTCATCCTCTCACACCTATCTAACTTTTATTCATAGATTGGAAGAGGAAAACAAGCTTTCCTGCTTTTTCAACTCCCAATAGGTTTCTTTGAATGACCTCATCATTGAATTGAGATATTTGAATGAACTGAAATGAAGAAAATATTCTCTCTGCACCTGCTGAAGAGGTTACTTTTGTGAGAAGCTGGTTTAGCCCTCAACAAATTCTAGTTCCAGGTGCTTAGCCAGTGACTCCCACCAGTTCAGTGGTTTAATGTTCTTTAAAACCTGGGAGCAAATATGCACTGCTTGCTTTTGATATTTAATTTAAACTATTTTAACAGTTTTGGTCTTAACATAGACTGTCAATTTCAGCTTTAATTTTAAAAAAATAATTTAAAAACATCTGTTTTTAATTTAAAATCCAATTTTAAATTTTTTTTAATTTAAAATCCAATTTTAATTTTTTTTAAATTTAAATCAGAAGTGACTTCTATCCATCCTGTTAGACACATTCTTGGGTTGTTAGCCCCTCTTGCTGCTTCCCCCACTGTGGCTGCACTTTATTTTAACTCCTAGGTTGATCAGAGCTAGCCTGGGTATGTCTCCTTGAGCTCAGAATTACACACCCAGCTCAAAATGTATCATAGAAGATTAGAGTTGGAAGGGACCTCAGGAGGTCATCTAGTTCAACTCTCTGCTGGGTGCCTCACTATAATAATTTCCTCTGTAGTGAATCTTTACTTCATAATAATAAATATAGAATCGAATAAATGTCACAGTTCTGAAACAAATGAACTAAATATGTGTGTTTCTTCTCCAGCTCCTATTCCAACCTATGTCTTAGGTGCCAATAACCTGGACACTGTACATTATTTTCCAGATGTCAGTGGCTGTGAACTAGCTGAGAACATCACATACTTAGGTAATGGTATAGATTTTATTTCTGTGATGTGAGTCTGCTGTGCTTATCTTTATGGCACTATTAAAATGTTGCTGTGGTGATGCCTTAATTAAGGTTGTGATGGCTCTTTTATTCCAACCCCCTCCTTCATTGTTGATACTTTCCTCCAGAAATCTTTTCAGCTGATCTGTCATATTGAGGTGCAAGATGAATTATTTTTGAAAGCTTGAGTAAAATCCATTCTGCTTTTTTTTTTCCTCCTCAGATGAGCAAAATAAAAAGACATCTTTTGCACTTTTACAACACTTTCAACTTTTTATGAGCTCTGCAGAGCAATTTGGGTTGCCAAACTGAGCTTGTTGGAGAAGTTTCAAAGAAGTTATCAAGTTGCCAACTCTGGAGAAGAAATTGTTGGGAAGCAAGTTAATGGCAAGAGAACAATATGCATTGCATAATTCACGGAATTTTCCTTTTTAATTCAGTTATGCATTTGTTTTTGGGAATGTCCACACAACAGAATTGTGCATGGGCTAGTCTACCTCCGTTAGCATGAATCCAGCTGGTGAAAGCATCAACAGCTGTGAAGACAAAGCAGCATGGATTTCAAAGTGGGCTAGCAGTCAGACTACTTACCTAGGGTCAAGCTGGGCTTGTACTACCCATTTTGAATCTTGCCCTGCACTGTTTTCACTGCTATTGTTACCTATGCTAGTTGGATTTAAGCTAGTTCGGGTTAGGCTAGTTTATATAGAGAATATAAGAATGGCCGTACTGGGTCAGACCAATAGTCCATTTAGCTCAGTATCCTGTCCTCTGACTGTGGCCAATGCCAGATACTTCAGAGGGAGTGAACAGAACAGGGCAATTATTGAGTGATCCATCCCCAGTTGTCCAGTTCCGGCATCTGGCAGTCAGAGGCTAGGGATACCCAGAGCATGGCTGCATCCCTGACCATCTTGGCTAACAGCCATTGATGGACCTATCTTCCATGAACTTAACTAAATCTTTTTTGAACCCATTTATGAGAGAAGCTACCTGTTTTGCCTATAGTTTTGGCATCACAACATCCTCTGGCAATAACTGATAATGTGTTGAAGAGGTTTTAGCCGGGGGCTGGAGGTGATGGCCAGTGGTGTTCTGTTGTTTTCCTTGTTGGATCTGTCCTGAAGTAGGTGACTTCTGGGTACCTGTCTGGCTCTGTCAATCTGTTTCTTCACTTCCCTAGGTGGGTATTGTAGTTTTAAGAATGCTCGATAGAGATCCTGTAAGTGTTTGTCTCTGTCTAAGGGATTGGAGCAAATGCGGTTGTATCTTAGGACTTGGCTGTAGACAATTGTGGATTGTGTGGTGTGTCATGGGTGGAAGCTGGAGGCATGTAGGTACATATAGCGGTCAGTGGGTTTTTGGTATAAGGTGGTGGTTATGTGGTCATCACTTATTTGTACTTTAGTGTCCAGGAAGTGGATTTCTTGTGTGGACTGGTCCAGGCTAATGTTATAGTGGGGTGAAAATTGTTGAAATCCCTGTGGAATTCGTCGAGGGACTCTTTTCCGTGGGTCCAGATGATAAAAGTGTCATCAATGCAGTGTAGGTAGAGGAGGGGCACTTTGGGATGAGAATTGAGGAAGCGTTCTAAGTCAGCCATGAAAACATTGGCATACTGTGTAGTATACAGAACTCCTTATGTAACATCTGTACATGTGTTTTGCAATGGTATTGATGGCCAGTGTGACATGGGCTTGTATTTGAGACCTCAGATGACACTCTTTGACCTAGGCTGCACATACCAGATTCAGGAAATTCCTGTAACCCTATGCATCTCCACTGTTCCCCCTGCCTTCCCTGTGTGAGCTCATGCAGAAACACCCATTATCTCCTGGCTGCCCCTCGGAGGCATTACCTAGGGAGGTGGTGGAACATCCATCCTTAGAGGTTTTTAAGGTGCAGCTTAACAAAACCCTGGCTGGGATGATTTAGTTGGGGTTGGTCCTACTTTGAGCAGGGGGTTGGACTAGATACCTCCTGAGGTCCTGTCCAGTCCTAATCTTCTATGATACTATGATTACAGTGGGCTTACAAACTCTGCTGTCAATTTGTGTTTGGATGAGATACATGATCAGAGCCTTCCTACTGGCTGCCTCCATGATGAGATAACAATTTGGAAGTGACACCAGCAGCAGAGAAGTTCTAGGATAATTCAGGGAAATTACGGGAGTTTAGCCCTACCTGCCACAACTCTCTGTGCACACTTGAAGAATTCCTCAGTCATGAACATCAAGTGCTCAGGAGCTCTGGGATATGTACCCAGATACTGATGCTGCATGGCACCAGTTTAGACAGTAGGCAGACCTGTGTATTGCCTTGAACTGGTATGACTTTAACAGCATGGACATAATATCAGATTTACTATCAATGTAATACCTGTGGAATTCTTTGATGTAGACAAGACTAAAGCTTATCTCAAGGTTCAGTAACACTCATAAACTTTCTAGATTGGATCAGTCTAATTCAAGTGATGTAATAGATTTTTATTGCCACTTCCCTCCCTCCTCAAAAAACAAAAAAACTACATCAACACTTCGTTAGATGAGAGCAAGTGGAAAATTTCAGTGTGATAGAATGTTTTGAGAAAATTCTGAGCAGTGAACAAAGCAGGTGATGAGAATGGAAAACCATTATTTCGACATTAAGTATTTTGGAAACTACTATCACCTAATTGTATTACAACTTTAATGCAGTTGCGTCCATGCTTCTCAATCAAGATCAGGGCCTCCTTGTGCTAGGCACTGAAGAAACAACCTTGCCTCAGTTGGCTTACAGCTACAAGAGCTAAAGCCTTGATGCTGCAGGCATTTGTGTATGTGCTGTACTTTAATCCCTTTGATATTAATGGGACTATTCACCTATTTAATCATGTGGCTAAATATTTGCAGGATTATGGTTTAATTGGACAAGTTAAGATTGCAGTCTAATCTATTTCAGGTTTTTATATAGTACCTGTCAGAGTGTCTGGATTCTAAATCTGCTCCTTCAACTAATGTAGATTTCCATTTTAATTGTGTCTAATTTTGCTCCCTTCTGTGTTCCTCACAGTGAAACTTCTCAGATGAGCATGTAGCACTGGGCTATGTCAGATAGTATTTGGCAAATAGTACATTTAAATGGAATGGAAATTCACATTCTTCCTCCCTACCTCCAGCCTCCCAGATGGGCATGTAGCATTGACTTCTTACTCCATGTATATTGTGTGAGCATATGCTGAAAGGTTTTGTAGTAATGAATATCTACAAGGGGCAGAGCGAAGATGTTTTGGAAACCTAACTTGGAATTGCCTGACTTGCCTAGTTAAATTCTCAACCATAAGATCTTAATTTTTGCATTTTGGTTTAATGTTGTTTGTTAAACTGTTCAGCCCTTAGGTTGGATAAACTTTTATGTGATTGGGTTTTTTGTTTGTTTGTTTTTGGGTGAGAAGGGAGCAAATTGGAGAATTATCTGATATTTGCCCTTTGTTTTATGGGAAGGGTTTCAAGTCATTAAGCCAAATCCTCGAGTCCTGACTGCAATTAATGTATGACCAAAGTCCAGTGAGTTTCCCTATCAGCAAAGATTGAATACATAAGCAAGGATTGCAAAATTTGGCCTTCTGTTAGCATGACACACTTTAGTAATTTCTTAAAATACTTAATCTCGTTTTGTGTTTTAATACAGGTCGTAAAGGTATTTTCAGCGGCACCTCAGGATTGCAGATTGCCTACCTGAGTGGTACAGAATCCCTGAGTGAACCAGCTCCTGCCTATAGTTTTAGCTCCAAGGATGTGGTAGAACTAAAAACATCATTATTATCTACTCCAAAATTCAAAGGTGTTGATATATTGCTGACATCCCCTTGGCCCAGAGATGTAGGGAATTTTGGAAATAAACCTGTAAGTATTCAATTTTCAGTTGCAATGTATTAAGTGTGCGGTTAACTAGTACTATGACTTTTGCTCATTATAGCAGTTTGTAGCCAGAATTACCACTGCTAACTTGGTTTTTTTAGCTTTAAAGAGTCAAGACTAACCATGCTTGTTTACTGTTTAAAAGACTCTTTTTCCTAACTGTCAGCACCACAAACTCAACCTGGTTTCTGTTCTAAGGATGCTTATCTTTGCATTTCCCAGTGTGCATTTGAGCTCTCGAGTTGGGTAAGTAGGGCCCATGGTGTGTTCGTGAGTTCAGACAATGAGCTGTCTGTCAAGGAGTCAGACTAATTGTTTTCCATACTAGGATTGTTGGAGGTAAAAACTTCAACTATTTTTAATTCCATTTAATCTTTTGAATCTTTTACTAGCTGACTTGCAATCTTGTAACTTCCTTAGTTTTATGTGTGTGAAGTAGTAGTATGCTGAATAATCTGATTTCACCCACAGCCTTCCTGCAGACTGTTGTAACAACAGCTTACCTCTCCATCTGGTGCCTCAGTTCCTCCATTATCAGTGGTCTTCTGTGGTCTTATACATTGCTGTGGTGCTTTTGACCCTCTGGTCAATTAAAGTCTCTCTTCTGGGGGCAACCAAAAGTCCAACTAAACAAATAAATCCTTCCATCCTTCTCTGGGCTCTGAATAGTTCTTTGACTCTTCCCAGGGCTCAGTAGTCCGCAGTTTTCCTTTACCCTTCTTAGGGCACTGTTGACTTTTTGTCATGAGTGCAGCGGTTTATGTCCACCACCCGTAGGTAGGACTATTCTGCTCTGGGTTCTGGCCCTCAACCCCCTGCTTCACTTTCCCTCAGCCACTTCCTACATGACCTGTTGTGTGTCAGTCTGCTGCCTTTGGAAAGTCTCAGTCTGCTTCTCTCAGCACCTCCTGCTCCTTTGGTCTCTTCTCTGTTGTATGAGCACCAGCGGAGTCTCTGTTGGTCCTTCTTCAGACCTCCCTTCATGGAGAGCCTGCTGGGACAGTGCTGCTCCTGCTAGCTTTCTTGTCACTGAGCACATGCTGCCATTTATAAGTCCCAGCAGGCCTGGCTGTCAATCACATAGTCTCTAGATAATGTGGATGGTATACTAGGCACAAGTGAGGCTGAACCCGAACACTCTTAAATAACTAGCTCACCCTGTGATAACACTTAAGTTTATATATCTGTTACCCTGAGTGAAGCTCTTTTCTGTTCTGACTTTTCTATTACACTTCAGGTTACTGTAGTCAATGCAGGAAGCGTCCACTATAAAGTTGAGTTCCAACTTCCAGTCAAGCTCCCATTTTCAGTTGCTTTTAACTTTTTCAGACACATTTTGGTAGGTGAAATTTTTTCATGGTTGGTGTTGGCTAAAGGGTATGTGTGATGGGGGTGAGGTGGAGAGCTATTGGAGATGGAGGATGAAAATTTGATAAATATTCAATTTTTGTGTTAACTTCTTAACACATTTTGTGTTAATTTTTGTGAACATGGGGAAAAAATGATTTCCCCTATATGTTCTAAAAACAATTTTTTTCTCTCTGAACACTTAAAGTCTAAAACTAAAACTTTGCACTTGTCTTATTGGAGATCTCATTTATATTAACAAAGTAATCAAGGTTTGAAGAAATTCAATAGAACCTCAGAGTTACGAACACCTTGGGATTGGAGGTTGTTCGTAACTCTGAAATGTTTGTAACTCTGAACAAAACATTATGATTCTTATTTCAAAAATTTATAACTGAACATTGACTTAATACAGCTTTGAAACTTTACCATGCAGAAGAAAAATGCTGTCTTCTCTTTTTATTTTTTAGTCGTTCATGTTTAAAACAGCACTGCACAGTATTTTGCTTTTTTGTTGTTGTTGTTGTCTCTGTTGCTGCCTGATTGCGTACTTCCAATTCAAATGAGGTGTGTGCTTGACTGGTCACTTCGTAACTCTAGTGTTTGTAACTCCGAGGTTCTACCGTAGTTTGGTTTACTAGTTTTTAAAGTTTGCATTTTTAATCTGTGGCCCCACAAGTGGTTTGGTGGCAGAGAGACCAGTCTGAGTTACCTAGTTGGTTATTTGGGCTCGTGCTTGTAGAGTGATTGAGGGGGAAGGCATGGGGTGAGGGCATTTCTGGGGGCTGGTGAGCTTGCATGGATGGGAACAAGAAGTTTCTTGTTTGTTCATGGAGTATGTCCAGTGGAGAGCAGGGGGTGAAGAAAGCAGGAGTTGGGGGGCAGTGAACTAGGGGGGATATGAGAGAGTGTGTGTGTCTGGGGAATTATATCTAGCCACTCAGTGCCAGGACTTCTGAGCTCTGTGCCTGAGCTTTCCCTTTGTTAAAAAGCAGGGTCTCTGGTAGCAGGAAGAGCCGGCTCAGTAGCTGAGCTTTTGAAGCCCCACAAGCAGCATCTATGGGAGAATTGTGTGTCTGGTTTGAACGTGCTGCTGTTCAGCAGAGGCAGAGAGCACAACCTGTGGATGGTGCTGAGTCTGTTTTTCCTGCTGTGGCTTTTCTCTTTCCATCTTCTTATTCTCACTCTATCCTCCAGGCCTTTGCCTTTCTCCAAGAGCCTCAAAGTTTGACCTATTCATAAGTAGGTTTGGGATAGTTTTTCCGGGGGTTGGATTCTCTGCTTTCTGGATCATGAAGTTGTCCTCTCCAGAAAAGGAAATTCTTTGCTCCTTATTCAGATACATTAATTACCAAACAAATAACTAGGCAGTAGCATAGTGGATAGAGCATTGGACTAGTACTCAGGAGACCTGGTTCTAGTCCTGGCTTTGCCACTGGCCTGCTGTATGACTTTGGAAAAGTCACTTCATTTCTCCGCCTCAGCTTCGCCCTCTGTAAAATGGGGATAATGATACTGACCTGCTTTGCAAAGTATCTTGAGGTTTCTGGTAAGAGCTAAGCGGAGGTGGTACTAATACTACTACTACTGTTGTTATTAAAGTTGTGCATTGGGATGAGAGCCGGAGCACCTCAAAATTTAGTCCATGAATGTGCATTGAAGACCCTGCTCTCCTGTGACATTGAAGACCTGTGGGGAATGGCTGTCTGTTCTTTCATTTTTGTTTTTGTTCTTGTTCCTTGTGCCTTTAGCCAAGATATCACCTTAGAAATATCTGAGGGACAGAGCATTTCTCCATGCCCCCCCATTTGTGCTTTCATAGTGTATTTCATGTCTTAATTTAAAGAGCTTCCACCTCAGAAATCAGTTTGCATCGTTTCTTTCAGAGAGGTGGGGACAAATTTTCTTATGAAACTCTGAAGCCTTCTCATTTCACTTTACCCAGTCATGTTACGCCCAGGTTGCAGCTTGTACCTTTCTAGCCAGGAAGGGCTGGACATGTCTTTTCAGAGGCTTGTACTCTGCTCTGTTGGAAGGACTCCTGTGGGCCAGGGAAGCTGATGTTAAATGCACCTAAAATATGAACATTGAAACATAGTTCTGCTCAGAGAAAGGAGTGTAAAAATGGCATCATGGTCTCTGTTGTTTCTTTAAGGATTCAAAACTGAACATGCTTGTTTACTATTGAAAAGACTCTTTTTCCTAACTGTCAGCACCAGAGACTCAGCCTGGGATCTAAACATCAAGGCTCTACCTATAGCCCCCTCTTCAATTCTGTCTTGAGAGTCACCAGTTGTGAAAATTCTGTGTTCACTTGCCCCTCTGCAACCCTGCAGTCTGGGTAAATAATCACTCAGTTATACTTGTGTGTTCATTGGAGTGGCAGAGCTGTAACTGGGGAGAATTTGGGTATGCGATTAAAACTCTTTTAACAGTTCGTTTGTCTGAGTCAAGGTAGATTTCAGCTGACTCTCGTAGCTGTGTTAGCTTCACAGGGCTAACAGAACTAAAATGAAAAACTTTTTCTTATTTGAGTAGATACAGATGTATATTCCACTTAGGTGTGTGCATGTCGAGATCACTGGAGCCTGGGAAATTTGCATACCAGTACCCATTGAAAGGCAGCGCTTACACCTTATGGCCTGGCCCCTCCCCTTGCTACAGGAGGCGGTGCCACCTGAACCGTTCCTCAGTTTCTCCTTACAGCTTGTGGCTGGAGTCAACACTGTGTAGCCTTAACCTCGCAACCTCTCAACTAGTTTAGTTTTTTCCCTTATTTGTATATAGAATCATAGACTATTAGAGATTGAAGGGACTTCAGGAGGTCATCTAGTCCCACCCCCTGCTCAAAGCAGGACTAACTCCAACTAAATCATCCCAGCCAGGGCTTTGTCAAGCCACAGCTTAAAAACCTCTAAAGATGGAGATTCCATCACCTCCCTAGGTAACCCATTCCAGTGCTTCATCACCCTCCTAGTGAAAAAGGTTTTCCTAATATCCAACCTAGACTTCCCCTACCGCAACTTGAGACCATTGCTCCTTGTTCTGTCATCTACTACCATAGAGAACAGCGTAGCTCCATCCTCCCTGGAACCGCCTTTCATGTAGTTAAAGGCTGCTGTCAAATCCTCCCTCATTCTTCTCTTTTGCAGACTAAACAAACCTAGTTTCCCTCAGTCTCTCCTCATAAGTCTTGTGCTCTAGCCCCTTAATCATTTTTGTTGCCCTCCTCTGGACTCTCTCTAACTTGTCCACATCCTTTCTGTAGTGGGAGGCCCAAAACTGGACACAATACTCCAAATGCAGCCTCACCAATGACTCATATTCAGCTTCTTATCCACTGTAACCCCAGGTCCTTTTCTGCAGAATGGCTGTCTAGCCTGTCGGTCCCTAGTCTGTAGCAGTGCATGGGATTCTTCGGTCCTAAGTGCAGGACTCTGCACTTGTCCTTGTTGAACCTCATCAGATTTCTTTTGGCCCAGTCCTCCAATTTGTCTAGGTCACTCTGTATCCTATTCCTACCTTCCAGGGTATCTACCACTCCCCCTAGCATAGTGTCATCTGCAAACTTGCTGAGGGTGCAATCCACACCATCCTCCAGATCATTAATGAAGATGCTGAACAAAACTGGCACCAGTACTGACCCCTGGGGCACTCCGCTTGATACCGGCTACCAACTAGACATGGAGCCGTTGATCACTATCTGTTGAGCCCAATGATCTAGTCAGCTTTCTATCCATCTTATAGTCCATTCATCCAACCTATACTTATTTAACTTGCTGATAAGAATACTGTGGGAGACTGTATCCAAAGCTTTGCTAAAGTCAAGGTATATCATGTCCACCACTTTCTCCACATCCACAGAGTCAATCATCTCATCATAGAAAGCAATCAGGTTGGTCAGGCATGACTTGCCCTTGGTGAATCCATGCTGACTGCTCCTGATCATCTTCCTTTCTTCAAAGTGCCTCAAAATGGATTACTTGAGGACTTGCTCCATGATTTTTCCAGGGACTGAGGTGACACTGACCATCCTGTAGTTCCCCAGATCCTCCTTCTTCCCTTTTTTGAAGATGGGCACTAGATTTGCCTTTTTACAATCATCTGGGATCTCCCGCAATCACCACACATTTTCAAAGATAATGACCAATGGCTCTGTAATCACATCTGTAATCACTTCTACTTCCGCTACAAAATCTTCCCTGTTTGTGAGCAGCAGGTCAGGAGGAGCAAGGCCCCCAGTTGGTTGCTCCTGCACTTGCACCAGGAAGTTGTCCGCAACAGTCTCCAAAAACTTCGTGGATTGTTTGTGCTCTGCTGTATTGCTCTTCCAGCAGATGTCAGGGTGATTGAAGTCCCCCATGAGAACCAGGTCCTGTGAACTGGAAACTTTCCCTAGTTGACTGAAGAAAGCCTCATTTACCTCGTTCAACTGGTCTGGTGGTCTATAACAGACACCCACCACGACATCATCCTTATTGTTCTTGCTTCTAAGCTTAACCGAGAGACTCTCAACTGGCTTATCTCCAGTTTCATGCTGGAGCTCAGAGCAATCATACTGCTCTCTTACATACAGTGCTGCTCCTCTACTCTTTCGCCCCTGCCTGTCCTTCCTGAACAGTTTATACCCATCCATGGCAGTGCTCTAGTTGTGAGTTACCCCATCAAGTCTCGGTTATTCCAATCATATCATAGTTTTTTGACTGTGCCAGGACTTCCAATTCCTCCTGCTTGTTTCCCAGGCTTCTTGTGTTTGTGTATAGGCACCTGAGATAACTGGCCAATTGCCCGACTTTCTCAGTGCAATTCAGGAGGCCTCCCCTGTTGCACCCTCTTCCTTCTGCTTCCTCTTGGTATCCCACTTCCCCACTTACCTTTGGGCTTAGGTCTCTGTCCCTCATTGAACCTAGTTTAAAGCCCTCCTCACTAGGTTAGCCAGCCTGTCAGCGAAGATACTCTTCCCTCTCTTCATTAGGTGAATCCCGTCTCTTCCTAGTAATTCTTCTTCCTGGAACAACATCCCATGATCGAAGAATCCAAAGCCCTCTCTCCGACACCACCTGCGTAACCATGCATTTACTTCCGCAATGTGATAGTCCCTACCTGGGCCTTTTCCTTTAACAGGGACGATGGACGACAACACCTCTTGTGCCTCAAACTCCTTTATCCTTCTTCCCACAGCCACATAATCTGCAGTGATCCGCTGAAGGTCGTTCTTGGCAGTGTCATTGGTGCCCACATGGAGAAGTAGGAAGGGGTTGCGGTCTGAGGGCTTGATAAGTCTCGGCAGTCTCTCCGTCACATCCGGAATCCTAGCTCCAGGCAAGCAGCACACTTCTCTAGTTTCCTGGTCCAGACGGCAGATGGATGACTCCATCCTCCTCAGGAGGGAGTCCCTGACCACCATCACCAGCCTTCTCTTCCTCTTGAGAGTGGTGGTCGTGGAACCTCCATCTCTAGGACAAGGCATCCCATGCCTTCTGATCAAAAGGGTCTCCTTCTGATCCATTCCCTCAGATGAGTCTTCCAAATGGTTCTCCGCCGTAGTATCTGTGCAGAGAGCCTGAAAACAATTTCTTACCTCTATCTGCATGGTGAGCATATGGGTTCTCTTTCTTCAGGAGGTCACATGATGCCAATTTTCTTCCCCGTTCTTCAGTCTCCCCTGCACTGTTTTCTCTGATTCTTCCTCATGCTGTGCCTGCAGTAACAAATCATGTCTTCGATTGAGGACGATTTAATTTTCTTCAATGCAAATACTATAGTTAATAGTTCCATTAGTGTTAGAGCACTGTTAGTTGTAGCAGTTTGTTTCCCTCAGTGATGCCCTCACTGAGATTTAAACATTGTCCTTCATGTGAAGGAGTGATCCCCACATGCAGTGCTTGCTTTGCCTCGGAGAGGCCCATGTCAAAAAGCATTGCGTGATCTGCAGATCGTTTAAGAAACGGACTCAAGTGCCTTGGGATCTTTGCCTGAAACAGCACCAGCTTGTACAGGCCAGGAGGCCTGCCTCGATACCAAAACCCTCATCAGAATGGAGATTGCCATTGGGTTCTGAGAGTGCTGCCGTTTCATGTTCCGGAGCAGGCACCTCTCCCAAGAAATGGAGAAGCTGTTCTCCTTCAACTGAGTTAAGGAAAAGGTCGCACAAGACCAATTGAGACTGCTGCAGTCTCGTTGTGACTCTTCTAACTCCCACAGGGAAAGCATGGACCAGTGTAGAGTCGGTGTGCAGGATGGTATGTCTAACTCTCCCCTGGTACTGGGTAGGGAGGTTAGAAATCCTGCATCATTGACTCTAGTTCCAGCCTCTGGTACCGATTGTTTCCATGTTGGTGGTGTACCAGTCAGCTACAAACTTCCTCTGACTGTCCCCACCTCTCCTTTGGTCCAGGACTTTTCCAGGGCTGAATCATCTATAGCTTTGTTGACTGAACAAGCTGCTGATTCCTCAAGTCTGTCAGCCCCACATCCTAATCTTCCCCTTCCATAGGTTATGGAAGCAGGGCCAATATGGGGACCTTGGTATCTGGAATCTCCTTGGCACCGCTGCATTCAGCACTGCAAATGCCTCTGTGGCGGCTTTCTCTGCCTTCAACATACGTACCATCAGACACTGCAGCACTGCTACTCACTTTGGGACCAACTCTACTTCTGCACTGGCATACTTTGTACCAATGGTACTGCTTTCATTGACAGCGCCGCTTCCTGCCTTGTTATGGGTGACTCACAAGTCATAATGGCTACTTGGTCCCTCTAGTCTTCCTTCTTCATTATCTCCAGGATCCTGGGGCTCCTTTGTGGCTGAGTCAAGGGTCATCATCCTCCCACTCTCCAATGCATGACCAGCATCAGGGGCTGTTGATAGACTGTTACAGGTATCAGGATTGGTGCATGTCTCATGGTCAGGACGGAGGCCGACTGGCCTGATGCCTACTGCCCACCAATGCCTTATCCATGTCAGTGGTCTTCATGGACTGCATGGGACGCCTCTTGGTTGCGGAGGCCCCTCTCTTTGTCTCTGTACACAGTGCTTCCATTTGGCCTCTTTCTCCCCCCTGGGTTTTGACCCATGGTCATTGTTATGGCATGTCTCAGGAAGAAGGAATTCATATCTTGCCATATTTGGATGACTGGTTACTGAGGGGCAGATCCAGAGAGGAAGTTCTTGCTCACATTGGCACCACACTGCACTTTCTCAACTGTCTGGGTTTTATCCTAACCACGGGGAAGTCAACCTTTGTTCTCACTCAGAAAATAGAGTTCGTTAGGGCCCTATTAGATTCAACAATGTCGAAAGCATTTCCGCCGACCAACCATTTTCAGACAATTCGCCACCTTTGCCTCAGTCTGCAGGCTCAGCCTTCCATGACAATTCGGATGTGTCTGAGGCTCTTGGGCAAAACATCTGCTTGTACTCAGGTGGTCCAGTTTGCAAGGCAGACACCTTCACCCCCTTCAAATGTGGTTCAGGACCATTTACCATCCTACTCCTTGCCTTCTAGATCAGAGGTTCTAAAACTTTTTTTTTTTCCTTTTTGGATGATGGACCCCTTTTCAAATGCACTGTTAATCATAGTCCCCCATCTGAGAAACTGATTATATGAAGTACACACACATTTTTGTCAAACACGTACTGTTACTAATGCTTTAAGAAAGAGTATAAGAGTACTTACAGATATCAGTGAGATGGGTGTGCCTGCTTCTTAGTGCAGAGTCTATCCAGAAGAAGTGCATGGGTGGCGGGGTACACAGGGTCACATGCCCCCCCCCAGCTTTCTGTCTTCCATTTTGCCCTCCTTCCTGAAGTGCTGATATAGCAGGGCAGAGCAGTGGTGTGTCTCCTTGGCTAGCTGCTGTCTGCTCGTAGGGGGAGATCTCTCTCCTGCCGTGATGCTGCAATTTTAGGTTGTGCCCCCCAAGCCAGACAGACTAGGTGGCCTCCCTGAGCCCCACCGCACAGAGCTGGCTTGAACTGCCTGGCATTGCCACATCTCCCCTGCCCCCACATGTTCCTTCGTGCCCCTAGGAGAGAGCGGTGACACCAGGCGGCTTGGGCCAGCCCTGCATGATGGGGCCTAGAGGGGGTGCAATCAAAAATTGCAGCATCACTGCAGGAGAGAAATCTCCATCAAAAGGGGTTGGCTCACAGCCATTGACTCCATGAGCAGGCTGCAGTTAGCAAAGGAGACACATCATGTCTCCCTTAGTGCTATGTTAGCACTTCAAGGAGCAGAACCTCTGCTCGTAACATTTTGCGGACCCCCTGTGCAGTCTCTAAGGCTCCCTTAGAGTCCATGGATGCCAGTTTGAGAATCACTGCTCTAGACAGTCTGGTCCATTTTCCTTCACTGGTCCTGGACTGCTTGCAGTGGTGGATGTATCCAGAGAATATTGCCCAAGGGGATTCCCTTTGTCTGGCCCTTGCCAACCAGGTCACTTGTTACCAAAGCTTCCTTGATGAGTTGGGGGCACACCTGGGGTCATTTGAAAGTACAGGGACTATGGTTGGAGCAGGAGGCCTCACTCCCTATCAATGTGTGCAGGAGCTTCGGGCCATGTACCATGCATCATGCTTTTTGGAACCATATCCGGCTCAGTAGTTCACATGTTTACTGATGATGCCACCACGATGTCTTATGTGAACAAACAAGGGGGAGTACACTCCAGCGTGCTCTGCCTAGAGGCGATCAGGCTGTGGCAGTTCTGCATCAAGGAGAATGATACTCCGATAGCCGTTCTCTTGCCTGGGATCAGAATCATCCTGAAGACTATTTCAGCAGGTATTTTTCCCTGAGTCACTAGTGGTCCCTGAAGACAAATGTCCTCCAGGTCATCTTCACAGCTTGGGGCCTCCTGATGAAGGACCTGATTGCTAGGGGCAACAGGAAATGTCCTCTGTTCTGCGCTTGAGGGGGAGCTCATTCCAGGCTTCCTGTCCAATCTTTCCACCTCAGCTGGCAGTTGGCTCTCCCATACACTTTTCCCCCAATCCCAATCATCTGTCAGGTCATCCTCAAGCTCAAGGCAAATCAGACCAAGCTCGTTCCTCCCTAGTGTGGCCAAGCCAATGCTGGTTCTCCAGCCTTCTCACGCTGTCTTTTCAGTCTCCCATACCGCTTCCTCCCATCCTGACTTAACTCACTTGGAACCAACACCACACCTTGCATCCTGTGCTCAGCTCCCTGCATCTCATGGCATGGCTGCTGCATGGCTGAACGAAGAGGAAGAAAGGTGTTCGATGGCTGTCCAACAAGTCCTCAATAGTAGAAAATCCTCCACCAGGATGGCCTATTCAGTGAAATGAAAGAAATTTTCAGAGTGGTCGCTAACTTGCAGAATCCAACCAACACTGGTGTCTGTCCATGATGTTTTGGAGTACTGGTTGTTAGGACTCCCCCGCCCCGTTCCCTCTCAGTTCCCAGACACAGTTCGCTGGAAAGCAATGGTGTAGAGTCCAAATTGCAGGCAATCTGTGATGGGTTTATTGGGACTACACAAACACGCATAAAACCATAGGAAGATCTTCACGCCAGACCATAGTCATATTTCCAGCCCCTTTACACCAGTCAGGCTTATCTCTGTACGCTGATAGTTCCCTTTCTCCTCCAACCATAGTTCCATGTCGATGGAGCTCCCTCCTCTCCTAACTATGGCTACTTATGCCAACAGAACCCTTGTTACCTGTCTGTGCCTAGGGCAGCCACCTGAAAATGCCAAGGTCAGGGCAGGCTGATAAAGGAGAGCAGATTTTCCCAGCACTGGTGGGCAACACTGAAGTCAGACTTCCCAACCAGCCACAAACAGTGCTCCTGATTCCCCACACTGGTTATCATGAAGCCAAAATAAAAATATATACAGCTCCCTTTACTGCATTTCAGCCTCTGGCTCCCAGTCAGCCACTAGGTCCAGTAAAGAGACCAATTATTTAACTCTATGCTCTTTACCAAAAAAGTTTCTCCTGATCCCAAAGGGTCAGCCACAGCACCAGATCAATAGAAGTTTAGATCTTACCCAAAATACCACGCTGCCAGCCAATCCTTTAGTAACTAAAACTAAAGGTTTATTATAAAAAGAAAGAAACAAACTAAAAGAGAAGTGTTAAAGGATTAAAGCAATCAGATACATACAACTGATTTGAAAGTCCTTATGCATCAGGTTTCTAGAAGAATTGTAGAGTTTGCAGGCTTGTATAATCCCTCTGGTGTACATCCAGTACCTGAATGGGTCTCAGTCCTTTGTTTCACAGCTTCAGTAGATGAGTTGATCCAGAGGTAGGTGATGACTGAAAGACTAAAGATTGGTGACTGAAGACAAAATGGATCCTGGGCAGCTGCCTTTTGTGTCCTTTGGTCTGTGCCATGCTGCTTGTGGAATTTTACAGGAACCAAAATGGAGTCCGGAGTCACATGAGTAAGTCCTGGTGACTCATCAGGTATATCCCTGGCTTCTCCCCTTGGGCGCCTTGTACCTGTGAATTTCTTAATGGGCCATTAAGCAGGCTATCACTGCAGCCATCCTGTCTGGGGTGTGTCCCAGACACAGCACAATTTGAAATACAGATATATCAACCATATCCATAACTTCCATTACACATATAACACATGAACATAAACATTATCATCTTACTTAGCACATTATAGCCTTTCTAACAGTATCTGACATGGCATATCTCACATGGATTACTATGATTTTGACATATTGATGTTAAATAATATAATAAATGCCCCCTCCCCCCATCCAGCCAGTGTGACACCCCTCCTTCTTGATAGCCTTAATTATATCTGTAGGGCCTTCTTCCCCTTTCCCCCCATGTCACCCCTTCCAGTATATGGTCATGTTCTGTTTTGGAGGGCCTGAGTATGGGGCTTTAGTACAACCTCTTTGTACCTCATGGAAGGGGCAGGGAGCGAGGTTACATTTTGGCCATGGTCACTTTATGGCCCTATAGTATTTCTTTCTCACACCTCTCTTCATCCCCCCTTGCACCTCCCAGCTGGTTGCTTGTCTTATACCGAATCTCCACTATGCCTTGAAACATTTTAACTACATCCCTTATCTTTCCCACAGTAATAAAGAGAACCCATCTGGTTGTGGATAGGTAAGAGGAACACAGTATGTCTTTTTGTTCTTTACTTACATGTGCATCTTCAAGACCTTAGCTTTCAGGCAGGCAAGCAGCCCCAAAAGCAGGCCCAGAATACCATCTCAGGCAGATACACAAGCCTAAATGCTTATACAAACCTAAATTATATACTTATATCCTAACACTTGCTGCACCTTCAGTCACTGAGGCTTGCATTCAGTTAATTGAAAGTGCATCTGGTAGGTATATTGGTATTTCATCCTTTTATTCAGGGAAGATCCGTCTTCTCCAGTGCCATGATACCAAGATTCTCAAAAGGGCTCCTTCATCTACAAGCAATGTCCATAATGTTCCTCAGTGATGTTTCCATGTTGGACATTTGCAAGTGCTATGTAGTTGATGTATACATTCATGAACCATTACGTCATAACCACATCTTCCAGGATGGATGCAGGCTTTTGTAGAGCGGTCCTACAGTTCTTGTTTAGATAGACTCCAAGCTCCCCCTCCTGGGGGAGTTGGTATTGCTTGGGAGTCACCTAAGTGGAATACATGTCTGCATCTACTCGAAGAAGAAGAAATGGTTACTTACTGTAACCGTGGTTCTTTGAGATGTGATGCAGACATGTATACTCTCCATTCCTTTGCACTGTAGTCTTGTTTCTGGGCATTTACTGTGAAGGAACTGTGGGAGGATCAGGGGGGCGTCACCTCATGTAGCCTGTGAAGGGGGTATATCCATGAGCTGCAAGTGCCATCCCTCTACAGGTACTGCTAGGCAAATTTCTGCAGCTATGGTGCACTTGGTGTGCACATACCTAAGTGGAAAACATGACAGCATCACATCTCGGAGAACCACAGTTACAAGTAAATAACAGGTTTTTGTCACTAAAATGAGCAGCACAACTCTAGATACACGCAGCACAGATGTGGGGCTCAATCCTGATGCACTGACTTCAGTAGAATTAGGATCAAGCCCCTGATTAATTTTAAAAGGTGCTTTTTTTTTTTTTTACACAGTCACTTTTCACAGAAGATCTGTACTTTAATGCAGTGTTTCTCAACCTTTTCGTATTGGCGACGCCCTTTGGACTTAGACATTTTTTTTGACCTCCCCCTACCTTAAGTTCAGGCTTGGGCTTCAGTCCCAGGCGGTGGGACAGAAGCCCAAGCCTAGGCCCAAGCCCCCTTTCCTGTGAACACATCCTCCTCCCCCTGCCGTGGGTCGCAGTCCCCAGGTTGAGAAACACTGTTTTAATGGATATCAAAGCAAACTCTAAAATACATTGAACAAAGAAACTCTGTGCTGAACCATTTTTCTCTGTATTGCAAACCCACAGGATTTTAGAATAATGCTTTATTTGCATTTTATAGGAAGAAATGGATACTAAGAGATGTGGCTCTGTGTTAATATCTAAGTTAGCCACAAGTCTGAAGCCAAGATATCACTTTGCTGCATTGGAGAAGACCTATTATGAAAGACTTCCTTATAGGTATGTAGGACCTTGAGAAACCACTCTTATTTTATAAGAAAGCTTGGTTTTCCTGTAAGTATGGGAAGGAATTCTAAAATCAAAGAGTTGCTTTATAGTTTGAAAGTATTTTAATTTATTCCATCGTATACTCCTGACTTCATCTCAAACATATTTTGTGGCCATAACCCCCATCTACACTATGAAGTTGCAGTTAATAGATGTCAGCAATGCATCCCCATGAACTGATATTGCAACTACTATATCTGCTACTGTGAACTTCACAAAACACATTTCCTCACCAAGATGTCATGTCAGCATTCTACATGATTGGAGACAGATGAGATTATACAGATTGTGGCCACCAGAGGGAAGAGAAGCAGGAAGAATTCTACACACCTACAAGTTTCCAATCGATACAAGATCCTCAATGTGGAAACCATGAAAAATACTTCTAAATCCAACAGATCTAAGGGAAGGGGGAGATATATGGGACATACATGTGGATGGCAGCTTGACCCAGCCTGTAAGAAAATCAAGTTTACCTGCAAAGAGTTCTCCAATTTTCCAAGGAAGATAGACTATCCTTGTTGGAGATTCAATACTCAGAAGAATTGAAACAATATTCTGACAGAAGGTGGAAGAGTCTGGATGTGAATTGCTGGGTAGGAGAGCTTTGGTTTTGTGCAACAATGGTCCACTTTTATGTGGAGAGGGGTCTGTGTAGTTTGGATGGCCTCTACCTCTAGTATGCTGGGTGGCAGGCTGGCTAAGTATTCAGGAGGAGGTTAAGCTAATAGCATAAGGTGATGGTAAAAAGAGAGATGATATAAGTACAAAATTGAGATGTTGAGAACAAAATTAATCAGAGTGTTAAAGGACATAAAGAGAAGAAATTTTGTACTTGAATTTTTGAAATTCTCCTAATTCTTGGAGCTGGAATAACAAACGAAGAACTGGAATTGCTCATTTATGAGCATAAATTAGATCTAATTGGTATAACCTGGTGTTATGGTTCACAAAATGGAATGGTAAAAATCAATGGTTATAACCTATTCGGGAAGAATTGAGTGGGAGTGGCACTCTTTAAAAAATGGCATAACTTTTTCCAAGTCACTGATAACTCAGATGAAAAATATTTGATCCATAATTATTCATGTCCTAATAGATAAAGAACAATATGGGTACTGGTTGTTCTTGGCTACAGGCCACCAAACACACATGGAACAGGATGATCGCTTCCTTACACACACACTGATCTATAACGTGTGTAGAGAAAAAAAAACCTGATCATGCGGGATTTCAGTTTGAGTGACATATGCCAGAAGTCTCATGCTGCCAATATTAAAACCTCCTTGGAATTTCTAAACATTACAAATAATTTCCTATCTCAAAAAATGTTGCAACCAGTACAGGGGTATTAGACTTTGTCCTAACAGATAAAGAGGAACTGATCACAGAACTAAAAATTGTGTGTTTAGGTACAAATGATCATGACTTGATCATTTATAATGTGCAAGCAGAATAAAGTCCAGACAAGGAATATATATATATATACACTTGGTGCTGTAATGGGACCAGCTTCACAAACCCAAAACCAATTATGATCCAGATCAGCTGGGAGGAAAAATTTCATCAGAAAAATTTGAATGATAATTGGGGATCATTTAAGAACACCTTCCTAGATGCCCCAATAGCCACAATCGCACAAATGAGGAGGAAATCTAAGATGGTTCAAAAGAGACCTTATTTTAAAGGGGACGTGAAGGCAGATTATATATATAAACAAATGGAAGAAAGGAAAAGCTGATAGTAATGAATATAAATCTGAAGTTAGGAATTGTAGAAAATTGAAAATGGAAGCCAAGGGACACAAGGAGAAATCTATGGTTAGTAGAGTTAAGGACAATAGGAAGGAGTTTTTTAAATATATTAGGAACACAAAGAATCCACCACAATGGCACTGGTCCATTGCTAGATGGAAATGGTAGAATTATCAGTAATAATGCAGAATAGACAGAAGTGTTAAATAAATATTTGTTACGTATTTAGGGAAAATACACATGATACAGTTCTATTATATGGTGATCTAACACTCTTTGAATTCCATTGGTGTCTCTGGAGACTGTTAAATAGAAACTACTAAAGTTAGACATTTTCGGTTAGCAGGTCCAGATCACTTGCATCCAAGAGTTTTAAAAGAACTGACTGAAGGGCTCGCTTGACCATTGATTTTGATTTCCAGTACATCTTGGAGCACTGGAGTACTTCCAGAAGACTGGAAGAAAGCTAACTTGCATTTTTAAAGGGTAATAGGCTTATCAGTCTGATATGAATCCCTGGCAAGATAATGGAGCATCCAGTAGAGGGCTCGATTAATAAAGGATTAAAGGAGGGTAATGTAATTAATGTAAATCAATATGGGTTTTTGGAAAACAGAGTTAATTTGACAGGATCTATCTTTTTTGATGACATATGTTTGGTTGCTAAAGATAATAGTGTTGACATAATAGACTTCCCTAAGGTGTTTGACTTGGTACCACATGACAGTTGATTTAAAAAAAATAGAATGATAAAATTAATATGTCACACATTAAATGGATTAAAAACGGGCTAACTTCTACTGTCAGACTATAACTGTAATTGGGGAATAGTCTGATGAAGCGCATCTGTTTTCAGTCCCATGGAGGTTGGTTTTTGGCCTTACATTTTTTAACATTTTACACATTTTACACACAGTGATCTGGAATAAAACATAAAATCATCTCTGTTAAAGTTTGCAAATGGCACAAAAATTAGGGGAGTGTTAAGTAACAAAGAGGACAGGTCTCTGATTAAGAGTGATTAGATTGCTTGGTAAACTGGGTGCAAGCAAACAATATGCATTTTACTCTGGTTAAATGTGTATGTCTAGGAACAAAGAATGTAGGCCATGCTTACAGGATGCAGAACTCTGTCCTTGCAAGCAAAGACTCTGAAAATGATTTGTGGGGAACAATCAGCTGAACATGAGTTCCTACTGTGATGAGGTGCCCAAAAGAACGAATGCGATCCTGGGATATATGAACTGGGAAATCTTGAGTAGGAGTAGAGAGGTTTTTTTTTTACCTTTGTAAGAGGCTATTTTATCTCTGTATTTGGCACTGGTGCTACCGCTACTGGAAGACCGTGTCCAGTTCTAGTGCCCACAATTCAAGAAGGATGTTAAGTTGTTGAGGGTTTAAGGAAGAACCATGGGTGATTAAAGGAATGGAAAATATACCTTACAGTGATTAACTCAAGGAGCTTAGTCCATTTAGCTTCACAAAGAAAAGGTTAAAGGGTGACTTGATTATAGTCTATAAGTAGCTACAAGGGGAGCAAATATTTAATAATGAGCTTTTCAATATAGCAGACAAAGGTTTACAATGATCCAGTGGTTGGAAGCTGAAGCTAGACAAATTCAGACTGGAAATAAGTCACACATTTTTAATGGTGAAGAGTGATTAACCACTGGAACAATTTACCAAGGCTCTTGGTGGATTCTCCATCACTGACAATTTTTAAATCAAGATTGGATGTTTTTCTATGGCTTTTGTTACACAGCAGGTCAGACTATATGATCACTATGGGGCTTCCTGGCCTTAGGATCTATTATATATTACAGAAATCCTGAGTCAGAGTGCTAAAAATAGTTTCATTCCATCTATATTAGTGGTTAAAACATTTTCAGGCTTAGTTCAGGGCTATGTATTTTAGACAAAAATGGGCAGCAACTAGTTAGTTTTCTAGTGCTGACCGAATTTTAATGTTGGAGCAGTAACTACTTCTGTAATTGTATTAATAGTTATAATTAATAATGAAACAATATTTAAGGTTTTCTGTCTCCAGTGTAATAATTGGATCTGTAAATAAAAACGAAGCAAAGTCTAAGGCCAATGTGTTGGCCCAGGATCGAGTTATTGCCAAACCAGCTGGAAGCATTCGCAATTTGTAGTTTTAGAATACTGTCTGCACTCAGACTGCCTTTTATGACATTTTTCTGGTCTGATTAGCTACTGCCCTCAGAACTTCTTCTCTATTGACTCAAATTTAATTCTGTAGCATGCTAAGCACTTTGGCCCTAATCCAGTAAAGCATTTAAGGATATGCTTAACTTCGACCAAGTGAGTAGTCTCATTGACTTGAGTGGGTGTAATTGTATGCTTAAAGTTAAGCACAGGCATCTGTGCTTCATTGGATCAGAGTGAAAGTGCTCAGCACCTGTAGAATTGAGCTCTACATACCCACATCATTATGCCATTACTCAGACAACTTACTCTGAAGAAAATGCAGCAACAGTTACAACAGTCTGCATATTTGATTTCCTGGCTAGTTCTTTAGTGGTAGAGGTTAGCAAATAGTAGCTTCTGCTGTAATAACTTTGTCAAAAATACATTTAAAATGTTTTTTTCCCCCAAAGAAACCATGTGGTTCTACAGGAGAATGCGCAGCATGTCAGCAGATTTATAGCTCTGGCCAATGTTGGCAATACAAGCAAGAAAAAGGTAAGGACAAATGCTCGATTATTTTCTTCTATCAAATGTAGTTATTGTGGGACCAAGCATGTCTTTGGATGCCTAATTCACTTTTAGAGTGTGGCTGGGGTCAGTGATTGGCTGATGCGGCCTTTTTGATGTAACAGCTACATACAGACTTGCAACAGAGCAAAGTTGGAATTTCATCACGCAAGTAATATCCCAGTGCCCATTATGTTTGATGAATGAGGGTAAAAACAGGGAAAATAATTTTAAAATCACCTCTCTTCCCCTCTGACATACCCAGATACAATCCATACTAATGTAAAGCACAAATCAGCTTTAACTTCATGGGGTTACTGTGGTCAATTATATACCCTTTCTTATCGATTACATAGTAAGTTTAAATTCTTTATCTATTCACTTACAAATACAGACATTGTCCCATCAGGAGAGGACAGTGATAATGGTCGTTACATACATGCAGAGACACTTTTAATCACTTTACTTACGTTAAGGATGCTAGGGTTACACTCGGCGGGGCGTAGGGTGGAGGAAGAAGGGGGGCGGATCCTTAGATAGTTGGCAGACAGGAATTTCTAAAAGCAAATGTGCTGTTCTCATTGGAATTAGAATCACTAAGAGAACATCTGGCTACCTGACTCATCCGATGTTTGCACTAGCCATTTACATGAGTTTTAATGACCAACTTGTTAGCTGAAAACAGTCTCAAGCGTTACACTAATAAGTAGCTGTGTCACCCTGTCATCTAACCTGGGATGCCCCTTACATTGCTTTGCTGCTGTAGCCTCCAGTCCTGGACTGCTCGCAAACAGCCTATAACATGTAAATCACTCCCAGCTTGGTCTGTGTGTGAGCTGAAGCCAGCCACATCCAGGCTCTTACCTGCTGTGTTTATACTGCAGGGTGACCCCAACTCACTCCCAGCCATAGATTTTCCTCCTGGAATGTGTATCTTGTACTGCCCAGCCCCCGCCTGGACGATACCAGCTTTATATAAAGTATGTCATTTGATTAATAGGAATGATATGCACAAACTTGCTACCCCAAATGGAGTTTCCCAGACACTTCAGTTCAAACACACTGAATTAGATAAACCAATAAAATAAATTCATTGACTACAAAGAAATACATTTTAAATGAATACAAGTAATGAGGCATAACAGTCAGAAATGGTTACTAGAAAAATAAAGATAAAATGCAACTAGTATGTATGTTAAACTCAAAGCAAGTATTTCACACCTTATGCTCTCAACAGTCTTACTGGCCAAACTTCTTAGTCCAGGGCCCCGTCTTCTGTTTAATGACTGCTTCTTTTGTTCCTTCTCATGCAGTGAATGGATGGACAGCGAGGAGGAGGGAGTGAGGTCCATTGGGGCATCTGCCCCTTCTTTTTATAGTTCTGTCTTCCCTTTGAGAAGCATTTCCAGCTGGGAACATGGCTATAGGCAAACTGTGTGTGCGGGGACTCCCTGCTGTTTCTTTGCTAAAATGTAGATTTTTCTTCCCTGTCCCCTTCGATGCTAAAGAGTGGCCACTTAGGAGGTAATGGCCCACTGACCTTGTTTACATCTGGCTGAGGTGTCAGCTTGCCCTTTGTCTTTGAGGAATTGGTTTGGCTACTCTTCAGACTTGGAACATACCATACAGTGGAATCTTATAACTTTACATACCATGTTGCCACACATACTTTACAAGGACAATAATGACCAGCACATTTTGAGTTTTCAAATGATACCTCACAAGGCATACTTTGTACAAAGATTATTATGATAGTGGGCCGGGGTGAATACAGGGTACAGTCTGTCACACCCTCCCACAAAGTTAAAGTCATTTAAAAAAAATCCTTAAATATTTTAGTGGCAAAGATAGTAAAATTGTAACCTACTTCCCCTACCTCATTGTCACTCATCTCTGCCTTCCTCACAGCTTCTTTACCACTTTTCCCCTCCTGCAGTCCGGCTTCTTTATGAACTGAAGTGTCATGGAAACCCTTACAATTTAGTGAACATATTGTAGGCTTTCTGTTTTTCTGTGTGAAGGTGCATAAGGAGGAAAGGTAGAGAATAGAGATTAGATTGATGAAACCATTTACAGTAAAAGCCTCAGGATAGATTTTTCAGAAGCATTGACTTCAGTGGAGATAGAACTAAGCCAGTACTGACCCCTTCTGAAAATCCCACTTATGGCATTTGAATAGTGCATAAGATCCTGGTGACTGAACTTGGAACATCCCTTGCAAACATGCATATGGCAAGTGAGCTCCAACAGCCCTTCAGTTTTGTATGAAAAAACTGCAGAATTAAAAAAAAAAAAAGAAAAGAAAAAAGTTGGTGTTTTTTCCTGAAAGCAAACCTCTTTTCAGTCACAAGGGCTGTTTGAGCTCCCCCTCCTTCTTGTTCTTGTGAAGGAAATGTCCCATTTGGCTCTTGGAGTCTGGGAGCAGCATTCAGCGCTTCTGGGCTGCTTTCTCACCCAATAAAATCAGAATCCAAAGTAACATTAAAGGATCAGAAATAGACTGTATCAATCTTCGGATACAATTCCAACAAACTGCCTTTGATATTTTCACAAACAGAAGTCTGGAAGAGGCTTCTGAGCTAGGATGGCACCCGTTGTAAAATAATTACCTAATTCTCCAAACTACCCTCTGTAGTTTTGCTAATGAAGCACCTAGTGGAGGCTGGAAGAGAGACAGTGTGGAAAAGAGTGAGGGCCTTTGGGGAGAGTGGTGGCTTGAAACGGCCTTCTGCCCAAAATACCAAGGTACTGTGTGTTGGTGTTCCATCTGGCTTAGCCTCAGCTTTCCTGTGGCCAAAGCTAAACTGGGAGCTGGTTGATATTTATTCTTTGCATAAAAGAGTGAATTAAAACTTGCTAATGGGAACAAACTGCTTCTGAAAGGGCAGCTGGTCTTCTGGAGGTGTTGGGACCTGAGGTCCAAAGAGTCCAAGAGAGGGAAAATGTTGGGGGGAAAATTGCAAACAAGTGTCAAAATAATAGAGGAAAGAAATTTATCACTTTCCCCTGTTCTTTTCTCGTATCTATGTAATTGGTACTGCTTCCAGATAGGCTGCTGCTTTTCAAAAAGGTCCAAAAAATGGAAGCGTAAAATGAATTTAATTCCTGTTGTGAAGCTAGTGGTTCATTTTCAGAGCTAGCCTCTCAGTGCCTCTTGGCTTGCTGAATCTCAGTTCCATTGAATCATTTTTTGTTTTTTCCAGTATCTCTATGCATTTAGTATTCTCCCAATGAGCTCAATGGACACCGCAGAGCTAGTGAAACAGCCACAGGATGTCACTGAAAACCCATATAGGAAATCTGGGAAAGAGGCACATAAGGCAAAGTGGCTCTCAGATGCAGAGGTACAGTATGTTCTGCTTTTGTATGTGTGAGCTGCTGCTTTCTTCTGCATCTTAAAAGAGTGCTTGGTTTGTAACCTTTGAGTGTTTCCATCCAAAGTGCTTTGAATTTCTGAGGGAGGGTTTGGGTTGATGCATGATCCCAGGAGCAGCCTCAGTGTGGCCCGTGGAATTCTACAGTGTAGCACATAGCTGCTGTGTGTAGGGACTGCAGGTCATGGTCCAACTCTGAATGTCCAGACCACTTGCTGTGACTTATTTTTCATGGGCCTCTTTGCATACTGGGCCCATGTAGAGCAGGCCTCCACAGTGAAGCTAGAGTGACTGTGACTGGCATTGTTTTTATGTCAGTTAGGATACAACCCTTAGACTCCTGATAAATTGCCAGTGCAGCCCTGCACTCTACCAGTTCCATTTTTTCTATGCTCTCTTTCTTTCCTTCTCCCATAAGTGCTTCTGTGCCTTCCCCAGAAGCCTCTTCTCATAGAGCGCCACACAAGGAACTCCAGAATCTGAAAGGTGCTTTAGCTCAAAAAGAATTATTTTGGGGAATTTCTGTGATCTGTGTTACACAGGAGGTCAGAATATATGATTTGCAATGGTCCCTTCTGGCCCAAGATTCATAGATTCCATCTATGAATTACCTCTCCCACATGTGTCATGTCTTCTTCTATCCATTGAGCAATTTGGGACAGAGTTACACATGCTGCATAAAGTGACGTGTACCTCTGGTGCTATATACACACATTATTTAATGATCACCAACAATGGATGTTAGGCTCAAGTTTTTCAAAAATAGGGTGAATTTTTCTGTGACTCGTGTAAGTTCGTAGTATTTTAATTTTCAGAAGAACAGGCTCAGAATTGTTTCTGTGGTAAGGACTCAAAGTCTGTTTTCCCAGAGAAAATCACATCCATGATTTTTCAGCCACTTAAAAGCCATATTAGTGCAGAAGTTTGCATAGTCACACTCGTGTATGTCAACTGTTTTATGAATGTTGTGAAACTGAACTATGGTTGATATTCACTGCAAAAATCTTTACCTCAGTTGCCTAGCACTGCCTCCTGCCTTTCCAGAACACTGAAGTTGCCTAGACTTAACCTTGTGAAACCGAGGAAATAGTGTTAAGGCAGTGGTCCTCAGCGTCCTCCATACTGGAACCTCTTCCCCTTCCTCTCTCCCCCCACCCTCCACTCCCTCCCCCCCGACTGGGGTCTCCCTCCCATTAGCAATATGGGAAAGACTGTGGTCACACCCACTGGAACCTGTTTGTGACACACTTAGGAGATGTAATTCCCAGGCTGAGTGAGAACTCATGTCATACTCCACCCCAGAGAGCATTCAGAGTGACTCAATGCGGCGAGGAAAATCTTGTGCCTTCTCTAACCTCCAGCACAGTACTTTGTAACATGAAAGCCAGTGAGGAAGAAACTTGGCATTGAGTATCTGTTTCTTCACATAATGTATTGAAGAGGCCTGCCCCAAGTGGCAAATCCTGAGTTAAGGTATCTAATATTGAGGTACTATGTGTTCATGTAATTACAGACTGTACCATATGTATCCACACAAGGGGGCTTAGTTAAGCTTGCACAGGCAACCTTAATTGTTCAGGCAATTCCTAATTTTTGAGTGCTTGACTCTGCCACCTTAATGTTCTTTAAACATAATTATTGTTAATTTGTAAAATTATACACACAGAAAGATTTTTATGTGTGGATACTGAGAAGTTAATCTTCAAAACCATGATAGAAAATGAATGCCCTAGTTTTACCACCAGCTGGAATATGGAAAAATATCTTCTGAATAATTCATAAAAAAACAACAGCTTTGAAAGTAAGAAGGGCAGCTGAAACAGGGAAAGGGGATAGCTGTCTTAGACAAGTCTCCCATGCTGGGGATGTGGTTACTAGGCAGATGGGCTTCATTGCATTAGTAGGAGAGCAGATCAAACCATTATGCTCAATATGTCACTCATCTGCTGGGTAACAAACAGAGTTTTCAGGAGGACCGCTTTGTATATTAGGTGGGGGCTTCATCATACAGATAGAGCACAATTGACTTTTGGTTTTATTTTTCTGAACAGGAAGAACCAGCTTGTCAGTTTTTCTTTGATTTGAGCAAACAGCATGGAAAGAAGCGGCCATCAGATGGAAAGGAGGGACAGCATTCCCAGCCAAAGCAGCCTAGAAAACTCCGTGAGTATCAGGCCATTGGTGCTTTTGGTGAACTCCCTTGAAGCTGCCCTAGAAAAATAAGAGAGCACAATAGTCTTGTGTGGTAGTTGTTTTTCTTCAAGTACTGTCCGTATGGGTGCACCATTGTAGGTGTATCTGCAACCCTGCGCCTCTAATCAGCAATTTTAGGTAGCAGTGTCCATTCAGCCCACACATGAGCTCTCCCTCCACTTTGAAGCTATATAGCACTGTGCGGATGAACTGCCCCTAGTTACTTCTCGACCACCTTTGGCCTCAAATGGAATGTTTTGCAGTCCCGTTTTCTACTTAACTCCATCATAGCGTTAGGGTAATCTATTGAATATATTATACATTTTCTACTCCTCTAGAATCACCCTCCCAATCAACGAGGGTCCTCTGGACCCGGCTAAGGTCATATGGCAGACACCAACCTCCATTGCACCAACATGCAAAAGGGTTGATAAAAAGTATTATGTTCCCCCTAAGAAGGCGGACTTCCTCTTCACCACCCTCAGCCGAATTCTATCATGGTGATGCAATCAACGCTCAGGGAAAGCAACATCACTTCAAATCCACCCCTTATGATAGAGACTGGAAGAGGCTAGACTTCCTCAGGTGGAAGACATATGCATCTGTGACACTGCAATTTAGGGTCTCAAATGATCAGGCCCTAATGGCAAAATACAATTACATGAACTACGACAAACTCAGTGCTTTTATTGACCACTTACCAGAAGCACAAAAAGAACAATTTCAGGCCATCATCAAAGAGGGCCAATTAGTAGCAAGAACAGTGCTACAAACTGCACTGGACATGGCTGACACAGCGGCCTGCTCAGTCTTGACAGCAATCATAATGAGGTGGGTGTCCTGATCACATCTCTCAGGGTTGCCCAAAGAGGTGCAGACAGTGGTTGAAGATCCCTTGTTCAAACAGCCCAAACTTTTTACTGATAAGACAGACATGTCACTTCACACCCTGAAAAACTTCAGGGCCACAGTACACTCCCTGGGTATCTATACACTAGGACACAAGAGGAAATGTACATCACAAACACCTCACAGATCCTGACCACCCCAGTTTCTCCCATCACAGTACTTCTGTGAACCACAGTGCAAAAGATGCAGGACACTAAACAGATGCGTGAAGGCTCAGAAGTTCAAGATGGTCACTCTAACAGCAATTATTCCATCTCTGGAGCAAGGAGATTGGTTTTTGGTCCTTGACCTACAGAATGCCTATTTACATATTTCCATCTGACTGTCTCACAGGAGATTTCTCCGATTCACCCTTGGGCAAAACAATTATTAGTACAGGGTGCTCCCTTTGGGCCACACCCAGGATGTTCTCCAAGGTACTTACTGTTGTAGCAGCGCACCTATGAACATTGGGTATTTTCATCTACCCATACCTGGATGACTTGCTTCTCAAACAAAGCTTGTTCCTTCAACACCATACAGGCCATCTTGATGACTATGCACATATTTGCGCAACTGGGTCTGCAACTCAACACTCGGCAATCAACCCTGAACACAGTCCAGTGTCTGGAGTTTATTGGGGTTGAACTCGACTTGGTGCAGGCGATAGCATTCTTTCTGCTGCAAAGATTCAATAACTTGTTGAGCCTCATAGGGACAGTCCAGGCTGGCCCACAAACGACCAGGAATTGCCTCCAGCTCCTGGGGCACATAGTGGTATGTACATTTGTGACTCCACATGCCTGGCTATTCATGAGATGTCTGCAAATGTGACTCAGATCTGTCTGCTCCCCAAACAGGGATGGGCTAGACAAGCCACTTTCCATATCCTCCAGGATCAAACACTCCCTGGATTGCTGGAAGAAACCTACCAGAGTCCGTGTAGGTTTTCCGTTCATCCAATCTCCACTAACACTCACCCTAATAACAGATGCCTTCCTGATAGGCAGGGGAGCCGATCTGAGTGACCACAAGGTTCAGGGCAAGTGGTCTCCCTCTGAAGCGGTCCTCCACATCAATCTCTTGGAACTAAGAGCTGTCAGAAATGCCTGTATACACTTTTTCCCATTCATCAGGGATACACAAAGGTTATGATGGACAATGTGACCTGTACATTCAACATAAATCACCAAACGGTCACTAAATCACCCTCCCTTTGTGCGGAAGTGCTAATATTTGGAATTGGTGCGTTCACCACAATGTGTTCCTCTTAGCTGCTCACCTGCCAGGGATACAGAATGTGACAGCTAATAGCCTCAGTCAAAACTTCTCCCATGATCACAAATGGGAAATGAGCCCTGCAGTGCTTCACGACATATTCAACCTATGGGGGACCTTGACAGTAGACTTTTTTGCCACCTACCGGAACAGGAAATGTCCTTACAACTGCTCCAGCGCCGGACTGGGGAAACAGTCCCTGGGGGTTGCCCTTGTCGTCCCTAGGGGCAGAGACCTACTGTGCCTCTTTCCCCCATTTCCTCTGATATCCAGGGTCCTGTTGAAGATGCAGAGCAAGAAAGCGAAAGTTATTCTGATTGCCCTTTCCTGGCCGAGACAAGTTTGGTTCCCATACCTGGTGCAACTAGCCCTCCAATTCCTCTTTGGCCCCTTCCTCACCTGCTTTCCCAGAACAACAGAAGGGTCCTTTATCCCAACATGTGGATCCTCTGGCTTCAGGCTTGGCTCCTTCTTGGTTCCAATACCTAGAAAGCGAATGCTCTGAAAAGGTAAAAGAAGTGTTACTGCAGAGTAGGAAATTGGCAACTCATTGTACCTATCTTCAAAAGTGGAAACAATTCCAAGTTTGGTGTGATTCCAAGCAAGTGGACCCAACATCTTCCTCCCTCCTGTTGATTCTGGACTATATTCTAGACCTCAAATGGTTTGGGCTATCTCTTAGCTCACTTAAAGTTCATCTAGTGGCTATAATGGCCTTCCACCATCCAGTGGACGGATACTTAGTGTTCGCCCACCCAGCAATGCGCAGATTTGTTAAAGGCATGGGAAATCTTTTCCTGTACGTTAGACCACCCATTCCAGCCTGAGACCTCAGTCTAGTTCTAAGAACCATGGCCAGACCATCCTTTGAGCCTATGGCTACTTGCTCCATATTACACTTATCTATGAAGATGGCATTCCTGGTGGCCATTACTTCAGCTTGAAGGATAGGGGAGAGAGCGGCTTTCATGGTGCACCCACCATTCACGATCTTCTTTAAGGACAAGGTCACCTTGAGGCCACACCCCAACCTCCCTAATGTGACCTCGTCCTTCCATATGAAGCAGCTAATTCCCTCCCTGTATTTTTTCTAAAAAACACCTTTTGATAATAGGGAGGCAACATTATATATGCTGGATGTTAGGAGGGTGCTAGCATTCTATTTACACAGGACTAAGACTTTAGGAAGTCTCCAAAGCTCTTCGTGTCATTCGCAGAAAGATCCAAAGGCTTCACAATGTCAACTCAGAGATTCTCTAAACGTGTTTCCAGTTGCGTTAACTACTGTTACCATGTTCGGAACCTACTATCCTGTCAGGAATTTGCACACACTCCATGATCCATTTCCCTACCTCAGTCGTGTTTGTTAAAGATGTCCCCGTCTCTGAAATTTGCGGGGCAGCAATCTGGGCCTCTGCTTATACTTTTGTGGAACACTAAGCGATTACCCGAGACTCAGACTCTAATGCCATCTTTGGCTACACTATTATCTTCAATAACAGACTCCATTCTGAAGCTCCACTACTCCATGGGGGATGCTACTGTGGAGTCACCTAAAGTGGAGCACCCATAGGGACACTACTTAAAGAAGAAGAGGAAGTTACTCACTTTGTGCAGTAACAATGGTTCTTTTAGATGTATGTCCCTATGGCTGCTCCACAACCCGCCCTGTTCCCTCTGCTTCAGAGTTCCTGTCAAGGGACTCTCGGTAGAGAAGGTTTGCCCGCACAGCACTAGAGAGACTCGAGGCAGACCACAAGGGAGGGTGGGCACATGTGCGTGTTGAATGGACACTGCTACCTAAAATTGCCGATTAGAGGCTCAGGGATGCAAATACACGTACAGTGGAGCACCCACAAGGACACACATCTTAAAGAACCATCATTACTGCACAAGGTGAGTAACTTCCTCTTTTTAGTCATGTTGTGGTAACATCTGAATGCCCCCGTCGAGAACAGAACCCCTCTGTGCTTAGCAGTGTACAAACACAAAGGAAGAATGGTCCCTTGCTCCCAAGGAGCTTACAGTCTACATGAATAGGACAGTCAAAGGTATAACATACTAAGCAATTTGTCGTCATTGATGGGAAACTGTTAGCGCCACTTAAAAAAATAATGATGAAGGTTGGTGTGGTGTGAGGAGAAATGCCTTACATGTGGACTCTGTAGCATTAATCTCCACTTCTTCGAGTTACTGCATATGGGGACCCCACTTGTTCATGGTGCCCATATGCCCTAGCACAGGAGATCTGAACATTTTCACTAGCACTGTACAGCAGGGGTTGTGGATGTGCCCTACATGCCTTATCACCTCTTTCCCCTCTTCCCCCCTGCCCCCGCCCCCAGGAGCATAAAGGGTAAAGTGACTCCAGGCACCACTCATTTCCTTCAAACGGCCTTTAGGTAGTGATTCAGAACAGCATAGTGTCCCTGTGTACTGTTCTTGCTACCTAGTATACAGCTTGGTAGTTAGTAGTTTGTTTATCGTTAGTTATTAGTTACTTGTTACTGTTTCATTTAGTTTGTTAGCAATAAGTCAGCCAAAAAAAAGGGGGTGGGGGAGATCTTCTTATGGCACGACTTACATCACAAGGTTTGAAGTCATGCCCCCCTGCTGTGGGTAGGTTATTGATCTAACTGACACCCATGACAGATGCCTTTACTGTTTGGGTGAGGAACATACACTGGATAAATGTGCCATTTGCAAGTCCTGTAAGAAGCATATACAAAAGGAGAGGCAGTTCATCTCTCCAATTCTCCTGTCTCCAGAGATATGACACCAAACACAGGAGCAAGTAAGCAGCTGAGGCAGACTCAGGAAAATCCATCAGAGCAGTCAGGGACCCCTACTGTCCCAGGACTGAGTAGCCGTGAATTCAAGTCCGCTCCCATGCACTGAGATCTCTTTCTGGTGCTGAGTGCAAAGAGGAGCTCTTCAAAGGAGCTGTTACTGCCAGTGTCAGATGTGAGCAGCTGCCACTGCCGGTGGGGGAAGGAACGGGACTGGAATCCTCTGTACTGCACTGCAGCAGGGAGCTATTGCAGAAGACTTCCATGTCAGAAGAAGAATTGAAGGGAAGAGGAGTTCAAAAGGGCATCTGACTTTCCTCTCTTTGGCACCGACTGCATCAGCACTGCTCCTCTTGACATCTGAGTGCTCAGGACAGTTCTTTGCAGGGCCGCCTTTGCTGGCACCAAAAACTTCAGTAAAGTCCCACTCTTCACCAGTGATTTCAGCTGCTGAGGGATCTTCAGTGTATGAAGAGGCACCTGCAACATCCTCAATCTAGATGTCTTATACAAATAATTTTGTGGTTCCAAATAATTCTTTTGTATCCTCAGCAGACCCTAGGTCACTCAAGAAACCAAGTCACCAGTCCTGGATGTTTCCCTGATTCAAGTGCCAGAAAGGAAGCCATATAGATGGAGGAAAAACAATTAGAAGGATCTTCCTACCAGATTTGAGGACACTCATTCTCATCATGCCCTTTGGTTTTCTCTGAATTGGCCAAATGTCCCACAACCTTGGCCACATTAGCCTGCATGGCCCCGATAGCCGCGATTTCTCCCACAAGATATGAGATCGATTTGTGAATCATGGGCTGCAGACTCGTATGGTTCTGATCACTTTCCTTGTTAAGTTCAAGGTGAAGAACTTTAAGTGAAGGTGAAATATCTGCCCATCAGAAAAATCCTTCTGATTCTTTACCTGGGTCGTTGTCTTATCTGATGAAACCATTGAATATGCCACATCACCTGCAGCTGATGATTTTAAAACTTTTCAAGAATTATTGAAGCGTATGGCACAGATACTGGAAGTTCTTTTAGATATAGCTTAGGAAAAAACATAAATTATTTGATATTCTACAGCCAGCATATCCCAAAATAGGGTTGCACTGCCTGTTAATGAAGGGATATTGCATTCAGCAAAAGATCTCTAGGCTACCCTGCCTCCATTTCAGCTACTTCAAAATGTGCTGATCTTAGATATCAGGTGCCATCTGATTTGAGTGTTTTTATATCCATCCAGCGTCATCATCATTAGTTGTTGTTGCAGGCAATGAGAGATCAAAACACTCTGGGAAATCTTCTCCTAAGGAGAGAGAACCCAAAAGATTGGATTTTCTCAAAAGAAAATATATTCTTCAGCATCTTTATAGGTCAGGATAGCAAATTATCAAGCTATGCCATCTAAATGATTATTTGCAGTGGGATAGACTGACAGATTTTAAGAACAAGTTGCCTTCAAGAGCATAGAGACAAATTTGATGTTATTTGTAGATTCATAGATTCCAAGGTCAGAAGGAAACATTGCGATCATATAGTCTGACCTTTTGTATAACACAGGTCAGAAAACTTCTCAGTATAATTCTCCTTATTTTCTCATACAGAAAAAAAAATTGGCTGGTGTCTGATTTTAGATCTCGGAAATGGCAGCAAATTCATTTTATGTGCCCAAAGTTCCCATAGTAATTCTCACTTAAATAATTCCTGCACTAGTTCATTACCCTTTGTGACCTGTCCGTGTCCAGGGTAGCCAACTGATAATGCCAAGGTCAGGGCAGGCTGTAAAAGGAGAGCGATTCTTCCAGCACTGGTGGGTGGCACTGAAGCCAAACTTCCCAACCAGCCACAAACTGCACTTCTGAATCCCCACAGAAGCCAGTACACAAATACACACAGCCCCCTTTACTGCATTTCAGCTTCAGGCTCCCAAATCAGCACCAGGTCCAGTAAACAGACCAGTTACTTAAACTTTATGCTCTTTACTAAAAAGGTTCCCTCTTACCCCAAGGGGTCAGCCACAGTGCCAGTTCAGTATAAGTTTGGATCTTACCTAAAATACCACGCTGCCAGCCAATCCTTTAGTAACTAAAACTAAAGGTTTATTGTAAAAAGAAAGGAATAAACCATGAGAGAAATGTTAAGATTAGAGCAATCACAGATATACAAATGATTAAAAATCCATATACATCAGGTTTCTGGAAGAAATGTGGAGTTGCAGGCTTGTATATTCCCTCTGGTTCACATCCAGTACCTGGATGGGTCTAGGTCCTTCGGTTCAGCTGCAAGATGAATGGATCCAGAGGTAGATGTGTGTCTGCAGCTGGACAGGAGCATAGACAAAATGGATCCTGTGGTTTGATCTTATAAACCCCCTCCCCCAGCCATGCAGCCTGTGGGCAGTCACAAGAACCAAACTGGAGTCCAGAGTCACATGGGCCAATCCTGGTGACTCTTCAGGTGTGCCTGGGGTCCAGAGTCACATGGGTCGATCCTGATAACTCTTCAGGTGTGCTTGGGCCCCTCCCATTTGTGAGTGTCTTGATGGGCCATTAAGCAGGCTATTGTCTTACTGCCTCTGTCTGGGGTGTGTCCCAGCCAGCCCAACTTAACATACAGAAATATCAAATATATTCATAACTTTCATTTCACCTATAATACATGAACATGAGTATTATTATCTTACTCAGCACAATATATCCCTCCTAACAGTACCTGACATGATACACCTCACACACATTATCACGACTCTGCCATACTGATGTCACACAATATACTAAATGCTGCCCCCCCTACCCCCCCCCCCTCAAGCCAGCCCGTGTGACACCCTTGACTTACAGGTTGCTTATTTGTGTGCTAGTACATCCTGCTCATAGAAAATACGTACTTTTTATGGTTCTGGTGAGTCATTATAAATTTGTGGCCATTTCCTTTCAGAATGTCAGTAGCCCTCAGGGTGTTCATAAAGCACCTATTAACGGTGGAGCTCATTTACGCAGACAAGGGTTGCACATTTATTCTTAGTCAGACAGCTGACTTGTGTGTGGGAACTCAAGTCATAGCAGCAGCAAGGAAAGTGAATCATTTATTTTCATCCCAGGGTTTGAGGATCAACATAAAGTCAAATCTGAATCCATCCCCATCTATACAATTAATTTGAGCTCTCCTAGATGCAGTAACAGATTTCAAATAATAAATTCAATCTTTCACTTCCCTACTTACCCTCTGACTACAATAAGAATGTGTCTCAAACCTTTAGGCCACATGGCTTCTTGTATGCTTGTAACCCATTTATAGACTCAGATTTTAAGGTCAGAAGGGACCATTATGATCATCTAGTTTGACCTCCTGCACAACGCAGGCCACAGCACTTTACTCACCCACCCACTCCAGTAATAGACCCCTAACCCATGACTGAGTTATTTAAGTCCTCAAATCATGGTTTAAAGACTTCAGGTGTACAGAGAATCCACCAGCAAGTGACTCGTGCCATGTGCTACAGAGGAAGACGAAAAACCTCCCAGAGCTTCTGCCAGTCTGCCCTAAGAGAAAATTCCTTCCCAACCCCAAATATGGCAATCAGTATATGGGTCAAAAGATCAGTTAATTGCCAAATTAGGCTGTCCCATCACACCATCCCCTCCATAAACTTACCAAGCTCAGTCTTGAAGCCAGCTAAGTTCTTTGCTTTCACTGCTCCCCTTGGAAGGCTGTTCCAGAACGTCACTCCTCTGATGGTTAGATTATATCTGAGAGCATTTCAAGTATGGATCAAGTCAGTTTACAAACCAGTTCTCCACGATACGTCATTACAGGTACTGATTCTAGATCAGATTCTAACCTTGATGGAATGGTGGATAACAGAGGGAAATATTTGTGTGGGAATTCTGTTTGCTTCTCCAGTCATACCCAAAATTCTGATAACATGCATCCAAGATAGACTGGAGTGCACATATAGATCACTTTCAGACTCATGGCCTCTGGTCATGTCGAGAATCCACAATCCACATAAATGTACTTGAACTAAGAGTGGTGAGATTAGCTTGCAAAACCTTTCTGCCTCTCATGAAGTACTCTTCAGAGCAAGTTCTCACAGACTATTCCACAGCCACGTATTATAAACAGATAGGGAAGTAGAAGATAATCTCATCTTTGTTAAAAAGCTATAAAATTTTTGGAATGGTGTATTCAGAATCACATCAATCTGTCAGCTCTTCACCTCCTGGGAGAGAGAAATGGATTTCTGGATGTATCAAATCTGTTATGAGCGAAATCAGGTTCAGCCTCCTCCAAGAGTGATAGCACATTCCACAAGAGTACTATCTACTTCTGTAGCCTTACTGAAGAACGTATCAGTAGCAGATATTTGTAGAGCAGCAACTTGGTCCTCTGTTCATACTTTTTCTAACCATTATGCCTTGGTGCCTGCTGCAAGATCTGATGGTGCCATAGGCAATGCAGTTCTCTCCTCTGTATTGGACTCTGTTCCAAACCTTCTGTTTCCTTAGGGGTGTACTGCCTGTGGAGCACCCTCAGAGACACTGCTTGAAGGAGAGGTTCCTCACCTTGTGCAGTAAATGGAGCTATTCGAGATGTGTCTCCCTTCCTCCCTTCCCTTCTGCTTTGGACTCTTCTTGGTGATGGGACTTTGTGGTGGAGAAGGAACTGAGGGCGGTTTGCCTGCACAGCCCCATATTGCCTTGGTATGGGCATAAGGATGTGTGAGGTGCATGTGCAGGCTGAACAGGCACTGCTCCTAGAACTCTCTGATCAAAGGCACAGGACTCAGGCACACCTGAAGTGGATGCTTCTCAAATAACTGCAGTTTCTGCACAAGGCCAGTAGCTTCTGCCTACTGAACATCAGTTTGTTGCAGACACAGTTTACCTGATCTTGAAATTACTAAGTTAATATTCATTTCCAAAGGCAAATAAATAAACTCAGTAGTACAGAAATCAATTGCACACTGTCTAGGCTTTTGAAACTGAAATTTTGAATTGTTGAGCGAGAACAATTCAGTTCATATGCCAACTCTGTTCCATCTCTACCAAATAAACAAATACAGACCGAAGTTTTTGGCAAAAGCTGAAATAAGAATCTTGAAACAAATTGCACCTAAGCTTTTAGGGAGAATCATAACAGCATTGCAAAAATAAATGCAGCAATATCTTTCTAAACTTTGACTGGAGACACAGAAATTCTTCTGTACTAGGCGTAAGGATTTTTGGAATTCTCCAACAGGTGTTTTAAGTAGAAAAGCCTGTAAACAAGCATGAATGTTACTTCAGATACCTTAAAATAGAGCAGGAGGGAGAGTGTCTTAGACCTTGAACTACACAGTTTCAGACCTTGCTGTACTGAATCTTATCCCTCTGTGGTAAACATTTTAGACTTATCTTTCTTATTTGAAGAATTGTTCCCCTTAGAGAAAATAACAAAAGGAGGAAAAAAAAGGGGGGGAGCCCTAAAAATGTAGGCCACATCTACAGTACGAGCGAGGGGTGTGATTCCCTTGCTCGTGTATACATACTTGAACTAGCTCTCATTAAGCTAGTATGAGTATAAATAGCTGCACAGCTGTGGTAGCATGTGTAATGGTAGTGGACTCATGGTTTAGCCATGCAGAGTATGTACCCTCCGTTTCAGGCAGGTTTGTATTCGACACAGCTTAGCGGTGCTCTGGTACCTCTACCTGTGCTATTGTGGTCATGCTGCTATTGACACTTGCAGAAGCTTAATGACTGCTAGCATAAGGGTATGTACACAAGCAGAGGAATCACCCCTAGCTCATAGTGTAGACATAGTCAGCAAAGACACCATAAGTTTCCTTTCTTTCTTAGTTTTCCCACAGCAAGGAAATGAGTGGTATTTTAAATAACATGATGACGTTCAACAAGGACAAGTGCAGAGTCGTGCACTTAAGACGGAAGAATCCCATGCACAGCTACAGACGGGACCAACTGGCTAGGCAGCAGTTCTGCAGAAAAGGATCTGAGGGTTACAGTGGACAAGAAGCTGGATATGAGTCAATAGTGTGCCCTGGTTGCCAAGAAGGTTAATGGTATATTAGGCTGCATTAGTAGGAGCATTGCCAGCAGCTAGCAACTTGCTTCTGAGCTTAAAAGCAGCCCTACTGGCTCTCTTTAGACAGTCAGTCCTACCGCAGTCAAGCAGAGCTCATTAATCAGGCTGGAGGCTGGATTGGCTACTCTTCAGCTCAGTTGAAGGTGCTCAGTTCAGACGGACACCCACCTACTGTGATTTACAAAAGCACCTAAGCAGGTTAGATGCCTACTACAGATGTAAAAGGTTAACTGTTTAAACAGTAATCAGCTGTTTTAAACAGCTAATTACCATTTAAACTGGGGGGGGAGGGGAGCAGCAGCTGGGCTGGCTCCCTGCCAGTGAGAGCAGCTGGGCAGCTCTTGCTGGAGGAGAAGGGCAGAGCCCAGCACGTGGGGGCGGTTACTACCCTCTTCCCCCCCACGTGCTGGGCTCTGCCCATCCCCGCCAGCAAGAGCTGTCCAGATGTGGCTATCGTCCCCAGCGTTTAACCGTTTAAATGTTCTATTTTTAGAACGTTTAAGCAGATTTTTAATTAAACTTATTTTTACATCCCTACTGTCTACATCCTGTTGAAATTCAGTTGGCATTAGGCACTTAGCTACTTCTGAGAGGCACCACTATCTCCATATTTAGGCACATAAATACCTCTGTAAATCTGCCTCTTAGTCCTCTGCTGTCTTACCAAAACTCTTAGCTGCTGTGCTCAGTAATAAAAGTCAAATTATTTCCTCCCTAACACCCGTGTAGCCTCATTGCCATAGCAGTGTCTGCACAAGTGTAACTGACTGGAGCTGAGTAAACTGTTCTGATGAAGGAATAGATTCCAGCCCCTTTTTCTTAGTTCTGTTGGCTTTGCAATGCTAAAAGAAGGGGAAAATAATTACCTTGCTAGTAAAGTCAGTACATGTGACCTGAATAAATGCAAGGAGCAGATCTCTTCTCAGACAGTCACTTTCCAGAGCAGAGCTGTGCTTTAAGGCAGTTCACTCAGGAATCCTCTTGAAGGCACGTTCCCAAAGCACATCTACTCCTGATGATCTGATTGCTCTGTGTTAGCAAGGAAGAGTTTGAATTACAGCACTGCTATAACCTCACCTCGTTTTAAGTTTACAAAAAGCTGGGGAGTTTGTTCTGCTATGGTATAACTTTGTGTAACCCCAGAACCTTTCTTTGTGATGGTGTGAGTGTGGAATGAGCATGAGAGAGAAGCCTCTTCCCCTGTTTGATCAGAACTCAAATCAAAATGGCATATGTTTGACTATGCAAGACTTTAGGGGGAGTACCAAGTTGGTTCTGATAGAATTAGTTTAGATTAGAGATGTGCACAGGCTGCAGAATTTGCATCTGGATCCTGGTTTTGGACACTGGAAATAGGCCAGAACCAGAGTTCTTCTGCAACCTTACCCTGCTTATCAGAGCTGTGTCCCCTTGACCTCTTCAGGACAGCTTAGCCTTTTAAAGGCATCCTTTAAAAATTTCAAGTGACAGCCTGGTGAGGAAAACAGAAAGCATTAACTCTAGCAAGTCAAGTATAAAAGCACTGGAATGGGTTACCTAGGGATGTGGTGGAATCTCCATCCTTACAGGTTTTTAAGGCCCAGCTTGACAAAGCCCTGGCTGGGATGATTTAGTCAGGGTTGGTCCTGCTTTGAGCAGAGGGTTGGACTAAATGACTTCCTGAGGTCCATTCCAATCCTAATTTTTATGATTCTAAGAGTCTGTACTGGGACCTGTGCTGGTCAACATATTCATCTGGAAAAGGAGGTGAACAGTGAGGTGGCAAAATTTGCAAATGATACTCAGGATAGTTAAGTCAAAAGCTGAGTGCAAAGAATTACAAAGCGATCTCACAAAACTGTATCACTGGTCAATAAAATGGCAGATGAAATTCAGTGTTGATAAATGCAAAGTAAATCACACTGGAAAAAATAATTCCTATTTTCCATACTAAAATTATAAATCAGTCTCAGTCAGCTGTTACCATTCAAGAAAGAGGTCATGGCATCATCGTGGGTAGTGGATCTGAAAACATTCACTCAATGTGCAGCAGCAGTCAAAAAGTTAACAGTGTTAAGAACCATTAGGAAAGGGATAGATAATAAAACAGAAAATATTATAATGCTGCTATATAAATCCATGATTCACCCCCACCTTGAATACTGCGTGCAATTCTGGTCACCCCCTCTCAAAAATATATATTAGAATTGGAGAAGGTACAGAGAAGGGCACATAAATGATTAGTGGTAAGGAACAGCTTTCATACAATGAGAGATTTTAAAAAAACAACTGTTCAATTTAGAAGAGAGGTGACTAAGGGAGAATATGATAGAGAGCTATAAAATCCTCAATGGTGTGGAGAAAGTGAATAGGGAAGTGTTATTTATCTCTTCACATAACACAAGAACTAGGGGTAACCTATGAAATTAATAGGCAGCAGGTTTAAAACAAACAAAAAAGGAAGTACGTCTTCACACAATGTGCAGTCAGCCTGCGGAACTCCTTGCCATGGGATGTTGTGAAAGCCAAAAGTATAACTGAGTTCAAAAAAGAATTAGGCATGTTCATTGAGCATAGGTCCATCAATGGCTATTAGCCAAGATGGTCAGGGATGCAACTCATGTTCTGAGTGACCTTAAACCAGTGATCTTCACTATTTCTCAATCAAGGGCCACTTTGGCAAAAAACCTTCAATGTGGGAGCCACATCAATTAACACAGTGCTTGCTATTCCTTAACGATGTAGTGTTACAGAACGACTCATGTAACTAAAACAAAGTCTGCTTGTACTGCTTGTAAAATGATACCCCTTTTATAAAAAAAACCCAGGAAAATATATGGAATTAAAAAGACACCTATGCAAGTAAACTTTTTAAGAGCAGAATAAAGCAAAACTTTAAAAACTGGATGAGCGAAAGTGTACCTGTTGCTCCTTGACTTCGTTCATGCAATATTTGTAGTCTTTCATCACAATCCTTGTAAGGCAGTCCAAATGTTCGTTGGTCAATTTGTTCCTCTGTTTTCTATTCACAATATTCATTGTTGAACATGTAGATTTGCTGGTATGTGTACTGACAAAAAATGACAGCATTTTTTGCACACAATGTTTCAGATATGGGTATTGTGCATCAGGGACCATGTTCCAGAAATGATGAGCACCAGTCTGAAGTTCAGACTTCATGATGTCATTTGTCTGAAGTTCTACAATTTCACTCTACAGTTTAGCACGGTCAGAACAAATGTCTGTGATTATTGGTGACAGAGATGACACTGATATGTGGAAGGGGTTCTCAATTAAATTAAAAAACTCCTTCTACTCCATTACATCTTTGAATCTAGACTCGAATTCCACCTTCAATTCTTTCAACACTTGTACAAATTAATTGTAATTGAAATGTTTCAGAAGCCTGGGATTTTCTGAGGTGACCGCTCTGAGTTTTGGAAAGTGAATAAACTGCGTGTTGGGAATGAATAATGTTGTAATCCTGTTTTGAAAAGTGGTTACGACACACAGCATGTTACTGGGAAGTTTCTGTTTCCCTTGCAACTGGAGATTTAGCACATTCAAGTGTCAAGTGATGTCAGTCAAAAATGCCAGCTTAATTATCCACTCTGGATTTTCCAAGTCCTTCTCCTTCTTCCCCTGGCTTTCAAGGAATTCATGAATCTGAGGAAGGAGACCCAAAAATCTTTCAAGGAACCTGCCACGAGATAACCATCTCACTTCATTGTGCATCACTACGTCACCATACTCTGTCTCGTACTCTTCTAGTAATGCTCAAAACTGCTGGTGATTCCGTGCTCTTGAAAGTATAACATTGACCCACCGTTACAACCAACTGCATGACACTTTGCATTTCACTATTTTTTAGTTTACCAACAATTGCTTCTTGGTGTATAGTGCAATGAAACACTGTGAATTTGGGTATTTTCCTCTCGTTTCCTCATCAGGCCAATTAATCCATTCTCCTTCTCTCGCATATTTGGTGCACCATCTGTGTACACAGATGTTAGCTTTGTCCAGTCCAAGTTATTCTCAGCAAAAAAATCAAGTAGGGCAGTCAAAATGATTTGCCCTTTTGTTTGACCTTTCAAAGGCATTAAACACAGCAGTTCTTCCCGAAATAATTCTTTGGGGAAACGAACCCAGACACACACTTGTGAGACGTCACATATATCTGTACTTTCATCCACCGCTATAAGTAAAACACGGTGCTGCCAAAATATCTGCAGTTAACTGTTGTCAGATTTCTTTTCCGATTTCTTCCACCCTTCTCATTATGGTTGTGTTAGACAATTGGAACTCTCTTATTTGCTTTAGGATTGCATTTTTTTTATTGAAATCAGCATACAGGATTTCCGCAGAAGCCAGAAAACATTCTTTAACAATCTCTGCATCAGTAAATGCCTTTTTATGTCTTGCTAAAATCCATGCAATTTCGAAAGCTGCCTCTGTCAAACTCTGCAACAGTATTAATTTTTGCTGGCCTTTTAGTGAAGCAGCAAGTTGTTCGATTTTTCTCTTCGGTAACTTTTTCTTAGGTTACTTCCAGATGGGTAATTTTCACTGAAATTTGCATGTGCCATTGTGTAATGGCATTTTAAATTGCTGCGCTTAAAAGCAGAACACGTCTGCTGACAAATTAAACAATCAGGCTTCATAGATGTTTCATTAAGCACAAAGAAAAACTCATCAGTTTTCTTGAAACTTTCGGTTTTCATCTTCCAAAGCATGTACCTTTCTCTTTTATTTTTGTCTTGTGGCTTGCTTATCACCTAATCGTGGCTGCTACTTTCTCCAGCTGCCTTGTTTTCTGTAGTTGTTGTAGATCTGCTTTTGGTCATTTCATTAAGATCCACAGTTATGTTCTTATCTGCTATTTCTCCTGTTTCACTTTCCGATTTTTTCTTCAACGGAATTAAGAATCTATCCATTCTTTCCAGTAAATAATATACGACACGAACGGTTGAACACTGAGTTCTTTGTTGGTTACTACGGTAATATTACGGTTATTATACAGCTGACACACTTAGATGTACTTTTTGGCACACATAGTATGATATGGTCAATGTGATGTGTAAAGAAGGCAGACTTTGATAGACTCGGTACATGATAAAAATAAAATAAATTCATGGGCGGCTGGTGCCTCCTGCCTTTGGGCAGACTGGGCTGGGCCCCCTCCCTCTCCTGCCCCTCCCTGAGGCCCTGCATATGTGCCACCCCAACCCCCACTTGGCCCCCTCTCCCGAGCTCCTCCCCCCCACCTTTTCCCCATTCCCTTCTCATTGTCCGCTCTCCATGTGGGCAGCGCAGCCCACCCTGCCAGGGAGAGAGGGAAGAGCCGCCCCCTCTGGACTCCCAGGACCATGTGAGGCGGTGAGTGAATCATTCACTCTTGGGTCAGCACCGTGCGGGGCAGGGGAGCCGAGGCCAACACTGAGTTACCGCTGGGAACAGCGGCCACAGGCAGAACCAAACCTAGGTTACAGCGAATACAGGCAACTGCCCGGGGCTCCACACGCCGGCTGGGCCCCCCCCCACCCCCCCCCCAGGGCGCTGCCGCTGCTGCTGCTGACGGGGAAGGGAGTGGGGGAGAGCAGGAAGGGCCCGCAGACCCCCCCCCCCCCCCCACAGGGCTCTGCTGCCAAAGGAGGGAAAGGGCCCGCAGACACCTCCCCCACCGTGGGGCACTGCCACCACTGCCGCTGATGCGGGGGAGTGTCGGAGAGCAGGAAGGGCCTGCACAGTGTCATTTGCCCAGGCCCTGCACCTCCCTAGAGACAGCTCTGGCCACAGAGGTGGGAGGAATGCCGAGGAAAGTGCTCATCTCTGCCTCCAGATGACTTGGGGAGCAGCAGGGCTGCAGCCTCCAACCCCCTGCAGAGGAGGGGCTCCCCATGTGGGCAGCGCAGCCCACCCTGCTGGGGAGAGGGGAAGAGCTGCCCCCTCTGCTCTCTGTGGTGCAGCCTTGTTGCTCCCCCAAGTCACCAGGAGGCAAAGAGGCGCTGGCTGGCACTGAGCTCTTCCTTCAGCACCTTTCCCGCTGCTGTGACCGCTGCTCCCAGCAGTAACTCAGCTGCTGGCCTTAGCTCCCCTGCCCTGCACGGTGATCTGCCCGGTGTCACTCCCCGCCTCGCAGGGTCCTCGGAGTGCGGAGGGGGCGGCTCTTTCCCCTCTCCCTGGCAGGGTTGGCTGCGCTGCCCACGTGAAGAGCCCCTCCTCACCCCTCAGCTTCGTCCCCTTTTCCAGGTGTGTGGGGGAGTCAATTAGTCGGGGATCCGCAATTAGGGTCCATGGGAGCCGCCACTGGCTTGCGGGCCGTGCAATGAAGAACACTGCCTTAAACCTTCAACTGCCAGAAGCTGGGACTGGACAACTGGACGGATCACTTGAAATTGCCTTGTTTTGTTCATTTCATCTGAAGCTGCTGATTGCCGCCACTGTTACAAAATAGGGTATTGGGCTAGATGGACCATTGGTCTTACCCAGTATGGCTGTTCTTAAGTTCTTAAAGGGACAGGGCACTGGAAAATCTAGCCCTGGCCTTCCAACCAGTTCTTACACCAAAAATAAGTACATTTACATTAACATGCATATGGTAACCTTTGAGAGCTTAACTATGATTCTGCTGTCGCTATGAACAGAATGTTTATGCTAACGCGGGTTTTTTTTCTCCCAATAAAGCCCAGCCAACTGGCCCCTGCTGGTTCTGTCTTGCCAGCCCTGAAGTTGAGAAACATTTGGTTGTTAGTATCGGTACACATGTGAGTACTTCTTGGCACATTCTTCTCACAGAAAAGTGTAGTGTCGTACTGATGCTTGTGATTTCAAGTCACTTTTTAACATTTGGTTTTAAACTGCTGGCCTTGGCTCCCCTGCCCCATACGGTGACCTAAACTATCCTAAACTATGCAGAAAAGGGTTGGCTGGCAGCTACATATCACAGAAACTTCTGGTTATCTTCTTACAAACCTCAAAGGAAACCTGACACTGTCCAGTTTCATCACTGTTCAGCAAAGAGTCACTACAGCCCATTTTGACTATGTATCAACACAAACGATGTCCTGATTGTGTAGTCTGAGCATGTAATGCTGTGATTCCAACTTAAATCATGTCCTTAAGTGATGACCCGTTCAGTATGCTCAGACAGTTAACCCACACACCTATGTCTCTTTGTCTGCACTGAGAGCAAACTTAATCTGTTCCCTCCCCCCTTCCCACTGGGCAGCAGAGCAAAGTATGGGGAAAACTGAGGCACACCTATGAGTCACAAAAATATTACAGAAAATTCACAGTTTGTCACAGGCTACATTGACAAACATTTTCTAATGCAGACCTGATCGAAGACTGTCTGTCCTGAGCTAGGAGCCTACTTCTCTGTAGAACCGGCTCTCAGCAAAATTCCAACTGAATTACTTGAGAATCAAATGCGTTTCTTAAAGGTTAAACCTTCTAGTTTATAGTCTGTGATGATCTTTTTCTGTGGATAACTTTCTAGATAGAGATCCTTATATCTTGTGTAAGAACACCTGAGCTCTGATTCAGTTGACCTCCTGTGGGTTAAACAGTGTTAATAGCTAGCTATTCCACTTTTACTAAAAGTGCTGCTGCTGTGGAGTATAATCCAAATTTTGAGCTGAATATGAACTATTATAGGATCAAATTAATTATTGTTTATTTTAAATCCAACCATAAATTCCCATAAATTATTTCAGGCTTCACCCTATCCAAAGATCCCATTTATTGCCACCCTGACTGAAACCCATCTCAGCTGCCTCCTTGCTGGTGGCAGTTTGCCCTGCATCCAAATTCATTTTTTTCAGTTCTTTACTCTTTTCTAAGTCAGTGTTAATTGACAGCCTGCTACAAAATCTCCTCTGAAGTAGGGCGTGGGGGGTTTTGTGGCTTTTATCTTTTGAATCTTACAACTGATCCAGGTTAACCATGGGGGGCACTCTGAATTATCTTGTATTCAGGAGAGAATTATCATGGCAAGGTCTGAATAAGTTTGCTATGAATAGCTGCTTATGTATTTTCTGATCTCTTGTTCTGTTCTAGTGCTATCTTGCCCTTGCCAAGGGTGGCTTATCAACTGATCATGTCCTGATTTTGCCCATTGGGCATTACCAGTCAGTGGTTGAACTTTCTTCAGAGGTAATGGAAGAAGTAGACAAGTACAAATCTGCCCTGAAGAAGTTTTTCAGAAGCAAAGGAAAAAGATATGTGTTGTTTGAACGGAATTACAGGAGTCAGCACCTACAGTTGCAGGTAGAGTTATAGCACAGCATTGGAAGAACACAACCTAAGCTGCTTTGAAGGGGAATAACTCACATTTAAACCTAAGTACAGGTAAACTCCCCCTCTCTGTTTGTCCTCGGAATCCGAAATTGTAAATAAAATCCAGTGGCCGGCAGACGGGAAGCAGGACAAAGATAAAACCCCTGTGACCACTTAAATGACCACTTGAACATATTTAATTTTTCCTGCTACAGCAAGTGCAGAGAGCTGAGTTTAGTGAAGGCCAGTGTCAGTAGACTGGAACATTTATTATCTTCAATTGATAAAGACCAGAAGGGCTTCTTCATATACGCCAGCAGGCTTTCCTGCTTTGGTTTTAGCAGCTCTCATTGCCATGTGTACTGGGTTACTGTTTGGGATAATGAGCTAGGCAGAAAAGCTTAAAAGTACGTGCTGTAACATGTACAAATCTTTGGCCAGTGTCTCAAAACTATGATGCTCAGTGACCAGTATTTGCTGCATTGATTATGGAAGGGGTCATTGGATGGTTTTCAACCTGACAGATCTGTGACAGTTTCAGAGTGGCCTCAAGTTACCACAAAGTGTATAGGAGGACAGTCATCAAAACTTTTCTAGAACTTTTAGTTTTCAGTTATTCTTCCAGCTCCTCCAAGACAGACCTGCCTCATATGTTTAGTCAATACAGACAAATGGTCATGTGTCTCACATGATGACAAGCAGTACTGCGAGGGTGTGCAAACCATGCCTGGCCAGGGCAAGTCATGCCTGACCTACCTGATTGCCTTCTATGCTGAGATGATTGACTCTGTGGATGTGGGGAAAGCGGTGGACATGACATACCTTGACTTTAGCAAAGCTTATGATACGGTCTCCCATAGTATTCTTACCAGCAAGTTAAAGAAGTATGGGTTGGATGAATGGACTATAAGGTGGATAGAGAGCTGGCTAGATCATCGGGTTCAACGGGTAATGATCAATGACTCGATGTCTAGGTAGCAGCCAGAATTAAGTGGAGTGCCCAGGGGTCGGTCCTGGGACCAGTTTTATTCAACATCTTCATTAATGATCTGGAGTATGCAGTGGATTACACCCTCAGCAAGTTTGGAGATGAGACTAAGCTGGGGGGAATGATGGATACGCTAGAGGGCAGGGATAGGATCCAGAGTGACCTAGACAAATTGGAGGACTGGACAAAAAGAAATCTGATGAGATTCAACAAGAACAAATGCAGAGGATGCACAGACTGGGGACTGACTGGCCAAGCAGCAGGTCTGCAGAAAAGGACCTGGGGTGACAGTGGACAAGAAGCTGGATATGAGTCAACAGTGTGCCCTGGTTGTCAAGAAGGTTAATGGCATATTGGGCTGCATTAGTGGGAGCATTACCAGCATATGGAGGGAAGTGATTATTCCCCTCTATTTGGCACTGGTGAGGCCACATTTGGAGTATTGTGTCCAGTTTCAGGACCCCCACTACAGGAAGGATGTGGACAAATTGGAGAGAGTCTAGTGGAGGGCAACGAAAATGATTAGGGGGCTGGAGCACATAACTTATGAGGAGAGGCTGAGGGAATTGGGCTTGTTTAGTCTGCAGAAGAAAAGAGTAAGGGGAGATTTGATAGTGGCCTTCAACTACCTGAAGGGAGTAAGGAGCTAGGCTGTTCTCAGTGGTGGCAGATGACAGAACAAGGAGCAATAATCTCAAATTGCAGTGGGGGAGGTCTATGTTGGATATTAGGAAAAGGTATTTCAATAGGAGGGTGGTGAAACACTGGAATGGGTTACCTAGGGAGGTGGTGGAATCTCCATCCTTATCGGTTTTTAAGATGCAGCTTGACAAAGCCCTGGCTGGGATGATTTAGCTGAGGTTGGTTCTGCTTTGAGCAGGGGGTTGGACTAGATACCTCCTGAGGTCCCTTCCAACCTAATCTTCTATGATTCTATGAAACCCCAGCCCCAAATGGATTCTAAGGCACTGTAGCCCCTTGCTGCACTAATGTAATCTTGAAATGATGAAGGCCTACATGACAGAAGCCACGCAAATTGGGGTTTGACATGTATGTATAGAAGCCAGCTGCCTGTCTTGCTGTGTACGTGCAGAAAATGGAGGTGTGCTTTCAAAGTATTCCAGGATTTATTGCCTTATCAAAGTGAATATTATTGTTTGTGTCTTGTTGTGTCCACCATCTCCAGGTGATTCCTGTACCACTTAACTGCTGTGCTACTGAAGACATTAAAGAGTCCTTTATTATACAAGCACAAGAACAACAGATTGAATTACTGGAAATCCCAGAGCACTCGGATATCAAGCAAGTATGAAACAGGACTGTCACCTCTCATTTACTAACCTTAATACTTTCTGGTTTGGCATTTCATCCAACAGGAGCCTTACACGACCAGGTGAAGGAGTAGAGAGTTGTTGTGATACATTGTGGGCCTGATTTTCAGAGGTGCTGAGTACTTACCTCTTGAGGTGAAGACATTGTGAGCTGCAGGTGCTCTGCATCTTTAACATTAACCCTGTATCAATCATTTCTGTAGGTTGACGGTCTGGGGTAGCCTTTAATTAAACATTGCGAAATTACCTCTTGTTCCTGTTATTAGAATAAAACCCCTGAGGTTCCCATAGGTAGGTGCAGTTTTTTCACCAGTTTTCTGCAGGATTGAATTTATAAAATCCCCTCTGCGTTTTGTAGATTAGTCATCTCTCTACGGAGTGGATGTGAAAACAGCTCTGAAGCCTGAGGGAGCCAGAAATGTCTGAGGTGAGGGAAGATAAGAAAGATGTCTCTCGCTGGTGTGCCAGTCATGTGCACATAGCTGGCCAGATTCACTGCTGGCAAGAGCAGATGCAGCTCCATTTGCTTCAGTGAAATAGTAGCAGTTTATTCCAGGTGGCTGGCTCTTGGTGCACTTGCTGGGTGGAGTTTAGAAAACTCTTTTCCTTCTTGCTGTAGCTTGCTGTGTCCCTTGGGCCCATTACTCCTTGGAAACCACATCTGCAGCAGAAGTAGAAACAAGCCAAAAATTAGGTCCCAACTTTTTCTTTTAACTCTGGCACACTGTGGTTCACTTCATGCAAGCTGCCTGCTCAACTCTACACAGAAAGAAGCCTGACTTCAAGCAAAGCTGAAGCTTTACTCAGCCTGGCTCAGAGAAAGCTCCTGTCAGGAAGTCGGAAGAAAACTGCTTAAGTTTGTAAAACAGCTAGATGCTATGAATAAAACCAACTCCCTTTCCACAAGGAGTATTACCAGCTCCGGCTAGCTTCTGGGCAATGACACAGATGTGTTTGTATTACTATTTCAGGGAATGCAAAGATTTAATAATACCCTGTCTGCATTAGGTAGTGTAAGGGGTTGATTATCAGCAGGTTGGGCTCTGGAAATGAATTATTATTCTAGTTTTATTTCGATATATAAACAGAAATATGCTTTATGCTAGTCTGTAGGAGCCTTGACAAATTAAAACTATACTAAAGTTAGAGGAAAAACAGCTGTAGCCAAACCAGCTGCCCTGTTGTGCACAAAACCAGAGATCAGCATGAGATGAACTTCCCCTATCTTTAGTTCTGCAGAATCCCAAATGTTAGAAATAATCAAACAGGTTGTCCCTGGGGCGGATTGGGGAGACGGAACCCTTTATTGCCTGCTCATTCCACCTCGACACCGCGTGTGAGCAACAAGGGGGTTACTTTACAATCCTTTTATCCATTACAGTCTGTAAATATATACATTTCCAGCAACTCCCCATAGACCCTTATTTGGTTACATTGACACCTATAAAATGAATGTTAACAACTACATGATGAATACAATTATACCCGCCCCTGTTTGTTGTTTACAGGTTTATTGCACAGAGTGCAGGCACAGCACCTTGAAACTTACTAACATTCTTTAAAGCATACAATATGCAAGGGAGGGAAAGAAGATAATGCTGGAGTGGAGTGGCGATAGCTAGCCTCAGTCTCATCCCCTGCGCAGATGGCCAGGAAGGGAGGAAAAGAAGAGAGATAACAGACTCTAACTACAATTCATACCAGTTAGCAGAAACAAGATTTGCCCGTGCCTTGACCCTGTTCCCTGTAACTTAGGCCTGACCATTTGTCCAGGTTTTAACTCTTTACTCTCTTACACCAAACACAACAAATGCTTTACAAACCTCCGCGTTTCATCATGCACTAATGGTGAACTTATTGAGGGAGTTTCAGAGCAGAGGGAATGAATTTCTAAATTGAGGCCCCCTGTCTTACCATCTGCATCATCTCTGGTAAACCACAGAGGCTGCACTCTGAGCACTTCCATAGATCTTGTGTCAGTATCTCGCATGGGGAGAGGCATCACCAGCAGGCAAGCCTCAGGCCATTTAGGGCTTCATAAATCAGAATAGGAACCTGAAGCTCCCACAAACTGGGCAGCTGGTGCAGATCACTGAACATTGGTGTTAGAAGCCACTGTCAGGATTTATTCTTCAGCAGCTTTAGTTTCCAAATTGATTTAAGGCACTGTAGCCCCTTGCTGCACTAATGTAATCTTGAAATGATGAAGGCCTGCGTGACAGAAGCCACGCAAATTGAGGTTTGACATATATGTATAGTAAGCCAGCTGCCTGTCTTGCTGTGTGCGTTCAGAAAATGGAGGTGTGCTTGCAAAGTATTTATGTGAATGTACTGAAAAACGGGTCCAATGTGTTGGTAACAGATTTCAGATGGGCACAGTTTTCCCTTCAGTGCTTTATAAATTCATATTCTTCATCATCAAATGCGCCTAGTGTACTGAGAACCATTGTGCCAGTCAGGGTGACCAGGGAAGTTGTCTTCGTATCAGACATTGTACAGTATAGTTCCCAGATCTGGCTCAATCCTGCCAATCTACAAATCTCGGGGCAGCCCCGCAGATGATGCCAGGTAGGGTTAAGGGTGGCCCCCTTTGCATGTGAGTAGAGAATCTGAGAGCACAGTGAGCTGGGTGTTTTTGTCCATCCTAATGACATGGGTGAAGAGCACACAATGTACATTTTGAATGTCGAGAGCAATTGGAGAAAGCCCAAATCGCTGCAAGATTATGGCATTTCACACAAAATCATACCATTTTATGCCCAGGATTTGGTGCTGACCATGCACATGGAATGCCTCTCTCTGCTCCAAGTCTGCTTGTAGGAGACTCCAAGTTTCTGACCCATTTAGCAGTGCAGGCAGGACACCAATTTGATAGATCCTGAACTTTGTCTTAGCGCAGAGATGTTTTTACATCCATAGGCGAGACATGGACTTCATGCAGGAGACAGCGAGACGTATTCTTTGGAGTATGTCTGGTTTGCTGCAAACATTTGAACTCATCATCATTCTCCACAGCGCTCAGCTCCACCTGCATCAGGGGTTCTGGTGACCCAGCTTCAAGGGTCTAGATCTTGGTCTTTTGCCAGGAGATATTAAATCCCATAGTGCGGTGGCGTCTTGGAAACTTGGAAGGGCAGGGCTACAAACCTCTGGTTTCTCCATAAACAAGGCAGTGTCATTGGCATACCCTTTATCGGTGAACACTTCTTGACCAACATTGATTCTGACATCTGGAGCCATCAAGTCCTTGTTTCCAGTCGATAACGACAGAATAGTGCTGGGGTGAGAATACGTCTCTGAAAAGTTGAATGTCGTGAGCCTGCGCTTAGGCCCACAGTGGCCTAAGCAAACTCCATTTTGCCTTGTGTTACTACCTTTACTGCTGCTAGTCAGGCGGTCTTCTAAGGAAAAAGGACACGTTACTATTATAGTATATGCATTCCATCAATCTTGACACACACAATCTACACTTTGTGTCACAAAACAACAGACAGATGTTTAAAGTTAAACCAAATAGCACAGATTGTCAATCAAAAACTTCAGTTAAGTCTCTTCTTGCATGGGCTGCTGGCTGTTGAAGATGGTTGTCCCTCGTGTGTGTTATAGGACTTCAGCTGATTTCCAGCATAGTTGCTAACTCCCCATGTTGGGCCTGAACGATGTTGTGGCATCAGTTAACAAAAGCCAAGAAACTTAGCTCTGCTTCTGCCCTTGAACATGTTTTCTACAATAACAAGTTGAGTTAACCTAGAACTTCATTTGCTGGGTTTTGTTGGTTCATTTCACAATGTCCACCTCACGGAAACTTAACTTCTGTGTCAGTGTCACCTTGCTGTGCACAGTGTGTTCCAGCAATAGAAGACAGGTGACCCCCCCACCCTGGCAAAACTGGGCTGGTTCTCCCTCCTCTCTGCTAGTTGGCAGTTACAACAAAATCACTTCCGTTACAAGCTGTTTCTGGAGTTTTCAGCTCTTTTTTAGAGGGATTTTATATTTGAATGTTTCACAAAGTATGTATTTAAAAATCAGCTACTCTGCTCACTTCCTGCGAATGATCAATAGTCACATTAGTTGTACCTTTTGCATCTGGCTCAGGGAATCCAGGTTTTTCCACTGTGTTAAATGCTGATTAATGTTTCAGCATCACCTTTATTCCCCTCTTCTAGATAGCACAGCCGGGGACACAGTATTTTTACGTTGAACTGGATACTGGAGAGAAGCTTTTTCATCGTATTAAGAAACATTTTCCCTTACAGTTTGGAAGGTTTGTAGGTTTGTTTTTCCTCCTATTTAACTTGATCATGTTTAGCATAATAAAATATATGTTTGATACACCCCACCAAAGACACGGTCCTGCAGCAGTTGAGAGAGGAGCTGGGGCTATTTAGATGGCCTAGAAAGATGAGGAATTACTACCATCTTAAAATGTGTTTATTTATTTATTGAAATAACACTAATCTCTTTAAGAACTTATTTCATCCATAGATCTCAGTCACTTACAAAAGAGGAATAAGTATTTAAAGATGGAGAAACTGAGAGACGGAGTCGTGAAGTCATTTGTGCAAGGCCATGCAGTAGCATGGTGGTAGAAAAAAGAATAGAACTGGACTCTCCTGACTCCCAGTCCTGTGCTTTAACCAGATGACCCTCCATTTTTCTCTTCTCCATTTGAGGAATGAGGCCTGGAGTTTCATACTTCTTTGCAAAGATTCCATGTGCCTCCAGTTAGTTGTGTTACTTCCTACATAGCTAGTGTGTCCAAATTCCTAGCCATCTTCAGATCATAAAACCACAGTACTTAAAATGAAGATATTAATATAGTGATGCAAAATCATGTGTGTATGACATTCCTTATGAAGTAATTCTCTGTGGTTTACTTTTCATTTTCCATAGTAAAATGCCCTTTTAAAACATGAAAGATGGGTGATGCATCTGAGTAGCAGCTTAATGACGTTTTTGGCTAGAAACTCTGTTTATAAGTAGGCTTGGTAGAATTTTTTATAATTATGGCACACATCAAAGTTTATTTTAAACTTTTTAAAAATTGTATCTGTTTAAATTTTTAGTTTCAGGAAATTGTGTTGATGGTTCAGACAGTTGTTTACTGACAGCGGACATAAATTCAAAAAGTACTGCTAAAACACAAATTGTCAATCTCATGTCAAAATATACACAGTAAATATCCTGCAATAAAACTCAGGCAGCATTTTTCTTTCTTTTCTTATCTGTAACTTTTGATGATAACTAATGGAAATATTTTTTTATAGATTTGTGTGTGTTTGGTGAAATTGACATTTACTGATAAAAATCAAATCCTACCAAGCCTATTTCTGAGTGTGACTTAGTAGATCTCCTCCCCTTGAATTCAGTGGGAGTTTTGCTTCTGTATTCAATATGAACAGGGCTTGTGCTTTGACATAACATAGTCTCTGTGATATCAGAATTTAGATGCCAAACCTGTAATCCCATTATTTGAAGTACTCTGTTTGCAATTTAAGATATTCCAGCTATTGACTCGAGTGTTGCTGTGTTTTGATTTGCTGGCAGGGAAGTGTTGGCAAGCGAAGCTATTCTTAATGTTCCAGGGAGAGCGGACTGGCGACAGTGTACGGACAGCCGGGACGAGGCAGAGGCCGCTGCCAAGGCCTTCAGAGAAGACTTCCAGCCCTTTGATTTTTCTGAGATGCAGTAGTGCTGCAGCGGCCAGGCTGATCCTGTGGACCCTTCTTCCTGCCTGTTCAGAGCAACCGGGGCATGCAGCCAAACTTAGTCTGTGCAGAGTTGGCTGGGACCAGAGGAAGGGGTGCTGGCGAGGGCAGGACATGTGCACTTTTTACTGCTGCAATAAACTTTCTACTTTTCTGTGCTGCTGATTTGGTGCTTTTAAAGGGGGGCCTGGTCTGGAGGAGGTGGGGCCCAGTGAGGGGTGAGGCCTGAGCTAAACAAGGGCAGCTCCACCTGGAAGCAGTGAGCATGGCGGGGGCAGGGTGTTGGCTCCAGCACACCCCTGCTCATTGCAGGGAGTGAGAGGGGAGAGCAAGTGATGTGTTTCCCAGTCACCCCCTCCTGAAGTCTGTGGGAAGTGATGTGAGCAAGATCTCGTGAGAGGTGCTGGGTTCCAGCCTTGTGGGGATCCAGCATGGCCTGGAGCAACCCCGGTCGGCTCAGGGGCAGCTCTGACTCCTACTGTTACAACAGCAGCTGGGACTGGCAGCTTTGGCAACATCTGTACCAGCACTAGGTATGGGGGTGCTCAGGCCCCGATAACTGCCCATGGCTAATCCCCCCCTCCAGCTAACTCCCTGGGTAACTCTGCAACCCAAGGTATACCCACTCCCCCCGTCAACCAATCACTTGGCAGCCTCCCCCAACTATAGGTAACCTCCCCTGCTAATTGAACTCCCAGGTAACCCCCCATCTCTGGATAGCCCCCACTGATAATCCCCCTCACCTAGTCTCTCACCAACCCCCCCCCCCCTTCCTGGTTAACTTTTCCGCCAAACTCCTCCACCCCCTGGTTACCCTTGGGTAACCCCCACTCCCCTAAGCCTCGAGAAACCCTCCCTGGATTCCTGCCGAACCACAACAATCCCACCCCACTGCTAATACACCCAGACGCCTGATAGCCGTTCCCCAATAATACCCTGAGTAACTGCCTAGACCTTGACTGCTTATAGCCTGCCACACTCCCAATACTCCCCTGCCCCTCCCACACTTGTCTTGACAGCCCCCTACCACTGCTGACAGCTCCCCATTGATCTCATTTTGCCCCACACATAAACCTCCTTGGTAACTTCCCATTGTTCTCCCCTCCTGCAGTCCCCAATTCCCTGATCACAGTGACCCCTGACTGCACTGACCACCCCCAATAACTGCCCCATCCCAACTCCATATAGATGCCCATTAATCAAACCCAGCATCATGCCCCCTGCTAAACCCATCCCACTCCAGCATCCTTACCCCATTACCCCCTGCCCTCCAGAGAGTAAGATTTTGCTGGAGGGGGTGCTGAATGAGCTGAAACTTGGCTAATTCCCAAGTGGATTGTTGTGCTATAGCACATTTCTTGTTTGTGTTGTAGAATTCAGGTGGCAAGATAGCTATTAAATCTTGTTTGGAGCTAAACATGAAAAACAAAGATCAGTGGTGCCAAGTAATCCAGAACATGAAGAAGTATGTTCTTTCTCATTGTTTTTGGGAGGTGGTGTTCTCAAATCACTTGGGAAGCATTTGTATTTCACTGGTGTCACTAAACCACAGACATCCCTTCTGGCCTTAACTGTATCTGTTAAGGTGAGAGCGAGCATCTTTATCCCATTGGAAATAAAGCTGTATTTTAAAAAAATCAAATGTACATAGATCGAACCATAGTGTTAGAAGGGACTGTGAAGGTCATCTAACCTAACCCTCTGCCACGATGCAGGATTTGTTGTGTCTAACCCATCCAGGACAGGTGGCTATCCAGTCTGCTTTTGAAAACCTCCAGTGAAGGAGCTTCCACAACCGCCCTAAGCCGTCTGTTCCATTGTCCGACTTCTTACAGTTAGAAAGTTTTTCCTGAGTTTTAATCTAAATCTGCCATGCTGTAGTTTGAACCCATTGCCCCTTGTCCTGCACTCTGTGGCAAGAAAGAATTTTTTTTTCTCCGTCTTTCATATAGCAGTCTTTCAAATATTTGAACACCACTATCATGTCCCCCCTTAATCTCTTTTCCAAACTAAATAAACCTAGTTCCTTCAGCCTTTGCTCATATCCTTTGGTCATTTCTGTTGCTCACCTCTGGATCTTTTCCATTTTCTCTACATCCTTTTGGTGACCAAAATTGGACACAGTACTCCAGCTGAGGCCTAGAGCAGTACTGTCATTTCCTGTGAGCGTCAATCAGCATGGGACAGTCAGCATGGATTCACCAAGGACAAGTCATGCCTGACCAACCTGATTGCCTCCTATGACAAAATGACTGGCTCTGAGGATGTAGAGGAAGCGCTGGCCGTGATACATCTTGACTTTAGCAAAGCTTTGGATACAGTCTCCCACAGTATTCTTATCAGCAAGTTACAGAAGTATGGGTTAGATGAACGGACAATAAGGTGGATAGACAAGTGGCTAGATCATCGGGCTCAACGGATAGGGATCAACGGCTTTATGTCTAGCTGGCAGACAGATCAAGCTGAGTGCTGCAGAGGTCAGGCCTGGTGCCAGTTTTGTTCAACATCTTCATCAATGGTCTGGAGGATGGGCTGGATTGCACCCTCAGCACGTTTGCAGATGAGACTAAGCTGGGGGAGGGGGGGAGGGGTAGATATGCTGGAGAACAGGGATAAGATACAGTGACCTAGACACACTGGATGATAGACAAGTGCAGAATCCCTACTTAGGAGGGAAGAATCCCATGCACTGCTACAGACTGGGGGCCTGACTGGCTAGGCAGCAGTTCTGCAGAAAAGGACCTGGGGGTTACAGTGAACAAGAAGCTGGATATGAGTCAGCAGTGTGCCCTTGTTGCCAAGAAGGCTAATAGCATATTGGGCTGCATTAGGAGGAGCATTGCCAGCAAATCGAGGGAAATTATTATTCCCCTCAATTCAGCACTGGTGAGGCCACTTTTCATAGAATCATATAGAATGATAGGGCTGGAAGGGACCTTGAGAGGTCAAGTAATCCAGTCCCCTGCACTGATGGCAGGACTAAGTAATATTTAGACCATGGAGCATTGTGTCCTGTTTTGGGCCCCCCCTACTACAGGAAGGATGTGGACAAATTGGAGAGAGTCCAGCAGAGGGCAACAAAAATGATGAGGGGGCTGGAGCACATGATTTATAAGGAGAGATTGAGGGAACTTGGCTTGCTTAGTCTGCAGAAGAGAAGAGTGAGGGAAGATTGAATATCGGCTGTAATAGAAAGTGAAAGCCTGAGATATGAGGCCTATTATAACGGGCCAGGTATGAGGCCTGAGCTAAAGTAATAGTCTAGCCCTGCTGTTATAAAGCAGTTAGCAGAAGTCATGCTGTGAATGCTGGCAGGATCACAGTAACTGTCAAGAACACAGCTGATACAGTCCTAAAGAAGCACTAGGTACAGAAGACTTACGTAAACACATTTCAGAAAGGTACCAGAACATCCCAAAACCCCAAAGATAACGAGGGTTTACTAACCCCTGAGAATGACAATACGATGGATAGAGACGTTTTGTCCGAATCATTTGGTACAAGGTAACAAGTGCTTTCTTACCACGTCAAAGGGTGATATCTTCCCATATCAGAGGGTGGCAACTACACACCTCAGAGGGATAATACGCAACTTGTATGTATCAGTGTATAAAGGAGGGTTTCAAGGGGAGTGTCTTTGTCTGGCCGAGTGAGGAACAGAAGGTCCCACTTTTTACTAAAGTGGTCCATTGTTACGAGCATATGTTATTAAGTGTACTTGTAACACGTGTAGAGTGCTTTTTACCATGTTCGATTGACAATAAACCTGGCCTGCTGCCTTCATAATTGAAATGGATTTGTGGTCTTATTGGATAAGCCAAACATGGTTTGGTTTCCCGGTTATCTGCACAAAGCTGGGATGGTATACACCCTGGAATAACACACACGCACACCAGCAGCTTTCAACTACCTAGAGGGGGAGTCTGGGGAGGATTGAGCTAGGCTGTTCTCAGTGGTGGCAGATGATAAAACAAGGAGCAACGGTCTCAAGTTGCCGTGGGGAAGTTCTAGGTTGGATATTAGGAAAAATTTTTTCACTGGGAGGGTTGTGAAGCACTGGCATGGGTTACCTAGGGAGATGGTGGCATATCCATCCCTCAAGATTTTTCAAGGCCTGGCTTGACAAAACCCTGACTGGTGATTTAGTCAGGGTTGATCCTGCTTTGAGTAGGGTGTTGGACTAAATGACCTCCTGAGGTCCCTTCCAACTCTAATCTTCTATGATTCTACAATTTGCATGTTATACCTCTGTTAATGCAACCTGAAATTGCATTTGCTTTTTTTGCAACAGCATCGCATTGCTGACTCATGTTGAGACTGTGATCTACCACAACGCCCAGATCCTTCTCAGCAGTGCTGCTGCCAAGCCCGTTATTCCTCATTCTGCATTTGTACATTTGGGTTTTTTTTCCCTAAGTGTAGCACCTTACATTTGTGTTTGTTGAATTTCATTTTGTTGTCTATTTATGAAGATCCCTTTGAATTTTAGTTCTATCCTCCAAATGTTTGCAACCCTCTCTGTCCTCCCCCCCCTCCACCAGCTTTGTGTCATTGTCATAGTTGATCAGTCTGCTCTCTATTCCTACATACAGGTTATTAATAAAGATGTTAAACAACACTAGACCCAGAACAGATCCTGGTGGAACCCCACTTGATACTTCCTTCCAATCTGACATCATTCATAGTTACTCTCTGTTTGCAGTTGTTTAACCATTTATGCGTCCATTTGTTACCAAGCCTGCATTTCTCCAGCTTACGTATGAGAATGTCCTGTGGGATTGTGTCAAAAGCCTTGCTAAAGTCCATGTCCACTGCATTCCCCCAATCCACCAAACCAGTTACTTTATCAAAGAAGGAAATCAAGCTGGCTTGGCATGATTTGTTCTTGGTAAATCCATGCTGGCGGCTAGTGACCAGCCCTTCATCCGCCAGGTATTTGCAAATTGAATGTTTTATACATTGCTTTAGTAGCTTCCCAAGTATCAAGGTCAGGAAGACTGGTTCCCTAGCTCCTTTTTCCCCTTTTAAAAGGTGGGCTCTTTGTTAGCCCTTCTCCTGTCTTCCAGGACCTCTCCTGGCATCCATGAGTTTGCAGATACTATTGCCTGTGGCCCCCAGATTTCTTCAACTAATTCCTTCAGCATCTTGGGTGGTACATGGATACTATTGTTGTTAAGTGCTGAAGGCTGAAACATTGCCATGGTAATGCTATCCAGGGGCTGCTATGAGCTGTTCCAGGTGCTTCTGTTCCCGGAGTTCCAGTGGTATTAACACTAGCAGAGAATGCCGCCTGCCAATTCAGCAGATCTCAATGTGATTCATAAAGAAAGAACACAGGCATGGTTCGGTGACAAAGGCACAATCCTAGGGGCCTATAGGAGCTACAGGTACACTAGCACATGAATGCTCAGTGGCAAGGAATGGCCCAGTCAGCAGCAGGAATTTCAGCGACCCCCTCAGCCGCACAAAGAGTTAAGACGAAGTACCCCATCATTTAAAGATTGGGACAAATAAACCTATGTACCACCTTATGTGTTTCATGACATCTGCTTGTCACCGCCCCTTGTTTGCTCAAGATATTTGGGGCAAAACATCCCTATTCATCACTTCTAACCATCTTACCTGGGCTAATCTTTTGGAGTGTGTTCACACATGTACCCAGTATCGGTTGCTTCTTAGGAGTGCCCGTATTTTAGCAATGCTAGAAGTGCCCTTGTCAAGGCCATATATCAGACTGAATTTGTAATCATCTACGTTAATACATGGCCTGACTTTGGTTCACAGTGCTCAGGACTTGCACTAGGTCTTGCACTAGGCCAGTGCTCCAGACTCTCGCTCTCTCTCCTACAACTGTAATGGTAAAATACTATAAAAGTACGATTCTGTCATGGAGGTCATGGATTCCATGACTTTCCGGGACCTCTGTAACTTCTTCTGCATTGGCAGGTTTGGAGCAGGGGGCCCTGCCAGCAGTCAGCCCCTGGCAGTGCTCTCTCTCTCTCTTATTCCCCGCCTCCCATGGTATTTTTAGTAAAAGTTAGGGACAGATTGCAGCTTCCGTGAATTTTTGTTTATTGCCTGCAACCTGTCCTTGACTGTTGCTAAAAATACCCATGCTGGAGAAGAGCTACCATAGTGTCCATCTTTAAAAAGGGGAAAAGAAGGAGATGGGGAACCTTTTTTTTGTGATTTTTCAGTTTTATGGAAGAATCTCCAGTGAGGTGTGTCTTGTTTTCTCTTGGCCCAGAGGTCAACTCTGCGTATGACAAAACTTTGTAAAACTCCAGTTGGCCATTTTGTGCTCAAATATAAGTTATGCAGCTTATCGAAGAGAAGATTGAGTCAGTGTGATCTAGGCAGTGGTAAATGGAAAAGAGATTGTAGAAGAAAATACAGTCTTCCCTTCTGTTTGGGTGGGCAAGGAAAAGACCTTTATTAATAAGGTAATTACTTGGGGCAACAGCTTTAGTTAAACTGTGCCCCCCACTCTGCGTCATGTGAGGGTTTTTATATAGACTTTTTACCAAGTCATCGTTATACAGCAAAATGCATTGAGCATGCATAATAAAACAGAAGAAATAACGGTGAGTTGCATGAACAGTGTCACATATACAGCTGCACAAGGAACTTCCCGTGTTTGGTTACAAAGAAGGCATGCGCATAGCTCATTGTTCAAATGGAAAAATACAACTTCAGTCAAAAGAAAGAAACAGTCGAGCAGTTTGCTATCTCATTTAGCTGCGGAGAAAATTTCGCCCACGCCTAGCTGACCACACTTATTGGACAGCACATCCTTAACGTCCTCTTAGCCTTTAGCTACATGCTCAAACTGCCTTTGTGACAAACTTCATGTTTCCACAAGCTCTAAGAGCAGGGGCTTTTCAGCCTTATGGCAAAGGCAGAACAAGATCCAAGGGTTGGAAGCTGACGTTGGACACATTCAATCTTGAAATAACAGTTTCCTAGCATTGGAACATCTTATTGGGGAGGTTGGGAACTCATCAGTGCTTGGAGTCTTTAAAAATCTTTTGTAGAAGAGTTCCAGAGGGGGAGCCGTGTTAGTCTGTATACAGCAAAAACAACGAGAGTTCTGTGGCATTTTAAAGACTAACAAATTTAATTTTAGCAGGCATAAGCTTTCATGAGGCTGAGCTCACTTTATCAGCTTTGTCACGAAAGCTTATGCCTGCTAAAATTAAATTTGTTAGTCTTTAAAATGCCACAGAACTCTCGTTGTTTTTAAAAATCTTGTTGTCATAGTGTTTGCCAGATTTGGGACTGGACAGGAATTTTCTCCCAAGTCAGCTCTGCTTTCTCTGTGGTATGGGGTGCGGTTCACCCGCAGGGATCACTTGGGCATGTTTCACCAAATCAATTCCTACATTGCAGGTGCCTTGGGCGTTGGTGGCACCTTGGTCTCTCATGTCCTCTGCCTGTGGCTCACAAAAATTCAGTCTTCTGAAGACCGAAGTGCTTTAGTCTGACCCATGTTATTGGACTCAATATAGCAGTAACTGGGCGAAGTGTAATAGGCTGTAATACACTGGAGGTCAGTCTAGATGATCTAATGGTCCCTTCTGGACTTAAACCTATGGAAGTGTGAGAGTGGGTTCTTTTAAACATCATATGGGTGTCGTAATAGAGACAAATGTGTGTGATTGGGGTTGAAATTTGGTTTAGTCAAAAAAAATTAAACCTGCGTCTTCTGAAACTTCTGCTTTTTGCAACTTCTGTAAAACACCCAACACAGAGTTGGTGCCACCAAACAATAACAATAGAGGCTGACATTCAAACTTTCATGGAAAAAATGTTAATACAATGCCAAAGCTGCACAGCTATGTGTGCAATGCAAATTTTAAAAAATGCTGATTTAAAGTTGAGTGACCATTTAACTATTCTTTGGCTCCTGTGCATATACATTACAACACTGATTAATTGAATACCTTATTTCTCAAGTTATGCAACCGATTCTTTTACATATAAGTAATAGGTAATATATTCACTTACATTATTTTTCCATTATTGGTCTGTCTTTGGAGGTTCTCATTTCATATCACAAGCTCCATTCGCCACAAACTTCCCTTGTGTAGGAACAAAATATTACTAATATTACTTGCATGTGAACTCTTTTCTGTTTACATTTGTTGTCAGTCAGTTTAGCGCATGCATGTTGGTGTGAGTTTCCCTCTGGACACCGTCTCAGCTTCTGCAGCTAGCTGAATCGACAGACCTTGTTAAGCATGACCCATAAATTATCACAGACTCGGATAAGCTGCAGAGGCACTTGGGCAGGTTTATTGCAAGCGAAGCACGGTGCTAGCGCCCCATAGCAGCTACAAGTACACTCGGACATGCAATGGACCAGCTCAGTTAACGGTAGGACTTTCCGTTATCCCCTCCGCTGGACAAAGATGCTCCTGCTAGGATCCCCTTCTTATACCCGGACACAAACAGGTTACACAATCCCTCTTTGATGTCATTGATATTGGCTATTGTACCTTATCTCCAAATCAAGCATAACATTTTCATCCATCATCCTGTCTCTTCTATCTTAAGTTGGGGTGTCTCTGTGCTGTCCCTCATTATTGTGTTTATGCACCACTGTATCTTGGGGAGAGCTTGTGTGGCCTCCCTGTATTGTACTGCTGTTTGGAGAACATGGGTACGGTCTCCCAGGATTGTGTTTCTGCAATCACCATATATCGGGGAGTTAAGACTACTAGTGCTTTAACAATACTGTTTTCCTGTCACTGCTCCTTAGGAATCCCAATGCATTAACAATGCTGTGTTTCTGCCTAGTGCCTGTATCAGTCACTAACCTTGGAAGCAGGCAAGCAGCTGCTGTTTCCTAAAGCCAGACTTTGGTTCAGGCCTCAGCTCTTGCATCTCAGGCTCTCACTTTCTACTACAATATTAATATGAGCAATATCAGATCCCGAGACTAGAGGTGCTGTTGCTGCTGCTGAAGTTACTTTTGCACAAGTACCTGATAGCATTATGGAGTGCCAATAGTAGCTCCAGCGTTAAGGTGAGAGCTAAGGTTCTGTGTAGTGCTGCATTTTGCAGCCCTTCTAAAGTTCACTAACAAGTCAAATCAGCTTGAAAGCTGAGGCAAAGGTTAGCTTGTGGGAAAAATGTGAAATCATCTGAGCAAGGGGTTCCAGAGACGAGGCTCCCTAAAATAAGCTGTTTTTTTAAAGATGCAAAAATCTTCTCACACTCTTTCTCACAGGTAAGGAAAATCCATTGGGGAGGATAAAGGTGAACGTTTTCTGTAGCTGAGCTCTGTGGCTGCGTGCAATGCAGGGCACAGGAAGGTCTGTAATTTGAACCCTGTAAGGTTGTTGGGTGTTCCTGGAAGGAAAGCCTGCTTACCATCTGCTGTGGAAAGCTAGCTGGCTTAGCTGAGCTCGGAGCTGCACTCCTGACAGAGCAGCGTCAGGGAGAGCACAGGAAAGGGCTGAAGCTGCAGTTGACACATGAATTCAGCTCAGGCTCTGCTACGTATAAGGGACTGTGCAGGAGGAGGTCAGCAGCTGCTCTGCAAGTGAGGGAGCCCCTGCTCTACCTGAGCGCACTAAGGGAAGGAGCATTTGTGGGACATCTCAGGGTGTCCTCTGCTTCTTCAGTGGATCCTCCCATCCCCCATTACTTCTGACTTCCCTTGCTCCCACACAGCATGGAGTAGGTCACAGGGGCCAGCCTTGGCTCTTGACATCTCCTGTCTACACCCCACAACCTGCAGATATTTTCTAGGACAAGTGGGAATAAGTTTTCTCCCCGAGACACAGTTTCTGTCTGATGTCTAGTGATACGCAGGTGGCTAGTCAGCTGGGGCAGCTGTATGGGAGTGCAGCTGAGGGTCCTGCTCTTCAGACATCTTCGGGAGGAGGCCATCCCGACCTGCCTGAGGCTGCATGAGGAGAGGAGTTTTCAACCCTGTTCCACAAACATGTTATCCAGTGGGGCCTGAAAACTTGTTCCAGAATGCAGCCTGCCAAGCCCCCATCACACAGGCCTTGGGCCTTCCTGACCTCCCAGCACTGCTGAGGCGCCTCCCTGGCCCCAGGAGTTGTTGGACACACGCTTAATGGCAATTATGACTCTCCATTCCCTCGGTATCGTTACACACAGTATGGCCATGTCTCTGCTGGTAGCATTCCACAGGGGCCAGCAGAGTTGCTCAATTGGGTATTTCCTGGCATTCTGGAGTGTGTGTAAACCCAGCACTCCTTTCACGGATATGTTGGAGAACCTTTAACTACCTAGTTCTTGTTTCCTAATATTGTGACTGGCCTTTTGGTATTCCAGAGCTGGCAGCGTTGTTTAGCAGCGACCATAACACACCACCATAACTATATGTTTGTGTGACAGTTCTACTAAACGTTTACATAGCCTGACTTCTTGCTTTGCTGTTCATCTCTAGGCTGCTGAACTTCACTGTACTTCATTTTCCTCCCCGTTATAACTTGCACAACCCATTGGTTTAACCAGGATGATCCTGGTGGATATGGACGCTATAAGGCCATGGCTGAACTGAGAAAAAAGAACCCAACTGAGATTTTTCCCAACCCCAGAGGAATACAGGCTCAGACCTAGGTAGGATTCTGGCCTCTAAGACTGGGAAGAAATTCAAATCATGAGATTGTTTGGACCTTACAATTTTGTGAAGCATGGGGGAGGAGGAATTAGATGGTTTGAATACTGGCTCTTTGTGGCTTGACATTAGATGGATAAGACTCTTCTTCTTCTTCGAGTGATTGCTCATGTCCATTCCACTATAGGGGAGTGCACGCCCCCATGCACGGCTCCCGGAACTTTCTCCCCCTTAGCAGACCCCGTCGGGCTGGCTCTGGTGTCCCCTGGAGCCCCGTGCGCATGCCGTGGTATATGAGGCGCTGCCGGCCCTACGCCCCCTCAGTCCCTTCTTTCCACCCGTGATGGTTGCTGGAACTAGCCTTGCTCCCTGCAAATGCCATTCCCCTTCTTTGAACTCTTTGTTATTCGAAGTGCTTTAGTTAGTGTTAAGTAGTGTTAAGTAGTGTTAAGCGTAGTTAAATAGGAAGTCCCTGCGGGACTTAGAGCAGCCAGGCCATGCCCCGGTTGCCTGGATTTAAGCTGTGTGCCTCCTGCAGGAAGGCTTTCCCACTCAGAGACCCCCATGATTGGTGCCTTAAGTGCTTGGGGGAAGAGCACAGGACAGACAAGTGTAAGATCTGCAGGGCTTTTAAACCACGGACTCAGAAGGACCAAGAGATCCGGTTAAAAGCCCTGCTTATGAAGGCAGCGCTCCGCCTGGCGTCTGAGCCGGCCCACTCCACGGCACCGAGTGTCACCTCGGTGCAGAGTGCACCGCTGGCACCGGGCTCGTCTCGGCGCCGAGCAACATCCCTGGTGCCGAAGAAGAAGAGGCAGCGGATGGAGTGCAGACACTCCCCTGTGCCGTCGGTACGGGCAGGGTCAATTGCGGAGATGCACCGGCCATGGCCCGTTGAATTTTCTCCAGTGCCTGCATCTCCAGCTAGGGAGCCTCCTGGGAGTGGGAGAGTGCCCCTGCCAACACTGTCAACACCAGAGCCTTTTCAGGCGGCAAGAGCCTTGTTGGCCTTGCATACACCACCTCCGCTCCCTCTCTGCCGAGGGAGAAGGGGCTGGTGTCATGGGGGAAACCCGTGTTGGGTCCCCTCGAAGAGCGGTGAAGATCCCCGGTACGGGGAAGAAGATCTCCCGCCAGATGGCCACCGAGGGTAGAGCGAGGACACTCCCTCAGCAGTCGCTCCAGGTCAGTGGCGTCAAGCCGGCCTCCTTCAACTCAGGATGCGGAGTCTCCCTCTTGGTGCTGACGTCGGTCCCCGGCACTGGAGGCAGCACAGGCCAAGAAGCGGCACCGGTCAAGGTCCACCAGGTGGCGCTCAGACACCTCCTGCTCCAGATCCCCGGCACTGATGAGTTTGTCCGCACCAAGGCGGTGCAGAACCCGGTCACCGTCAGAGGACTGTGCACCGAGGGGTTCACCCACATCGAGGCGAGGTGGAACCCGGTCGCCACGCGAGGACCCTGCATCGCGCAGTCCCCGATGTGGAACCTGGTCTCTGGAGTCAGGCTCGGCACCGCAGTTTTCAGAGCGGCGCTGGTCTCAATCACCAAGGGGCAAGCGGCGCTGCAAGTACTCGGTACCAAGATGGCGGTCCAGTACCAAGAGCTCTTTGGAGCGCCCCTCCGTCTGCAACAGAGGCGGTCCTCGTCGTCCTCCACGTTGGAGGCATTGAGAGGACGGTCCCTGGCACGGCATGACACCTGGGACCGAGGATGGCCATGGCACCGCCGGTCTAGTGGCTCGGGGTCCCACAGGAGAGACAGTAGTCGGGACAGCCAGCGCCCCCACAAGGCATCACAGCAAGTGGCGCAGTCAGCCCCGGTTTGGCCCCAGGGAAAAATGGCCGCAACAATGGCCTTATTGGGCCCCAAGGAGCATCCAGATGGGACCGGGGCCCCAATCCATTATGTCATCAGTGGTGCAGTCTGTGCCCCCAGCACAGGAGAAGGCCCATAAACACCGCTCCTCGGACGAGGAGTCAGACCCCATGGAGGGCCCCTCTATGGGTGCATCCTTTCAGCAGGCAGGGGAATACCCGCAGGACGCGCCTCGGCAGTCCTCTTCCTACTCCCCGGACAAGGCAGTCTCCCGGGACCACATGGCACCACTGGAGGATTTCAGGGTGCATCAGGAGCTCCTCAAGAGGGTGGCCTCTAACTTGGAGGTGGAGGTCAAGGAGTTAGTGGAGGCCAATGATACCCACTTCAATGTGCTGGCGGCAGCTGCCCCAGCGATAGTGGCCCTACCAATGCATGACAGGGTCCTCAAAATTGTTAAGGCCCTGTGGCAAACCCCTTCCTCGGTCACCCCTACGTTGAAGGTGGCTGAAAAAAAGTATTATGTCCCAGCCGAAGGGTTCGAGTATCTGTTCACTCACCCAGCCCCGGGAACCCTGGTGGTAGATGCAGCCAACCAGCAGGATAGGCAAGGTCACCCAGGGTCCACTCCCAAGCACAAAGAGAACAAAAAGTTGGATTTGTTTGGGAGAAAAATTTATGCCACAGCAGCCTTGCAGTTCAAGATAGCCAACCATCAGGCCCTCCTGGGCAGATATAATTTCAACCTGTGGGACTCCCTCAGGTGGTTTGCTGAGGCCCTGTCCCAGGACCAGGCCGCAGACTTTAACACCATTGTGGAGGAAGGAATCATGGTGGCTAGGGCAGCGCTCCAGACGTCCTGTGACGCTGCTGACTCGGTGGGTAGGGCCATAGCCTCCGCCATTGCCATGAGAAGGTGCTCGTAGATGCAATCCTCAGGCCTCTCCCAGGAGGTGCAGCAATCAATCCAGGACCTCCCCTTTGATGGGTCGGCCCTATTCTCTGATCAGACTGATACGAATCTGCACGGTCTGAAGGACTCCAGGGCCATGCTTCGCTCCCTGGGCCTGTACACACCGCAGGCTTCCAGGCAGCAGTCACGGCCCCAGGTGCAGCAGCAGCCAAGGCCTCCACCTAGGCCCTTTCAACCCTACAGAAATAGGGACAGGAATGGGGGTTTAGAAGATGGAATCAGCCCCCCAGCTCGTCCTCAGCCCCCCATCAGGGGCCCTCCAGGGGGTCGGGCAATCATAGGAGGCAGTTTTGATGGTGCACCCGAGGGTGGCGCCCCTACTGCTCTTCTGGATCCGCCCCTTCCTAAACAGGTTAAGACCCTTCTATCCCTAATGGGCAAAGATCACTTTGGACTGTTGGGTCCTTGGGATAGTCTCAGGGGGCTACACCCTACAATTTACCTCTACCCCCCCTCCAACAACCCCCTCTCCATCCCTCTTCAGGGACCCCTCTCACGAGCAACTCCTCTTGCAGGAGGTGGACACCCTCCTCAACATAGGAACGGTGGTTATGGTTCCTCAAGGCAGAAGGGGGAAGGGGTTCTATTTGAGGTACTTCGTCATCCCCAAGGCGAAGGGGGGTCTGAGACCCATATTAGACCTGCATCATCTAAACAAATATGTCAAACAACTCAGGTTTCACATGGTCTCCCAGGCCTCCACAATCCCTTCTCTGGATCCAGGAGACTGGTATGCTGCCCTCGATCTCAAGCACGCATACTTTCATGTGTCCATTCTCCCCAGCCACAGGCGCTTTCTCCGTTTCACGGTGGCTGGCTCCCACTACCAATTTACAGCCCTGCCCTTTGGCCTATCTTTGGCTCCAGGGGTGTTCATCAAATGCATGGCGGTAGTGACGGACCACCTGAGACGAAGAGGTGTGCAAATCTTCCCTTACCTGGATGATTGGCTGATCAGGGGCAGGTCCAGGTCCCAAGTACAGGAGAGTGTAACCCTCACTTGCTCCACATGCAGCAGGCTGGGACTGCTCATAACGAGCAGAAGTCCACACTAACCCTAGTGCAACACATAGAATTCACTGGGGCCAACCTGGATGCTCCCCAGACCAGAGCCTTCCTGCCTCAGCCACGTTTCCAGGTGATGGGATCTATCATCTCCCAGCTGCACCGGTGCCCCATTACAACAGCTAGGCACTGCCTGCAGCTGTTAGGCTACATGGCGGCCTGCACCTACATAGTGAGACGAGCTCTCCTGAGTCTCAGGCCACTTCAGGAGTGGTTGGCTTCGGTGTATGTGCCGAGCAAACGCCCACTGAACTGGGTGGTCACAGTTCCCCCACCAGTCCTAGCCTTCCTAAATAGGTGGAGGTCTCCCAGGGCAGTGTTGAAGGGCATTCCGTTCAGTGAACTGGTCCCATCGATCACCCTCATCTCCGATGCCTCAGATGTTGGATGGGGAGCCAGCCTAGGCACTCGGGCTCTGGACGGGGGAGGAGAGGCAGCTGCACATCAATGTGAAGGAGCTGAGGGCTATTCGCCTAGTGTACAGGGTGTTCCTCCGATTCCTGACAGGCAGAGTGGTGCAGGTGCTGATACCATGTTTTACATAAACAGGCAGGGAGGGGCACGCTCCTCAGCCCTCTGCGAGGAAGCTACCCATCTGTGGGACCTTGATGTGAGGCACGACTTCCATTTGACTGCCTCTCACCTCCCGGGAGTGAGGAACGACGAGGCGGATCACCTCAGCAGGTCATTTCTACCCTGCTACAACTGGTCGCTGCACCCGGAGGTAGTGAATATGATCCTCCGAAAGTGGGGTGTTCCCCAACTGAATCTATTCGTGTTGGCCTGGAAAACAAAGTGCCTGAGGTTCTGCTCGCTCCGGGCTCGCGAGACCTGGTTGATTTCTGATGCGTTCCTCATCGACTGGACGGGGACCATCATGTATGCATTCCCGCCCATTCCGCTCCTGCCCAAGGTCCTACTGAAAATAAAGAGGAATAGGGTGGACGTTATACTCATCGCGCCAGCCTGGTCGAGACAGCACTGGTTCAGCATGCTGCTGGACCTTTCGATTGCCCCACCCTTGGAGCGCCCGAGGCGGCATGACCTTCTATGGTCGCCTGTTGTACCCAGACCTGGACTCCCTGCACCTCATGGCCTGGAGGCTCTGTGGCTGACAGAGGGAGAGAGAGTCTGCTCGGTGCACATCCAACAAGTCTTGCTGGGCATCAGGAAACCTTCTACACAGGTTGTGTATTGGGCTAAGTGGAAACGGTTTACCTCTTGGGCGGAGTCCCGGGGCTTTCCGCCCAACTTCTCGCCTCTGCAGGAGATCCTAGAGTACCTACTCCAGCTAAAGCTCAAGGGTCTGGCGCTGGCCTCGTTGAAGGTTCACTTGGTGGCCATTTCGGCCCTCCATCAGCCACTAAAGGGGAGATCCCTGTTCTCCCATCCTATGTCGGTCAGGTTCCTTAAGGGGGTGGAGAGGCTTTAGCCGCAGGTCCACGACCTGGTGCCTCCCTGGGATCTCAACCTGGTCTTCTCGAGATTCATGGGGCCCCCCTTTGCACCCATGGTTTCATGCCATCTGCTTATGCTTTCATGGAAGGTAGCCTTCCTGGTGGCCTTTACCTCAGCTAGGAGGGTCTCTGAGATTAGGGCCTTGATCTCGGAGCCCCTTATACTGTGCTTTATAAGGATAAAGTGCAGTTGAGGCCGCATCCAGCCTTCCTGCCCAAGGTGGTTTCCCAATTTCATTGTAACCAAGATATTTTTCTCCCCTTGTTTTTTCCCAAACCGCACAGTTTGGAGGAGAGGAGATGCATTCGCTGGACGTGAGACGAGCCCTGGCCTTCTACGTCGAGCGTACAAAGCCGTTCTGGAAATCAACACAGCTCTTCGTTGCACATCTCCTCATGGATTACATTGTGCATCAAGTTCTGCTACAAGCAGGCGAGGGTGCCTGTAGCAAGGCGCTGAGGCCTTCCTCGGAGCCTGGGCCCAAGGAAGGGTCATTCTGCCCCCGCTGGACAGAACCAGGCCCTGCAAGTCCAGCCACCTGGAAGCAGAGGGGTGGAGCCAGGCCCAGGGCGGGAAGTATAAAAGACAGGCCAACAGCTCAGTTGGGGGAAACTGCCATTGGAGGCAGACGTGTCTTCCTGGAGGCTGCAGCCTAGGCCTGACTCAGGCCCTGCAGCTGTTTGACGTAAATGCCCTGCCACCCGGAGCCTCCAGACCTTGCCGAACCTGCCAGGCCCAACCGACTGGAGGGGGCTGCCTGACCCTGGTGACTGGGTAGGGCCACCCGCCCTGGAAGACTGGAGAGGGCCGCCGTACCCTAGTGACTGGGTAGGACTGCCGGAACCAAGTAGCTGGGAGAAGCCAACCCTGCCCGCTGGATGAGAGAAACCCCCTGAGGCCGGTCCTGACCTGGAGGAGCTGCCTGACATAGAGGACCCACCGGCATGGTCTGACCCTAGTGGACCAGAGGAACCCCTAGGGCCCTGTGACCTGGAGGAGCTACCATCCACAGACGATCCTCAGGCATTTCTGGACCTGCCACCAGTAGATGGTGAGGGACTCGCCGGACGCCCGCTCACCCCCTCCCCCAGTGACTCGGAGGGGGCTACGTGGCTACAGGTACCCCGGGATTGGGTGGAAGGAAGTGGCCCAGGGACAGCCACAGCAAGTGGCTGAGTCAGGGGCGAAACCCCCATCAGCATGTTGCAGAGGGAGCCCTGCTGACTCAGTGGAAAACATATTTGCCACTGATAGGGCCCTGGGCTGGGATGCAGTGGAGTCAGGTGGGCCTGCATCCCCCTCCCCCCTTCCCTCACCACCCAGGGAATAATAGCCATCCTCTAGGTTACTGGCCAAAGGGCATCATGCTTACCTGCCTCGCCCTGCCTGAGGGCTTGAGGCAACAGACTGCTTTAACTGCCCGCCCTGTCTAAGGGTCGAGGCGATAGACTTCTTTCCCTGCCTCGCCCTACCTAAGAGCTAGGGGCCATAGACTGCTCTAAGAGCTCCACCGGTGGTAAGGCCGGGGGCTGTGGGCTCCTAAACCGGCTGCTAATTCCCCTCAGCAGAGGCGCTGTGGCCTTCCTCTGAGCCTGGGACCGAGGAAGGGTCGCGATGCCCCAGCCAGACTGTTCCGCCCGCCTACAGTGCCGCTTCCGGGAACCATCACAGCACACTCAACCAGAGCTCAAGCCTCGTCTACAGCCTTCCTGGAGAGAGTGCCCCTGCAGGACAGCTGCAAAGCTGCCAGCTGGTCGTCGCTGCACACCTTCATGTCCCACTACACCATTGTCCAGCGGGCGAGAGAGGACGTGGGCTTTGGCAGAGCTGTGCTGAGGGCAGCTCACTGGTAACTCCTACCCACCTCCGAGGTATTGCTTGTTAGTCACCTATAGTGGAATGGACCTGAGCAATCACTCAAGGAAGAGAACAAGGTTACTTACCAGTAACTGCTGTTCTTCGAGATGTGTTGCTCTTGTCCATTCCACAACCCACTCCCCGTCCCCGCTGCCGGAGATGGCAGAAAGAAGGGACTGAGGGGGGGTAGGGCTGGCAGCGCCTTATATACCGTGGCATGTGCGCAGGACTCCAGGGGGCACCAGAACCAGCCCTACGGGGTCTGCTAAGGGGAAAAAAGTTCCAGTAGCCGTGCACGGAGGCATGCACTCACCTATAGTGGAATGGACGTGAGCAATGCATCTCAAAGAACAGCAGTTACTGGTAAGTAACCTTGTTTTCTGTTCCCAATCCCAACTGTGCCCACTTAAATGCCTTATATCATCATCCAAGAGGGTCTTTGGAATGATTCCTATTGATCCCCCCCAAGTGGATTATTCTCCAAAGAAGCAGATCAGTTCAACGCTCACTGAGAAGCAAATTTGCAATTCCATCACATTTCTCTTATGGTTTATTCCTTTCTTCTTACAATAAACCTTTAGTTTTAGTTACTAAAGGACTGGCTGGCAGCATGGTATTTTAGGTAAGATCCAAACTTATATTGATCTGGTGCTGTGGCTGACCCTTTGGGGTCAGAGGGAACCTTGGTAGTAAAGAGCATAGAGTGTAAACAACTGGTCTCTTTACTGGACCTAGTGCTGATTTGGGAGCCAGGAGCTGAAATGCAGTAAAGGGGGCTGTATGCATTTGTATACTGGCTTCTGTGGGGATTCAGAAGCGCAGTTCATGGCTGGTTGGGAAGTCTGGCTTCAGTGCCACCCACCATTGCTGGGAGAATCTGCTCTCCGTTTGCAGCCTGCCCTGATCTTGGCATTATCAGTTGGCTGCCCTGGGCATGGGATGGGTCACAGCGCCTTTCAGCAGCTGCACTGCTGTCGAGTTTTAAGTATAGACATACCCTTACTTAACAATTGCAGTCCACACAGAGCCTGAAACAATAGCTTTAAAGGTGATGTGAATTGGCCCTCTCACTTCCAGGGCCTTTAGCTATAAAGAAGAATTACCCTCTCCCAGTGTCAGAAGCCTTAGAATATGCTCTAAGTTCTAATACCTAAAGCATCTCCTGGCAATTTCCCAAAACCACAACTCCCATCTGCCCTTCCTCAATCTGAGCCTAACACTCCTAAAGCTAAGGCCTTACAGGCCGCTCTGGGTCCACGTGGGATAGCGTCCCACATTGCACTGCTTTCTAATTTAAATTAAGGCTGGCCAGTGGGGATGCAATAAACCAGCAAAAACTCCGTAGTGTGGATAGTGTGCAGCGCTTTCTATAAATTCGTTTCTGAAAGTTGAATTAAGCTAATTCGAATTAGCGTTGCAGTGTAGACATAGCACCATTGAAAAATCTGGTTATGATTTTGATGAGAAGCCTGAAGAACCCAAGTTTGAAAATTTGTTTCCTACAGGTTCCCAGGTCCAGTGTGTGGCTTTACAAAGGCAGGCTCTCTTATCCCTTGTGCAGCTCCATATTGTCATGGGGAAGCTATGATACATCTGTATTAAGGAAAGAGAATGCAAGTAGCAGCTGTTGGATAGAGGCTCAGGCCCTAAGCGCATACTACAGACTAGAAAGAGACTTTCAGTGCCTGAACTCAGAACCTCATTATGTGAGATGGGTGTAACAGTGGGGATGAAAGTGATCACAGCATGCCTCAATCTCACTGGAGTCAGGAACTGAAATAGGACTGGGACTGTAGGTATGGTTGGGTGAATATTTGCCATCAAAATTGGCTTTTGATGAAAAATTGGTTGTTCAGTCCAATGAGAATTTCTACAAAACTGTTTGTTGTGCACAGAAAAATTGACTTTGTTGGAAAAATGAAAACTCTAAACTTTCCAGTTTTTTTTTTTTTAATGAAATGTCAACAATTTCAGTGGGAAATAAGCCATTTTACAACCAGTTCTAATGACTGGAAATATATAACCTGTCATATTTCTGGTTGTGGTCAACAAAGGCAGATTCTCCTATATGTTCTGCAGCTCCTCAAACTCTGAGATATTGGTGCAGGCAGAAAAGAGACACTATACTACCTCCATCTATGGGAGGGTTTGGAGCATTTCCTTACTTCAAGTGTCACACATTGGGCTCTGTCACATATTTTCTGTCCTTGAGTGTCACGCACAAGTATATAATCAGTTCCACCTTCTATCACTACAAATCTCAGCACCAGAAATACAATTGATCAGTGTTCAGGGTGACTCCTCCAGCTATCTAGTGCACCTTCCACTTAGAGTTGTGGTCAGTTCTGGAAGTCAATAGTAGCCAGTACCAGCAAAACCCCAATGCCCACAGGCATAGGCCGTTAATCAGAATACACTTATTCTGTCAGGGGAATGGGATTTATTACTGCAGTCCTATCTTTCATTGTCTTATGGTCACTGTGTGTTGTCATAGCTCCTTGAGCAGATATAGCACCAGAGGGTTTATCTGTGTGAATGCAGCCCGGGGTGCTGGCAAATTCTACTTAAATTAAAAGATCCAGTACACCTATCTAAAGGACTTCTCTTATAGAAGTATGGGTTCTTCTTTGAGTGGCGTCCTTGTGGGTGCTCCACTTCAGGTGATTGCGTGTCCCTGTGCCTCTAGTCAGAGAATTTTGACAACAGAACCTGGCTGAGCTGCACGTGCACTCTACCCATCTTTTGCCTGTGGCAGCAGTTAATTAGCGCTGTGCAGCCGCCTCTCTCCTCACTTCCTTCTCCCCTGCCCTTGGTCTGAGTCATCCAGCAGTGCCTTCATTGGATTCACCTCAGAAGTGATTGTTACAGCCATTTGTAGATCATTAGATGAGCGTTGTTAGCATAGATAGTCAACTAATCTAAGACTTTCTCCCTCTTTACAAAAAAAACACACACCAACCTAGTTTTCTCTCTTTCTTCTCTTTGAAATGCAAGGCTCTCCTGGATTTAAATTCTGATGCTCCTGCTGTGAGGCAATTCCTATTTCTGATGGACTTACACAATGCATCAGGTGCTTGGGGGAAACCTACATACCCCTAAAGTGCACCTATTGCCTTATCCTGCAATCCCGCACAAGAAAAGCAAAGGACCTCAAACTTAAACGTATTCTCATGGAAAAGTCCCTCCATCCTGCCTCAGACCCAGGACTGCAAACTTTTCCTGTTGACCGACCACCGAAGATGCCTGCTGCCAGATTTCCCCCTCCTCAGCTTCACAGGGAGGGACCAGTTTCCTAAAAGACCTGAAGAAGAGCTACCATTCCTCCTGCCAAAACTAAAAAGTGCTCCCTGGCTTGATCTGCATTGGTACTGACCATGCCAAGGCCAAGTACCTTCAAGTTGGCATGTTCCTTCACACTGCTCCCCCTTTTCAGGGTCAGAAGACAAACAATGTCCTTGTACGACTTCTTCCATACTTAGATCAGTGAATATCCCCTTATCGATGCTTAGGCTAGTCCATTGTTCCTGGAAGAGCCGATTTGTTTTATGCATTCCTTGGTAGAGTTTTGCCTGAATCTGCTTCAAGCTATGAAACACATCTTTGGGAACATTACATAGCGAAGCCTCATAACTATACATATGATGTTGCAACAACCATATTACTATAACGATAAGGTTCAGTATTGTCATGAGCATGCCGAAAACATATTACATGACATACTTTGCATTAAACAAAACACAGTTACACTGTAAGGGTGAACATGAATGATACACAATCACACCAAAAAGGTGTACATGGGGGTGCAGTGTGTCACACTCTGAAACCTGAGTCCCCTCTCTTCCATACCGATATTGCATCAGTATTTTCAGTAGCACACACTCCACTGGCTGCACCCTTCTCCAGCAAGGAGGACAAGGACAGGGAATTTTTTTTGTCTAAGCATTCCTTGCCCCTGCAGGCCAGTATCAGAGCTGAGTCACAAGAGTCATCTAGACACTAATCCAGATCAGATGTGTAGGGGTGGAATGGACACCTGTGCCTTTCCCACCACAATGGCCATTCTGGGCCCTGTGAGCAGCATACAGGCAATATTATCCCAAGCCACCAAGCAGCAGGGAAATGCACGCACACTCTTCCCCAAAGTCAGTAGTGCTGCCCGATGTCTCCCAAGAACAGACTTTTGTGGAAACAGAGCAGGACTCAGACCAGGAAGCTATTCCTACCACTAAATGTTTTCCTCAGATGACGAGCCCATCATGCCTTCTCCCCCTGCTACTGGAGATGATTTCAAACTGTTTCAGGAGCTGTTTAAAAGGATAGCCGACACACTACAAATCCCTTTCAAAGGTTGCCAAATCTGAGCACAAGCTGTTGGATATACTCCACACATCAACATCCTCCATGATTGCTTTGCCCATAAACGATGCCATTATGGAGTCTGCCACAACCATCTGGCAAAACCCCACCACAATCCCACCTACATGTAAGAGAATGGACAAAATATATAACGTCCCGTCAAAGGGGCTAGAATTTTTATTTTCCCACTCCCAGCCAAACTCTTGTATTGGACAGGTTAATGAAAGAGGCAGGCAACATTATTCCAGGACCACACCTTATGATAAGGAGTGGAAAAGGCTGGATCAAATTGGCCGCAAGGCCTACTCATTGGCGACATTACAGTTTAGAATTGCCAGTTATGACGATCTCTTGGCAAAATATGACACATGACATTCAAAATTAGCAGATGTTAGACATTAAACCAGAGGAAAAGAGAGCAGTTTATGTCGCTCATTTCCGAAGGCCACCTTATAGCGCGAACAGCCCTTCACGCATCACTGGATTCTGCTGACAGGGTGGCAAGGACCATCACAACAGCCATAGTAATGCACTGGGCCTCTTGGCTACACCTGTCTGGGTTTCCAAGGGCGGTGCAAACTACAGCGGAAGACCTTCCTTTCAAGGGTCCGAAGCTGTTTGCTAGACAGACTGACATGTCACTTCACTCCTTAAAGGACTCAAGAGCCACTCTAAGGTCTCTAGGCATCTATACACCTGCAACAAGATACAAACAAGGCAGGTTTTACACATCATAACGTCCTAGACAAGGGCCATACACACAGAACCAGAGACAGTATGATCCTCACAGATGTAGGCAAAGACCACCCAAGTGAATGTCAAACTCTTTGCAACCCTCCACATTGCAACAACTAACCTCTAAACACCAAATTTGAAGGTTTGGTCAAGGATTTGACAGACCTTCCCCAACCATTGTTGCTAACACCATGCTTCACCAAACATCTCTGTTTACAGACCACCTAATACCATTGTAGTTCAGACAGATGGGTACTGCAGATCATCAAGAATGGCTACTCCATTCAGTTCTTCTCCATTTCCCCCTACCCACCCTCCATCCCTGTCCCTCTTCAGGTTCCCCTCTCATGAATCACTCCTGAGATAGGAAATGGAACACTCCTGCAACTAGGCATGGTGAAACTAGTGCCGGCCCCACACAGAGGGAAGGACTTCTATTCCCCTTCTCAACATAGATGTCTGTGGGATGGAGACCTAGTCTTGATATCAGGAAACTAAACAAATACATCAAAACACAACAACATTTCAGGATGATTTATTTAGCAGCAATAATTCCTGCACTGGAATGGGGGGATTGGTTTGCAGCCCTTGACCTGCAAGATGTATATTTTCACACTGCCTTACACCCAGTAGACAGGCGATTCTTCTGATTTGTACTGGATGTGACTGGGATGGGACCACTTCCAATACACAGTACTATCTTTGGCCTCTCCACAGCCCTCTGAGTGTTTTCCAAAGTCCTAACAGTGGTGGTGGCCCATCTACACGTACTTAGATGATTTTTTCCTTAAGGCTCACACTCGAGGAGAAGCAATTGAGGCTGTACAAAAAACCAGTTCACTCTTCACAGCTCCCAGTCTACAAATAAACTTTCAAAAGTCAACGCTAACGCCAGTTCAAAAACTGGACTTTACTGGGGCCCTGACAAACCTGGTCGATACCACAATGCACAGTCCAAAAGTATCTGCTAGGACCTTACTAGGTCACACGAAGGCAACCACATACATGGCAAAATATGCTAGACTGTGCATGCGCTGCCTGCACGCTTGGCTCAGGACAGTGTATATCCCACACAAACACAGACTGAATAAACTTCTAAGCATGCCAACAAAGGTCAAGGACTCGCTACAAAGGTGGACCTATCCACACAACATATGCGCAGGCATCCCTTTCCTACAGCCTCTCCCCCCAAAATTAAAATTAAAATTAAAATCCCTTTTGGGATGGGGTGCCCACGCAGACAACCTCACAGGGCAGATGGCCTTCTTTGGAATCAACACGCCACATCAACATTCTGGAACTGCAAGCAGTTCGCAACGCCTGTGCGCACTTCATGTCTCTAATTGAAAACAAAACCATACAGATCATGACGAACAATGTGTCCTGCAAGTTCCACATAAACAAACAGGGAGGAGCAAGATCACATTCCCTAGGCACAGAGGCCATAAATTTGTAGATATACTGCATCCAACACAACATCAACATACCTACTAGGCTCTCAGAACATCAGTATGGACATGATAAAACAAAAGTTCTCACACGGCCACAAGTGGGAAATAAACATCTCCATGATTTAGAACATATTCCAGTGATGGAAGTTCCCCTCCAGAGACTTATTTGCCATCAGCTGGAACAACAAATGTTCAATGTTTTGCTCCATTGCCAGTTAGGGACTGTAAACCTGCCCTTCTGGGGGCAGCATTGGGGTTTCCCCTCTGAGTCCTTTCTAGAGGGGGACCACTCTTCCTGAATCTCCCCTGTGGGGGGGAGTCCAGTCCTTCGCCCGGACCTAGGCAGGGCGGGTGAGCCAATAGTCCTTCGCCCCGGCCCCTAGGCAGGGCGGGCGAGCCAATAGTCCTTCGCCGCAGCCCCTAGGCAGGGCTGGTAAACAAGCGGTCTAGCGCCCGGCCCGTAGGCAGGGCTGGTCAGTCGACAAATAGTCTAACGCCCGGCCCGTAGGCAGAGCTGGTAAACAAGCAGTCCAGCGCCCGGCCCGTAGGCAGGGCTGGTCAGGCAACATACGGTCCAGGATGGTAGGGAGGGTAAGGTTCTCCCGGGGTGGCTCGGGAAGGGGGGAGGGGGACGCAGGCCCACCCGTCTCCACTGCGTCTCAGCCCAGGGCCCTAGCAGTGGCAGGGGTGCCTGTCACTGTGTTGGCGGGGCTCCGGCCGCAACACGCCAACCGGGTTGCCCTGTACTCAGCCTCCGTTTAGGGCTGTCCCTGGGCTTCTCCTCCCCGTACCCACAGGTACCTGATTCCTCCAGGTCACTGGGATGTGGTAGTCCCATCAGGCCCTCCTCGTCCACTGGTGGCAGCTCCGGTAACTCCATGGGCTCCTCCTCGGATGGGAGTTCCTCCAGGTCCTGCAGCCCCCAGGCCGCCGGTAGGGCTGGTAGGGTCTCCGGGTCCCAGGCTCGGTACTGCTCGGGTCTATCCTCCTCGCGTTCCCTGGCAGCAGGCAGCCTGGGCGGGTCCTCCTCTGGCTCCCGTGCAGCGGGTGACTCAGGTGGGTTCCCGTCCGACTCCCAGGCAATGGGGGACTCAGGCAGGTTCTCCGTCAGTTCCCAGTCTGGGGTTGAGACCGGTCTTTCCCCTTCAGCATGGGCTTCAGGCCTGGCTCTAGTGTGGAGCCTCCAGGGAGAGGCATCCTTCTCCCTCGGCCATCCCCGCCTGACTGAGCCTGCAGGCCGGGGTTTTAAAGGCCTGGCCCCGCCTCCCTGCTGCCGGTCAGGTGGTGTCCGCCCGGCTTCTAAAGGCCTGGGCCCGCCTCCCTGCTTCCGGTCAGGTGATCTTCTTTTGGGCTCTAGCAGCCAGGGTGGGTTTGGTTCTCCCTCTGGGTCTCTCTCAGAGGGGAACCATCCCTCTCGGCTACAGGGACCAAGATCCAGAGAGATGCATTTCTTATCTGATGGGATGCACAGGAGTATGCCTTTCCTCCCATCCCACTACTGCCAAGAGTCATACACAAGATCAGGATCGATCAAGACAAAATCATCCTGATAGCCCCAGCATGGCCCAGGCAAACATGGTATCCATACCTACAACAGCTGTCAGCATGCCTGCCACAAGTCCTTCCATTTTTTTCAAATCTCCTCTCTCAGGACACAGGTCAAACTCAGCATCTGAACCTGCAGAAGCTCCATTTGAGAGCTTGGCTCCTCAATGGCTCCAGGATGAAGAGATGATCTGCTCCGTAGACATTAAGGACATCTTGCTAAACAGCAGACTGACAACTGGCACAGGAAGCGAAACCAGATATTATAGAGATAACAGAAACATGGTGGAATAGTAGTCATGATTGGTATACAAGTATTGAAGGGTATGTTCTGTATAGGAAAGACAGATATAAAGGCAAAGGTGGCGGAATAGCGTTGTATATCAATGATGAGGTAGACTGTAAGGAAATTAGAAGTGATGGAATTGATGAGAGTCTGTCTGGGTAAAAATCACATTGGGGAAGAAAACTACTAGTTTCCCCTGGGATAGTGCTTGGGGTGTGCTACAGACCACCAGGATCTGATTTGGACATGGATAGAGACCTCTTTAAGGCTTTTAATGAAGTAAATACTACGGGGAACTGTGTGATTGTGGGAGACTAACTTCCCAGATACAGACTGGAGGACAAATGCTAGTAGTAATAATAGGACCCAGATTTTCCTGGATGTGATAGCAGGCAGATTCCTTCACTAAGTAGTTACTGAACGAACAAGAGGGGATGCCACTTTAGATTTGGTATTGGTGAGTAGTGAGGACCTCATAGAAGAACTGGTTGCAGGGGACAACCTTGGTTTGATCGACCATGAGCTAATGCAGTTCAAACTAAATGGAACGATAAACAAAAAATAGATCTGTGACTAGGGTCTTTGACTTTAAAAGGGCTAACTTAAAAAAATTAAGGGAATTAGTTGGGGGAGTGGACTGGACTGAAGAACTCATGGATCTAAATGTGGAGAAGGCGTGGGATTACTTCAAATCAAAGTTGCAGGAACTATCTCAAGCCTGCATCACAAGGAAGGGGAAAAAATTCATAGGCAACAGTTGTAGACCAAATCCAGATGAGTAAGCATCTCAGAGAGGGGATTAAGAGAAAGCAGAAAGCCTACAAGGAGTGGATGATGGGAGGTATCAGCAAGGAAAGCTACCTTTTGGAGGTCAGAACATGTAGAGATAAAGTGAGGAAGGCTAAAAGCCAAGTAGAGTTGGACCTTGCAAAGGGAATTAAAACCAATAGTAAAAAGGTTCTCTAGCCATATAAATAAGAAGAAAACAAAGAAAGAAGTGGGACCACTAAACACTGAGGATAGGGTGGAGGTTACGGATAATCTAGGCATGGTCAAATATCTAAACAAATACTTTGCCTCCATTTTTAATGAGGCTAATGATGAGTTTAGGGAAAGTGGTAGGGTGGCTAATGGGAATGAGGATATGAAGGTAGAAATTACCACATCTGAGGTAGAAGCCAAACTCAAACAGCTTAATGAGACTAAATCGGGGGGCTGGATAATCTCCATCTAAGAATATGAAAGGAACTAGCACATGAAATTGCAAGCCCATTAGCAAGGATTTTGAATGAATCTGTAAACTCAGGGGCTGTACCGTATGACTGGAGAATTGCTAACATAGTTCCTATTTTTAAGAAAGAGAAAAAAAGTGCTCCAGGTAACTACAGGCCTGTTAGTTTGACCTCAGTAGTATGCGAGGTCTTGAAAAATGTTTTGAAAGAGAAGGTAGTTAAGGACATTGAGGTTAACGGTAATTGGGATAAAATACAACATGGCTTTACAAAAGGTAGATCGTGCCAGACCAACCTGATCTCTTTTTTTGAGAAGATAACAGATTTTTTTAGACAAAGGGAATGCAGTGGATCTAATTTACCTAGATTTCAGTAAGGCATTTGATATGGTTCCACATGGGGAATTATCAGTTAAATTAAAAAAAATGGGGATTAATATGAAATTTGAAAGATGGATAAGGAACTGGTTAAAGAGGAAACTACAATGGGTCATACTAAAAGGTGAGCTGTCAGGCTGGAGGGAGGTTACTAGTGGAGTTCCTCAGGGATTAGTCTTGGGACCAATCTTATTTAACCTTTTTATTACTGACCTTGGCACAAAAAGCGGGAATGTGCTAATAAAGTTTGTGGATGACACAAAGTTGGGAGGTATTGCCAGTACAGGGAAGGATTGGGATATCATACAGGAAGATCTGGATGACCTTGTAAACTGGAGTAATAGAAATAGGATGAAATGTAATAGTAGAAAGTGCAAGGTCATGCATTTAGGGACTAATAACAAGAATTTCTGCTATAAGCTGGGGACGCATCAGCTGGAAGTGACAGAGATGGAGAAGGACCTGGGCATGTTGGTTAATCACAGGATGACTATGAATTGCCAATGTGATGTGGCTGTGAAAAAAGCTAATGTGGTCCTTGGCTGCATTAGACGAGGTATTTCCAGTAGAAATAGGGAGGTGTTAGTACCGTTATACAAGGCGCTGGTGAGACCTCAGCTGGAATACTGTGTGCAGGTCTGTTCCCCCACGTTTAAGAAAGATGAATTCAAACTAGAACAGGTGCAGAGAAGGGCTACTAGGATGATACTTGGAATGGAAAACCTGCCTTATGAAAAAAGACTCAAAGAGCTTGGCTTGTTTAGCCTAACCAAGAGAAGGTTGAGGGGAGATATGATTGCTCCTTATAAATAGATCAGAGGGATAAATACCAGGGAGAGAGAGGAATTATCTGAGTTCAGTGCCAATGTGGACACAAGAACTAATGGATAGAAACTGTCCATCAGAAAGTTTAGACTTCAAATTAGATGCAGGTTTCTAAACATCAGAGGAGTGAAGTTCTGGAATAGCCTTCCACGGGTAACAGTGGGGGGAAAAAAACCTAGCTGGCTTCAGAACTGAGGTTGATAAGTTTATGGAGGGGATGGGACCACCTCATCACCTGCCACGCTCGCCACCTCATCACCTACCCCGACTGCGGCCTCCGGCACCATCCCTGGGGACCAGGGCCCCTTCCCCACCCTCACCAGTAAGCACGGGGTCCGTTGCCTCCTGGTACCTGCCTCGCCCCACATGGAAACCTATGTGCGGGTGCTGGCGCGGGTGGTCGGGCCCACGGCCGTGATGGCAGCCTCGAAGATGTACGGGAAGGTGGTGTTCTTCCTGGCATATGAGGCCGCCGCCCACAAGGCATTGGAGAAGGGCCTGGCTGTGTGGGGTGTCCACGTCCCTGTGGAGCCCCTGGAGGACCTGGGCATATGGGTGGTTCACACCTCTGTCCCGCCCTTCTTCCCCAGTGCCGTCCTTCTGCCTCTCCTCTCCACCCTGGGGAAGCCCCTCTCCACCATCAACCCGCTTCCCCTTCGCTGCAAGGACCCCATCCTCCGCTACATCCTCTCGTTCCGCCGGCAGGTGCAGCTTCAGCTGCCGCCAGCGGCACGTGGAGGGGAGGTGCTCGAGGGGTCGTTCCTGGTGCCCCATCAAGGGGCCTGGTACTGGGTTCATTACTCTGTGGGGGAGGCCCGGTGCTATCTCTGCCGGCAAGGAGGGAGGCCCGGTACCCCCGAGGTCCAGGAGGGCATCAGCCAGGTGAAGGGCGGTGACCCTAGATGTCCGGTCCCTGTGGCCGCCCCTCCTCCTCCGTCGCAGGACATCACCTCCACTCAGGACCCGGGGGGGTGAGTCCCCCAGGATGCCCGGGCGGGAACCGCCGACGCCTAGTGCAGTCCAGCAGGGTCTGCGAAGGAGAGGGAGCCAGGGCCGCCACTGTTGGGCACCGGAGGGTGCTCGCCCCAGGAGGAGGCCTCCCCTCCTCCCACTACCCTGTGGAACCTCTCGTCCATCTTTGATGAGATTGATGCCCTGGGCCTGACCCCGGCCTGTCAGGGGGAGGACAACGCCCCCCCACATGGACAGCCTCGACCAGAGCAGCATCAAGCCACCCCTCTCTCTCCCCTCCCCCTCTTCTCAGGCTGCTGCCCCCCCCCCCCCCAATCCCTGGGGTACCCCTAGGCCCCTCCGCCTGCCTGGCTTGCAGCGACACCCCCGTCAAGGCTGCTGCAGCCCATGTGGCAACGGCCGGGGCTGAGTGGTCGGGGTCCAGGAGATCTCCTCCGGGAGATTATAGACCATTGCTCCCTGGTGAACGTCTGGCGCGACCACCACCCAGACAACGTCGTTACCTTCACCTATGTCCGGGTGGGGGAAGGCCACTCCCAGTTGGACAGCATCTATTTCTCCCTTTACCATCTTTCACAGACCCACTCCTCCAGCGTCCAGCTGGCCCCATTCTCAGATCACCACCTGGTACCCGTGATGGCCTCTCTCACTGCGGAGAGGCCGGGGTCGGCCTACTGGCAATTTAAAAACAGCGTACTGGAGAATGTGGGCTTCGTGGCATCCTTCCGGGAGTTCTGACTGGCCTGGCAAGAGCAGAGGTGTGCCTTTCCCTTGGCACGGCGCTGGTGGGACATGGGGAAGGTGCGCACCCGGCTTTTCTGCCGCGACTACACTCGGGGGGCCAGCTGGCGAAGGGATGCGGGGATAGGGCAGCTGGAGCAGGAGGTTTTAGATCTGGAGAGGCGTCTGGCCCCAGCCCCGAGGATCTGTCCCTCTGCGGAGCGTGCCGGGAGAAGCGGGAGCAGCTCTGGGCCCTCGAAGATCTTTGGGCTCGGGACGCCTTTGTTCGATCCTGCATCCGTCTCCTTTGGGAGATGGATTGTGGCTCCCGCTTCTTCTACGCCCTGGAGAAACAGATGGGAGCCCAGAAGCACATCACTTGCCTTCTGGAGGAGGACATCGCTCCCCTCATGGATCCGGCAGAGATGCACGGAAGGGCCAGGGCCTTCTACGCTACTCTCTTTTCCCCGGATCTGACCGAAGCCACCGCCCACAGGGTGCTCTGGAAAGAATTTCCCACAGTCAGCGCGGGAGACCGGGAGCGGCTGGAGCTGCCTCTCACGCTAGCCGAGTTCTCGGAAGCCTTCCGCCTCATGCCCACCAACAAATCCCCGTGGATGGATGGGCTGACCGTGGAGTTCTACCGCACGTTCTGCGACGTTCTCGGCCCAGACCTAGCTGCTGTCTGGGCCGAGTCCGAGGCCAACAGAGCCCCTGCTCTTGTGCAGGCGGGCCGTGCTCGCCCTGCTGCCCAAGAAGGGGGACCTCCACGACCTTCGGAACTGGTGTCCCATCTCGCTCCTCAGCACAGACTATAAAATCTGGTGGAGAACTGGCAAGATTTGGAGGGCAGGGTGTCTGAGTGGCTGCAGGGATGGACAGGACTGCTCCGGTGCCTCTCCCTTCGGGGGAGGGCACTGGTGCTCAACCAACTAGTCTTGCCCATGCTCTGGCACCGGCTCAACACCCTGGTCCCACCCCCAAGACTCCTGGCCCATCTCCAGCAGACAATTCTGGAGTTCTTTTGGCTAGGACTGCACTGGGTCTCTGCAGGGATCCTGAGTCTCCCCCTGGAGGAAGAAAGGCAGGGCCTGTGCTGCCACCTCAGGCAGGTCCACACCTTCCACCTCCAGGCCCTGCAGAGACTCCTTTTATAGTGCAGGTAGTCTGGTGTGGAGCCCTCTGCTGCCTCCAAGGGCTCCGATATGACCGGCAGCTCCTTTATATCTGTCCGAGAGGTCTTCCATGAGACCTCTCCGAACTGCCGGTCTTCTACCAGGACCTCCTCCAGGTCTGGAGGCTGGTCTCGGCTTCCAGGCCCCTTGGGCCACCGAGGGGGAGGATCTCCTCGTGGAGCCCCTGTTACACAACCCTCAACTCTGTGTGCAGGTGGCGGAGGCCTGCTCGGTGCAACGGTGGTTAGTCCTGGCAGGAGTCACCAAGGTCGGAGATCTCCTGGCCTACGACGGGGGGGACTGGGTGTATCCCCTCGTGCTGGCTCTGTGCATGGGGCTCTGCACCCTTTGAACCCCCTGGCGTGTACTCCAGGAGGTGACTTGGGCCTACCTCGAGCAGGTCTTGTGAAAGGGCACTTCCCGCCCCACCTCAGTTCCAGCCCTCTGGCGCTTTCCATTGGGCCCTGGCCCCGCAAGCCCCCCCGGTCACCCTCTCCACACACACCGGGCCGGCTGCACAACTTGCAGTCAGTCTTTTTCCGAACTGCGCTGAGGGCCCATCTGTACACGCTCATGCTCCACACCCTCCAGTTCCTCGCCCTCACATCCCGCCCTGACTCCAAATGGTGGGACCTGCTCCTACCTGTGGAGGGCGAGGACCCCCGATGGGTCAGTCTCTATTCCACCTTGACCCCACGGCCTGCCAGGGACAGTAGTTGGCAGCTCCTTCATGGAGCCGTGAGCATGGGTGTGTATTTGGCGTGTTTCATCCCTCTCCCAGACACCTGCCCCTTCTGTGGCATGAGGGAGACCCTGGCGCAGGTGTACCTTGAGTGTGCCAGGCTGCAGCCCCTGTTCCGGCTCCTCCAGAACCTCCTGCTGAGGTTCTGGCTGCACTTCTCCCCATACCTGTTCATCTACGTACATTCCATCCGTGGCCCCATGAAGTCACGGGACCTCCTAGTCAACCTCCTCCTGGCCCTGGCCAAAGTGGCCATCTATAACACCAGGGAGAGGAGGTTGGCTGGGGGGGGGGCGCTCTGCGACTGTGTGGCCTATCTCCATTCCTTCGTCTGTTCAAGCTTCTGGGTGGAGTTCCTCTGGGCAGCATCTGCTGGCTCCCTTGACACCTTCCAGGAGCAGTGGGCGCTGTCCGGGGTTCTCTACTCCGTGTCCCATTCCGGTTCTCTTTGTTTCAACCTGTGACCCCCACGCCCGCTCCTTTTTTCATTAGTTGTCCCATGCTCTTAGTTGTGTCCTGGGTCCAGTGACTCCTCCCCTAAAGGGGGAGGGGCCTTTAGTAGTGGGTGGGCTCACACCCGCCCACTTCCCAGGTTACAAATAGTACAGATGTATATTGGTTATAACTGGCATTTTTGAGTTAGACCCATGCCACAGATTATTATTATTATTTTATTATTTATTAGACTAGGTTTATTCCTGCAGGCTCCCAAGGCATGCCACTGAGTGTGTACAGGGTCCAGCCAGGGGGAGGCAAGGCCAATTTTAAATTCCTTTAGGAGTAAAGGGACTGCAGCAGAGGGTGGAGAGAGGATTTCCACTTTTCTGACATCACCACTGGGATACACAGGATCTCCTTTGCTATCAGCGATATCAGGCGCCTCTGCGCACAGGTGAGTGCTGCCTGCTCTCAGGTGACCCAGGGAGGAACGGGCAGGGCGGGTTACACACTCTAAGGCTGCCTTTGATCTTTCAGATTCACAAACATTTATTCTTTTATTAGCAGCATTCCTAGAGTGACAGTGATTATTAAATCCATTTAGACTGTAGAAAGATCCAGGATGCCTGGATTTAGTAGTAGAGTGGGTGCTCAGAGGCAGCTTCGATGTTTCAAGCTTGCTTCCAGTTTCCGTTCCAGTGGCGTACCGAGGGTGGAGCGGGGGCGCTATGCCCCTGGGTGTTGGCCCTGGGAGGGCGTTGGCCAGGCCCTCAGAAGAGGAGCCACCGCCCGCTCTCACAGGCAGCCAGAGCCCGGTGGGCATGCCAACCCCAGCTCAGGCCTGCCTGCAGCCGAGGGCTCACGCTGCTGGGGGAGCAAGTGTCCCCCTGGCCTCTTCACCCCCACGCTGGGCACAACGAGGGAACCCCAGGGACCAGATCCCATCATGCCCCCACCTGCCGCTGGGCAGCTGGGGGGCATGTACCCCTGTCACTACCGCTCCCAGCCCCACCCACTGCCCCCACGGAAGGGGTGGGAGGGAAGAGCGGGAAATGGGCTGCTGCTGCAAAAGAAAATATTGGCCCCAGGGCTGGAGACCCATGGTACGCCACTGTTCCATTCAATCACTTGTCTGGACAAATGCCAACAAAAATTTACACAATAAGGTCATGGCCTGAAAACTTAACCTGCACTTTGCTTCTTACTAATATTTGTCCTGGTTAACAGCGGTACCTAGCCTATTGTCCTCACTCCTTACATCTGCTTCCTCATTACTTTCCTGTATTGCCTTCATTTCAACCAAACAGCAAAGGTATTTGTTCAGTAGGGGTAGGGACAAGGCTGGTTTATCAGTTGGCATTCGCATGACCCAGTCACAATCTATCTGAATGACAGGTTCTCTCATTCCTGTTTGCAAAGACTTGCATGATATAACTGTAGAAGGCAAATGTCCAGCAGTGCTGAACATACAGGTTACTTGTGAACCTGTCCTGTTACTGGATACTTGGTAGAAGAAAGTGAAAACCTTCCCCGGCGTTTATACTTTATTCCTTTTCTTATGACTCAGAATTAAATGTTCACTGTCCAGAATCACAGTGCCAAATGGGAATTGCCAGACTGGGTCACACCCAGGCTTCATCTAGTCCAGTACCGTGTCTCTAGCCCTGGCCAGCACCAGCTGCTACAAAGGAAGGAACAAGAAACCCCATAAGAGAATAATCTGGTCCCAGGGGAGTTAGAGATTGGTTTATGCCCTGAATCATGACGGTTTAACCTGAACTCTGTTCCCTTTGACCACCATCACTGAGGAGCCTCAGTCTTCTCCAGGAGATGTGTAGGACAGCAGGGAGGTGAAGGACAGCAGCGTTGGGGCAACGCAGAAGAAATTTTGCATTTTTCAAACATCAGTTCCCTGCTCTCAGAAGTCCCTCAGGGAGAGAGTCTCACCACAGCCCCGCAGTCAGTCTCATAGATTCCTACTTTATGAGGCCAGAAGGGACCACTCTAAACATCTAGACTAGGTCAGCAACCTTTTGGAAGGGTGGTGCCAACTCTTCTCCATGCCCTTCTCCCACATGCCATGGGCCCAGCACCTGGCCAGGGTGTTAGGTGGCGGTAGGGGCTACGGGCCAGTTTCCTTCTCTCCCATTCCCCGGCCGCTGGGGAGCCGGCCCCCACTGACATCCCTGGCAGCCGCCCCTCTCCCACATAGCCCAGAGGTGCCCTGGCTGGGGGGGAGGCAGGGGACAGTGGCTGCCACACGGCTCCTGGCCAGGGCCAGTGGCGCACTGATCTGGCCCCTCAGCCTCACATCCTCCTGGCCCCTGCCTGCCACGTGGGAGAGGAGTGAGGCTGAAAGAAGGGAGCGGCCACTGCGCGGCCCTGCTTTGGGGCCAGGAGCGGCATGGCATGCAGCTCAAAGTTGTTGACCTCTGATCTAGTCTGACCTCCTGTATAACAGAGTCCATAAGACATCCCTGCATTCACTGCTGTTGGAACTAGAGCATATCATTTAGAAAAACATCCCATCGTGATTTAAAATTTGTAGTAATGGAGAATTCACCATAAACTTCGGTACGTTTTTCTGATGGTTAATTACTGTTAAAACATTTGCACATTATTTCCAGTCTGAATTTGTCTAGCCTCAACGTCCGGCCATGGGATTTTGCTTGACTGAAGAGCCCATTGTCAAAATCTGTTCCTCGGGTTCTTGCATCCGATGAAGTGGGTTTCTGCCCACGAAAGCTTATGCCCAAATAAATGTGTTAGTCTTTAAGGTGCCACAGAACTCTGGTTGTTCCTCACGTAGGTACTTATCGATTGTGATCAAGTCACCGGTTAGCCTTGCCTTGATTAAGCTAAGCAGAGTGCTCCTGGAGTCTATCTCCTTAAGGCACAGGTTCCAATTCTTTGAGTCATTCTCACGGTTCTTCTTTCGACCATCTCCACTTTACCAACATCTGAACTTGTATTTGTCTAGAGCATCTCTTCTAGAAAGGCTTTGATGTGAAGCCATCAAAAGACAGAGAATCCACCACGTCTCTTGGTACTTTCTGCATCATAGTTCAAAATGGTTACTCATAGCTAAAAAGTTGTGCCTTATTTCTAATTCAATTTGTCTGACTTTAACGTGCAGACTTTGGTTCTTTGTTATGTCATTCTCCTGTAGATTAAATAGCCATTTGGTACCAAATATTTTCTTCCCAATAAAGGCTTTAAGGGCTATCTAAAATTAAAACCTTGCTGCTTTAACTGCATTGGTATTCTTAAAGCAGCAATAGACCTTAATGTAGACACAGTTATATTGGTATAAAAGCACTTAATCAGAAACAGCTTATTCCAATTTAGGAAGTGAAATAAGCTATACTCATATAAAACACCTTTATATCTATTTGTGCTTATACTAGAGCGTTCACACGTGTATTATTTTCGCAAAAAATCACAACCATGCCCAGTATAGTTACACCAGTAGACCAGCCCTAAATCTCAAACTGGAGAGCATTTTTCCAGTAAAATGAAAGAAAAATGAGGGAATTGGAATATGATTTGGAAGCAGAAAAGGAGCAAAAAAAGGAAGTAAATCAACAACTGGAGGGTGTCAGTAGTTTAAACGCCTCATCTTGTAATTTGCAGGAGGCAAAGGATAAAATAGGGGAATTCTAGGAACAAATCAGCCAGCAAAGAAAAGAGAAATTAGGGTGAAAATTGCAAGCAACGGATTTTAAAAGCATGTACAGGACAGTGCAGAGTCAGGTTGCAGCAGCAAGACTCAGGAGTGTGAAAGATCACAGTCAGTGTAAGTTGAGCGAGAAGACGATTTAAATGTCAAGTCAGAGCTTTCGGGGGGCAAATAGCAACTTTAAGACTGGATCGTTTGCCACCCACAGTACCTCCGTAGCCAGACCCAGGAAATGATGTTTACTGGGATTGTCAGGAGTATGATTATGAGTATGTGGAACCGTGGGTAGATGAGGAGAGAGAGAGAGAGAGCATGTGGTGAAAGGGTTAAGATTCCTGTAGCTGCAAGGAGAACAAGACACTGTCAGCAAACAGCTGCCAAGGTTATCAGAGTTTGATTGATTTAGGGGAAAAATCTGAGGAGGAAGTACAAGAAACAATCTGAGGGTGAGGCTAGGTTCTTCCTCTAACCCTAAAACAAATAGGTCAGGAACTTCCCCTAAAACTGAAAAGTCAGGGACTTACTAATATTGAAACACTTACATCTGTAGCTCAGCCTTTGGGTCATATGCAAAAAGGGGATTCCCTCTTGCTGCATGCTAGTAGAATAACACAAGAAAAGGAAAAACAACGAGATAACCATTCCAAGTCTCCATTTAGACCCAGTTTGCTTGTGTCACAGGTCCTAACCACATCAGCCACACCATAAGGAGCTCATTCACCTGCACATCTGCTAATGTGATATATGCCAGCAATGCCCCTCTGCCATGTACATTGGTTAAACCAGGCTGTCACTATGCAAAAGAATAAATGGACACAAATCAGACATAAAAAATGGTAACATCCATAAACCAGTAGGAGAGCACTTCAACCTCCCAGGACACTCTGTAGCTGACTTGGAAGTTGCCATACTTCTACAAAAAAACTTCAAAAACAGACTTCAGTGAGAAACTGCAGAGCTGGAACTCATCTGCAAACTTGGCACACTTAAACTGGGTCTAAATAGGGACTTGGAATGGTTCTCTCAATACAAGAAGTAATTGTCACTGTTCACACATTCTCACTTCCTAATCAGTGGTTGTGAATAGGCCTCAACTACTCTATCTGATTGGACTTTGCTTATACCTATCTTCCACATTATTGTTCCTTACCCTAAGATGTATATATATATCCCCTATCTGATTTCTATTCCTTACATCTGACGAAGTGGGTTACAGCCCACGAAAGCTTATGCCTGCAGAAATTAAATTTGTTAGTCTTTAAAGTGCTACAGGACTCTCATTGTTTTTGCTAGTTCCAGAGGGGTAGCCGTGTTAGTCTGTATACAGCAAAAACAATGAGGAGCATTGTACATTGGCTAAACTGGACTATCACGATGCACAAGGATAAATGGACACAAATCAGACATAAAAAATAACAACATCCATAAACCAGTGGGAGAATACTTTAATTCCCCAGGGCATTCTGTCTCTGACCTGAAAGTTGCTGTACTTCTTCAAAAAAACTCCAAAAACAGACTTCAAAGAGAAACTGCTGAGTTAGAAATGATCTGCAAACTTGACTCATTCAAACTGGGTTTAAACAGAGACTTGGAGTGGCTATCTCACTACCGAAGGTGAATTACTTTGCTCACCCATTCTCACCTCCTACTCAGTGGTCGTCATTAGGTCTTAAGTACCGGACTCCACCTCCCCCATTGTTCTCAATGCACCTGGATATCTATAAGATGCCTCTGTGTTACCTATTTTCTGTATTACTGCATCTGAAGAAGAGAGCTGAAGTCTCTCGAAAGCTTATGTCTGCAAATATTAAATTTGTTAGTCTTTAAAGTGCCACAGAACTCTCGTTGTTTTTATTGTTTTTGCTGTATACAGACTAACACAGCTACCCCTCTGGAACGTTTCACCACAAGAAAAGGAGTTACATCATTAACTCAGGAGACTTGATTAAAATACTGCAGATGACAGTTAACGAAGCAGCATGGAATGTGCTTCCAGACAGTTTTAGGACTGGTCAAAAGGACTTTGATGAAACAGTAACACTGGTACCGGGAATTTTACATCCTGGGCAAACTGGGACTACTCTCGTTGCAAATATTAAAAATCCCCAGGGGAACATCCTACAAATCGTCATGTCTTCTGCATGGCAAATGAGTAAGATAAATGAGACTATTAATTGGCATCAGGACCCCTCGGATGTTAACTTGCTGGTTAATAATGGTAGCACGGGGATCAACAATAAAATGGAATTAGCAGTAAAGACAGCCACCGTCTAAGTGAAGTTTTGGATTGAATGGTGAGAGCATGCCCAAGTATCAGGGCCAATAAGGCTGAAGCTGGGAAAAGTAAAATTGCTGCAAACATCGTAAAGGTGAAAGGATCCAAAGGGTTAGACATGAGCAGGAGACTCCAAACTCAGGGTTTTAAGGAAAAGCAGAAAAACTTCTTTGGATGGAATTCAGCTGTCTGTAGTAAACCCCAGGGAGGATTTTACTATGCTCAGGATACAGGTCGAGACTCTAACTGGTCACCCTTGTGGTCATGAAACACTCCTGCCGTACTAAGGGGTAGGCAGGTGACCCCTCAATATACACAGCATGCATCCTTTGCACTGCGTCAGGAGGATCAGGAGATATATTCTCCAGGGCCTTACGAACACCTTAGAAAGCAAGTAAATAGGCTGTTTGATCACGCTGATGCAGTGACTACAATTCACAAACAAATGCAGTCCCCTGGGGGGCAGCACATACAACACTCACTGCTTCTCCGGAACCCCTTCCTTCATGGAGGCTGTAAGGCCTCAAGTAAAGTTTTGTGCCATTGCAACTGGACAACTGTGGTTAGAGGCTACCCTTTGGTTAGAGGCTACCAATTAAGTATGCTAATTGACACCAGAGCATCCACTTCTCTTTTGCACTAAGTTAATCCTTCTGTGTCTTCCTTTTCTTCTAGTAAGCCTTTAGCTTTGGAACCCTTTGCTAGTAATTGTGTATCTTCTACTCTTTCTTTACCACTGCCTGTGATTATAGGACCAATGCAATGAATGTATGTGTTTGTACTCACTTGTTTGCCTGAACCCCAAAATATATTGGTTCTGATTTTACGGTTCAACATGTGTGAATAGTTGATCATATTAATTTCTTGTTGTTTGCTGATGCTGGCGCTTTCTGTGTAACTAATCCAATTAGCAAACCTTTTGATACAGTTTCCCACAGTATTCTTATCAGCAAAGTACAGTTTGGATGAAAGGACTATAAAATGGATAGAAAGTTGGCTAGATCATCGGGCTCAATGGATAGTGATCTACGGCTCGATGTCTAGTTGGCAGCCGGTCACAAGCGGAGTGCCCCAAGGGTCGGTGCTAGTGCCAGTTTTGTTTAACATCTTCATTAATGATCTGGAGGATGGGTGGATTGCACCCTCAGCAAGTTTGCAGATGACACTAAGCTAGGGGGAGTGGTAGGTATGCTGGAAGGTAGGGATAGGATACAGAGTGACCTGGAGAAAGTGGAGGATTGGGACAAAAAAAATCTGATGGACTCTGCACATGTTCTTGTTGAATCCCTCCACTTAGGATGGAAGAATCCCATGCACTGCTACAGACTGGGGACCGACGAGTTAGGCAGCAGTTCTGCAGAAAAGGACCTGAGAGTAACAGTGGATAAGAAGCTGGATATGAGTCAGCAGTGTGCCCTGGTTGCCAAGAAGGCTAATGGCATATTGGGCTGCATTAGTAGGAGCTCTGCCAGCAGATCAAGGGAAGTGATTATTCCCCTCTGTTCTGCACTGGTGAAGACATATTTGGAGTATTGTGTCCAGTTTTGGGCCCCCCACTACAGAAAAGATGTGGACAAATTGGAGAGAATCCAGAAGAGGGCAACAAAAATGATTAGGGGGCTGGAGCACGAGACTTATAAGGAGAGGCTGAGGGAACTAGGCTTGTTTAGCCTGCAGAAGAGAAGAATGAGGGGGGATTTGATAGCAGCTTTTAACTACCTGAAAGGGGGTTCCAGGGAGAATGGAGCTAGGCTGTTCTCAGTGGTGGCAGATGATAGAACAAGGAGCAATGGTCTCAAGTTGCGGTGGGGGAGGTCTAGGTTGGATATTAGGAAAACGTTTTTCACTAGGAGGGTGGTGAAGCACAGGAATGGGTTACCTAGGGAGGTGGTGGAATCTCCATCCTTAGAGGTTTTCAAGGCCTGGCTTTACAAAGTCGTGGCTGGGATAATTTAGTCAAGGTTGGTGCTGCTTTGAACAGGGGGTTGGACTAAATGATCTCCGGACGTCCCTTCCAACCCTAATCTGCTATGAGTCTATGATTCAATTTGTCATTCCTGATTCCCATGCAATTGCTGTGAGCAAGAAGCCTGAAGAATATAACTTGTCAGCAATTTATGAGACTCACCCTTTGAAGGATATTCTGGAACCTTTAGGGGAAGCAAATGCGTCAGCTTTTGCTCTACATAAACATGATTGTGGCAGGCTGGCAGTTACTGTAATGTTTGCAGAGCCAGATCCACTCCCTCAGTGCCAATATCACGAATGAACCAGAACCATCTGCTGTTCTCTCTCAAGAAATCTCTCACAAAAGAAGGCCTGTTGCTGAGGTCTCTAAGGTACTTTCACCCGGGGAAATCATGTTTTTGTGTGTGTGAATGTAACATGTCAGCTACTTATTGGGCAATCAAACATTTTACCTTTTTAACTGATCTCTCTCCCGTAATTTTACATACAACATACACACACCTACTACCTTTCTTCTTTCTAATCGGGTTAAGGATGGACTGGTCTCTAACGCTCGATTAGTTCACTGGTCACGGCTCTTACAGGACAATGACATAACTGTCTGCCCTTTGTTTGCATCTTTACTGCTCCATTTTGCACTTTTGCATGATGGTATTCTCATGAGTGTCCTATGCTGACACTGCCATTTTCTCTACACCAGTGTTTCAAACCATGACCTCCTTCCTCTGACACTTCATCGTTGCTGTGTATTTTCACAGATGGATCAAGTTTCTGCAAAGATGGGAAATCTTTTACTGGTTCCGGCCTTTATGGTCTTTCTCCATCTGTTTCTCCTCTTTCCTTTTCTTTGTCATGTACACCCCCACTCAGCCCAGTATGCTGAACTTGTTGCTGTGGCGTGTGCATTGGAACGTTTTGCTTCCTCTAAGGTCATCTGTGAATAAAATCTCTCTTACTGGAAATAAGAAAAATGTGGATAAGATTCATCATGCTAATCAGCTTAAGTTGTTTGAGGGAAAATCCCTTCTGTTAGGGCTCCTCCACCCTGTTGGATCCCGGACACAGCTCACGGAAAGCAACAGTCCAGAGTCCAATCTGCAGGCACTTTGTGAAGGGTTTATTGAGAGTTACACTGACAAGCTTAAAACCAAACCATACCTTCAAGCCCTTCACACCAGTTGGGCTTATTTTTATACACTGATAGTTTCCTTCCCCCACATCATAGTTCTATGTGCCCATAAAACTTCTTTTTCCTCTGACCATAGTTCTGTACACTGATGAAACCTGCCCCCCCTCTCCTTTTTGATCACCTTAATTATACCGGTAGCCCTCCCTCCCTCCCTCCCTCCCTCCCCCAGTACCACCCCTTCACATTTATGGTCATGTTTTGTTTTGGAGGGTCGGGGTTTTAGTACAACCCCTTGTGTACCCAATGGGAGGGGTAGGGAGCAGGATCACTGTGACACTGGCTGGATTAGGGGAACCATTTATTATATTATTTAACATCAATATGTCAAAATTACAATAATTGGTATGAGATATGCCATGTCAGGTACCATTAGAAAGGTTATAAATTGCTAAGTATGATGATACTGTTTATATTCGTGTCATATGTGTATTGGAAGTTGTGGATATATTTGATGGATCTGTATTTCAACTTGTGCTGTGTTTCTGGGCGACACCCCAAACAGGAGGGCTGCAGTACAAGCCTGCTTAATGGCCCATTAAAGAAAATCACAGGTACAATCAGCTCACGGGGAGAAGCCAGGGATATACCTGATGAGTCACCAGGACTTACTCATGACCCTGGACTGCAGTTTCTTTCTGTAAATTTCCAGAAGCAGCATGGAAAAGGCCAAGGGACATAAAAGGCAGCTGCACCACATCCATTTTGTCTTTAGTCTTCACCTACCTCTGGATCAACTCATCTACAACTAAGCTGTGAATGAAAGGACAGACCCAACCAGGTACCGGATGTACACCAGAAGGACTATACAAGCCTGCAACCTCCACAGTTCTACTGGAAACCTGATCTATATGGACTTTCAAATCATTTGTATGTATGTGATTGCTTTAATCCTTTAACATTTCTCTTATAGTTTGTTTCTTTCCTTTTATAATAAACCTTTAGTTTTAGTTACTAAAGGATTGGCTGGCAGCGCGGTGTTTTGGATAAGATCTAAACTTACATTGATCTGGTGCTGTGACTGACCCTTTGGGGCCAGGAGAACCTTTTTGGTAAAGAGCATAGAGTTTTAAGTAACTGATCTCTTTACTGGACCTACTGGCCGATTGGGAGCCAGAGACTGGAATGCAGTAAAGAGGACTGTGTATATTTTTGTGTTTACTTCTTGATAACCAGTGTGGGGAATCAGAAGCACTGTTTGTGGCTGGTTGGGAAGTCTGACTTCAATGTCACCCACCAATGCTGAGCGAATCTGCTCTCCTTTTGCAGTCTGCCCTTACCTTGGCATTCTCAGGTGGTCTACTCTAGGCACAGATGGGTCACAAGTCACATCTTGGCCATGGTCAGTTCATGGCCCTATGTTTATGTTTCTTTTTAACACCTCCTTTCACCTCCCTTGCTTTTCCAGCCTGTTGCTTGGCCTTGCTCTGGCATCTGTCTTGAAGAGGAGTTAGAGCTTTCCCTCATTTGTGCATTCATATCTCCCACCTTCTCTACGTCTTGAAACATTTTAAACAACATTTCTTATCTTTTCCACAGTAATAAAGAAAACCCATCTAATTGTGAGCAGATAAAGGAACACACTATGTCTTTATTTTTTGCTAAGGTGTATCTCAGAGACTTTAGCTTTCAGGCAGGCAAACAGACCCCCAAAGCAGGCCCCGAATACCAGCTCAGGCAGATACACAGGGCTAACCACTTACACAAATGTAAATTATATATTTATCCCTGACACCTTCCCTTGACAGAAAATTGACACCACATAAGATGCCATTTTGCTGATCCTGAGGATTGCTTGGAGCAGGTAGTGAATGATGCCAAGGTTTCAGAATTATATTTTATAGAGGTAATAGATAAATTGGCAATATATCAGAACAAAGCCAATGACCCCCTAGCCTCAGAACCTGATATTCTTTGAACCTGATGACTCCAAGGGTTAGTGTAAAGGTCTCCTGGTGTGGGCGGGGCTGGTGGCCCTCCCTCACCGTCAATCTCTGAGGAAAGCCACACTTCCCGGCGCCTGCACCGTGTGGGGAGTTCTAACAAAAAGGGGAAAGTCTCCAGCCCTCAGCAGGGCGAACACACAGTTCCAGGGCCTGGCCCTTAGGCAGGGCTGGCCAACTGAAAGTGAAGCAGTCTCTAGCCCTGAGGACAGCAAGTAAACAGTCCAAAGCCCTGGTCCTTAGGATGGGGCAGGCAGCAGGGAAACCGTCTCTGGCCCCTAGAAGGGCAAGCAAACAGTCCCAAAGCCCTGGCCCTTAGGCAGGGCGGGGCAGGCAGTGGGGAAACAGTCTCTAGCCCGCGGATGGGTGAGGAAACAGCCCAAAGCCGGGCAGGCAGCGGGGATCACCCCTAAATTGGGGTAGGGAGGAGGGAGGGGGACGCAGGCCCACCCAACTCCACTGCATCCCAGCCCAAAGCCCTGGCAGTGACGGATTGTCCTGTCACTGGGTCAGCAGGGCTCCAGCCTAAACGCACTGACTCAGCTACAAGCCAGAATGCAGCCAGACGGATGTCTGGCTCCCCTGGGCTTCTTCCTTTCCCCCTTTCCCTAGAGTACCTGGTCCCTTGAGTTGCTCCCCATTTCCTTAGGATATTCTGCCTGAGGGAAGTTCCAGAATCCCTCAGCCTCATTGCTTGATGACAGGTCCAGGAACTTTTCAGAGCTGTCCATGGAGTGCAGCTCCTCTAGGTTGCAGGGTCTGCTCAAGAGATGTCCTTCTACCTCATCTGCCTTCCCCTTACTGAGCAGGAAGGCCTGCCTTTTATACTTCCTGCCCCACCTATTTGCTTCCGATCAGATGGGACTGTACTCCTGGGCTCCACCCCCCAGAGGGGGTTTGGCTCTCCCTCACCGTCAATCGCTGAGGGAGGCCACACCTCCCAGCTACACTTCCCCCCCTCCCCAAGTCCAGCTCCCAGTCTTTGGGGTTGGGCTGGTCTCTTCTCCAAGATGTGACAGCATATCTGCATTTGCGTGCTGCCGACCAGCCTGATGCCATACTGTAAAGGCGAAGGGCTGCAGCGCCAGATACCAGCACCTTAGGGAGGCATTCATGTCCTTCATCTGGTGCAGCCATTTTAGGGCTGTGTGGTCAGTCTCCACCACAAAGGGACTTCTGAGGAGGTAGTAGCACAGCGCCTCCACTGCCCACTTCACAGCCAGTGCCTCCTTCTCGACCACAGAATATCTTTGCTCTCTGGGGAATAACTTCCAGCTGATGTACAGCACGGGATGTGCCTCCCTGTCAATATATTGAGATAGGATCGTGCCCAGGCCCACGGTGGAAGTGTCTGTCTGGACAATGAAACCCTGACTGAAGTCCAGGTTGTATAGTACGGGGTCCCAACAGAGTGCCTTTTTTAGGGTGCTAAACGCACTCTTGCATGGAGCGGTCCATCATACACGCACCAGCTGGGTCTTGGTCAACAGGTTCGTCGGGGGGCCATGATGGTGGTGAAGTTGAGGATGAAGTGCCGATAGTATCCCACTAGCCCCAGGAATTACCTAACTTGTCACTTTGTGGCTGGGGCAGGTTGTTCCTGGATAGCCTGTACCTTCCTGACAAGGCGTCATGCCACTCCTCATCCCAGGGTGAAACCAAGGTACATGGTTTCCCATCACCCAATATGGCACTTCTTCAGATTGGCCATCAGGCCAGCTTCCTGAAGGGCTTTCAGTATGACCGCAACATGATTGAGCTGGTCCTCCCAGTGACGACTGTAGCTGACCACGTCATCCAGGTAAGCAGCCGCATATTCCACGTGGGGCTGCAGGAGTCGGTCCATCAGCTGCTGGAAGGTTACAGGGGCCCTGTGTAGACCGAAGGGAATCCGAGTGAATTGATAGAGCCCTTTGGGGGTGTCAAAGGCCGTGTTCTCCTTGGACTCTGGTTCCATGGGGATCTGCCAGTACCCCTTTGTCAAGTTGAGGGTCGAGATGTACTGGGCCTCCCCGAGGTACTTGAAGAGCTCATCGGCCTGTGGCATGGGGTAGGCATCAAACCTGGATATCAGGTTGACCCTCTGAAAATCAATGCAGAACCCACAGGACCCATCTGGCTTGGGGACCAGGACCACGAGGCTGCTCCACTCACTGGTTGAGAGCTCAATCACCCCAAGGTCCAGCATTTTTTGGATCTCGTGGTCAATGGCTTCCCGCAGGTGCCACGGGAGGGATCAGGTCAGTGCACGGATCACCTCCCCGGGGTTCGTCTGGATCTGATGGTGATCTAGAGTGGTCCAACCCGGCATCGCCATGAAGGTCTTGGGAAAGGTCTTCAGAAGGTGCCAGGCCTGCTTCAGTTGTCTCTCGGTGAGGGTGTCACCAAGTAGGGAACCCTGGAGATTGTCTGGGTCCTGGAGTCGCAGCCCTAGTTATAGTTCCGGGGGGGTAGGGTGCAATCATTAGGGCTTCCCGTTCACACCGGAGTTTCATCAGGTTTATGTGGTATACCTGCCTGGGCTTTTAGCGATTGGGTTGGTGGATCTTATACGTGATGGGCCCATCTGTCAAGTGACCTTGTATGGACCTTGCTACTGGGCCAGTAGGCAACAGCTCTATCCCCATGCTGGTGAGGCCCAGGCACAAGGGGTGTAGGTACAGGGATACCACAGTTCCAAATCATTTCACACACTATGCAGTTTATATTTATTTTTTGTAGCTACTGACATCTATTCTTCTTTAATCTAATTGGTTTGGACATAGTACAGATAATGTAAGGATCAACTGCTTTGCAAATTACATAAGGACTAATTTCTTATGCCCTCACTTTGTCTGCATTTCAATCTTATCCATTCAGGATGTCCCAATTCAGTTTAACTAGCCTGAAGGCACCATCTCTAGCATACAACCTGTCACACCCTTGTTGACAGTTTAACCTTGACCTCAAATGAAACTATATGCAAGAGCCCAGCAAGATCTATGCCTACAACAGGGATATGTGCTGATCAACATCTTCATTAATGATCTGGAAAAGGGGATGAATAGTGAAGTGTCAAAATTTGCAGACGATACAAAATTATTGAAGATCGTTAAGTCCAAAGCAGACTGAGAAGTTACAGAGAGCTTTCACAAAAACTGGGGGGTTGGACAACAAAATGGCAGAGGAAATTCAATATTGATAAGTGAAAATTAATGTGCATTGGAAAAAAATAATCCCAATTATATATACACACACACACACACACACACACACACACCACGATAGCTTCTAAATTAACTGTTACCACTCAAGAAAGAGTTCTTAGCCTTTTTGAGCGCTGCTGCGCATTGAGCAGAAGTTTTCAGAGAACTATCCATGGTGACTTTAACAGTATAAACTATTGCATAAATCGGCTTCTATACCTGCTGACAGAAAGATAGCTAATCTGATCCTCATTTTTAAAATAGGCTTCAAAGGTGATCCTGGCAATATAGGCTGGTCAGTTTAACTTCAGTACCGAGCAAATTAGCTGAAATGATAGTAAAGAACAGAATCATCAAACACAGATAAATACGATATGTTGTGGAAGAGTCAACATGGCCTTTCTAAAGGGAAATCATGCCTCACCAACCTTTTAGAATTCTCTGAGGGTGTCAACAAGCATGTGGATAAGGGTGATCCAGTGGATATAGAGTACTTGGACTTTCAAAAAGTCTTTGACGAGATCCCTCACTAAAGACTCTTAAACAAAGTAAGCAGCCATGGGCTAAGAAAGAAGGTCCTCTCATGGGTCAGTAACTGGTTAAAAGATAGGGAACAAAGGTAGGAATAATGGTCACTTTTAACAGTGGAGAGAAGTAAATAGTGGTGTTCCCCAGGGATCAGTACTGGGACCAGTGCTGTTCAATATATCCATAAATTATCTGAAAAAAGGAGTAAACAGTGAGGTGGCAAAGTTTGCAGACAATACAAAATTACTTAGGAAAGTTAAGTCCAAAGCTGACTGCAAAGAGTTACAAAAGGACCTCACAAAACTGCGTGGCTGGGTAACAAAATGGCAGATGAAATTCAATCTTGATAAATGTAAGCATTGGAAACCTAATCCCAACTATACATAGAGAATGATGGGGTCTAAATTAGCTGTTACTACTCAAGAAAGATCTTGAAGTCATCATGGATAGTCCTCTGAAAACATCTACTCAATGTGCAGCGGTAGTCAAAGCTAACACACACAATTCTGAGAATCATTAGGAAAGGGAACGATAATAAGATAGAAAATACCATATTGCCTCTTTATAAATCCATGGTACACCCACATCTTGAATACAGCGTGCAGATCTGATCGCCCCATCTCAAAAAAGATATATTAGACCTGGAAAAGGTATAGAGAAAGGCAACAAAAATGATTAGGGTTCTGGAACAGCTTCCATATGAGGAGAGATTAAACGGACTGGGACTGTTCAGCTTGGAAAAGAGACTAGTAAGGGGGGGATATAATAGAGGGCTATAAAACCATGAATGGTGTGGAGAAAGTAAATAAGTAAGTGTTATTTACCCCTTCACATAACACACAAACCATGTGTCACTCCATTACATTAATAGGCAGCAGGTTTAAACAAATTTAAGGAAGTATTGATTCACACAATGCAACGGTCAACCTGTGGAATTAATTGCCATGGGATGTTGTGAAAACCAAAAGTATAACTGGGCTCAAAAAAGAATGAGATAGTAATTAATGGACCCATCATCCATGAACTATTAGCTAAGATGATCAGGGATGCCACCCCATGTTCTGTCCTAAAACTCTGACTGCCAGAAGCTGGGACTGGATGACAGAGGGTAGAACATTCAATAATTGCTGCATTCTGTTCATGCCGTCTGAAGCATCTGGCACTGGCCACTGCGGGAAGACAGGTTACGGGGCTAGATTGTCCATTGGTCTGCCCCAGTATGGCCATTCTTATACTGTTATGTTCTTAAATTTGTCATTGGGAACATGTCACCTCCATACTTTTGTTAATGAAAAACATTACAACTAAGTCATATCTACACAGGAGGGTCTGTTAAAGGTGAAGGTGGAGGGCCTCAAATATTATAAACTGATCAGGAAAGAGAATTTTTAAGCAAACCTTTTAGCAAGTTGTTAAAACATCATAATGTTCACCATTTTGTTACTAATAACAAAGTCAAAGCAGGGATTGTGGAGCAGCTTAACACAACTTTACAATCGAAGATGTGGAGATATTTTACATCCTACAACACCTTTACTATATCGTTGATGTGCTACTGGAGTTTATAAATAAAGCAGCTTGTTGCCCCTTTTAGAAAAGGTGGCCCATAAAATCAGAAGAGCTTTTGAAAAAGGTTATGAACAAACTTTCACTGGTGAAATATTCATAGTGGATGAAGCCTTAACCAAGGGCCAGGGACCTGTATACTCATTAATAGATTACAGGGGTGAGACAACTACTGGATCTTTTTACCCTGAAGAATTACAGAAAGTTAACCCCTGACAGGACAGAATTTATAGGATTGAAAAAATTCTAACTGGGAAAGGAAAGGAAAGGGGAGAAAAAAAGCAGCTAGTGATAAAATCATTGGGGTGGCCTGAAAATTTTAACAGTTGGGTGGAAGCTGCTCAATCTGTGGCATTTAGACCTGAAAGAAAACAATTACTTCTGCAAAAAGAAAAAAAAAAATAGTGTGTGTACGTGGAGAGGAGGGCGGTTATATCACTTTGCCCAGCAGTGCCAGCTTTGGGTTTTTTTTCCCCAAAACACCAGCGCAAACTTTACACTACAGCTTGTTAAACCCTTGAATCTCCTGAAGTTTGGGTTAGTGGAAATACAATACCTGCATAGCTGGAACAGTATCACTGAAGACAGCCCTTTTGAAATCAACTATGGAGATAAGAAACAGAGGTTCAACCTACTACAAGGCTATTACGCAACCATATCTGAATTACTGGATCATATGAACAATACTGTGGCTAGTCGTTCAGGTCATGAATTTATGACCCTGTGAGTAGAAAAGTTAGGCTTCAATCCTTTGAAGTGGTTGATGAATTTCCTACTGGTGGAGAGCTAGCTAACATTTTGGAACTAGCCCCCAACTGCAGTGTTAAAAAAAGTCCCTGCTCAAGAGATATTACAGGGAGATTTAATTCCTTGTATCTATACATGGACATTGTAGAACAGCTTGTGGGGGACTTTTCAATATCCCTGTTACGCTATGTCCCCATCTGAGAAAGGAACAATGAGTTTGTCGCCATTACTTATAACAAGTCACATTACATCCCTGTCAGAAAACACCACGCTGACATCACCTGCACTGAAACAAAGACAGACCAGATCAGACATGTCTCATTTTCTTCGGGCAGGTGATCATCAAGCTGCACCTGTACTCCCAGAGCGAGGGGTTTTTAAAAAGCAAAACACTACAGCGATCCTAAAAAGTATGGGGAGCCAACCATCTACAGAAGCTATTACAAAACCCAAGCTGGATATGTCCTTCCTGGATAGCATGGGGCCCTGGTGATGTACGGGCTGACATTGGGGGAATACTCCTTGGCTGCTTTCAAATAGCCTTGCCTCTTTTGAGGAGAAGCCTAGCAATTATGAAATCCCCATGTAAGAACAGCGAAACAAAACAGTCAAAGCTGTAGTAGGCCATGTTGCCTGAGATGTTCTGGATAAAGAGGGTAACCCAACATCACAGGACAGGTCAGGACTGATGCATGTTAAAAGAAAGGGACATAAGAGACAGAGAAATGCACCATATCCATGATGCACAAGACTCCCAGTACTCTTAAAAAAAAAAAAAAAAGGCCTTTGACAAAGTGGTCCAGCTATAAGTGAAAGACCATGAGGAAACCTGGGAGAAAGAGGAGCCATTCTCCACCTGATAAAAGAGATATTTTAATCAGCCCAGCTTTTGATCAACACTGTAGGTCTGCAGAGTGCACCAAATCTGAACAAACTTGTCCAAAATAACCTTAATGCAGACCAGCATTAAGAAAAGCATCTACATTGAGGTGCCACTTCTATCAGCCATTATGGAGGATGCCCACTCAACATTTTTAGACCGGGGAAGGGCATAGCTAATATAGATTAAATAACATGCTGCTGTAATTTTGTTGTAAAATTGTGAAAGAAGCCAGAGCCAACCGCAAAAGTATGTTGGGGGAGGGGGATGTCTGGTGAATTACCCCGGGGCCTCTATATTCAGTCAGTTGAATGTCACGCTGGGAAATTGCCTAATAAGCCGGAACAAAAACTGTTACCTGTACAGGGCCTTTGTAGAATTGTAATTTCTTTAGTTACAGTGACAACACCCTTGCCACACAATTTACTGCTGGTCTGTTTTACAAACACTCCCAGACAACATGAAACAATAGCGCTGGAGGGTGAAAATCAAGGGCTTGTGAAGTAGGCAGATCTGGCAAGTCAGGAGCAGAGCTGTTGGGGTGTCTACACTGTGATCTGTTTTTTCAAGAAAAAGTTTTGTTGAACAGTGTGGATGTGAAAATTAAATGGACATACAGTAAAGATTCCTTCTGCTTAAGGGCAATACAGCAAAGGCTTTAAACTACATGATGGTATGTCAGTGTCCATTTTTGTGAAGAAAAAGTATGGGTGGCCCCGATGTCTGTCTAGGGCATGCAGAGAACTTGCTTATTGCTGGTGCTAAATACCCCCTGGACAGTGTGGGGATGAAAATGTTTAGCATCCCAGCAAGTGGCACGGTCAGTGACCGGGAGAACCTATTCTTGAGGCAGTTACCCAAACTGCTTGTCCTTGGGTTTGTGGATTATGACACCATTGGTGGAAATTACACTGAAAACACCTTTCACTTTAAACATTACAATATTAATGTTGTGGCCTTTTGTGTGGCTAGTAAATAGATACCAGCTAAGCCTCTACAGCCAGAGGCGAAGGCTGGGAATGATGTGAGAGAGGCCATGATTCTGGGACAAATGGTTGGCAAGCACATGAAAGTTCACTCTGTTAATCACTCAAGAGGAGTTTGCCTTGGATCTACCACCTGACCAGAAATGCACTGACCACCAGTCCCTGATGAAAACCAGTATGTGAGAACAGAAATACATTTTGCAAAGGCTTTGACAATCACGGTTAATATCATAGAATCATAGAATCACAGAATATTAGAGTTGGAAGGGACCTCAGGAGGTCATCTAGTCCAACCCCCTGCTCAAAGCAGGACTAACCTCAGCTATACCATCCCAACCAGGGCTTTGTCAAGCCTCAGCTTAAAAACCTCTAAGGATGGAGATTCCACCACCTCCCTAGATAACCCATTCCAGTGCTTCACCACCAGCCTAGTGAAAAACTTTTTCCTAATGTCCAACATAGACCTCCCGCCCTGCAACTTGAGACCGTTGCTCCTTGTTCTGTCATCTGCCACCACCGAGAACAGCCTAGCCCCATCCTCCCTGGAACCCCCTTTCAGGTAGTTAAAGGCCGCTATCAAATCCCCCCTCACTCTTCTCTTTTGCAGACTAAACAAGCCCAGTTCCCTCAGCCTCTCCCCATAAGTCCTGTGCTCCAGCCCCCTAATCATTTTGGTTGCCCTCCGCTGCACTCTCTCCAACTTGTCCACATCCTTTTTGTAGTGGGGGGCCCAAAACTGGACACAATATTCTAAATGCAGCCTCACCAATGCCGAATGGAGGGGAATAATCACTTCCCGTGACCTGCTGGCAATGCACCTCCTAATGCAGCCCAATATGCCATTAGCCTTCTTGACAACCAGGGCACACTGCTGACTCATATCCAGCTTTTTATCCACCGTTACTCCCAGATCCTTTTCTGCAGAGCTGCTGCCCAGCTCGTCGGTCCCCAGTCTATAGCTGTGCATGGGATTCTTCCTTCCTAAGTGGAGGACTCTGCACTTATCTTTGTTGAACCTCATTAGATTTCTTTTGGCCCAATCCTCCAGTTTGTTTAGGTCACTCTGTATCCTATCCCTACCCTCCAGGGTATCTACCACTCCCCCCAGCTTAGTGTCGTCCGCAAACTTGCTGAGGGTGCAATCTACCCCATCCTCCAGATCATTAATAAAGATGTTGAACAAAACTGGCCCCAGGACCGACCCCTGGGGAACTCCGCTTGTGACCGGTTGCCAGCTAGACATGGAGCCATTGATCACTACTCGTTGAGCCCTATGCTCTAGCCATTTCTCTATCCATTTTATAGTCCATTCATCCAACCCATACTTCTTTAACTTGCTGATAAGAATACTGTGTGAGACAGTATCAAAAGCTTTGCTAAAGTCAAGGTATATCACATCCACCGCCTTCCCTACATCCATAGAGCCAGTCACCTCATCATAGAAAGCAATCAGGTTGGTCAGGCATGACTTTCCCTTGGTGAATCCGTGTTGACTGTTCCTGATCACCTTCCTCTCTTCCAAGTGCCTTAAAATGGATTCCTTAAGGACCTGCTCCATGATTTTTCCAGGGATTGAGGTGAGGCTGACCGGTCTGTAGTTCGCTGGATCCTCTTTCCTCCCTTTTTTGAAGTTGGGCACTATATTTGCTTTTTTCCAGTCCTCAGGGACCTCCCCCTGTTGCCACGAGCTTTCAAAGATAATAGCCAATGGCTCTGAAATCACCTCAGCCAACTCCCTCAGCACCCTCGGGTGCATTGCATCCGGCCCCATGGACTTGTGAATGTCCAATCCTTCTAAATAGTCTTGGACCCGTTCCTTCAGCACTGCGGGATGTTCGCCTCCTTCCCATTGTGTGCCACCCAGTGCAGCAGTCTGAGAGCTGATCTTGTCTGTGAAGACAGAGGCAAAAAAGGCATTGAGTACCTCAGCTTTCTCCACATCCTCCGTCACTAGGTCGCCCCCCTCATTCTCTAAGGGGCCCACACTTTCTCTAATCTTCCTCTTGTTGGCAAATGCCTGTAGAAACCCTTCTTGTTCCCCTTCACGTCCCTTGCTAGCTGCAACTCCAATTGCGCTTTGGCCTTCCTGATTTCATTCCTGCACGTTCGAGCAGTGTTTATATAATCCTCCCTGGTCATCTGACCAAGCTTCCACTTCTTGTAAGCTTCTTTTTTGTGTTTAAGTTCGCCAAGGACATCTTTGTTAAGCCAAGCTGGACGCCTACCATATTTGCTATTCTTTCTGCACATCGGGATGGTTTGCTCTTGTGCCCTCAATAAGGTCTCTTTAAAAAACAGCCAGCTCTCTTGGGTTCCTTTCCCCCTCATATTAGCCTCCCAAGGAATCCTGCCCATCAGTTCCCTGAGGGAGTCAAAGTCCGCTTTTATGAAGTCCATGGTCCGTATCCTGCTGCTCTCCTTCCTTCCTTTCGTCAGGATCCTAAACTCGACCATCTCATGGTCACTGCTGCCTAGGTTGCCACCCACTTCTACTTCCCCTACCAAATCTTCCCTGTTTGTGAGCAGCAGGTCAAGAAAAGCACGGCCCCTAGTTGGTTGCTCCAGCACTTGCACCAGGAAATTGTCTGCAACACTCTCCAAAAACTTCCTGGATTGTTTGTGCTCTGCTATATTGCTCTTCCAGCAGATGTCAGGGTGATTGAAGTCTCCCATGAGAATCAGGCCCTGTGAACTGGAAACTTTCCCTAGTTGAGTAAAGAAAGCCTCATCTACCTCATCCTCCTGGTCTCGTGGTCTGTAACAGACACCCACCAGGACATCACGCTTATTGTTCTTGCTTCTAAGCTTAACCCAGAGACACTCAACTGACTTATCTCCAGTTTCATACTGGAGCTCAGAGCAGTCATAGTGCTCTCTTACATACAGTGCAACTCCTCCCCCTTTCGCCCCTGCCTGTCCTTCCTGAACAGTTTATACCCATCCATGACAGCGCTCCAATCGTGAGAGTTATTCCACCAAGTCTCAGTTATTCCAATCATGTCGTAGTTTCTTGACTGTGCCAGGACTTCCAGTTCTTCCTGCTTGTTTCCCAGGCTTCTTGCATTTGTGTACAGGCACTTGAGATAAGTAGCCGATTGGCCTACTTTCACAGTATGAATCGGGAGGCCTCCCCTGCTGCACCCTCCTCCTTCTGCTTCCTTGCAGTGTCCCTCTTCCCCACTAACCTTCGGGCTTAGGTCCCCGTCCCCCGTCGAAACTAGTTTAAAGCCCTCCTCATTAGGTTAGCCAGCCTGTCTGCGAAGATACTCTTCCCTGTCTTCGTTAGATGAATCCCGTCCCTTCCTAGTAATCCTTCTTCCTGGAACAGCATTCCATGATTGAAGAATCCAAAGCCCTCCCTTCGACACCACCTGCGTAACCACGCATTCACTTCCCCAATGCGACTGTCCCTACCTGGGCCTTTTCCCTGAACAGGGAGGATGGACGAGAACACCACTTGCACTTCAAACTCCTTAATCTCTTTTCCCAGAGCCACATAGTCCGCAGTGATCCGCTCAAGATCATTCTTGGCAGTGTCATTGGTGCCCACATGGAGGAGCAGGAAGGGGTAGCAGTCTGAGGACTTGATAAGTTTTGGCAGTCTCTCCGTCACATCCCTAATCCTAGCTCCAGGCAAGCAGCACACTTCTCTAGTTTCCCGGTCCGGACGGCAGATGGATGACTCCGTCCCACTTAGGAGGGAGTCCCCGACCACCATCACCCTTCTCTTCCTCTTTGGAATGGTGGTCGTGAAACCCCCATCCCTAGGAGAATGCATCTCTTGCCTTCTGATCAAACGGGTCTCCTGATGATCCATTCCCTCTGAAGGGTCCTCCAAATCATTCTCCGCCGTAGTACTTGTGCAGAGAGGATGAAAACGATTCCTTACTTCTATCTGCATGGTGGGCACATGGGTTCTCTTTTTTCGGGAGGTCACATGCTGCCAATTTTCTTCCCCGTTCTTCATTTTCGCCTGCCCGGCCTTCTCTGAATCTTCCTTACGCTCTGCCTGTGCCTGATGGAGAAAGACATCGGGGCTTTGCAAGGGAACATGTCTAAGAAATTCTTCTTCATGAATGTGTCTGTTGGTAAAATATATGATAGCTGTACTGTGTCCATATTCACAGGTTGTCAAACAGGATGTTTCTCCTCTGGTTTATCTTCATGACTTTGTCAAAAATCCCATAAACAATCATATTGGATCCAGGTTCAGTACCGTACAGCTATCATATATTTTACCAACAGACACACTCATGAAGAAGAATTTCTTAGACATGTTCCCTTGCAACTGGCTCCCAGGAGGCAGTTTTTCTCAGAGACCCCTAAGTTTAGGGGACAACCCCCCTCCAACAACCATCTAAGTGAACACTGGCTTGCAATCTGCCTGGCGGAGTGTACTGACACCCCCCTGTAAGCCGGTGGCATGGTCCAGCCGGGGCGTCGCGACCCTTCCTCCGGCCCAGGCTCGGAGGAAGGCCACAGCGCCTTCCTCTAGGGGAATAAGCGGTGCTGGTTACAAGTCTTTAGCCCCGGCCTTCAGTGGGGCGGGCTTCCTTCCCAGTCTGTAGCCCTCCGGCCCTCCCATAGGGCAGGGCTGATAAGGGGTCTGATCCCCGGCCTTCCCACAGGTGGGGCTAGCAAACAGTCTGGTTACCCCGGCCCTCAGGCAGGGTGTGGCAGGAAAAATAGTCTGGAGCCCCCAGCCTTGCAGGCAGGCAGGGCTAGAAGAGCTCGATATCCTCTGCAAGGTAAGCTCAGAGGCTGTCAGGTGCTCCCGGGGTGGCTAGGGAAGGGGGGAGGGGACGCAGGCCCACCCGACTCCACTGCGTCCCAGCCCAAGGCCCTAGCAATGTTAAAGCAGTTTGCCACTGGGTCAGCGGGACTTCAGCTGCAACACGCTGATGGGTTTAGCCCCCGACTCAGCCACTCTCTAGTTGGCTATCCCTGGGCTACTTCCTCCCACCCTTTCCCCGGGTACCTGTCTCCACTAGTCTCCCCCCAGGTCGCTGGAGCAGTCAGCAGGCTGGTGTCCCACAAGTCCTTCACCGTCAACCGGTGGCAGGTCTGGAAACTCTCCAGAGTTATCCGCAGAGGGCAGGTCCCAGGGGTTCCTCCACTCCACAAGGTTCAGTCAGCTCCAGTGGGTCCCCAACGTCAGGCAGCTCCTCCAGCTCAGCACTGGCCTCAGGGGGGTTTTCCCACAACTCTGTCGCCTGCGGCGTTCACTGCTGGAGTTTTTCTTACACCACTGTATCAGTGTTTAATTTCTGAACAGATTTTAAAACTGTATTTTAACAATTTAGTACAAAATGACTGGATGGTGATGAATTCTGTAAAAAATAAAAAACAAAAAATCTCAGGCATGTCTAGGACTGCTCAAAACATGTTTCAAAAAGCCCAGACGTGTGTTTTTGCAAGGACTTTTATAACCATAATTCTCAATAAAGCACATCCTTCAGGGTTTAAAGACACTCACAGTCTGGTGTTTTCTTTGTTCTTTTTTTATACCTGCTAATACAGAGTAATCACAAATAGATATTAAAATTATAGAAATGTTTTTATTTAAAAGAAAATATCTGCATCTTGGCAGAGGGTTAAACCATTGTGATCCCTTCTAACCCTGTGGGTCTATGATTCTATGTTTAATACCATTTTAAAATTACTTTTTTGAAGCATGAAAAGCATTACAGTGAGCCACTCTGGTCTTTTAGCCGATTTTCACTTTTCAGAAGGAGGCAAAAAAAGGGGTGAAGGTGGTGTTTCTTCAGAACATAAGAATGGCCATACTAGGTCTGATCAACGGTCCATCTAGCCCAATATCCTGTCTTCTGACAGTGGTAGAGGCCTTCAGGTGTTCCAAAAGATCGCTGTTGGTGCCATTGCCCATGACAGCAGATGGTATGGTCAGTTCTGCCCTGGCCTTCATAAACACATTGCTACCTTTCGGTGCGAATCTTCCAGGAACGGAATGTGTCTGGGTGACAGCCCTGACTAAATCGAGCATGTCAGAACCATTAACAACTGTGCCTTTGTACACAGATTCCATGAAGAACGTTTCTATCCTGGCCCAGCTTATTTAGCGATACTACTGAATTTTTCTGATAATGTCTATTCACTGAGCCACAGTGTCAGAATTCTCTGGTGTCCCTGGGGCTTCCAGAGCCATGCGCTATTCCTGTTCCAGAAGAAGCAGACTTATCTTCTGCTTAGCCGCACCACTCTGCCTCACGTACAGTAGGTATCTTTGAAGCACAGCAGCATAAAGTTTAGCCTCTTCATCAATCAGTCAATATCTCGTTAGCGAGTCGCTGTGGGTCAGAATTTCCCTCCCCTAATTGTTCCAGCTGATGGCGAGGCACCAGGTACACGCGCTGATTAGTCAAAAGAGCCATTATCAGAGGGATAGTGAAACTTCACAGAGTCCCAGTGAAGTTCCCAGACTGGTTCACCAGACCCTTAGTTACAGAGCTGTATAAATGTGTGTCCCTTTTGCAGAGCACACGCCTGATTCTGTGTCAAAGGGACATTTCTTTTGAAGACATAGGGCAGGTCTGCCAACAGGGTTAGCAAAGGGGGCAGTTACCCAGGGGCCCAACAGTGTAAAAGGGCCTGGCCTCTTCCACCCACAGCTCCGCTCACGCTCCACCCAGGCCCTGCCCAGCCTCGCTGCTCTTTGCTCCCTGTGTCTCCCCCCCCCTTGGCCTCCCTGCCATCCCTCGCTGCTTGCATCCCTCCTCCCCTCCCCCGCTTGCCCCCCCCCCCCCCCCCCCCCCCCCCGCTGCTGCTCCTTATGTCACTCCCCTCCTGCTCAGCTGGCCAGCTGGGGGAAGGAGGTGTGTGGAAGAGAGGAGGAGAATCGAGCGGGGGAAGGGAAGGACAGGGTGGCGAGCAGGCCGAGTGGGGGAGGGGTGGAGCGGGGGCAGGGCCGCGGGCAGAAGCGGGATGGACTGTTCTGCCCTGGAGCTGGGCATCGCTGTTGGTGTGCCTGGCATTGAGTGCTATTCTGAGATGGCTGCTACTAAATCCTCAGAGGCTGAACACAGCAGAGCCTTCCTTTGCTGCGGGGGTTATTTGCGGGGCCATTTTAAACAGGACAGGTTTCTCTTCACATAGCTTGACCTGTTTCTGATCAGCAGCCTTGGGTGTTAAAGAAAAGGGCCTAACTGCTACCCACCTGCTGCTCTTGTCAAAGTATAAACCGCTGGCAGGTCTGGAGGGAAAAGACCAGTTCTTAATCTATGAACCTTTGTTGTAAAAGTATTTAAATCCCCCACCTGGTGCTCAGATGGTATTTTCGTAGCATCTACAAAAGCTTCTAGGAAGAACTGGTCCTGCTGGGGTACATTTGCTGAGCAGGTGTAGCAATCTGTATTTTATCCTGGAGGTTTTTGAATAGAACCATGGACTTTTGTTTAAGTCAATGGTGCGAGTTTTTTACTCTGATAAAATGTTCTAACCTATATAATAATGATCTGGTTCCTGTGAGTCACGCATTTGGTAAACTTCCTCAGTTTTATCACTTTCACAAGCTGAGGCCATCAAATCATCTACAATCGTCTTATTGACTTTATTAGCAGGAAACAACTGGTGAGTGTTAAAAGTACCTGACAACTCCTCCACAAAACTGATACTAACAAAGCAGATTTTTATACAAAGGTGGCCAGCAACTGTAACAGCATATAATAATCTCAGGCATCATAGACAACATTCGCTGAGCATTATCTCACATATTTTTTATAAAGTAACTTTTCCCACAGTTGCTAGGCCCCGCAAGAATGACAGAAGAGGGGTGTTTCCACCACAAAACTATCTTTAAAAGCTGTAGGGCAGCGTTTTAAACCTTCTGTGGTGACTCTCTTGTTGTAAATGACATCCTGTGTTTTCTTAGCACTGACATTGATTTTTGTTCCTTACGATGGAGGGCTGCTGTGCCTCTGTCTTTTGGGGCATGTTTTCTCCAAGGGTCTACACTATAGCCCAGAACTAGATCGTTCAAACTGTCAAAAGTTCATCTTTTGACAGTTGTTACCATCAGGGTAGCCTTTGCTCCTGACAGCTTGTACCTGTATATTTTTGGACCTGGTGACACAAATGTGTTGATCTGGTGGGATTTTGCTGGTGATGTCCCCTAAATAAGACCCTAGAGGAGTCTCCCTTTCATATCATAATTATCACTGAGTCTGTGTCTTGGTCCAGACAACACTTTTGCAACCTGTCTAGCAGGTTGCATACTTCTAAGACGGTGAAAGGGGTGGTTAAACAGACTAGAAAGGGGTTTGTATGTGTAGTGTTCTTTTGCATACTTCCAAGAGACAGGGGTTGTTTCATCATCAATAAACTTGCAGAATGAAAGCTCATAAGTGGAGGAAAATATTTACTGAAAGAGTTCAGCAGTGTCTCTCACAATGCTGCTGTTGGGTAGATTTGTTCTTTGGCTGACTTGATCTGAAAGAGGTTTTAAAAACAGCGTTACAATTTGGCACTTTGTGGGGTTCATCACAATCTCACCTTGGCCTAAACACATACTTTCTTTCAGGTACAAATAATTAACGTACTTATTTTGCTTCTCTTCATCCAGGCACCATTTGGGATACCTGAAGCCACTTGTTTCTGACAGAGGTGCAATTTAGTGAACTCAGAAAAGAAGCTGTCAGATTTCACAGAGTTTTGCTACCATATACCTACTTGCTATAGCCATGGTCAATTCCAGAGTGTGCCACGTCCCTGGAATGGCCTCTCCTTCTCATTGTGGGGGCACATGTTCGCTGCTCATTTTCCACCCCGGTGCAGCATAGTGGGAACATATGTTTGCCTCCCATTGACAGGTAACAGTGAGAAAAAGAGGCCTTCGGCGGAGGTGCACTTTAACTTTTGCAACTCCAAAATCATTTGTGAGGGAATCAAATTTGTCACGGCTGATTCTGAGTGATTTTGTTTACACAAAGATTGGTAAACTTGTAATAGTGGATTTCTTCATGGCGGTTACTTGTATTGTAAGTAAGTAGCATTAATCCTCCTCCTCCCCTGCCCGAAAAGAGTGTCCTTAGGCACCAGAGATTGAGGCAATTGGGCTTTGTTTAAGAAATCTGCAAGTTTCCTATCATCACCTTCCACTCATACTCCCAGAGAGACCTGACTACATACTCCTGTCTTCTGAGATAATCAGTCCTGATAATCAGTGTCTGGTAATAAAGAAACCTGAAAGTTGGCCCCATCATAGAGTTCTGCACTTTTCCCCACTAACGGATGACACAACCATGGAAAAAACACCTGTTAAGTTCAAGGCCATGTGTTTCCCTTCACTGATGTTGTAACTGTCCAGAAAGTAGGGTCCTACCTGTAATGCCCTACGCTGTAACGCAGCCATACCTGAATATTTTGTCTGTGTGTGGTATATAAAAGCCATTGAAGAGCTGGAGTTGAATATCTCTTTTTCTGACTGCAGGAGTTGTCCGGAGGGAGCAGTGCAGTGGTGCTGGGCTGTAAACCTGTACATACCCATGCAGACAGATGCCTGTGTTGTGCACTGGAAAGGATCAACAGACAATTTTCCCTCTAGGAATTTATCAGGACTTTTCACAGCAATATCTCCCATCTTTATTATTTTCGTGATCTCTGCAGAGAACAGGCCCATCTCAAAATTTTGACATCCTGATGACAACAACATGCAAGCTCTTTCTACAAATCAAATGTCTTAAGTTGGTTGTCCCAGCACTAGTTTAGAAATTCTGCTTTCTCCCCCGGTATCTTATTGTCAATGCCATAGTGCTCGACCCGTGACACAGGTCTCACATAATTCTGATTTTTTAAAGCGTTAAAGAATGTGGGAAATATCCTTTACAACCGTCAAACCTTGCATGTCGACTTGTAGATGCTCTTCAGACACTATTAAATGCAGGATCATTTTTTGATCTCACTGACCTAGTTTCTCAAGCAGCTTTCTCACCCAGTCTAACAATTCTTCACCTGTGGGGTTCCCATCAGGCATGATAGTCAAGAGGCTGCCTGCAAAACACAGATTACTGCCAGTGTTAGTCAGGTCTCCTAAATACTGACTCTTTTTACTGATGATTATTAAACTATTGGGGATAGAATTTAAAACTCTGCAACCAACTCAACCCATGTTTTTTACAATTGTCATGACAAGGAGTAATCAAAATGTCTCTCTCTATTGCTCTGCAGCAGATTACTGGACTGATTAAGAAATCTTCAGAAGACAGGTCATCCCTATTTCATCTTACTGAAAAGGGCTGTTTAAATTTCAGCTCTCTAAATGTAGTTGAACAAAATCATCCAGGCATAATCAATCATTAATGTTGTCAAGAACTATCTGTATTCCCCTGGCTATGGCTTCCACAATCTGATGTCTTGAATTTATTCACTCTGGGTTGACAAAACAAAATTCCTCACAATACGCTTCCCTAAATCTAGGTAATTCCTGATGCCAACTTCTCACTTGCTCCATATAGACATCTGTTTGGGGGTCCACATCTGCATCTTCAGAGCTGGTTGGGGGTTCCTCTACAGAGCAATCAGAGTTATCATCTACATCAGACACCATTTGAGAGTCCTTCTCCAAGGTGCCAGTGCTAGCTAATGCATGACCCATCAGGAGTGGCTAGCCCCTCTACAGAGGGATTTTCTAAATCAAACCGTATGAAGCAGCTCTGGCTGCAATAAAGATATGTATCACTATTTGTAAGAAAAGTCTACAAAGAAAAAAGGTAGATTAGCTAGCTAGATAGGTAGACCTACAAAATAAACATCACACCATGTCTTACAGTCCAGCAGCAGTGACCATGTCCAAAGACGCTTTCTGTTGTAAAAGGACTGTGTGTCGGTCTGTCTCCAAAAACTCAGGTTTTTTACTAGCACACTTTGTTTCAATCAGATCTTCGGTATCTGTTGTTAACATGCCATTTTGATCATTATCACACTTAACTTATAAATACACATGGAATTTATGCACCCTTCCTGGAACATTCCCTTCCGGTGCTCTCTGGGTGGAAAACTGTCTTTAGTTAAAATATATTTTTCTATTTCAATTGACAAACAGAGCATTACAAAGCCTTCTTGAACAGTAAATAAACATATTCAGCAATCCTGACTGCTACTGCACCCCCCTCCTGACTTGCAGCTATCAATGAATGTCTTCGTTTTTTCACATTTTTCTTTTGTGCTTAAAGTTTTGGTTTGTTTTTAAATAAAATGGACCTTTTACCCCCATTCTTACAGTATTAAATAGTAAACAGAGCCCAAATAGCTTCAGCTTTTAATTGTGTGATAGGAAGGAGTTTGTTCTTACAACAGACTCATTTTCGAGAGATGGTGGAGGTTTGGGCTTTCTGCACCATTTCAGTTTTGGGAAAGACCTTGGTTGAGTAAAGCAGGAATTCAAAGTCACATGGTGGGTTTGTGTTAGAAGTATTGTTCTCAAGCACATGGTTTGAGACATAAAGCTATAAAACACAATCGTTTTTTGCTTTATTTTAAACACAGGGTTTTTATTTCCATCAAATTCTCTTACAAACAGTCCAACATTTTGATGTAAAAGGTCTATTTTTTCTTTAAAAAGACACAATAGCTTGGATCTGACAAGCTCTGGGGACACATCAAAACTCATTTTATTTAAGGCCCTCCCTGGCCTTGTAGCATAAACACTGATGGACACAAAGACCATTTCAAGAGGTACCAAGTTTTATTATATTTGGTATCATGTTTATCTCCTCATCATTCTCTGATTTAATCCTTTTAGATTTCTTACAAATGGTCTTTTTTCTAGGCAGGATTCTGTAACTTCTTGTGCAGACCAAGTGGTCAATATAATTCTTTAAGTGGGTATCCTTTAGTTTGGTAATTTCGTTTAAAACACTGTTAGGGTCTTGGGCCCTTTGGCACAGGGTCTTGGACACAGCATTTATCATGGCAGCCCCTTAAACAAAATGTCCTTGGGTTAAGCACAGACATTGCATGGCATAACCTCTGGCAATAACCATCTTTCTTAAGCTTTCCAGGCACAGGTCAGTACACAGGGCCTGGAACTTGCAGTTTATAGCCTCTGAAGTCCAGTTCACACAATCATGATGCTGCTGGCCTGGGGAGTCCATAACATGACGCTCACAGTCTTCAAATATTTTCTCCCTAAGACAAGGGTTAAGGACAGAACAAACAGAAATGCGTACACTAGACCGCATCATTCTTTAATGCTCATGGCACGGCACAAGCTCAACTAGCTCTGTGCCAAGTGCCTTCATTCAATCCATGTAGCCATCACCCTTGGTGTCCTCTTGAACAATTTGTCTCAGTGTTGAACAACACAAGTTGGGCTTGTTTCATCTTTGCTCTCAGATGTTGCGCTGTCCCGGGCCTCTGTGTCTGCTAGGAAAGCATGATCATACTGCTGAAAGATTTTTCAGCCCAGAAACAGCTGTAGGTCCCGTTTTAGATTTATGCAACCTTGGTTCGGTTCCTACTCCATTACAGCCCTCCTTCACCTCCTATTTTTATAGTCTTTTTACCCAAGCAGAGTCTTCTCGGTTCACCTTGTCCAAGCAGCCGTGGTCATCTTCGTTCACAGGTTCAGATGTCTGGCAGACATTACACTCATCAGGCTGATTCACGATTGCATGGGTCTTGTTATTAGGTTCCAGTGTATCCAGCCTGGGCTGGGCTAGGGGGCTCCCCATAGCCAATCTCTTCTCCACACAACTCTTGCTGATGTAGCACTTCCTTTGCAGGTCTCCAAGCACCCTCGGAATGAAAAAGAATTGCATAGTTCTCATGGGAGGTGGTGACAGATGCCATGTTTCCTCTCAGCATTTCCATAATTTCCAAAACAAGCTCTTGAAACAAGCTGGCCTCTTCCACACAGTGGGGGGCTTCCAGGGGCAGTGCTGCCAACCAATCAACAATTAAGCTCCAAATTTGGGGTTTCCAGACTAGACACTTGTGCTATACCTATGCTGCATGGTCACTCTTGCTCCTGGGGAGGTCCTATGGGGCTGGAACCCACTCCATTTGGTAGAGGATGGTAGGAGAAGTTCTTAAAGGTGTCACATGACCCTCTTCTGGATGGATCACCCTGTTCCAGAACGTGCCCTGATTGGTCACCCTGCTCTTGGGAAAGACCTATGGTGCTGAAACCCTCTCTGATTGGTAGAGGGCGATGGGGGAGGAGATCTTAGAGAGGTTTCATGTCAACTCAGCCACATGACAATCTCTGCCCTGAAAGTAATATGGGGCAGAGAGGGAAGGTTTTATGGGGCAGAATGTGGGCACGGCCTTGTGTGGTCAGTGGTTAAGGTCAATGTTGGAGTGATAGTAGACCCTTACACTAGTGCTGTGTAAGTTCTAATAAGACAAATAATTGAATTCAGTTACTAAGATGCACAGCTAGTCCACGTGGAGAACACTTACTTCTGTTGGAAATATTGGACTCCATGAGCTATAACCAAAACAAAACTGTACAAGGTCAGTAAAGCCAAACAAATAGGCAGAATTTGGAAAATACTTGAACAGATCATTGCATTTAAAGAGCTCTGAGACAACGATCGTCTTCACGGATGCTGAAGTCACAGCAAGCAGCAGTTCGACCTGCAGGCAAGCCTGTAAAATACTTTGTGCCTGTGCTGGACTTGCAGCAGCGCACAGCCATTGACATCGACCTATTACAAGTGCATTTGCCCTGAGCCAGTTTCACAGCATTACTGCAGCCTGCACTGGGTGACCACATCCTTGCAAACTTAGTGTGCACAGCTCTTAGCCACAGTGGTGCCATTTGTCCTCTCAGTGCAATCTCACCTGCCTGCCCTTCACTGTCTGCTCTGAAAGCTTGGCACCCTGGCTCTAGCTTGCCTATTGGTTGAGTGCAGCCGGGGGCGTGGCCAAGTCTCTGCCCAGTCCATCCAGAGCAGGTCCAAATGCATCCAAAATGTCCTTGAGGCACCCAGCTTTGCCTGGCTTGCCCCGCCCTCCACCCCAGCCCAGGGAACAGCAACAAAGAGCAAAATAACGGTTTTAAAACATGAACACTGTGTTTCGCTGTGTGCGCCGGGGTTGGTGTGACAAGCACAGCCGGCAGTGGGCAGCTGGCAGATCTGTGGTTGCACAGTGGCCTGGCTGTCCTGGGGACTGCCTTGGCTGAGTGGGTGATGAGCCAGTGGCATCTCCCAGCCTCCAGGACTGATCAAAAGAACACAGAAAAGTGTCATTAGATAAAAGTATCTAACTGCAGCATGGGGGGGGGGGAGCTGATGGGCCCTGCTGGGACCACCCCTTCCTCAGCACCCAGGAGCCCAGACCCAGAACTGTGCACGGGTGACCCCCATCCATGAGGTGCTAGGATCCATGCAGCCCTCCGAACCTTCCCAGAGCCATGTGGTTTGGGGAAGGAAGAAGTTCCAGGAAGGGGTCAGCCTGAAGTCCAGAGCTTCTCCATCTGGCTGCAGCAGCCTGGCAGGGCTGGGATCCTCCCACAAGCGTGAGGTCCTCACTCTGCTTTCCACGGCCCTCACAGCGGACATTTCCTCCCCAGTGCTGATTGGCTGCTTTCTCCAAGCACTCCCAGACCTCCTGACAGATTCTTTCCCTTAGTCCCACCCAACCTACCCCTCTGCGACCCTCCTCCTTCCCCACTCTTGCCCCTTGTCCTGCCCCCTCACCCTCCTCTTCGAGGGCCCCTCCCTCCTATTGCATTTAGCTAATGCCCTCCAAGCAAGGCACGTAAAGGGTTAACTCCAAATTGTGGCACACGCATGGCATTTCCACCCATCACTCTGCCCATGTGTTCTGTGCTTTCCACTATGCCAACCCTATAAATCAAACCCCCAGAAATCTTGAGATTGGCCCCAAAGTCACCAGATTTTGGCATTCTGGCATTTCCAGGAACAGTGTGGACCCATTGCTGCCTGTGTGCTCCTGCCAGTGTGATCTCATATGCATGATGCGGGCAAGGTCACACCACACAGGCATGCCATTTTCAACAGCACACCACTCCGCCCTTGCCAGCCTGACCTCGCGTGTGTGTACACGATCATGCCAGCGGGGCAGAGGAGCATCATGCATCTGATACCAGACAAAACACCACCCGGTTTGGTCCCAGCACTGGATGGGGGACACACCTGCCAAGACAACGACTGTCTGATATAAAACCAGCCCAGTGGCCTCCCTACTTCTCATCAACCCCCTGTGTGTGTGAGTATGATAATTATATTAAGGTGACTTTGGCCCCCACTGCAGGAGCTGCTACTCCACATCTGCCCAGCAATTAATTATGCCCCCAGCCCGATAAATCTGCCCCATGTATGCCCATCGTTCATTCTGCCCACATCAGTTTGGTCCAGCTTAGCAAGCACCCCAGATCATACAGTTCTGCCCCCCTGTCTCCCAGCAACTCTGCCACCACATCCGCCCACCCTCGCCAACCCCCTACGCCAATTCCAGTTGCCTCCACCCCAACCTCACCTCTGCTCCTTCTGCAGCTCCTGGGGCTCTTAGGAACATGGAACTGGAAGAGACTTCCTGGGTCATCGAGTCCAGTCCCCTGGTACCACAGGCAGCCTGTCCTATAATAAGTCATACAATTATCAAGTTCCATTTTTAAAGTATTTAGATAGCATACCCAGTGTAGTACAGACAGCCTGGAGCATGGGCCTGGTGCAAGGCCTGAGGTCTGAACCAAAGTCAGCAAAAGCCAGGCTATGAGCAAAGTCAGGCCGTGTCATAAAGCAGACACTTGCTGAAACGTTCACTGTCTGGTACATGAACTTGGAAAAGGTCCGGCTAGCATTGCTCAAACACAGGCACTCCTAAGATGTACTTAGTACCGGATATTCATATAAACATATTCCTGGGAGATGATACAGGAACACTCTGACCCTGAGTAAGATAAGAATGGGATGAGAGGATAATGGATGGAGGAAGTTTTGTTCGAACCAACAGGTACAAGCTGGAGGGTTGGTAACTAACCATGTCAGGAGTGTAATACGTAACTTGTCTGTATCAATAGATAAAAGAGACAACATAGGAGAGGCACCTCTGCCCGCCACTGCAGGAGCAGAGACTTCCGTTGCTGACTGAGCTGGTGTCACTGTCGCGGGCATGCATGCATTGCAGTGTACTTGTAACCACAGAGCCAGGGCACTAGGATAATAAACCTGGCTGCATGCCTTTGCCACTGAACCAGGCCTGTGAGTAATATCCAAGTCTGGCTGAATGAGCAGGCTGCACGGTCTGTTAGTGCTAATAACCCCAGAGCTCCAAACACAGAAGCCCTGAACAGCCGTAACAATCTGGCAGCAGTAACAACAGTCCTAACAACGCTGTCTGGGCACCCCGTGCTGGCCACCCGCCAGCCAGATGTGAGGGGAATCCAAACCTCTGGATCCCTGGCTGTTTGGAGCCTCTGGAGCTTGAATGTAGTTCAGCCGTGAGTGCACCTCAGGGGCCCTAGGCGCAGTCTTGGGGTGTAGACCCTTTGTCGAGCACATGTCTAGCATGCTGAGAACTGGAACTGTCCAGCTGCCCTCTGCTCTCAGTCTTCCTGGCACTTCAGCACACCCTCCCGCAGGGTGTGAGGCCCCGGTTACAGTTTAACTCTCTCCAGAGGCTGTCGGCAGTTGTGAAGTGTGTAACATAAGACTGGCCGTACTGGGTCGGCCCAATGGTCCATCTAGCCCAGAATTTTGTCTTCCGACAGTGGCCAGTGCCAGCTGCTTTAGAAGGGATGAAGAAAACAGGTGATCCACACACAGCAACGCCCCCAGGGTCTCCAATAATCGCTCTTTTATTTAACGATATAAAGCAGAAGAGAGAACAGATCATACAGAACACAACAAACACCCTAAATGCAGTGCCCCTAACTAGCTCACCTTTCCCTGGGGAGACCAGGTGGGCAGGCAGAGTTCCCTGACCCACGCAGGCCCCTACATGTTGGGTCACTTTTCTCTCCTCTTGAGCTGAAGATAAAATCGCCATAGACCCTAAATAGATCAGCTCCTCCCTTTTAAAACCTTGTAGTCCCCTCTATCAGGTGACATCCTGCTCTGCCTCCCCAGATGACCAGAAACCCCTGCCAGTTCTTGACTGGGAGCCACTCTGTTGTTTCGAGCTATTCCCTTTCAACGGAAGGGCACTTAACAGCAGTGGTTCTCTTTTGTTATTCTTTTGCCACCAGCCTGGGGATGTTCAGACCAACATACAGGCAAAAGGCTACACATTCAAAATGAAACAGCCAGAGTCCTGTGGCACCTTAAAGACTAACAAATGTATTTGGGCATAAGCTTTTGTGTAACATCCAACAAAGTAGATTTCTGCCCACAAAAGCTCATGCCCATTCAAAATGAAGTTTGCTGCTTGATAAGTGACAGACAGGAATTCATGATATAACCGGTTTCCTAGTAACACTTCAGCATAACTTGATAATATCCACCAGAATGAATACATTCATGCAGACAGATTCCCTTCTTCCAAGGGTCACCCTCTTCTTCTAGAAGTCTGCCCTCCAGGTCCTCTTGGTGAGGAGTTGTCTTCAGGGGCTGCAGCAGGGTCCCCTTCGCCCCCTTCCAAACCGGAGGAGCATGCAGCTCCAAGAAATCTTCACCCCCATCAGTCCCCTTCTATGTATAATGTTGCAGCCGGGGGAGGAAGGGAAAAAGGGAGGAAGGGAAAGAGCTGACCTGTTGCTCACAAGAGGGGAGGGGGAAAAAGGGAGCAGAGCCACTCTGAGCCTCCTGAGCTAAGCAATAGGAAATGCCAAAGAGAGAGGCAGAGACACGGGAGGGGCCCGGGCATCTGAGCAGCTGATTTGCTGCACCAGGCAGATGGGCCAGAGAAAGACACCTCCCTCCACTTAGGATTCTCAGCTGTGAACCCTCCTGGAGTAAGTGGGCTAAGCCAGGTCAACTGCTTAGCTAGTCCCTGCTCTTTTGGATGAAACTGAGACATCTAGACATTTTTCACAAAAGTACAGAGCGAGAGAGCAACCAGAATACCCAAAACCTGGTGCTCAGAGCACTCACCTGGGGTGTGGGGGACCTGGGCTCATGTCCCTGGTCTGAATCAGGCACAGCAGGGATTTGAACTTGAATCTCCCACGTCCCAGGTGAATGGTCTAATCACCAGCGGGGGCACACATTGGAATATGCCCTACGTGCTCACTCCTGGCTGCTGTGCTGCCCTTCACCTACTGGGGGCCTTCATTTGGCCTTCCTGACACAGGTCTGGCAGCTGACAGGGGACAGGCGTGCTCAGAGCACAGCTGCAGGACTGGGTCCCGCTGCCTTGTTTGAGAATCCAGCTGCAGGGCTGCTAGGGCTCCGAGCGTCTTGTTAACCGTGGGGTGGAGTCAAGGCTTGAGGGCCTTGTGAATTCCAACATGTGGAGTCAGGCACCCATGGGGTCAGGCAGCAGCTAAAGGGCGGTTCTGAGAATGTCAGTGGAGCTCACCTGGTGAATGCAGGCACCTAAATACCTCTGTTGATCTAGGGCCAAGCTCATCAGGACAGGGACGGTCTCTTGCTCTGTGTTTGTACAGCAGCTAGCGCCGTGCACTCAGGCTGTCCCCTAGGTGCAATACAAACACTTTAAAAAAAAATAGGAAAACAGAAACACACTAAAGCTGCCTTTGATCCTTCAGAGTCCCCCCAAAACTCATTATTTTATGAGCAACGTTATTAAATGCATTTAGACTGTAGAAAGATCCAGATTTAGTAGCAGACTGGGTGCTCAGAAGCAGCTTCAATATTTCAGGCTTTCTTCCAGTTTCTGTTCAATCATTTGTCTGGACAAATGCCAACAAAAATTTACACAATAAGATCATGGCCTGAAAACTTAACCTGTACTTTGCTTCTTACTAATATTTGTCCTGGTTAACAGCGGTACCTAGCTTATTGTCCTCACTCCTTACATCTGCTTCCTCATTACTTTCCTGTATTGCCTTCATTTCAACCAAACAGCAAAGGTATTGTTCAGTAGGAGTAGGGACAAGGTTGGTTTATCAGTTGGCATTCGCATGACCCAGTCACAATCTATCTGAATGACAGGTTCTCTCATTCCTGTTTGCAAAGACTTGCATGATATAACTGTAGAAGGCAAATGTCCAGCAGTGCTGAACATACAGGTTACTTGTGAACCCGTCCTGTTACTGGATACTTGGTAGAAGAAAGTGAAAACCTTTCCCAGCGTTTATACTTTATTCATTTTCTTATGACTCAGAATTAAATTTTCACTGTCCAGAATCACAGTGCCAAATGGGAATTGCCAGACTGGGTCACACCCAGGCTTCATCTAGTCCAGTACCGTGTCTCTAGCCCTGGCCAGCACCAGCTGCTACAAAGGAAGGAACAAGAAACCCCATAAGAGAATAATCTGGTCCCAGGGGAGTTAGAGATTGGTTTATGCCCTGAATCATGACGGTTTAACCTGAACTCTGTTCCCTTTGACCACCATCACAGGGGAGCCTCAGTCTTCTCCAGGAGATGTGTAGGACAGTAGGGAGGGTGAAGGACAGCAGCGTTGGGGCAACGCAGAAGAAATTTTGCATTTGTAAAACATCAGTTCCCTGCTCTCAGAAGTCCCTCAGGGAGAGACCCTCACCACAGCCCCGCAGTCAGTCTCATAGATTCCTACTTTATGAGGCCAGAAGGGACCACTCTAAACATCTAGTCTGACCTTCTGCATAAGAGAGGCCATGAGACATCCCTGCATTCATTGCTGTTTGAACTAGAGAATATCATTTAGAAAAACATGATTTTAAAATTGTCAATAATGGAGAACCCACCATACACGTTGGTAAGTTTCTGATGGTTAATTGCCTTCACTGTTAAAACACTCACACATTATTTCCAGTTTGAATTTGTCTAGCTTCAATATCTAGCCATTGGATCTTGTTAGACCTTTGTCTACTAGACCAAAGAGCCTGTTACCAAAATTCTGTTCCTCATTATGTACTTATAGATTGTGATCAAGTCACTTCTTAGCCTTGTCTTCATTAAACTAAAAAGATTGTGCTCCTGGAGTCTATCACCTTAAGGCATATTTTACAATCCTTTTATCATTGTCATGGTTCTTCTCTCAACCCTTCCCAATTTATTAACATGCAAACTTGTGTTTGGCTACAGCATATCTTCCAGAAAGGATTCCAGTCTTGATTTGAAGAGATCAAGAGAGGGAGAATCCATTACTTCTCTTAGTAGTTGTGAGTTATAGTTCCAAATAGATAGTCATAGCTAAACATTTGTGCCTTATTTTAAATTCAGTTTGCCTGTTTTTAACTTCCAGCCATTGGTTCTTTGTTATGCCATTCTACACCAGATTAAATAGCCATTTGGCACCTAATTTTTTTCCCCACTGTAATCTTGTCACCTCTCAATAGTCATTCTGATCATTTAAAAGATCGTGCTCGTTCAGCGGTGTCTAAACTTTAAAATGTTGCTACTTTAACAATATTGGTATTCTTAAAGCAGGTAAACTCTCTAGTCTAGACACAGTTCTATTGGTACAAAAGAGCTCATTCTGATTCAGGAAGTGAAATAAACTATACTGATATAAGCATGGGTAGCTGGTATAAGAGGATTGGAGAGGCTAAGACACTGTTGCCATAACTGGGTGTACAGATTTACCTGAACTGTAAACAGTAAAAGTTCATCAATTGTCACAGTGACACGCTATCTAAAGTTGTTTAAGGAAAGCTATAAGAAGGAGAGAGAAAGACTGAATTAATTTAAACAGAAAGGGTTTCACTGATACCACTCAAGCACAGTTAAGATTTTGACTGGTAAACAAGAGGAACAGAGGACCAGAAATCAGTGTACCAAAATTGGGGAGGATAAAATAATGACAGGATGGACTATTCCACCCAAAGATCCTTTTTGGGGTTCTTAAAAAGAAAAGATTTTTGGGAAAAATTAGAAGAATAAGCAGCTGTCTGTCAACAGCCACTCTGCGAGCTTTATCATCATGGCTGTCACCCCCACTGGCTCCTAAGACCCCAGACCTCTCTCATCCTAATCCTGAGAGATTGTGGCCAGGCTGGGCTAACAGGAGGGACACAGATGACAGCGCCATCTCCACTGGCTCTGGCTAAATTCTGAATACTACTTGAGAGGTGAGACTTTGTTTCCTCCTTTCCACCCCAATGTGTCCTTTTCCTCCCTCAACTTATTTCTTTTCTTTCCTCTCTCTCTCCTTTTTCCTTCTGTTATGTTATGGTTATGTTAATACCTTTGACTGTTTGGGACTTCTTTTAAAATCTAAATTAATATAACGGGTCTCACCAATTTCATACACAGCAGTAAAATCACCTCTGTTCTCCTACCTGCTACTCCACTATTTATACACCCAAAGATCACGATAGCCCTTTTTGCTATAGCACAACACAGCAAGCTCATGTGGAGTCACCTCTCCACTGCGACCCCTCTGTCTTTGTCAAAGGATATGTCTACACTGCACACTGCAGGTCTGATTTCCAGGTCATGCTAGCTGTGATTGAGCTACTGTGCCAGAATCAGAGTGGTGGGAGCAGCTGGTGGGCGCAGCAGTATGGGTTAGTACGATCATGTCCAAGGCACATGCTCAGACTGGCTAGTCCCTCCATGCCATGGTTGCACTTTTATTGCTAGCATGCAAGCTTGACTGGAGCTAGTGGAGGTGTATCTCCTCAAGCTGGAATTGATACCTCCAGCTCAACATGTATGTCAGGCTGTCTGGAGTGGCTCACGAGCATGAGGACCAAGCTCAGGACAGACTGTCCAGGAGCAGAGCACAAACCCCAAACTGGCTGTGTGTTCTAGAAGTAGATTTCACCAGCCAAACAACAAGTGTGAACTCCACAAGCCCTGTAACAGCCTTAACATGGAGTCAGAGCCAGTCCCCTTGGTCACTCCAGTTTATCTTGCCACCCAGGCAATCTTATCTTTGTGATAGATAGTTCCTTACAAAGATCACATCAATATTCAGGTTCCTTCCAGTCCCAAAGGACCAGTCACTTACCCCTGATCTGTCAGTACAGAGAATGCCTGTAGCCAATCCTGTAATGAACTAACTACAGATTTATTAACGAAGAACATAAATGAGAGTTATTTACAAGGTTAAAATAGGTATCCAGTTTTAACCTTGTAAATGTCCAGATGTTTCCAGCAGTGAATTTGTCAGCCCTCGGCTTGGTCTGCCAGCATGACAGGAGTGCTTTGTCTTTGGGTATGTCTGCACTGTGATCTGAAGTGTGACCGCACAGCAATTGAGCAGGTCCCCAGTGTGCTTGCACTGCCTGCACTGACGCCTGTGCCACCACATGTACAATGCTATTTTTAGCCATACTGGGGTGGGTAAAGCTAGCATGGGAATGGGTACGTAAGCTGCAGTCACACACATAGGCCATCTACAAGAGAGCTTGAGCCAGGAGTCTGTGCCTAGTGTTGATGTGTCACCAACACCCGAGTCCAGCTGACACGTTGTAGACCCAAAATCAAACTTTACATTTTTGGGTTTGGAGCTTGATCTTGGTGTTGGACACTCGCTGTCACTGAGGGCATTCCAGAGAAGTCAGTTTAATATAGATCCTCGCCCCACATTTCTTCTCTACTTCTCAGCAAAACCAGTATGGTAAGAATCCTGAGAGTTTATTTTGGCGGAAGCGGTCTATGGGGAATTCCTTGAGCAAACAACCAGAAATGTACACCACAAACACTATTACAGACCCTCGACTGGCAAATCAACTTTCAGGCCAATCACTCTGACAAATTCAGCTATAAACGAAAACTGGGTTGCACAACTTAACTCTGATTTGGCTACTCGCTGCTCCAGAATGTTCATCTCTTCAAGAGAATGCTCCTGTGTAATGCTCTTGTAGGCTGGTAGCACGGTCCAGCTGGGTCATTGCGACCCTTCCTCAGGCCCAGGCTCCAAGGAAGACCACAGCGCCTTGGTCTGGAGGAATAAACATTGCAGGTTACACGTCTTTAGCCTTGGCCCCCAGCAAGGTGGCTTCTCTCACAGTCTGTAGCCCTCTGACCCTCATGTAGGGCGGGGCAGGCAAGCAGTCTATAGCCCCCAGCCTTCCCACAGGCAGGGCTAGCAAAGCAGTTTACAGCCCCTGGCCTGCAAGCCGGGCAAGGCTGATGAAGCAGCCAATAGGGGCAGGCGAAATAGTCTGGAGCCCCCAGCTTTGCAGGCAGGCAGGGCTAGTAAAGCTCGGGGTTCTTGGGTAGCCAAACACTCCCAGGGTAGTCAGGGAAGGGGGGAAGGGGACGCAGGCCCACCCGACTCCACTTCATTCATGTCCAGGGCCCTATCAGTGGCAAAGCGTTGCTCCAAACAGCCACAGGGCCTGGATCAGGCCTAGATCGCAGTCTCTGGGAAGACGCGTCTGCCTCCAGCAGCAGCTTCCCTGACTGAGCTGCTAGGCCGGCCTTTTATACTGGCCCTTTCTGTCCTGGCTCCGCCCCTTTTCCCCTGGGTTTTTTGGCCTGCAGGGCCTTGTTTTGTCCAGCAGGGACATCGCGACCCTTCCTCAGGCCCAGGCTCTGAGGAAGGCCACAGCGCCTTGCTACAGCTCTGTTCAGCTTTAGAAAAACTGAGGCTCTCTCTCTCCAGCAAAACACATTTCACCTATTGGTTTTTACTTTTTGATTTGCTTACACATGTTCCTGTGTAAAGATGCAAAAAATCAGAAGGAAAGTGTAAATGCACTGACATGTATTTGCTTTTTGCCTAAATTAGGGCATTTCACAGTTTATGCTTTTATTTATGTGGCTTGCCCTCAAAATGTCAATTTAAATATTTAATAATAAATTTAAATATTTCTACTCGTTTGTAGAAACATTGGAATTGCCAGACTGAACCAGATTCAAGGTCCATCTAGTCCATGGCCCTGTCTCTGCCAGTGACCATAAACAAATGCTTCAGAGGAAGAAGGATGAAACCCTGCCTGTTGGAAAATGGAATTTCCATTCCATGAGAAATTCTGATATTTTGAAACTTGTTTTCATTTGTTTTCATTTGGAATTAGAACATAACATGAAGATTTCTAAATTGCTCCTGGAATGGAAATTCTGAAAAAATTCTATTTGGAAATATCAAAACTCTTTTCTATAATTTTGAATAGTTTCATTTAGATCATGTCAAAACATTATAATATAAAATATGAAATGTATATCAAATAAATTACATTGACATTAATATTTTAATAGAATATAAAAACTAATCAAAATAATAAAGTCAAAATAACATACTTTTACCTTATTGCAATTAAATGTTTCAGCATTATCAAATTGAGACAAGAAAATCAAAAGATTCATTTTGACATTTTTCTGGAAACACATTTCCCTGAAGCATTTCACTTTTGATGAAATTACATTTTCAAGTGGAAAATATTCTACCAAACTATTTTTGATCAGATCTAATTATGAGATAATCCTCTCCCATGAAGTCCTCATCCTAATCCCTAATAGTTAGAGATTGGTTTAAATCATGAAGCATGAGATTTTATATCCTTTCCAACATTTTTGTTAGTGTTAACTATTAAAACTCATAATAATTATATGTATTATAATGATTAAATTTAATCAGAAAAATATAAACAATATCAGGAATCATCTAAGAACACTTTACTAGATAGCCAAAAAGCCAAAATCTCACAACCAAAAAAGACTGTACAAGTAGAAAAACAACCTGTGGAACCTTTCCAGTGGAAACAAGGTGACCCCAGCACAAACCCCAGTCCTGGATCTTCCCCCAGAAGTGTTTGTCCTGTACAGCCCAGCCCTCTCCTGGACAGTACAAATGTACTACATCCATTATTCTTTTCAGGGAATAATATGCCAGTTTATTATTTTAAATAGAGTACCCAGACACTCCAATTTTAACACATTGTATTAGATAAAACAGTCAAACAAGTTTATGAACTATAAAGAGAGAGCTTTACGTGAATACAAGTAATGAGGCATAAAAGTCAGACATGGTTACAAGAAAAATAAAGACAAAACGTTTACTAGTTTCTGTAGTAAGAAGTGAAAGCTTAAGGCCTGTTAAACAGGCTAAGGCCTAAATGGAAAAAGCCGAGTGAACAGAAGTATAAGGGGGTCACTCAAGTTAACTGAAACTGGTACAGGAAAGTGCTGATACTGCAAGATTGTAAGACTGCCAAAATATTACTAAAATATGTAGTGGGTATAAGAGGTACCAAGATACTAACTCTCTGAAATGACACTTTGATGGGTAGAAATGATACATGGAGTGGCGGTGCCCAAATCAGCCAATCAACGGAAAAGGTGGTATTAGACTTCGTCAGGAGGGTGGCAACTACCTACGTCAAAGGGGGCAGAATGAAAGTGTATGTAACAGTGTATAAAAGAGGGTGTCAGAGGGAATACCGGCGCCCGGTCTAGGGGATAACGGAAAGTCCCGCCATTGGGCTGAGACCATTGTAACGCCGCCTATGCGAAACTGACCCAGAGATACTCTGTAAGTCATTTCTCATTGTGCCGCATGCAATAAACCTGGCCTAGGCACCTTCGTTGCTCAGCTAATCTGTGGTCGTGTCGACTCATTCGATCGTGAGAGCCGTCTCAGTTTCCTGATCAGAGCTGGGACAGCATCTACACAGGGACACATGCACGCAGCCTACACTGATAAACATCGGTGACCAACACACCGACTACCACAGTTTCTACTTAGGCAACTATCTTAGTTGCAACACAGACCTTATCACCACATGCTCCAGCAGATTACTGACCAAACTCTTCAGGTCAGGACCCCTCACTCAGAGTCCAAAAGGTGTTTCCTTTTGTATTCTCAGCTGTAGATAATGAGGAAGCCAAAGAGTGGGAGGAGGTGCCTTGGGGTGTTTGTCCTCCCTTTTTATAATTTCAGTTGCCCTCTCAAAAAACATTTCCAGCTGAGACACAGGTATTAAAGAGTCTATGTGGAAGGATGTTCCCTGCTGGGTTTTTTCACCTGGATGAACTTCCTTTGTTTTACCTCCCTGCTTGATGACTCTTTACTGATTAAATGCAAATTAAGGCAAGCACACATTCCTTTGTTTAGGACAGACCTGTTTGCCGAATTCTGCTTGGGCAGGGCCGTGGGGTTTGGAACATATGTTAATAATATCCTACAGGGGAATCTTATAATTTCATATACAATGTTGCCACACATTTTATCACGACAATACTTACCAGCAAATTGTGTCTTCACTGCCAAAGAATAGCCACTTAACCAGTGATTGCCGGGGACCTTTGATGATTCCTGCCTAGAGGCATCAATTTGTCTTTTATCTTTGAGAAACAGGTTTACCCTTCCCCAGATTTGTCCGATAAACACATTTCAGTCATAATTTCAGCTTATGTTCATAACTTTGCACATAACTTTGCTAAACACATTTCACCATGATATTATTGACCAATAAGTTATTAGTTTTCAAATGATACCTCACAAGGTATATTTTGTACAAAGATTATTACCGTGGTATGTAGGAATGAGGTTCAACAAGGACAAGTGCAGAGTCTTGCACTTAGGAAGGAAGAATCGCATGCACAGCTACAGACTGGGGACCGATGAGCTAGGCAGCAGTTCTGCAGAAAAGGACCTGGGGGTAACAGTGGATAAAAAGCTGGATATGAGTCAGCAGTGTACCCTGGTTGTCAAGAAGGCTCATAGCATATTGGGCTGCATTAGTAGGAGCATTGCCAGCCGGTTGCGGGAAGTGATTATTCCCCTCTATTCAGCATTGGTAAGGCCACATTTAGAGTATTGTGTCCAGTTTTGGGCCCCCCACTACAAAAAGGATGTACACAAGTTGGAGAGCAAAAAAAATGATTAGGGGGCTGGAGCACAGGACTTATGAGGACAGGCTAAGGAAACTGGGCTTGTTTAGTCTGCAAAAGAGAAGAATGAGGGGGGATTTGATAGCAGCCTTTAACTACCTGAAAGGCAGTTCCAGGGAGGATAGAGCTAGGCTGTTCTTGGTGGTGGCAGATGACAGAACGAGGAGCAATGGTCTCAAGTTGCGTTGGGGGAGGTCTAGGTTGGACATTAGGAAAAAGTTTTTCACTAGGAGGGTGGTAAAGCACTGGAATGGGTTACCTAGGGAGGTGGTGGAATCTCCATCTTTAGAGGTTTTTATGCTGAGGCTTGACAAAGCCCTGGCTGGGATGATATAGCTGAGGTTAGTCCTGCTTTGAGCAGGGGGTTGGACTAGATACCTCCTGTGGTCCCTTCCAACTCTAATATTCTATGATTCTATGATCCTAAGAATCCAGCTTACACCTCCCAAGTTCCCCCTTACACGTTAACTGCTGTTTATTGGTTTCACTGAGGTTAGATTTCCTAATTCCAAAGAATTTCAGTTTGGCTCAGATAACCTGTTGAACCAAGTTTGCTTTTACTGGTTATCTTTTGCCTTCCTTTTTGTTTGCATGAGACTGTTTTATTATTTCTTTAAAATACAAGGCTCTTTTTTCCTTTATTTTCTGACCTTACACCTTTTCTGAGTAGCTTCTTTGTTTTATTCAAATATCCCTTTGTAAACCTTAGTGAAACTGACAATTTTTGGATGTTGAACCTATTTGTTGGACTGATATTGATACGGTAATTATTACTGAATGGCTCCCCTACTGTTAATTGTTTAATTCTTGAATTGTCTCTATGAGTCTGCAGTAGGGATTCCAGGATAAACTTGATAAACCTTTAAAATCCACAAAGGAAACATTGGTTTCAGGTTAAAGCTGGAGCTGTTCAATCTGGTGTGTTAAATCTGGAGCTGAGAGTGTTAAATTTGGAGCTGAGTGTGGCCCCAAAGGGGGCAGATCCCCATAATGTGACATATATGGTGGCAGCATGCATGGGATGTAATGGCAGTAGTGAGTTTCCAGTAAGTGTCAAGAGCAGTGAAAGCAAGTATTGTAGAAATAAAAAACAAAGAGAAACTGTCTCAATCTCTTTTGGGAAAAAGAAAAGTGAAGAGAGACAGACAGGAAAGATAAGATATAAGCAGCTGAAGATAAGTCAGCTGCTTGGGCTATAGAAAGAGACAATGTTGGTGTGGCCATATTAGTCCTGGGACAATCAAAGGTACCTACCTTGTCTCTCATATATGGTGAGCTATGCCTTTGTCAGAAGTTGACCAAGGCAAAGCTAGAGTAGGGATTGACAGATATAGCTGCTTTACTCTAAGGACCAGAAAAGAAATCATTATCTAGAACTGTGAGGGATACCCAGGTCACTGACATAGAACCCAGAGTGTGGGGGGAACCTTAGAGATGTCTCCTTAGATGGTAGCAGGGACGAGGTTGACAGAGGTAGCAACCAACCTTCACCCAAACAGAATTTACTCCATTATGATGAGCCAACAGGGAGAGGAGGAGAAGCTGCAGCTAGAGAAAGTCAAACTGTGTTTGGAAGCCCAGCAACTTGTAGATCGGGAGAAGCAACATTGTAGAGAAAGGGATCAATATTATACCCCAATACAATATTATATATTATCTGTCAATATTATATCCCAACAGCATCATTCTACTTACAGCAAGGTAGAGAATACATGAAACTGGTCAACAATTTGTATTAAAGATGCCAATGTTTATGTACTATTGAGGAGTTGTATGTATTTCCATGGTGGAGGGGGACCACAGTCTTCCAGGAACTACTCCCTAGTTCCTAGGAACCTACCTAGTGGGGGGTTGTTAGGCAAATTCACTCAGGTTGTAACAACTCCCAGGAGAGGCTCACATATACTGGTTCAGAATGGATTCTCCAGGGACGAACAGACAAAGCTAGGATGTTTGGTTCAACACCCAGAGTTAAAACCTTCCTTCCTTAGGCCTCCTTCCTAATCCAGCAAACAGACAGGCCCTCTGGTCCAAGGGGGGCCCCAATCCTAATGGAAGGGTCAGAAGCTCTTTGGCCCACTGAGGTCCCGTAAGACTTGGGGGCTAGTTCTGAGCAGAAGCTGTTATGAACCGGTGACGACAGGAAAAACTCTTGTGTGGGATTTGAAGGACTGATCTTCAACCGGGACACTTGCTGGAGTTAGAGGGTGATCGCTGGTAAGCTTACTAGCATGCGCCGAGGTTCTTCTATTGTTTTTAATTAGTTTTCTCTGTTACGCTTTTACCTTAATAATAAAAGTGATTGGTGAGAAAGATCTCTGTGGTAATTTATAACTGCTAGCAATTACGCTGTCTCCTGTCTCTGAGGAGAGAGGTGAAGCAGGCCTGCTTAGCTGTCTGTCTTTGGGGAGTAACACAGCTGTTGCAGGGCTGTTCATCCTGGAAATACCCAGTCAGAAGGGAGAAAGAGGCAGGTGTCCATCCAAGAGAGGAGACGCTTGAGGAGCCTGGAGCCTAGCGTGGGTGCTCTTATTGGAGCAGAGAAGGGGAAATGCAGGTGCAGTCGCCCTGACCTGTAACACTCAGCACAACTAGTGAGATGAAGAGTCCTGTCATAGGGTGCAGTGGCATCAAAGAGGTTGTAACCAGCAATGGCCAGATGGCACAGAGCCTTCCACCCCTCCCCTCCCTCCCCCCCCCCCCCCCCCGCATACCATCCTTTGTCAATGGCTTTTCATCAGAAAATAAGAAGAATGTGTTGGCACGCCAGCTCACGGCCACAAAGTCTGGGGTCCTTGGCATGGTACAAGCAGGGAAATATGAGGTCACAATTAAAAATGGGCACACAATATCCTTTCAGTGTGGGACTCTCATACATTGCCCTTCTGCTGGCATGCCAGCCATTCTTTAACCAGGCTTGGCTATATGACTCCTGGGGGACATACAGACTCTGCATACAGCTTTGATTCAAACCACTTCAGCACATAACATTACGACTCAAAGGGCCCCAGCTCACTTCTTGTTCCTATAAGTAACAGTAGCTGAGCCAGCAAATAATAACAATCGCAACCTAACTGGCTTTAATAGCCAAAGGGAAATAAGGTACAAAAAACTATCACAGTGATCGCAGATACAGGGAAGGCAATTTCAGTACAATGAGGAAGCTCTCCAGAAAATCCCTGATGCCAAAAGTAAAAAAAGCAACACCCTTAAATTGCCTATGTAAGAAGACAGTAGTAGGTCATCTCATGCAAACTGCTGAGTAACAAGGGAACCACCCAGGGAAAAATAAATGGCCAGGTTCAAGAGATTTTCTGAGCCAGATAGAAATTCTTTGGAATTTGGAAAAGCAGCCCTAGCCAAGCCAATTAACAAGAACACACACCAGGGCAGGCATTACATAAGGGGGAAAGGAGGAGGGTTAACATGGATTTTGTAGAGTAAATAATTGAAGGTATAAACACAACAAGACATTCTGTATCAGAAGCAGGAAGCCCTCTAGAGTATCATAGGCTCCACCGACTCACCAGGGTTTAAATAGAGCAGTTAAGATTTAAGTTAAGGCAGATTTTCTCATCCTTTTCTCATCCTCACAGCTGTAAGGGCAGGTGGAGGATTTGAGGATCTACATTTTGGATTAGATGCCTAAAATGGCAGTTAGTTGCCTAAGTCCCTTTGGGGATCTCATCTTTGGTGTTTTTAAAAATGTGGCTCCTCCCTGGTCCATGGGTTCAGCTGCAGGCACAGAAATCAGGCTGGGATATGCACTACCATGCAGGCATCTGACAGATCTCAGCTGGCACCCTGGTCCCACTCTGCCTGCCAGAGCCACAGCAGGCAGGGAGAGCTCCTGCTGGAAGGGAGCACAGCCAGCACCTGAGTCTGGCTCTGCCAGCTGGGCCCTCCTAGTGGAACCCATCAGCAGCTCCATGTGGTGCCAGGGACCTGCAGGAAGGGGCAAGGCTTTAGTAGTGCAGCCAGAGGGAGAAAGCGGGGGCAAGATGGGCTGTTCTCTTTGTCCGGCCTGGCAGGGAGCTGCGGCACAGGGGGAGGGCTGAGGTCTTAACCACTGGTGCAGGGGTGTCCAGTCCATGTTCTCCTGCCAGTTCTGGGCTGTGATGGCAACTCCCTCTTGTCCAAGGGATCCCGGGGGAAGCAGGGCTGGACTTGGGGCAGGGAGGGAGGGAGCGGAGCAGGGTTGGAAACGTTCTAATTCGCCCATTGAACTGGGAGGCTCAGGCTACGTCTGTCCCAGGGTTCAAAGGATCTCTTTATTTCTAGCTTCAAACTTGCAAATTGTCCTTTATTCAAAATGGCCACAACCTCCTGTTACTGTAATGGGACTAAAGCCAAACAGCCCTCAGACAATGTGGCAGCCAGACATGCTGGGCCTGTGGAAGCAGGACTGACCCTAGTGAAGCCGCCCATCGATTGCCAGTCTTCAGTGTGATTGCCGCCAGGCTGTCCACAGGGAAGGTCGCTCCCATTCTACAGCAGAGGGCTGGACAGGAAGCTAGGAAGAGAGGCGAACATGGCACACAGGAGGGAGGCTTCAACAACAGACTGACAGGGAGCAGGGGAAGATGGGGAGAAAGGGATATGAAGAGGTAAGAAAATACAGGAGCAGGTGGATTTAGGGAAGTGCTTGGGGAAAAGAGACTGGGGGGGCATGAAAGGAGACAAAATCTTTAAACCGTGATCTGAGGAGTTTAATATCGCAGTCAGAGGTCAGGGGTCTCTGACAGGAGTGGGTGGGTGAGGCTCTGTGGCCTGCGTTGTGCAGGAGGTCAGACTAGATGGTCATATTGGTTCTTTCTGACCTCAGAGTCTGTGAGACTGTAAGTGGGGAGGGAGCAGACTAGATGGTGACTGGAGAGGGACTGGCTAATGCTCAGTGCAGGCAGCACCTCACCTGTGAGCAATGCTGTGTCTCTCTCAGTGCTGAGGTGTCTGTTTGCTGTTATGCTGTTTGCTGTTATGCTGCTGTCTCTGCTAGTAGGAAGTGAAGTCCCTGCCTGTGTGTGCCCGAATGGGTATTTGCAGTGTCCGAATAAACCCTCTGAGTCAGATAACAGAGTATAACCACTGGTGACAGCAGCTTTAAGGTGGCAAAATCACTTTTGCGTCAGATGAAATGTACTGGACACTAAGATGAGACTGGAAGCTGTGAGCATTTGACAAGCTTTGGGCTCTTGCCCTGTGTGAATGAGTGGTCTGCTGAGCAAGCAGCATAGACCTGGCAGCGTTTCTGGATGGCGACACCAAAGCATTTTACCAGCAGCTTCTCAGTGTGAGTCCTGGATCTTACAGACTGTTACACAAACACTGAAATAGCAGAAGGCCAAATCAAAAGCTGGGAATCCACACCCTTGTAATGCATTAGGCTGGATGCCATCAATTAACTCTGATCACCTTAGCAAGGGGCTGCAGGAAGGCATCTAATCCATGCTCTGAGAGCAGTAGGGGTTTTGCAAAGGATGTCAGGATATAGGCCAGTTTGAGAGTTTAAAAATGCACATAAAGCTCCATGATTCCCAACCAGTACAGAAGGGCTATCTAGCAGTCCATCATCCCCTCTTCCAGAAAGTAAAAAACTTTTTGCAGGACCTATTAACTGTGGATGGGTCATTAAGTCCAGATCTCAATATTCTTCACTCATTTTCTGTGTGTGGAAGAAGGATGGCAGTTTACGACTCTGTATTGACTGAATCAAGAGATAGTGCCAGACTGTCAGCCCCCTCTCATACATACATAGGAACATAAGAATGGTCATACTGGGTCAGACCAATGGTCCATCTAGCCCAGTATCCTGTCTTCTGCCAGTGGCCAATGCCAGGTGCTTCAGAGAGAATGAATAGAACAAGTGATCATCAAGCGACTCATCCCATCAGCAATTCCCAGCCTCTGGCAAACAGCAATCCCTGCCTATCCTGGGTAATAGCCATTGATGGACCTATCCTCCGTGAACTTATGTACTTCTTTTTTGAACTCCATTATAGTCTTGGCCTTCACAACATCCTCTGGCAAGGAGTTCCACAGGTTGACCGTGTGTTGTGTAAAGAAATGCTTCCTCTTGTTCATTTTAAACCTGCTGCCTAATTTCATTTGGTGACTCCTGTTCTTGTGTAATGAGAAGGAGTAAATAACACTTCCTTATTTATTTTCTCCACACCCATCATGATTTTATAGATCTCTGTCATATCCCTCTTTAGTCATCTCTTTTCCTAGCTAAAAAGTCCCAGTCTTATTATTCTCTCCTTACATGGAAGCTTTTTCATACCCCTAATCATTTTAGTTCCTTTTTCTGTACCTTTTCCAATTCCAATATATCTCTTTTGAGACGGGGCGACCAGATCTGCACACAGTATTCACGATGTGGGCGTACCACGGATATATAAACAGGCAATGTGATATTTTCTGTCTTATTATCTAGCCCTTTCCTAATGATTCCCAACATTCTCTTAGCTTTTTTGACTGCCGCTGCACAGTGAGTGGATGTTTTCAGAGAAGTTGAACTATCCACAATGATTCCAAGATCTCTTTCTTGAGTGGTAACATCTAATTTAGGTACAGAAAACAGGGGACCCCAGTTATTAGGAAGAGATAGGTAGTCGTAATGGTGGATTTAGTTATCAGAAGTATAGATAGTTGTGTTTGTTATGACTAGGAGAATCACATAGTGAATTGTCAACCAGGTGCAAAGGTTGTCGACCTTTTCAGAAATCTCGACCGACTTATGAGCACTGCTAGGAAGGAGCCAGTGGTAGTGATACACATAGGTACCAGTGACATAGAGAATATTTATATTCTGTATATGAGCTGGAAGAAAACATAAAATCATCACTGATAAAGTTTGCAAATGACACAAAACTTGGGGGAATGGCAAATAATGAAGAGGACAGGTCATGGATACAGTGATCGGGATCGCTTGGTAACTGACGATTAGACTTTTTCACCAATCAGTCCCTAGAAGTTAAGGAACTGTTCCTCTTCCCTGTTCTATTGACACATGTTGCCTGTGAAGAAGGAAGTGTGCATTTCTCAACTTAATCTAGAAAAGAAGCGGTAAATATTTCCTCTTAGCCCAACCTATCGTCAGAGGTGTTTCTTCTTGACAAAGCCCAGATCAAACTCTGTCAGTGCCCGCCCTGAGATCAGTGCGGCTGCTATAAAAGACCAGATCACGGAGCTACCTTTATCAGCTGAGCGGAGATAGCAGGTGAGTTGCTGTGACATTTTACTGTCTTTTTTATGGCTTTGATATTGCTACTAAAATAAGCAAACTGTTTCTGAGGGAGGACATGAAAAGCTGGGTGTGTGGTAAGGAGGAGTGGGCTATAGGAGTCCTTGCCCTCCTTTCTTTCTTTTGGGTGAGGGAAACTGATTAAAAGAAGGAGTCCCCTCTCCCACCCTTTCCCATGTTCCAACCCCATCCCTTTCAGGAGGAAACACTGGGATATGTTATAGTAAAGGGCTGTGAGGAATAGAAAACACTAGTTGCTTTAGAGGAAAGTGCAAGAATCTTTCCATTATACAAATGGGGGCTAACCTCCCACCTCGCTGTGTTAGGACCCTTCATAATTTCTTTTACTTAGAGATTGATTTAAACCTTGAAACAGGACGTTCAATGGGTCTTCTAAAATGTATTGTAGCACTGACTATTCTAACTGTGGATGTTCTTTTATCCATACAACTCTCCAGTCCCTTTTTGAATCTCACTAAATTATTGCCCTCTGTGACATCCTGCAGCAGTGAGTTCCACAGTCTAATTACACACTGTGCAAAAAAGCATTTCTTTTTACGCCAGTCTGGAATTTTCCCCCTTTTAATTTCCTTGTATTTCTTGTGTTGTGACAGGCAGAATAGAAGCCCCTGATTTCCCTTCTCTAGGCAGCTCGTTATTACAGATGGAACTAGTGGTGCCACCTGTATTTAAGTTTGCCCAACACGTCCCATTATAAGACCCAGTTTTAGCTGCTTACTACCTCGCCACACTTTAACTTTTTGGCTGAAATTTTCCTTGCTGGGTGTCCGTCAGTTTCAGAAAAAAATGGTTCATCCATTCCTCAGAATGAGATTAGGGAAAAATCAATTTTGCCCTGTTAAAAATAGTCGTACAGTTATTTAATTGAGAAGATCTAGCACTTCCATGCTTTGGATGCTATGTTCTCTGAGAAACCAGATCCTACATATCACAAAATTGGACACCAAAAATTAGTGGATTCTTTTGATTTAAATTCTCTGTGCTTCAGTTCACCCTCTGTAAAATGGGGATAATACCCCCTCAGATCACAGGGTGTTGTGAAACTAAATCAGTTAATTGTGAAGTTCTCAGAAACTATAGTGATAAGCAGCATGCAAAATCTCAGAAGGAAATTAATATTAGTGTTTTCTGAGCAGGGTTTGAACAGTGTGCAGTACATAAGGTCTGGGGCCACACCCTGGACAGTGAGAGTAAGGCAAAAGACAAAATGTTGAATAACTGTTTTTTTCACTAAACATTGTCTGTCCTGTGCCAGGAATAAGGCAGAGGCCCTGTAGACAAAAGTAGAAGGTATCACAATGCATAAGCAAAAGAGGGTCCAAGGTTGTCTGGGCAACCTTAATTCTGGCATTTCCTAACTTTTGAAGGGTTGATTTTGCTACCTGAACACTGCTCTTTTAATGTAGATTGTGTACGGAATTGTGTCTTTTTTATCATGTCCCCTATTATTCATTTTCTCCTTCTCTTCGCCCCCTTCCAGTCAGGCTTGTCCCTTCCTATATTCCTTTACTGTCTCTTAAAGAGCTGCATTTATGCCCACCCCTAATTTACCCCAACTCATCCCAACCTTCCTCCACCCAGCTCAGCATCCTTTGATCCTTTCCAACCCAATGCCTTCCACTGAAAATCCACTCCAGGCTCAAGCCCTAGATTGAGAACTTCTCCTGCCTGGCTTCCCCCAACCTCAGAACCCTCCCTCCTGTCCTGCCCCGCTCCAGTTTGACAAGCCTTTCAGATGCAGGCTCCCCAAACAGCCTCAGGCACAGACCCCTCCTCTGCTCAGAACTCCACCCACCTGAACCCCCAGCACTAGAAAACCCCTTCCTGCCAAATTTCCCAGTCTCCAGAGCACTGAACTCTTGCCTCTCCATCTGACCCCCAATCTCCCAAGTCAGACATCCCCCTCCCAGGTCAGAAACTCAGGATTGCCAACCTCAAGCATTCTAAAATCATGAGACAGGCTCAAAAATATCTCCAGATCAGGGAAAAAATCATGAGATTTTTGTATTTAAAAAAAAGGCAGTTTTAAAAATGTGTTGTCTGGTTTCTAGCCTTTAGGATGCACTCCCCATTTCAGTCTTTTCTCTGAGTCATAGAATGGACCACTGGATCACGTCTGGCCTACTGTACCTCACAGGGTAGTAATCCCCACCCAGATACCCCTGTACTGAGCCCAGAAACGGGGGATGGACTAAAGTCTCAGGAGCCATAGGCAGAGAACAGGAAAGACCAAGGTGCACCAGTGCCTGAGGTTCCTGCAATGGCAGGGAACTGATCTGGTGAAATATGCCCAGATGATCTTACCAAGCCTTCATGCTGCAGAGGAAGGGAAAAAACAAAAGCAAAATAAAAAGTTACTGACAGTCTGATCTGCGGGCAAAATCCTCCACCTCCCCAATCTTAGTCTCACCTGCAAACTTCATCAGCAGCGAGTCCATGTTTCCATCCAGAACACTGATACAAATACTCAGTAAACAGAGCTGTGGATGTTGATCTTTTTCACTGGGTGGATGAGATCTGCGACTCCTTTACCTCCGTTCATTATTGCTCCTAACCCAGGTGTGTTTGTGTTTCTCTCCAGGGATGAAGTCAGGGATCCCCCTCTTTGGATTCTTGCTGGCCCTGAGCCTGTGCCAAGCATCTGGATCTTCCTTAAATGGTACGGTCCCCTTTTTCCTGCTGCTGTTGCTCTGCTTTAGGGGTATAATGCTTTGTGGTTGGCTCCAAAGTCAAAACTCACTGTGGGCCCTCACCCAGTCTATATAAGTTTGTCGTGTCCCCTCCTGCCTCACCCACACAAAATAAAACATCTGCCTCGGAAGCTTACATTTGCTATGAATAGCCAAGGACTTCAGAGTTCCTAATCATTATCCCCGTTTTACAGATGGGAAAATTGAGGCACAGAAAGGGTAGATGCCTTGCTCCAGAACACAAAGAAAGTCACACACAATAGAGCCAAGAACAGAACCCAGGTCTCCTAATGGCCTGTCCACTAGTGTCCTAGTCACTGAGCCATGCTGACTCACCGGTGTCCTCTACAGTGAAACACAACGGATTTGCAATATAATAAAAAAAAAGGCTCCTCTTGTTAAATGGGTTGCTTTTGCAGCCATGTCATATCTCACACCCTCCTTCAGGTTTTCCTGTTGGCATTCTTTTGGGAAAGATTTGGCAAAAACAGTGCAGCTGGTTTTTTTTACAATAAATAAATTACTCATTCCAGGCTTGTTCTCTTGCAAAATTTCAGTTCTCAACCCAAGGAGGCACTAGAACTCTTCAAGGAAATGACTGGAAAAAGAGTTGGCAAAGCTACCTATTTTTCCTTTAGTCTCATTCATAAAAAAGAGCCGAACTGTTTTGCTTCAACTTGCCAGAAATACTTTGCCTGAGGCACAAAGCACTCCTGGGACGTTTCAGCCCTTGAAAGATTTAAGGTTGGCCAAGTTATAACAACGGAAAACAGGCGTTATAGTGGGAAGTGCTGGGCAACATCAATAACAAGGGTCACCACCAATGCCCCCTATAATTAGTCCTCAGCCATAAAGATTTATGTTTATAAGTGTTTACACACTGAAAATATGAATTGACTCTTGCCAGGATTAAAAACTCTAAAGCTGGCTGTGTGACTGGCTGTGAAAATTGCTCAGTAAATCCTGGGGGGACGTACAGACTCTGCATATAGCTTTGATTCAAATTATTTCAGCACATAAAATATTATGAATTAAAAAGCCTCAACTCACTTCTTCCTCAGATAAGTAAGAGTACTGAGTCAGCAAGTCATAACAACCACAACATCATCGGGTGTAATAGCCAATGGCCAAAACCATCACAGTGATGTTAAATACCAAAAGCAGGTATTCAATACAACGAGGAAGCTCTTCAAAAAATGCAACACCCTTAGGTTTGGCTACTTAAGAAAACAGTAGTACTATTATGCAAACTGCTGAGCAAAAAGGAAACCAGGAAGAGCAAAGTAAATGGCATGGTTCAAGAGGCTATCTGAAGCCAGATAAAAATTAACCAGAACATGTGCTACAGCAGTCATTACAAATGAGGGAAAGGAGGAGGGGTAAAATGAATTTTATAGATTAAAGAGTTGAAGGCATAAACACAACAAGAAATTCTCTATCAGAAGCAGCCAGTCACAAGCAGAGTGCCCCAGGGGTCAGTGCTGGGACTGGTTTTGTTCAGCATCTTCATTAATGATCTGGAGGATGGAGTGGATTGCACCCTCAGCAAGTTTGCAGATGACACTAAGCTGGGGGGAGTGGTAGATACACTGGAAGGTAAGGACAGGATACAGAGTGACCTAGATAAATTAGAGAACTGGGCCAAAAAAGTCCAGTGAGGTTCAACAAGAACAAGTGCAGAGTCCTGCACTTAGGATGGAAGAATCCCATGCACAGCTACAGACTGGGGACTGACAGGCTAGGCAGCAGTTCTGCAGAAAAGGACCTGGGGTTACAGTGGACAAGAAGCTGGATATGAGTCAGCAGTGTGTCCTTCTTGCCATGAAGGCTAATAGCATATTGGGCTGCATTAGTAGGAGCATTGCCAGCAGATCGTGGGAAGTGATTATTCCCCTCTATTCAGCACTGGTGAGGCCACATTTAGAGTATTGTGTCCAGTTTTGGGCCTCCCACTACGGGAAGGATGTGGACAAATTGGAAAGAGTCCAGCAGAGGGCAACAAAAATGATTAGGGGGCTGGAGCACAAGACTTATGAGGAGAGGCTGAGGGAACTAGGCTTGTTTATTCTGCAGAAGAGAAGAATGGGGGGGATTTGATAGCAGCCTTTAACTACCTTAAGGGTGGGGGGGCGGTTCCAGGGAGGATGGAGTTAGGCTGTTCTCAATGGTAGCAGGTGACAGAAGAAGGAGCAATGGTCTCAAGTTGCAGTGGGGGAGGTTTAGGTTGAATATTAGGAAAATATATTTTTCAGTAGGAGGGTGGTGAAGCACTGGAATGGGTTTCCATCTCCATCCTTAGAGGATTTTAAGGTGTGGTTTGACAAAGCCCTGGCTGGGATGGTTTAGTTGGGGTAGGTCCTGCTTTGAGCAAGGGGGTAGACCAGATGATCTCCTGAGGTCCCTTCCAACCCTCATATTCTATGATTCTGATAAGTTCCTACCTATTTAGGTCCTTCGTAGAACACATCCTGGTCCTCTCGAGGAACTGGAGAGACAAGAGCTCTATGATTCATAGATTATAAAGCCAGATTATTTAGATAATTTATTCTGGCTTCCTCTCTATGAACAGGCCATTCAATTTCACTTAGTTACCCTCGAGTTTAACTTCATTTCATGTCTCCCTTTCTTTAGAGCTTTGAACCTTTCTTGTGCTATGGATCTATTATATATACCCGGCAGCCATTCAAAATAAACATTCAGATTCTCAATCAAAACTCAGGCTTGGCTTTAAGTGTCTAAAGGTTAATCCAGCAAATTCAATGCCGGATGGAGAAGAAATGTGCTCCTTTCACTTTGGGGCGGTGCTGTGAGCTGGTGGGAAAGAGTTATCTTCATCTCCTGCTCTTTACTCTCTTTGGACTAGATATCTTGGAGATGCTGCCAGACCGATTCTTTCTGAGAAGCACGGATGAAGCCAAGGAGATGGTGGATGCTGCATACAAGTATGAACGTAACAGGTGAGTTCTCATTGTGTTATCCTTACTAGGGGCACAACTTTACCCAAAAAATGGGGAAAAATCATTATTTGGGGAGTTTTCCTTTTGTTCAAATATTTATTCTATATGGAGCCATCAGAGTTCCGGGCTTCAGAACCTTTTTCCTTGCATGGATTTCACTCATGCACTAATCTCTTCCCTCCACAATGGCATGGACCATCTCCTCTCCCATTTGGGATTACACAGTACTGCTATGGCAACTACAGCAATTGCTTACAATGCAAAAAGAGATTAGGAAAGTACCCATATTTTAGCTTCTTTCAATATAGATCAGCCTGTGGAAATAAGGAGATCCAGCACTACATGACCAGCCAGCTCTGTGAGGATCACCAGCAGCCAGGGACCAGGATTTGCCACTGTCACTACAGTGATTCTGTAGGGAAGAGTTTAGCTTGTTTCTAGTCTCAATATCAACTCTGTTCAACCATTCTGGAAAATAGGAAACATCTATGGGAAACATGGCACGTTTGGTCTGTAGCAGGGTAGGATTTTGGAGGGAAGCTTGAAATTATTGGACAAAGCGCTTCTCAGAGATCACATTGGACTGTCTAAAATGAGGTGTAATTCCCTTTTGGAAAGTCTACTTTTTTTGTGAAGTCCTATTTAAAAGTGATTTGGGGTTAAGACCCTCCTTATATTAAATAAACAAACAAGCAAAGACACACGTTCCTGGACTTCTTTCTGTGAAAATATTCTGACTGACTATGCATAGTCATTGGGCCAGGGAAAAAGAGTAATGACACTAAGCCTGGAGCACACTCACCTGGGAGACCCAAAGTCATGTTCAGACAAAAGGGGAATTGAACCGTGTCTCCCACAGCGTAGCTGAGAGCCCTAGCCACAGGGCTAATGGTTAAAAGGGAGGCTTCCTCCTTCTGCTCCCCCCATCCAGCCATTCTGTGAGGCTTGTCATGCTTTGCTTTTGTTAAAATGCCTAAAACTAAGATGAAAAATTTCAAGTCAGGTCAAAATAAAACATTTTGTTTCCACATTTCTGAAACATCTACATTTTTAGGTCAACATTATTTGATAAACTCGATACAAATTCACAAATTGATTTGTCGACTGAAACTGCATTTTTTTGGTGAATAAACTAGCCTTTTTTGCCCGGCTCTAGTATTGATTATGCTATTCATCCTAAAAGATGGTGTTAACTCTGGTGCCTAATTTTGACAATTTGAATATCAATCTGGTTATTCCAATATTATTAATTTTTGCAGAAATATCTAGTTGATATATTTATCTGCTCTGGCTAGACAGTCAGCTCATTTGCAAGTATGGAATAAGGTGGACAGTGCTGCACATTTAAACAGGTGTTGGTTTAGTGATGTAAGCATCATGTCCAAACAGAGAGGTAATGTCCGGAATAGAGTTCCTCCCGGATGCTTCTTTGTTCCTGGTCATGAAGATTGCATTACTTGCTACAGTTGCTTTATTCCACATGTGGCTGGCAATGAGACTCTTCATTCCTCTCCCACTATCATACATGCTACCACTATCACCAGATCAGATTACTGTAGCTTCCTGGAGCTGAAGGTGAAAGTGACATATAAACTCCAACTTCTATGACACTTCGCCACCTGCCTTTCATGCTATTTCAGGTATGTTTAGTCTAGTGAGTCTCAAACTTTTTGACTCGAGGGCCACAGATATCATTTTACAACCTTGAAGGGCCACCAGTCTTCACCAGCAGCCCCCTCACTGTAGTCAGAGGGAAGGAGTTCAGCGAGGAGGCCTCCCGTCCCCTGGCTGCAGCAGGGAAACTGTATAGGAAACTGCATGCATCCTGTAGCCCCATGTGTGCCACCCGGGTCCATAGGCAGTGGCTCACTTCTGCAGTCAGGGGGATGGAGATCAGTGCTCTCCTCCCTCTGGCTCCCGCGGGGATCCCAGCACCTATGGACCCAGGCTGAGTGTTTGCCATGTGTCCTACTATAGCCAGGAGGAGGAGAGCGCTGATCTCCCATCCCCTTGTCTTGTAGCCCCGTGGCAATGCCCTTTGGCAGCCAGCAGGAGGGGAGCAGTAGGCCACTTTGAAAGACCCCGCGGGCTACTTTTGGCCCGTGGACCATGGGATGGACACCACTGGTCTAGTCCCAGCCAGCAGCAGAATTCTAACCCAGGGCATTTTTTAAACAGAAAGTTAGATGATCTTCTCACAAGTAAGTGACACTGTTGATGAGCTCTGTGAAATGCTGCTCTTTATTTCCACCCGTTAGGCTCTGGCTTCTGGTCATGGATGTTGACAGGCTTTCCAGGCCTTTATCACCTCTGGAATGGAGCACTGAAACACACACTACAACTACGCTAACTGAATGGACTTGACTTATACCTAACTTCCCCATTGTTGTTCCTTATGCTTAGATGTATATATAGACCCCCTATCTGATTTCTGTTTCTTGCATCTGACGAAGTGGGTTACAGCCCACGAAAGCTTATGCCTTCAGAAATTAAATTTGTTAGTCTTTAAAGCGCTACAGGACTCCCGTTGTTTACACTACATACAATTACTTCAAATTTCAGCAGATACAGAATTCAGCTGCCCATTTAGACAGTGGTGCTTCCCATGGGGCACACATGACATGTCTGCTCCTGTGTCTGCACGAGCGCCACATTCATTTCAAGGAGAAATTCAAGAAGCTGCTTTGACTTGCTAAGCTCTAGGGGTATGTCTACACTGTGATCAAACACATGTGGCACTGAGTCTCAGAGTTCAGGTCAGCTGACTTGGGCTCAAGAGACTCAGGCAGTGGGGCTTAAAATAGCAGTGTAGACATTAGGGCTGACACTGGCGCACAGGATCTCAGACCTTCCCCACTAGCAGGGTCTCAGAAGAGAGGCCTGAACATCTACTCAGCTATTTTTAGCCCCGCAGCCCAAGCACCATGAATCATTGATCACAGAATCATAGAAGATGAGGGTTGGGAAGGACCTCAGGAGGTATCTAGTCCAACCCCCTGCTCAAAGCAGGACCAACCTCAGCTAAATCATCCCAGCCAGGGCTTTGCCAAGCCGGGTCTTAAAAACCCCTAAAGATGGAGATTCCACCACCTGCCTACATAACCCATTCCAGTGCTTCACCACCTTCCTAGTGAAAAAGTTTTTCCTAACATCCAACCTAGACCTTCCTCACTCAACTTGAGACCATTGCTCCTAGTTCTGTCATCTGCCACCTTTGAGAACAGCCTCTCGCCATTCTCTTTGGAACCCTCCTTGAGGTAGTTGAAGGCTGCTATCAAATCCCTCCTCACTCTTCTCTTCTGCAGACTAAATCAGCTCATTTCCCTCAGCCTCTCCTCATAAGTCATGTGCCCCAGCCCCCTAATTATTTTTGTTATCCTCCGCTGGACTCTCTCCAACTTGTCCAAATCCTTCCTGTAGTGGAGGCCCCAACACTGGACACAATTCTCCAAATGTGGCCTCACTAGTGCCAAAAAGAGGGGAATAATCACATCTCTCAATCTGCTGGCAATGCTCCTATTCATGTAGCCCAGTATGCTATTAGCCTTCATGGCAACAAGGACACACTGCTGACTGATATCCAGCTTTTTGTCCACTGGCACCCCCAGGTCCTTATCTGCAGAACTGCTGCTTAGCAAGTTGGTCCCCAGTCTCTAGCAGTGCTTGGCATTCTTCCCACTTCAGGGGTCCTTTTTTTTCCAGAGCAAAGGAGGCCTTGAAGCACAAGGACATCAGCCCCTCAGATATCCTGAAACATTTAAAGGAGCCAGTGGCAGGAACCAGGTCTGCAATCCGAGCTGCCGATTACATGGAAACCACCCTGAACCTTCTGAAGAAGAAGCTGCTTTGGATTACGAAAGGAAAGTTTAATATCACAGGTACTGTGCACATAAGCCTGTAAATAGCTGATTAGCAGCAAATCTGTCAATGGCAGGACAGTCCAGTAGTAGTTCTTCTCCAGGCCAATATTCCCAGTATCCAAACTACTGATGAGCCAGATGCAGTATGAAACACCATTATAACAAAATATGTTCAGTGCTGGCGCAATCACAAATCCTGGGAATGGAAGCCACCACTTAGCTCATCTAGTCCACCTTCCCATCAGGACTGTTCCCAGCTATGGCATATGGATATGTGCTAGTTCAATCTCCAGTCTAGGATTAAGTGTCCCAGATGTTACAGCTCCCACCATTTCCATTGTCTGCCTAGCTCCTCCTGTCAGGAAGTTAGTCCCTACTGCCCACTGGCTGGATTTGCTGCTCTTCTCTAAAGTCCCTTCTGTCTTACTCCAGTTCTGTGATAATTTGCCAGTGCAGGACAGCAAACTGAAATTTGCAGGGAGTTCTACTTAGAAACAAACAACTTGGTGGGGCCTCTTGATTCTGGACTCTCAGCGTCCCTGTTATTTCTTCTTGCCAAGTTTGCAACACCTCCCATATTAGTATTATGTTCTCTCCCAACTTCCCTACCTCCCCTCCCTTCCCCTCCTGCTCCACCCCGCTTTAAATTCTCCCATTGCTTCATCCCTACCTAGTCCCTGCAACCTAGCCTCAGACTATGTCACCATAGTCACTGAAAACACCATATATTTCAAAACCCCAAAATGAACTTCATCTCATCAGTATTTGAATCAAGCAGGTGTGCTTAACGTAGGGATTTTGCCATCAGCCTTTTTGAATCAGTCCTAGTATTCAGATGCTCCAAAACTGCTGAGAGATGAAGGTTGCAAACAAAATGATTCCTAGAACATGAAGTGCTGAGTGTGTTTCTGTCCGTGAAGCTGGCATTTATTCTGCAGGAAAGCTCATGTATTCTATTGGTATAAACTAGAAAGAGTTTTTAAATGATGTACTATTTGTCTGTAGAGCTTTCCTGCTGGGGAAGCCGTGAAATGGAAATGTTGGAGACTGCTCCAGAAATTATGACAGAAATGGCTTCACTCTGACTGGCTTCTCTTGCAGATGTACTAAGTAGGAAACAGAAGGAGATTATTTCTAAGGCAACCGGTTGCGACTATCAGATTCGTTCCATTCAGTGCCCAAAGAACAGCATTTACCGGACCATTACTGGAGAATGCAACAACAGGTAAAGGACTGATTTTTCAGGTGCAGTAGAGGGTCTCAAGCCTATATCGTGTTCAGTATAGACATCTTAAAGTTGTCGGTATAATACCATCCCACCAAGCAGAGAAAAGTGTACTATCAGTTATTTGTAATGCGATAACCTGGAGGGGCCTGTTGTGGGTCATCACTAGGTGCTGCACAGACACACAAAGAGACTCGAACCTGGAGTAGTGCAGCAGGCTTCGCTCAGGGGCCTAGTGATCAAACTGTCTCTGAACCTTGAGGCTGGCCTTCCAGGCAGTCCTGGGTCATGCCACCATTCGTCACCCCTCAGAATCCTTCAGGATCTCTCAGGAGGCCGGGGGAACAGGGAAGGATGGGGGACCCAGGCCCTCCCTCTCCACTGAATCCCAGGTCAGAACCCAAGGGCGAGGGGTGAGGGGTGGCTCAGTCCCTTCTGACTGCCATTCCAGATCAGCCTCCCTTGGGCCACTTCCTGCCTTCCTTTTTCCCTTCAGCTTGGGGCATAGCCCCAGTCTTCTGCTCACACAGTGCTGGTAATTCAGGGCTTCGGCTGGAGTGAGCAGGGATACTGCCCAGCTCACCCTTGGAATCCAGCTGTCCCCTCTTAGACAGAGGAACGGGGTTCCAGACACATCTTACTCACCGTCCCTGTCCTTCCCCTGTAGATTGCTCTGCCTCAGTGGCTGCAGCCTTTCTGCCTTCTTGTGGCCAATGTCTCCTCTACTAGCCCCTCTGCCAGACTGCCAGACCTCCCTTTTAAGCAGGTCTTCTACAGGGAGCATGGCTAGCAGCTATTGAGGAGCACGGCCTTCTGGGTCCAATACTGCTTTTACCATCGTGTGAGGTCTGTAAACCCCATCACAAGGAGTCTTGGAATTTCTTTAAGTCAAAGGTGCAAGTGATCTGGAATTTGTATTCCACGTGAAGGGGAAAACTTGTAGGGAAGAGCTCCACATTTAACGGGGTGAATAATCACCCCAAAGTGATACTAGAACTAAGATGACAGTGTACAAGGAATCATAGAAATGTAAGGCTGGAAGGGACCTTAAGAGGTCATTTAGTTCATCCCCTCTGTGCTGGAGCAGGACCAAATAAATGTGGACCGTCCTTGACAGGGGTTTGTCCAACCTGTTCTTAAAATCCTTAGAGCCAGGATCCTTAATCCTAAATCCTTAAAATTTAGGGCCAGATTTTCAAAGGTCTTTAGGCATCTAAAGATGCAGATAGGCGCCTAGCGGGACTTCCCAAAGTACCTAGGTGCCTAATGCTCATTGAGAAAATCCCACTAGGTGCCTATCTGCATCTTTAGGGATCTGGCCCCTAATGACAGATGTAGCTGTCAGGATTAGCACCCAGCTGGCACTGTGCTCTAACTACTCTATATCATGGACAAATATCTTTATCTCACACAGGAGTTTTTTCTCATGAAAATGTCCTGAGCATTCGGCAGTTTTGTATATTGTAAAAATGTACATCTCTGTGTTCAGTGGTGCCATGTTCATTTCACATACACTGCATGATGTCAGTGGGAGTTGGGGTCCAGAGTTTCAAAGGATTTAGGTGCCTGATGATGCAGATAGGTGCCCAGTGGGATTTTCAAAGGTGTCTAGGCACCTAAGTCCCCTTGGATGCTCTACATCTCTGGCTCCCGGAGCTGTGGGGTAGGTGAGGAGGAAAAGCATAGGGCCTCACCTGCAGCCAGGCTGGACAGCTCTTGTCAATTTCACAGGCTGCCAGGAATCCAAACATTCTCCTTTCAGTTCTCCCAAAAAATAATTTTTCTTTCACTCGCTTCCCATGAAAAATGTCACGTTTTTGATGTTTTGTCTTGGGTGGAAATGAAAATGTTTCTAAAAGACAATTCTTTCCCTGGGAATGGAGTCCCATTTTCCAGTCAGCTCTAATTGTGAAGTTAGGTATGTTGAAGATTGTGAGGCACTCGTTCTGCAGTGATGGAGGCCATATCAGCAGATCGGATTTAAATGCTGAATTACAAATGTGAGTGTAACAACAACATGAGGATTCATCCTTTTACCTCAGTATTAACCATAGCCTGCACTAACAGACCGTGAGTCTTTGCCTCGGAGGTTGTCTGCCCAGATTATAGCTATTGCCTCTTAATCTGAAAATGATTCCTTTGTATCGTTATAGCAATTTGACTTGATTCCAGGTTGAAAAAGAAACTCTGCTTCCCTGCAGGGTGTATAATTTCTGAAACATTTTAGTTGTTTGTTTTCTTCCCAATGTTACAGGAAGCATTCTTATTTTGGAGCTTCCAATCGTGGATATGCCCGATTGCTCCCGGCAGAGTATGAGGATGGAGTGTCTCTTCCCAAAGGATTAATTGATGGGAAACCCTACAATGGATTTCCGCTTCCACTGGTATGAGACTGTGAGGTCATTTGATTCCTTGTCTAATCAAGGACTGCCATATTTCAGACCTCTCCATTGCTGGGGGGAAGTGCTCCCTGGGCAGAGGCCAGGCCAGGCTGCTTCACCATTTAAGTCTATTTTGAGGGAACAAGTGAGGCTTAACCTATACATATCATAGAATCATAGACGATTGGGGTTGGAAGGGATTATATTATATCAGATATATTATATTATATAATGTAGTTATAATAATTATAATAATAATAACAACAATAGCCTCACTCAGCCAATCCTTTGCCTAGATTAAACTCAAAGCTGTGTATCAGGAGTGGTGGGACTAGTTACTTGAGCGTTACTACTTTGGCCTAATAATGATGTGGCCAATCAGACTTTTATCGCTTTCACTTGTCTGAGATTGTAAAGGAAAAACACCTACCACCCCTGTCTCCATGCTCATTATAAGTGGCTCAATAGCAATGCCTAGCGTTCAGATCACCTAGTCCTATCATCTATTTTCAGCTGCTTATTATTTGTAACTATCTGGTCTTATTTTGTCTGTGCTGGTCTCTGAGTCAGACTGATTTTTTTTAAGGAAAAATGTAACAAAAACAGTGCAGCCTTTTCAATGAATAATGTTTGTGGAAAATGGCTAGTTTTGGCAATATAAAACATTTTTCTTCTTGCCTATTTTTAAAAAACGTATCCAGCGCCCCATGAGACGGGAATAGATTTGGCAGAGGTTATTGCTCAGGTAGCTGACCCAGACATGACCAACTTACATGCAGCAGAAAATCACCATTTGCATCTGAAAAGAAAAATGTTTAGATCCTTGCTCATTTTCGGAACAGTCCAACTGCACTGGACAAACTAGCAAGCTGCAGCATCCCTCCTGCACCGTATCATAGTCACACAACTCACACGCAGCTGGGGCACCAGGTGAGTCACAGGCAAAACAGATCTTCTTCTGCCATTTAGCACAGGTGAGGGAGCACTGGAGTGGGATCAATGAGACCATGACTTCTAGCTTCACTTATTCCATTTAGTGGCGTTAAGAATTATGTGCACTCGCCGGTATTTGTTATTAAGCCAGGCCTACCACCGACACGTTAGAGGCAGACTAATATCATTCCCCCACCTTTTGACAGATGCAGTAGCTGAGGATCAGAAAGACTGCAAACTATCAATCCTGGCAGGGCTGGAACAGAGCCTAGTTCTCTATTACTGCACGGCCGACTCTCACCCTCTTCACCACAGTGCCTCTAAGAGGGTGAAATTCACCACTGTGCAGAGGGTCAGCCCAAGCCCTGTGCATCAAGTAAGCCCTCAATGTAAGTACTTAAGTAGTGCACAGGCCTGGGCTTGCATTCTGCATGGGGTGAATTTCACCCAGAATAGGTATGTCAAATCTGCGCATCAGACATTGATGTTTGTAAGGCAGGGTTACCGCTGCAGAGCCACCTTCACAAAGTGCTTAGAGAGCCACTGATGCCTGAGAATTGTGCCAATGCATTGCATCACTAACAAACATTCTCATTCTCTTTCAAACAGTTTAAGCTCTTGCTTTTATACTCAGAGATTCTGGGTTCAAACCCCTCAGACTTCCTGACTGGGGTGTCCTCATGCAGCATTCTACTGATGTCGAGCAAATAGTGTAACCCACTGGCAACGTGTCTGTCGTGCCAGTCCAAAAGTCAGTCCTCATAGAGGACCTAGGAAGAGCTTTCGTAGCTTGAATGCATATCTCGCTCACCAACAGAAGTTGGTCTAATGAAAGATATTACCTCACCCACCTTGTTTCTCTCATATCCTGGGACTGACACAGCTCCAACAACCCTGCATACACATAAAGGATAACAGCCTAGTTCTCCTATGAGCTACTGGAGTGACTCTTTTAGCTGAAAAGGGCTATATTCAAAGCTTGCTGGTAACCCAAGCTCCTGGGTTACTAAAGTTGCACATGATGGAATTGTATTGTTTCCTCAGGTTCTTTACATTCTAGGGAAAACTATACCAAAAAATATTGTTAAAGGAAGGTTGCAAAGTCGAGCCCTCAAAAGTGAGGGAATACCAGACTGAACCCAGCACCCCCACTCCTTCTGGGTCATCCCGGTTCCACTGCCTCCCACTGCTCTGTGGAGAAGTCAAGAGGAGAGGTTCACATTCCCACAATGGCAGAAGAGTTTCTCTTTCTCATCGAGGGGAGAGATCCATCCACAGAGGGTGTCTTTCATGTGCAGATGTGGGGTGATTTCAATCTGGTGTCTACACACATGACTGAATACACTGAGGGAGCTGATTGGTTGAGTAAAGAAGTTCCATTTTAAGAGTCACTGTACAGAGTAAAACCACACTGTAAGACCTCATCACTACTATCTTTTTATACTGTGGTTGTGCCTAGGCCCCCAGTCATCAGTCAGGACCCCATTGTGCTAGGCATTGTGCAAACACAATCAAAAGAAAGTCCCTGCCTCAGAAATCTTCCAACCTTAATAAAAGATGAGACAAGAGGTGGACAGTCAGGGAAGCACAAAGGAACACCGGGCAACGTGATAGGTGGGTCTCAGCTCACCAGCTGCCTAAATACAATCTAGTTGGTTGTAGGCCGGATGGCAAAGGAGAGTTTTAACTAGGGGTTTGAAGGAAGAAGGGGAAATGGCTTGCAAGTGTTTACAGGGAGCTCTCCCCATGGTTGAATGGCAGCATGGGAGAAAGCAAAAGCTGCTTCTTTGACGATATTCAAGTGGGTGATGAAGTCTGCATCATTCACAGTTCATAGAACTTCATCACTGAAGTTCAAAAATTGACTCAGCATAACCAAGTTTTGTGTCAGATGATTTCTCCAGGTCTGTAGCAGGCTACCCCTAAAGTTACAGCACTTTCCCTCGGAGGTTAAACATGTTTACTACGTCTCATTCATAAATGCTTTTGTCTTGATTCTGTGCAGGTTCGAAAAGTGTCAAATAAAATAGTTCACACAGCCAATGAGAATGTCACCCAAGACCAGGAGCGCTCTCACTTCTTCATGCAGTGGGGTCAATGGGTTGACCACGATTTGGACTTAGCTCCTTTCACTACTACAAAAATCACCAATAAAGAAGTTCATTGTGAGACCAGTTGCACCTTTGAGCCACCCTGCTTCCCAATTAAGGTACCAGTACAGCCTTAACCCCTTCCTCCCTTGCAGGAGCAGCCACTGGGTTGTATAGCAGATAGTGTAGAAGGTTAGACCCAGATAGACTTTATGGTGAAAAAACTGAGAGATGAAAGATGTGAATTCTTCAAAGAGCCTAAAGTACTTATCACACTGTATATATGACAGGGGAGCTATAGTTAGGATGCCTAACACATTTCTGTTAGTGGGGATTGGTGTCCGCCCCGGCTGTATTGCCTAGTGGTGCGAGTCTGCAGCCACAACAGGTGGCTGGTGAAAGTCTAGGTGGTGTGCAGAAGGGGAACCCGGGTTCTCCCTGCTCCACTGGGGTTCCAGCCCAGGGTCCTGTGACTGACACATCAAACAAACAGCCTGGAGCTGACACCCCAAGCCTGCTCCCTGGGTCACTTCCTACCGCAGCCTCTGCCCCTCCAAAGTCACAGCAGAGTCCGTGTATGAACTCACTGAGTGGGGATTTCTCCCTGGCAATGATCCAAAGGCTCTTCTCCATATGTTGCAGCCCACCATTCTCGGTCGCCCCTGGACCCTTCGGCGGCTCGGCAGCTGGTCTGGTCCAAGCGGTGTGGAGCTCCTATAGCCTCTCTGCAGGAGTCAACAGCGTAGGACTGCTCCTTTCCTTTGTCCACCCTGGCTCAACGGGGCTGCTCCCTTTTGAGCTCTGCATCCATTGGGAGCATGCCCTGCAGGTGCAGCTGGACTGGGCCTTCTGGGCCCAGAGCTACGCCTTAACTCTTGGTTCCCCCGTCTGGGGCTTGTACACCCATCACAATTCCAGCATAAAACACTCTTGCAAGCTTCTCTGAGAAGCACTGCGAGCTCCATTGTTTGCAGCTGGCTTTTGAAATCCTACTTCAGGGTTTAAACTAATCTCTAACTATTAGGGTTTAGGATAAGACCTTCATGGGGGCAGATTATCTCATGACTGCTTACTGCGGGGTTTATGGCACCTTTCTCTGAATCATCTGCCACTGGACACTGTCACAGACAAGACACTGGAAGAGATGTACTATGGATCTGATCCACAATTCCTCTGTTGCTACATTAATATATAATTAGAATAGAGAATACATTTGGAACATTCATATATTCCAAGGCCAGAAGGGGTATTGTGATCATCTCGTTTGACCTCTTGTATAACACAGGCCATAGAGCTTCCCTAAAATAATTCCTGTTGAACTAGAGCAAATCTTTTTAAAAAATCCAATCTTGATCAACACTTTAAATTGGGAGTAATTCTCTTTTGTTTTCTACAGATTCCCCCTGATGATCCACGAATTCAGAGCCCAAATACTTGTATGCCTTTTATCCGTTCAGCTCCAGTGTGCAATACCAAAACATTTATACGAGAGCAGATCAATGCGATCACCTCATTCATGGATGCCAACATGGTGTATGGCAGTGAAGATCCTTTAGCTAGGGCTCTTAGGAATCAGACAAACCAGTTGGGTTTGATGGCTCTGAACCAGAACTTTACTGATGCAGGGTTGGGATTACTGCCCTTTGAGAACAATTCCCAAAGTCCCTGTTTACTCACAAACAAGACCATGAATATCCCCTGTTTTAAAGCAGGTAAGTGATGTGTCTGGAGCATGATTAATTTTCTGATGTGAGGTGCAGAGAAACTTAGCAGTGCCTGAGAGAAATATAATGAGACATCAGAAACTATTGTGGAAAAGTAAGTATTGTGTAAAAAAGAATGGAGGGAAACAATGAAAATCACAAAACTGAAAATTGAAACTGAAATGTTTTGGTTTCCAAAATCTAAATTGTCAGTTTAAGCCAAAAACATTTTTTTCCAGTTTAAAATGTCATTACAAAACTAAAGGAAAAGTTCTAGTCAAAAGGAAAATTCCCATAGAAAACCCACCATTTTTGGTCAAAAAATGTCAAGTGACCATGTAATCCAGCATTCCACTGTCCTCTGCCAGCTCCGTGCCACAACCGCAGGGGCTGGCAGGGGAACCAGGCCGACCCTCTACTCCAGGTTCCAGCTCTGGGGCCCTTTGGTCAGCAGCTGAGGCCTGCACTGCCCTACCTTGCTGCTTTTCCCCTGATCCTTTCCTATCTTCCTGGCTCCTCCCTCTCTGGATTTGCTAGCCTCACAATGCCCTTCTTTCAGGGAGTAACTATAGCCTACCGTTCTACAGCTTTTCCCCCACAGCCCTCTCTGTTGTCAGTTCCCTGGCTTATAAATGCCCCACCAGTTCCAGTACAGGTGAGCGTCTTCTAATTAAGGCTTCTCTCTCAGTCTCAATTCCTAATAGGTTAATTGGCCCATCTGGCCTTCATTAACCCCTTCAGGGTGAGTGTGGGGTACACACCCTTTCACAGTCACCAATTGTCTGTCACCTGGAGATTCGAGGCTGCATATCTCCTTTAGAACAAGTCATTGAACAAGGTCAGAAGGGACAACTGTCATCATGTAGAGTCTGACCTCCTGCATCACCCAGAATGTGCCTGAAATAATTACATTTCAACACAGCACCTGTTGTAGAAAAACATCCCATCTCAACTGAAAAATTGCCAGTGATGGAGCATCCGCCACAACCCTTGGTACATTATTCCAATGGCTAATTACCTTCACTGTTTAAAAACTGCCTTGTGTCCCGTCTGAATTAGTTTAGCTTAAACCTCCAGCCATCAGATCTAGTCTTTGTAAAGGACTGCTCAGTGCACAAGAAACACTCTTTGCTTAGGTACTGCAGGCTGGGAATGTGCTACTTTATTCTACTACATAACAAGCAGACTCAGCAGAAAACACACACTAACTGAACAGGAAGGAAGGAGACTGGCTCTAACCCATCATTCTCTGCGTAACCCACTTAGCTCCTTGATGACCCCATTAGTAAGTACTTCCCAGACATACCGAGACCAGGTTGGTGAGGTCATATCTTTTAATGGACCAACTTCTGTTGGTGAGAGAGACAAGCTTTTGAGCCACACAGAGCTCTTCTCCAGGTCTGGGAAAGGTACGCCGAGCGTCACAGCTAAATGCAAGGTGGAACAGATTGTTTAGCAACAGTAGTTTGCCTTGAATGGTCCCTTAGAATATTTGCGAATCGACACCGATGGACCAACTACAATGCATAGCGAAGGGGGCGGGCCCACTCACCTCATGTGAGTGCCCCGATCACCCAGGTGTGTCTGTACCTGCACTCTCTCTGCCTTGCCCTGCTTGCTGTCACCCTTGTTTGGCAGTTAATCTTCTCAGGCAGGCTTCCATGACCCAGCCCTGCGTCTGAGTCACACCCAGTCTGTAGGAACATGAATAGAACAGCCCCTTTCCGGGGTACAAGTCCAACTGGGCCTATCATGGCACCATTTGTACCATCTCTGTCTGTAGCCCTGTCCCCTGGCTCAGCTCTAGTTCAGTAGGGTCTGCCACAGCACAGTCGACTGGTATCATTAGCCTGCTTCCGGCTCTCAGTCAGTCTAACAGGGCCTATCACAGTACCCTGATTATCCTCAGCCCCCTCCCGGGGTAGCTGTCGATGGTCCCTGCTCTGTTATGGAGCCCCCTGAGCTCCCTCCTTAGTGACCCTTTGCTCTGTAGCGAGCCTTCCTGACCCCAGCTCTCCAGCTGAGCCATTAGTTCAGTTTGATCTCCTTCCAGGGGAAGTAACAAAGTTCAATTAAATGCTGCCCTCTTCGGGGTCACCTGCCCCTTGTCTGGGCCTGGTTAAACTCCCTTTTTTGGCTTGGGCCACTCCACCTGTGGCCGCTGGGAGGGACCTAGGCCCACCCACTACTCCGAGTCCCAACTCAGGGATCCTATAAGTAGCAGCCACCTACTGCTGCCCTTTAACTACACATTGCTGCGTCTCCCTGGGCCACTTCCCTTCCAAGTCCCAGCACCTTCAGCTTCACCCTTACCTCGGGGCGCTACCCAGCAGCATCTTTTAAATGGGCCTCCTGGGCTCTGATTGGCTGCTCCCTGCAGCCTCTCTAGTCAACCTGGAGGAACCACCTCTACTGCTCCCTTTTATGGAATGGGGTGGGAGCAAGGGTAGGACCATGAGGCCTCCAGCAGGGGGCCTCAAAGGGCCTGGTACGTCCCATAATACCCAGACATAGTCTTTTAAATAACCAGGGGTTTTTCTCTTTGCCACCAAGCCATGCCTCTCCTCAGCAACCAGGGCTGCCTCCAGGAGCAGAGATCCAGTCCTACCGCCCCCCCCCCCCCCCAAAGAATGCAGATTGTACCTGCAGGATGGGGGACTCTATCCTGGGACTCAGTGCTCCAAAAAAATTTAGGAGTCATGTTAGATAATCAGCTGAACTTAAGCAATCAGTGTAATGCTGTGGTCAAAAGAGCCAATATAATCCTTGGATGCATAAGCAAGGACATCTTGAGTAGGGGTAGAGAAGTTATTTTCCCTCTGTAATTGTCACTGATGTGACTGCACCTGAAATCCTGTGTCCAGTTCTGGTTTATGGATGCTGATAAACTGAAGAATGATGGTTATAAATTGAAAAAGATTCAGAGAAGAGCCACAAGAATGATTAAAGATTAGAAAACCTGCATTACAGTGATAGAGTCAAGGAGCTCAATCTATTTAGCTAAAGCAAGAGACAGTTTAGGGGTGGCTCAAGCACAGATTATAAGTACCTATATAGGGAGCAAATATTTGATATGGGCTCTTCATTCTAGCAGAGAAAGGTATAGCAAGAACCAACGTCTGGAAACAAACTAGACACATTCAGACTGGAAATAAAATGTAAATTTTTAACAGTGAGGGTAACCAGCAGTGGAACACTTTTACCAAAGGTGATAGTAGATTCTCCATCACTGACAATTTTTAAATCAAGATTACATGTTTTTCTAAACGATATGCCCTAGTTTAATCAGGAATTATTTGGGGGAAATGTTATGGCCCATGTTATATAAGAGGTCCGACTAGATGATCCCATGGTCTCTTCTGGCCTATGACTCTATGAATCAGCCTTCTGGTCCAGCAAATCTATGGGTCCCCCCATTTTGGGCATTCCTGTCAACACTACATCTTGTCCTGGCCTCAGCTCCCACAAGTGTCTTCATCCAAGGTCAAAGGTTCCAGTGCTTACATGTCACTTCACAAGCAGAGATGATTCTAATATCATCTTATGACCTGACCTTTGCTTACACAAACTTAAAAGACAAAGGTCTATTTTGCTCTGAGTTAGTACCTAGAATCCATATTGTCTGGTATAGTATGGTATAGACAAGATCCTTTGGGCCCAACTCTCTCTCTGGCATGAAAGTCATGGTTTTGTTTTTGAAAGGCTTGCTTCCTTTACACTTCCCTCTCCCTGCTGGGATGCATCAAGTCCAAATGAGTTATTCTCTTTCTTCCCATCAACATCTGGGCCAGGCTTACACCTGTCATCATTTGAGAAGTGGTTCTGTTTTTTAAAAGAAATCAAGCCTGCTTTGTTTCCAAATTCCCATTAATTATCTTCTTTTTCCCCTCTTTTGAAGTGTTTAAAATCTTCTGGAAGCTCCATAGAACTAGATTGTTCTGGTAATGGCAATCGATTGAGGGCAGCTCCACTGGCAGTCTGATGCCCTGCCCTATAGACTATCCGAGTCTCATAAGCCACTGAGGTCAAGGCCCAACACTGGCCAGTTGCCATGGCTAGCAACCATAGTCAGCATGCCCTTGGTTTCTTTGAAGAGTTCCACGAGTATTTTATGATCTGTCAGAATGGGAAGAGACTTCCCATACAGGTATTGATGGACATTTTTATTCCATAAATGATAGCTAGACTTTCTTTCACTGAGAATAACCCCATTTAGCTTCAGTCAATGATCTGGAGACATTCTTCAACTTCCGTCATGTTATATGACAAAACTGCCCCAACTCCATATGACGATGCATCACATATGGGATTAATTCTTTGCCCAGATCAAAATGAACAAGGAGATCTGAGTAGATTTTTAGATGCCTGAATCGCTCTCTCTTATCTCTTTCCCTAGTACCATTGGGGGGGCTCCTTCCTCAAGAATTGATGCAAGGGCTCCAGAAGGTCTCAAAAACCTGTGACGATCATTTAACATAGCCAATGTGCCATAGCTCAGTTGTGTTCTGGGGGACTGGAGCTTGTTCAGTTTCCCTGGTCTCGTCTGCCACAGGGTGAATCCCCTTCTTGTCACCAGTTTTGTAAACAGATTAGTCAGAGCTCGAGAAACACACTTTACGCAGCATGCTGCAAGCTGGGAATGTGCTGTTTCAAACAACTACATAACGAACAAGTGGAGGAAAACATACTCTCACTAAAACAGTAAGTAAGGGTGGGATGAAGCAAGGCACCAACCCATAATACTCTGAGTAACCCAGTTAACCCACTGATGGCCACTTTAGGACACTTGTTATACCTTTGTTTGCTAGATTTTGTCCATTCTCAAATATTCATATTGCATATAAGTACTTATAGACTGTCATCAAGTCACCCCTTAACCTTCGCTTTGTTAAGCTAAATAGATTGAGTTCTTTGTGTCTGGCACTACATGACAAGTTTTCCAATCCTTAAGTCATTCTCATGGCTCTTCTCTGAACCATCCACAATTTATCAACATCCTTCTTAAACTGTGGATATCAGAACTGAACACAGTACTCCAGTAGTTGTGGCACCTGTTGCAAATACAGAGGTAACATAACCTCTCTTCTCTACTCGAGATTCCCCTGTTTATGCATCCAAGGACTGCATTAGCCCTTTCAGCCACAGTGACACACTGGGATCTCATGTTCAGTTGATTATCCACTATGATTCCCAACTCAGAGTTACTGCTTCTCAGGGTAGAGTACCACATCTGGTAAGTATGGCCTATATTCTTTGTTCTTAGATGTACACAATTCAGTTTGGCTATATTGGCTTTTTTGTCCTAATATACTTTTAAAACTGCTTTTTATTGTCCTTAACTCTGCTGGCAATAGAGGTCTTGAGACCTTTTGCTTTCTTTATCAATTTTCTTCAATTCCTAGCTTCTGGTTTTTATTCATTATTACCAACTTCCCATTTCTTCCATTTGTTAGATTTTGGGTTTGTTTGTTTGTTTGTTCAGTTTTTATAGCTGTCTTCACTTCCTTTCTAAAACAGGTTGGATTTTAATCAGTGTGACCTTTCTTCTTGATTGTGGTATTGTGGTTTTATGGTCATCTAGTAAAGTATTCTTAAACAAATATCAGTAATCATCCATATTTTTCTCTTTAAATTCTTCCTCCCAGCTGATTTCGCTCATGAATATTTTCAGCTTTGTGAAATTGGTGCTTTTAAAGCACCAAATATATATATATTACTGGTCTGGCATTTATTCTGTTTGTACATTACCAATAGGATCAACTCCTTATCATTTGTACCTAAGCTACCACTAATTTTTAGCCTGGTGATCAATTCCTTTCTATCTGTCACCTCCTCTTTGCTGCATGTCTTTATGCCTCCCTCGTTTGCCAACAATACTATACTATGGGCATGTTTATACGGATAGTTAGTGCACAGCAAGCTGGGGTGTAAATCTACACTGCCCTAGTGTGCTGTGCACTAACTCGTTGTGTGGACGCTGCATTAAAAACTATGTGGTCCACACAGCCAATTAGTATGCAGCAGACTAGAGCACTGTAGATTATATCCCCACTTGCTGCATGCTAACTCTCCATATAGACAAGCTCTATGTCTCCCTACTCAGCTCCACTCCCTTAGACTTCAAACAGTGCTGCTGACACCCACCAACAGACCTGCTCAGCTGCTTACTTAGGGGCGAATGACCCAGCCATACAACCCAGACACAGGCAACCATAAGAACCTTCAGGACTAGACTCTGTGAGGTTCTGGGTTGCTGACATTTCCACATCACCACTAGAAGTTCACACCAGATTGCTGGGGCACCCAGTGAAGCTAGCCATGGCAGGAAGCACCGCTCAGCACAGCTTAAGTGGCAGCCCACCGCAGCGCATTCATTGGCTCATGCCGATATATAAACCAGGAGGCCATCACAGGAGGCTGTCTGAGCAATGATGCAGACTGCCCATTTGCTTCTGTGCCAAACTGTGCTTTGCTATGAACCCCCGACTCTGGCTTCTGACCTTGTTTCATCTGTGATTCCACTACTTTTCTCCGGTGTGTAGCTGGTACCTCACCTGAGTACTCTAAGCCAGCTTAACTCTGTCTCTGCTACTTGTCTCCTGCCTGCAACTTGGTAACTGACTGGTGCACATAGGTCACCCACAGCACCGGTGTTACAGAGAACAACCAATCAGTTAAACAACAGATTGACCAAATGCACCTCTCTCCACGCCCACAACTTCCACTCACTGAGTCCGCAGCCATTTCCTTGGAAATTCTCTGTTTGGCTGCCTCTGAACAGTCGATCTGCAACTAATGTGATGTTGGCCTCTCAGTACTAAAACATCCCCAGAATTTCTAAATATTGTACATGACAAATTCCTAATGCAGAAAGTGTTGCACCCAGCATGGGGGGATTCTATATTAGAATTTGCCTTCAGTTAGTGATGACGTCTGGAAAACTGGGTGTAAGTGATTTGCCCAGCATCACATGGGAACTCTGTGGTAGAGGTGGGAATAAAATCCAATTCTCCAAGCTAGCATTAACCTCCCTAAAACACTCTGCCTCATTCACTACATACCTTCCAACGTCTATAACAAAGGAGGCAGGGATCCTACAGACAATAGACTTATTCTTTATGCTATTGTGACTCATTTCTTTAGCACTGTCAATCCTCTGCACTGAATGAGAAAGCAGACTGGAGGAATGATATGAGAACATGTCATTAAAGACTGTTTTATAATGTGCACGCACATGTACAGTGAGGTGAGGGGGAGGGGTTGAATGAAGGTTGCATGGTGGTTTTTGGTTTGTTTTTTAAAAAAGCAAACTGAAAAAAACCCAACCAAAGTCCAACAGGTGAAATCATATTGACCCCAATAGGGGTCATGTGCAGGATCTGAATATTTAGGTCCACAGCACAGATCTCTACCATTTGAACTAATTGAGTAACTGGTAGCACTAGTAGATTGGTATACTTTATGGGGACCAGCCATCTGGGGAGGAGCCAGATATTTTGCTAATAGAATTCATAGCTGTTTGCTGACAGCGGAGGAGCATTGAGATGCAAAAATCCTGGGTTCAATTCCAAGTTCTGGAGGGCAGTGTGTTCTAGTGGTTATAGACCTTTCTGCCCCTGCCCCCGTCTGCTCCGATTCCTCAACCTCCAGCTTCTATTCCTGTCCCCCTCAGATCCTATCACCCAGCATACCCCATCCCCCTGATCCTACCCCCTTTGCATTAGAGTCATATTGCTCCTCCCCCTCCATGCATTCTAGGTGCTAGTGGGTGGTATTGAGAGCACAAGAGAAACAATCTCTTTGCTCTCAGTTGTGGTGCACAGCACCACAGAGCCGCCTGGCAGCCAGGAGAATTAATTTCAGGAAAAATTCTGCTTGGCACCAGTTGCCCTGGGCAGAGGCATGATCAGTTGCTCTGTGGGAATCTGCATGTGCAGTTCAGTCACTATGGGAGGGGATGGACCATATTCAGTGCAGGCGTAATCTCTGAAGATTTTTTCTGCCTGCCTCTGACAAATTTCTGAGCTTGTGCAAACTAAGATTTTTCAGAGGTTCAAAAGCTTGGACAAATTTAGGTGGCTTTTATGGGGATGGCAAAACGACATCCCTTACACTAGCACCAGCCCTCTGCCAAATTTCCAGTCCCTGCTCCACAGCATGGAGGTGCTAGAGATCTTCAACAAAATAGTTGTAAGAATATTTTAAGGTAGTCAAAATAACATTCATTCCCTAGCCCCATTCTCAGAAACAGATGAACTGATTTTGCTGAAATTTTCAAGAAAACAATCAGCCTGGGGAAGACACCTGGTATGGGAAACGTCACCCGAATGATTAAAGTTGGGCAAAACTGTAAGGAAATGAAAACAGGGTCTTATCATAGAAGTGTTGGACAACCTTAACTATAGACAGCACTTCCAGGTGTGGCCACAATGAATTGTTAGCAGCCCACCTTACAATGCAAGAGTCCAATATGGCAAAGTAAAAAGAGTTCCTCAGCTGAATAAAATATAATTATACTGTATTTTTACATTTTAGGTGATGCACGAGTAACTGAAAATCTGGGACTTACAGCTTTACACACACTCTTTGTGAGGGAGCACAATCGCTTGGCTACAGCTCTGAAGAGATTAAATCCACAGTGGGATGGAGAGACGCTCTACCAGGAGGCCCGGAAAATCATAGGCGCCATGACCCAGGTACTAGCTTCAATATCTTTTTCACTGCCATTCACTAGTTGATTAATACATTTTTTGCTCAGATTTAGACATGATTTCCCCCCCCCCCCAGAATTGCCTGTACAGGTTCCTACGCACCAAACTCGCTCAATCCTGGAGCCACTGGGGCTGTGCATGCAGCAGCCTGCAGATCTAAATGTCTGTGCTGCAACTCCCCTCTGCCTTATCATTCACAGCTCCGATGCAGTGGCTTACTGTTAGGTTATGTCTACACTGCAAAGTTAAATCAAATTACAAGTTAAATTGATTTAAGTTACATCAACACACAGCCACCACTGTAATTAAATTGCTGTTGCATGTCCAAACTATGCTCCTGTTTGTGTAGCACATCCACAATAGCAGCTCTTGCACTGACACAGAGAGCAGTGCACCATGGGTAGCTATCCCACTGTGCAACTGGCTGAAGGGTGCTTTGGGAAGGGTTTGCAGTGCCTCATGGGGCCAGTTACAGCATCACATGATGAAGGTTTCTCAATCCCATTGTTTCATGGGCATCCTCCTAGATTGCCAGCCGCTTTTCAACTGCCCTCGCAAACTGCAACTGAGTCGTCTCTGTCAGAAAGCCCGGGTCCTGCACTGGTCTTCAGTATTGTGCTTGCGTTATGAACACAAGGCTATAAGAGGAGCTCAGCGGGGGGCTATTTGGCTAAGGGATGCCTTGAAGGAGCCTACTAACACAAAGCCACAGTAATGTGTGTTGCTGTAGTATGCTGAGCCTGGCATTGTTTGTTTGCACCATGCTATGAACTTTGTAATGATTGCTGTGTGTGCCTGAAAAGTAACACATTTGACATCACTTTGTAAAGTAGCACTCAGTAATATGACCACACTGACACTGCTGAGCACTAACACAAGAAGCCCACAGAAGTGGGGGGGGGGAGTGTGTGAAAGGGAGTGAGTGTGTGTGTGTGTGTGTGAGAGAGAGAAAGCGACAAAGTGTGTGTTGGGGACGTGTGTGTGTTGGGGGAGAGTGAGTGTGTCCACACACTGTCTCTTTAAGTATAGCACTCACCAGCCTGAACACTTCTTCAGACCCCTGCGGGAAGCAACCAGTCCTGAGGCAGAAGCTGGGCACAGACAGCTGGTGTCCCTGTCTCTCTACCCCAGCTCAGCAGACATGGGTACACAGGAGGAGAAGGGGGACACCCTAACATCAGCCCTTGCCTTCCCCCAAGATCTTTGCACAACACATCAGGAGTCTCTTCCTCTTTCCCCACTGCTCAGCAGCAGCCCGCCCTGCCTGCCTGCCACTGCAGTCCTAGTGCCAACGAGAGCAGGATTCCATGTTTATGTTTTGATTCCATGATTCCAGCCAAGTTCTCCCACAACCTTCTCTCCCCACGGATCAAGGAAATCCATCCCCATCCCTGTAGTCCAGCCAGGAATGCGTTTGCTTCTGGAAGCCGGCATGCTCAGCTGGGTAGTAGCTATGTGAGCTCTCCACGATGAGCAATTTCAAAACTTCCCGGGTATTTGAAAGGGGAGGGGCATATGCCTGTGTAACTGGATGCAGGCATCCAAGTTCAAAACGATGAGGGAGCTGTCATGGTGGGCATTGTGGGATACTTCCTAGAGGCCAGTCACAGCGATGTAAAGAATGCAGTGTCTACACTGACACTTCGTTGATCTAACTTTCCTGCAAAAAGCTCTATGCTTCTCATCAAGGTGGTTTTATTTTGTCAGCAAAGCAGAAGAGTTTTGTTGGCGGGGGGAGCATTGTAGCGTGTACACCTCCACTGTTCTGTTGACAACAGCTGCCATTTGTCAACAAAACTGTGTAGTGTAGACAAGGCCTTAGTGTTATACAGCTGTAAATAACTACCGTGATAGATATTGCAACCATATGCGGTATCTTTGTGGACCAGTGCATTCGATCTATGAATAGTTTCTGTATAATTGCGTTCTGCTCCATGGGGTGGTTACACAGCTCCTCCAGGAATTAAAAACAGTGGGGGATGATTAAAGTGAGATGCTAAGACAATGCATTGGGGTGATTTGTCTATCTTCATTCAAACTGGGTTTGCCAGAGACAAGGAAAGACCTTGGCATATATAAAGGCTGAATTTAAACAGACTCAGGGTTCTCATGTTGATTCAGCATTCAGACAGGACCTTTGGTCCTAAGGAGACCCCAACCCGGCTGAAAGGTTGGAAAAGACATTAGCCTACCAGACTCCCCAGATGGAAGCTGGGTGATTTCTGCTGTGTTTAGTTAGTGTTTAGGAACTTCTATTGTTTCTTATATGTTGTTTCTGTGATGCTTTCATCCTAACATAAATGCACTCTGCTGAGAAAGAGATGTGTGGTAGATTGTAACTACTGGCTCGTGCCGGTCACTGTCCTTGGAGAGAAAGCACAGCCCAGGTGCTGGTCCTTAGGCAGACTGGCTTGATGGGGATATCACGGTGGACAGCAGAAGGCTGTGCAGCCTTAAAACCCCAGTCAGGAGGGAGAGAGATGTGGGTCTCTGTCCAAGAAAGGTGATGACCAAGGAGCCTGAAAGCTTAAGTAGATGGCCTGGAAGGATCATGGAGCGGGAATACAAGTGCAGTTACCCTGAAACTCTGACAGTAACAAAAGAAGACATCAAGAGTTCATTTTTGTCCTAGGATTCTGATATGGTCATTGCAGGGAGGCGTATCTGCAAACATAATACCTCACGCAACAACTAAATGCCTGAAATGCTTCAGCATATAACCTGCTGAAATGACTGGTGAAGTGCCTACTCTAGAACTCCAGGTTAAGGGGTGACTTAACCTGGCCCCTAGTCGGTTCCTCCAGCACTTGCACCAGGAAGTTATCCTCAATAATCTCCAAAAGCTTCCTGGATTGTCTGTTCACTGCTGTATTGCTCTCCCAGCAGATGTCTGCATGATTGAAGTTCCCCATGAGAACCAGGGCCTGTGATTTGGAAACTTCCATTAGTTGTCTGAAGAAAGTCTTGTCTACCTCATTCTCCTGGTCCGGTGGTCTATAGCAGAGGCCCACCACAACATCACCCTTGTTTCTTTCACCTCTAAACTTAACACAGAGACTGTCAACAGGCTTTTCTCCGGTTTCATGCTGGAGATCTGAGCAGCCATATTGTTCTCTTACATACAGTGCAACTCCTCCACCTTTTCTCCACTGCCTTTCTTTCTTGAACAGTTTATACTCATGACAGGTCTCCAGTCATGTGAGTTAGCCCATCAAATCTCTGTTATTCCAATCACATCATAGTTTCTTGACTATGCCACGACTTCCGATTCTTCCTGCTTGTTTCCAGGTTTCTTGTGTTTGTGTACAGGAACCTAAAATAACTAGCCGATTGCCCAACTTTCTCAGTATGAATCAAGAGGCCTCCCCTGTTTCACCCTCCTCCTTGTGCTTCCTCCTGGTATCCCACTTCCCCACTTACCACCTGGCTTAGGTCTCTGTCCCCCAGCGAACCTAGTTTAAAGCCCTCCTCACTAGGTTAGTGACTGCGAAGATGCTGTTCCCTATCTTTGTTAGGTGGATCCCCAATCTTCCTAGCAATCCTTCTTCCTGGATCAACATCCCAGAGTCGAAAAATCCCAAAGCTCTTTCTTCAACACCATGAGCGTAACCACACATATACTTTCACAATGCAATGGTCCCTACCTGGGCCTTTTCCTTCAACAGAGAGGATGGACGAGAACACCATTTGCGACTCAAATTCCTTTATCCTTCTTCCCAGACCCACATAGTCTACAGTGATCTGCTCAAGGTCATTCTTGGCATTATCACTGGTGCCCATGTGGAGAAGTAGGAAGGTGTATTGATCCAAGGGCTTGATGGGTCTTGATAGACTCCCGGTCATATCCTGAATTCTAGCTCCAGGCAAGCAGCACACTTCTTAAATTTCCTGGTCTAGGCAGCAGATGTATGACTCCGTCCCCTTTAGGAGGGAGTTCCCGACCACTACCACCCGTCTCTTCCTCTTGGGAGTGGTGGTCGTGGAACACCCATCCCCAGGACAATGCATCCCAAGCCTTCCAACTGATGGGGTCTCCGTCTGATCCCTTCCCTCCAATGACTCTTCCAAACCATTCTTTGCAGCAATACCTGTGCAGAGAGCCTGAAAACCATTGCTTACATCTATCTGCATTGGGGATATCTCCTCTTTCTTCAGGAGGTCACATGCTGCCAATTTTCTTCCCTGTTCTTTAGTCCCCCCTGCACTGCCCTCTCTGATTCTTCAGCATGCTGTGCCTGCAGAATCAAATCCTGACTTCTATCCAGAAAGTCTTCATTTTCTCAGATGCAACGCAGGGTTGATATTTAAGTCTCTAGTCTCTAGGTTAAAACCTTCTCTTCCAATATGGAGACCAGCTTGCACTTCGTACAAACTAAGTCACTTCTATCCCCTGGGAAAAAGAAAACATGGCACTTCTTGTGCACACACTATCCCTATTGTCTTCCTTCTAAGGTCCTCTTCAGATGTTGTATTTACTGGAACAAAGCATTCCCAAGTCATGCTTTTCCAACAAACAAACACACAGTCAAACAGTTCCTGCTACTAGCACCAGTCATACAAATGGTCACAGCAGACAGACACTCATATATTCACCACACTAGCTTACAACACAGCTCCCCAATACAGCAGTCACCGTAGCTCCTCTCAGACGGTTCCCTCTGTTTTCTTCTCTTCTGTTCACAGCTCCTTCTCCATGTTCCATATCCTCCTTCTACTAAACTGTCCCAGAAAAGAGTGGAAAAAGCCCTGCCTGCCAAAAGTATCAAGAATATCCCTCCCTCAGGAACAGTACTGCAGAGTGAGAACAAGAAGAGGAACAGGTTGTTGCAGTTTCAGGGTAATTGCACCTGTAGTCCCCCTCAGTCATCCTTCAAGGCCACCTACTTAAGACTGCCTCCAAGATCTCTTTCCTGAGTGGTAACAGCTAATTTAGAACCCATCATGTTGTATGCATAGTTGGGATTGTTTTCCAATGGGCGTTCCTTTGCACTTATTAGCATTGAATTTCATCTGCCATTTAGTTGCCCAGTCACCCAGTTTTGTGAGATCCCTCTGTAACTCTTCATAGTCTGCTTTGGACTTAACTATTTTGAGTAATTTTGTATCATCTACAAACTTTGCCACCTCACTGTTTATCCCTTTTTCCAGGTAATTTATGAATATGTTGAACAGCACTGGTCCCAGCAGAGACCCCTGAGGGACACTATTTACCTCTCTCCATTCTGAAAACTGACCATTTATTCCTATCCTTTGTTTCCTGTCTTTTAATTACTTACTGATCCATGAGGGGACCTTCCCTCTTATCCCATGACAGCTTTCTTTGCTTAAGAGCCTTTGGACAGGGACCTTGTCAAAGGCTTTCTGAAAGTCCAAGTACACTATATCCACGAGATCGCACTTCTCCATGTTTGTTGACCCCTTCTGAGAATTCTATCATGGAGGTCCTGGACTTTAATCTCTTATCAAGGAACCCTCTTGGACAGCTTTACAGGATAAGGCACTCCCAGATGGAAAGGAAAGTTCGTATCTCAGCCATGATGTCTGTGAGTGAAGTTCAGGCCTGTGCAGAGGCCAACACAAGGCACAGGCACTATCCAAGCCCCTCAGTTATCTGGCCCTTTCTATTCACCCTTTTTGAAGATCAGAACATTTGATTTTCTCTGGTCATCTGGAACTTCAACATCAGTGGTTCAGAGAGCTCCATGGCCAATCCTTTTAATTCTCTCGGGGGAAAGTTATCCAGTCCTGCAGATTGAAAACATGTAACTTCAGCAGTTGCTCTTTGGCCTAATCCCTAGTTACTGATGGAATAGAAAGTGTTAAATTATCGCTGTGGCTATGAATACTTCCTCCTGCTCCTTTCTAAACATGGAACAGAAATATTTATTGAAGACTTCTGCTCCTTCTGCTTCATTATTGAGTTTTGCCATCCACACCTAATAACAGAACAATGCCTTTGCTGGAATTGTTTTTATGCCTTACATATTTAAAAGTTCCTTCTTATTGTCTTTTACCTTCCTGACTGCATTACTGATGTCTTGCATTTTGACACAGAATTTTTGACCAAGCCTACTGATAACATTAGAAAGTGACTGTTTTTCCTTTAGAAGGAGTGCATATGAGCTGCTAACTCAGTCTGTATTCCCTTTCAGGTAATAACATATAGAGACTACCTGCCACTTCTGCTTGGAGATGAGACTGAGAAGCAAATACCATGCTACGAGGGCTATGATGAGTCTGTGGATCCCACCGTGGCAAATGTGTTCTCCCTGGCTTTTCGGTTTGGTCATGGTTCAATACAGCCTTTTGTGACCCGTTTAGATGAACATTTTCAGCCTTCGAGTCTGTATTCCCGGGTCCCTCTTCACCTTACATTCAGTGCTTCCTGGAGGATTGTAATGGAAGGTAAGCGTGCTTTGCCAGCTCTGCCTGTAGTCCTGCTTTGACAGCAAGTAGAGATTTAGCAATGTACTTAAGCAGATGAGTTCACTGGGACTTAAGCACATGCTTCGAGGTAAGCACATGCTTAAGTACATTGCGGAATCAGAGCCTAAAGCTCGTGTGATAAGGTATGGCCAAGTGGCTATGAGAGAGTCACTGAGGGCAGGTATGTAAGCCTCCGATTGGTCAGAGCCCTGTTCCCAGCCAGCTGGGAAGGGATAACCTTAGGCTAATGAGACCACCTGGGGCTAATTAGGGGCCCACCCAAGACCTATTAAAAGCTCTTGCCCCTGTGAGAGTTTGGAGCTGTGAGCGGAAGGAAGCAGAATGACAACCAGAAGCAGGAGCGGACGAGGGGGACAGAACCACGGCAGGGGAAACTGCCACTATCAGGGAGGTGGCTACTAAAGCCTGGGAAGGGCAGTGTGGGGAAGCAGCCCAGGGAAATGCCTAACAGTTTAGACACTCCAGCAGCAGGAGGCTGCTCCCATCAGGGTCCCTGGGCTGGTGTCCGAAGTATAGGCAGGCTTGGACACCCCCCACTGGCCACAGCTGAGATGGCCAAAGCTCTCCCCAGAGAATGGGGTGAGGACCCCATGGGCCCAGCTGGGGCTATAGGCTATGATGAGGGCTGACTGCTGAGGGAAGCGCCGGACCCAGGGGTGCCGGGCAGATCTCCCACCAAGCGCCACGCTACACTCGTTACATCTGATTATATTTTTCTATGCATCAGGACACGTTTTCAGTTATTAAATCATTTTCTAAATTCCAGCAAACAAGCAATTTTCATCAAACTGTAATTATCTGGCCATAGGGATAGAATCATAGAATCATAGGACTGGACAGGACCTCGAGAGGTTATCTAGTCCCCTGCATTTATGGCAGGACTAAGTATTGTTAATTATTTATTATAGATTATTATTATACATTATTAGTAGGGTTATCAATAATCACAGTTAAACTCAAGCAATTAACACTAAACAAATTAACTAGATTAAAATATAATAGCAATTAATCACAGTTTTAATCACATTGTTAAACAAGAGAATATCAATTTAAACTTATTATAAATATTTTTGATGTTTTTCTACTGTTTCAAATATACTGATTTCAATTACAACATGGTATTCAAAGTGTACAGTGCTTTACTTGATCATATTTTTATTACAAATATTTGCACTGTAAAAAAGATAAAAGAAATACTATTTTTCAATTCACCTCATACAAGCACTGTAGTGAAATCTCTTTATCATGAAAGAGCAACTTACAGATGTAGAATTATTATTTTAAGGCTGTCAATCATAATTAATGCAAGTGATTAATGCAAAACAAATTAATGTATTTTTTAAAAAAGGAGTGTTAATTCCACACCTCTCTTTTGACCCTCTTCACTTACTGTACTTCATCGCTTGGCGGACATTGGCACACTTCTACTGTGTTCTCATGATCTGGAGTGGTTAAATATCACAAAAAGTTTATGAAACAAAGCAGCAAAATTTCAGATCTTTTGAATAAGAAATTTATTTTTAAGAAACTTCTGGATATTTCTCTGGGAAAAAAATGGTTATCTGTAGCTGTTGTAAGGCTGAGTTCCAACACCATCGAAGTACTTCAAGTCTGCAGTACTACCTGTGCACTAAACATGCTTTCGCCTCCGGTTCTTGGGCTATAGATAACCCACCGACAGCAAATGAATCCCTTCAGCCACAGCCCAGTACACTTTCAGAGTTTCAGGACTGCTACAAGCCCCTGGATCAAAGAAAGTACAAGAGTTTAACCAATGCTATTGCAAAGTGGATAGCTATGGACTGCAGACCACTCAACATTGTAGACGACACCGGTTAAGAGATGTAATTCAAATTGCATCTTCCAATCAGTCATACACTTTGCCCTCCCGAGGATCCATTGCATCATGAACACATGATCTATATAAAATGAAAAGACTATGAAGTTGGAGCGACTGTTGCTTTGACTGGTGACCACTGAACATCCCTGCACAGCTATCTTGGAGTCACAGCACACCTGACTGATGCTACATGGACACTGAAGTTGTTTGCTTTAACAGTAATGCATTATCATAGAATCATAGAATCATAGAATATTAGAGTTGGAAGGGACCTCAGGAGGTCATCTAGTCCAACCCCTGCTCAAAGCAGGACTAACCTCTGCTATATCATCCCAACCAGGGCTTTGTCAAGCCGCAGCTTAAAAACCTCTAAGGATGGAGATTCCACCACCTCCCTAGGTAACCCATTCCAGTGCTTCACCACCCTCCTAGTAAAAAACTTTTTCCTAATGTCCAACCTAGACCTCCCTCCCTGCAACTTGAGACCGTTGCTCCTTGTTCTGTCATCTGCCACCACCGAGAACAGCCTAGCCCCATCCTCCCTAGAACCCCCTTTCAGGTAGTTAAAGGCCGCTATCAAATCCCCCCTCACTCTTCTCTTTTGCAGACTAAACAAGCCCAGTTCCCTCAGCCTCTCCTCATAAGTCCTGTGCTCCAGCCCCCTAATCATTTTTGTTGCCCTCCGCTGGACTCTCTCCAACTTGTCCACATCCTTTTTGTATTGGGGGGCCCAAAACTGGACACAATATTCTAAATGCGGCCTCACCAATGCCGAATAGAGGGGAATAATCACTTCCCGTGACCTGCTAGCAATGCCCCTCCTAATGCAGCCCAATATGCCATTGGCCTTCTTGACAACCAGGGCACACTGCTGACTCATATCCAGCTTTTTATCCACCGTTACCCCCAGGTCCTTTTCTGCAGAGCTGCTGCCCAGCTCGTCGGTCCCCAGTCTATAGCTGTGCATGGGATTCTTTCTTCCTAAGTGGAGGACTCTGCACTTTTCTTTGTTGAACCTCATTAGATTTCTTTTGGCCCAATCCTCCAGTTTGTTTAGAGAGACATTATGCTGAAGCATGGGCAGAATGTTTCTTGGATGATGCAAAAGAATGGAACATTCAAGAAAAGGTAACAAAAATTAATATTGACAGTACGCATAATATGATAGCAGTAGGCAGTCGTTTGCCTTTGAACACATGATGTGCATCACTCATCGTCTGCAGCAATCCATTACAGTAGCGTTCAGTGTTGGCGGTTTTGAAAACATGCTGGCAAAATGTAGAAAATCTGTGGGCCATTTCAAACACAGTCCAGGTAACAGTACAGAGTTAGAAATACAACAAGCTACCTCAAGAACCTCTTGTACAATTATATTTCAGCCAGACGGAATTCCACATTGGGTATAGTTCAGCGCCTGCTTTGCAAAAAAGCCGCTATCACAGCCACATTATGCTTTTGAAGAGCTAATCTATCAGTGCCAACGGATAAGGATTTTGAAAAACTGCAAAAGCTAGGACACTACTTGAGCCCTGCAGGTTTGTGACTGAACTCCTTGGGAGAGAACTGTAGGTCTCCCGCTCCATGGTTTTTTCACACATTATGCCATATACTTTGTGTTATGGCAGTCTCGGATGACAGCCCAGCATACGTAGTTCGTTTTAAGAACACTTTAACTGCAGATTTGATAAAACACAAAGAAATAAGAGATTTCTAAAGATAGTTACAGCACTTGACCCAAAGTTTAAGAATCTGAAGTGAGTTCCAAAATCTGCAAGGGATGAGGTATAGAAGATGCTGTCAGAAGTCTCAAAAGAGCAATGCTCCGATGCGGAAACTACAGAACCTGAACCACCAAAAAAGGAAATCAACCTTCTGACTCAGACGATGAAAATGAACGTGTCAGTCCGCACTGCTTTGGATCATTATCAAGCAGAACTTGTCATAAGCATGGACGCATGTCCTCTGGAATGGTGGCCGAAGCATGAAGGGGCATCTCTGGCAAGTAAATACCTTGCAATTCTGGCTACAACAGTGCCATGCAAATGCCTGTTCTCACTGTCAGGTGACAATGTAAATCAGAAAGTGAACAGCATTATCTCCTGTAAATTTAAACAAACGTCTTTGTCTTAGTGATTGACTGCACAAGAAGTAGGACTGAGTGAACTTGTAGGCGCTAAAATTTTACATTGTTTTATTTTTGAGTTCAGTTATGGAAAAAAAATTCTACATTTCTAAGTTGCACTTTCATGATAAAGAGATTGCACTACAGTACTTGTGTGAGTTGAATTGAAAAATAATACATATTTTTTATCATTTTAAGGGCAAATATTTGTAAAAAAATAATAATATAAAGTGAGCACTGCACACTTTGTATTCTGTGTTCTAATTTAAATCAATATATTTGAAAATGTCAGAACTAAATATGACTCATTCACTAAAATCTTAAACTAAATTAGCCAAAGTTTAATATGGGGGAACTGACTACGTGTGAATAAGTAAATAGTCATTGGAGCAAGGGCTGGAACGTGGCTCGCAAAGGCCATAGCCACCTGGCTATCTCTAGCTTTCTCTCTCTGGCCCAATGAATATTTCAGTTTTAATATCAAATAGAACAGCTTCAACAGGAGCAATTGGGACATCCGTACCCTCAGGTTAACCAATAGTCTAGAAGTTAGGGCACTTACCTGGGATGTAGGAGATTTTGAGTTGAAGTCCTTGCTTCGAATCAAGCAGAGTGGGGTTTTGAAAACAGCTCTCCCCCCATCCAGCTGGATAGCCTGCTAACCAGGGAGCATGCTCCTCAGCCAGTCTAATTCTCACTGTCCTTATTGCTGACTGCCTTCTGCACAGGACCCAAATGGGATCAAGCCTGGTAGGGGAACACCTAGCTTATAAATCCTGCTGGGGCTTAGGTGTGTGCTAGGTTATTGAGCAGCACAGTGGCATCAGGATTCAGGAGGCTTTGTGCATGCCCACTGGCAGAAATGAAGGCATCTAGCGGATTTTATCAGTGGAAATTTAGGCATCAAGGGAATTTAGGGGTCTACAAAGTTAGGCAGCAGTGGAGCAGGGGTTTTAAGGATCTCAGTGCTGACTAAATGTTGGATTCAGGCATAGAGAGTGGAAATTAGAGGCCAAAGTCCCTTTGTAGATCTAGCCTGAGTGATGCAGCATTATAAGGATTGTATAGCTTGTTAGAAATTAAACAACAGCTTATCACCGACAGGTCTAAACTCCAAATATCCGGGATATCCAAATCCTATTCCTAGCAGCTCACGTCACTCACAAGTGACTGGAAAGGCTGAGAGAGTTGTACAGACCGCCAAGAAAATCCTAGAGCAGGAAGAGCCATTCTTTGCTCTTCTGAGTGCAGCCCTCCTGCCAGTCAGAGTTGGCAGCAACATGGGCTGGGTTCAATATCTAGGGACTTCTTTTTGACAGTACAATACAAAACTAGCTCGAGCCTCCACCTAGTAACCTGGGACAATTGCACATCACCTTTTGGGCACCTCTAGAGGCAATACTTCCCCACTTGGCAGCACAAAAACTCAGTATAGGAAAGAAACTTTTAATAAAAGAAACCCAGCATTAACTTAGGAAAATGCCACAAGCAGGATTCACCTGCCCCAGAGTACACTGGGCAGTTTCCATTTGCCTCCGTTTCATAAGTCCATCAATCAGAAGTTCCTTTAATGTGCCCCTCCCCTCACAGCACCCCACTCACAGGTGTTGTCCTTAGTCAGTGTAGATCCAGAGTTCAGAGATGCAGCTGCAGAGTTCACTTTGTACCCTGGTTGGAGGGGGACAGAGGCCGCCCATTGCCCTGTTCACCTTGTCAGCCACTCCCTGCTCTGCTGGCCGTCCTGCCAGCCGTCACCGATGCACACCGTCACCTTCTGCTGCCACCTGCTTCTCTACTGTGACCTCTGCTGATCGGTCCCACCCAGCTCAGAGTGATTGTCACCTCTTGGTGGGGAACTTCATTGCTGAAGCAGGATGGGCAGAAATAGCTGTCCCACAACAAATAATTTCAGTTCCAGTGATCACTTAACAAAACAAGGACTCCTAATAGCGCCTTAATTAGTTCTATCTTTGAACAGTGAGGAGGGGCCAGTTAAACCATGCCTAGGACTCTCAGGCTGAGCCACGCCTCCAGGCAGGAACACCTGTCCCCACCTCTTCTCTCTTCCACAGGGGCCTGGCATTCGAACCCCTTGCTTAGCAAGCTCAGTTCAATTGAGGGTGATCCCTGTAATGATCTTGAGGGTTAATTAAAGACCACACTATTGAATGAGAAAGGAATAGAACTTTAATATCACTGACAGGAGTGATTCCAGGTGTGCAGCTGGGAGCAGCCATGTTAAAGCTGATGTAGGGCACGTTTCCCAATTCACACAACACTGTCCCATGCGAGGGAGTGTCTCGAAATCACAATCTTCTACAAGCATATCTCTACAATCCTCTCAATCAGGATGGGCTGAGCACAGGTCTGCTGCCCTTTACTCAGACAACAAAGATAACATTTCATTACACCTGCATTCAAGTTAAGAGAATTTGTAAAGTGATTTGTAACCCAACAACAGCCAAAGTTGAGTAGTTCTACAACACAGTTCTGTCTATGGAGTACCTGTGCAGAGTGGGTGTGTTCATGTAAATACAGTCTGGTCCTGATGCCTTTTCCCAGATAGTTCGGCAGGGAAGAGCTCATTCAGACCCTGCTTACATGAGTTACAGATCAACACCAATCACGGCTACTGGATGTAGTCCAGCACAAATCCTGATGGGAAGACAACTCATATCTACTGTTCCAACTTTGGAAAACAACCTATTTCCAAAGTGGCCAGACAAGAAGAGAGTAGACAAATAAAGATAAAAAGGCTTATGAACACTTTTAGAACAGACATCACTCAGAAAGCTGCCAGGTTTAGAACCTGGTGACCATATTCATATCAAATTGGGAACAGCATGATACAGTTTAGCACTGCATTACACCATGGATGGAGAAGGATTGTTCATTGTGTTTCAGGATGTGTAATTAAGAGTAATGACACAAAGCTAGGAAAAGGAAAATTTAAACTGACTATCAGTCAAGGGAAGTCAAGTCCAAGGGAAGCAGTGGATTACTTTAAAAACATTGGGGAGAACATTTTAAAACTAGACAGAACAAAAGGAACTGTAAAACAAAACCCATCTCCATGAGGAAGACCTGGCATGGATCGCCTACAAGTAGAGCATGGTGAAATTTTTCATTTGAGACATCCTTTTTCAATGAATGAGGGCTTTTTTGTCAAAATGGAAATTTCCAAAGAAAACCCCCACTTTCAACAACATTTTTGGATTGTTGTTGAAAACTTGAAAACCAGAACATTTCAGCTGAAAACCAGGTATTTTTAATTTTTTTGCCACTGTTGGCCCCAAAATTTTGATTTTCGAGTTTTTGATGAAAACCTGAAAACTTCTGAAGACAAATTTCAATGAAATTTTCCCCAGGAACAAAACACGCATTGCCCAGACAGGGCAAAACCTGAAAGGTCTTCTCCAGCTCCTGTTTTCTTGCTGTGAGGTAAAAATTCAAAGTTCCTTTTTTCCTGAAGGAGAACCCAGCCTGGTTCTTCCTATATAGTTTGTTTACTAAAACGGCTTGGCTTCCTTTGAGCAGCTCATGTTATTATTGGACAACAGGCCTCTGTGTCTGCAGACATTCTTACAAACTACTCTGGTTCCTTAGGGGGAAGACGGTGCATACTGTTAGCTAGGAAGGACCTCCCAACCATCAGAGTGCAAAGCATTTCAGGTGACATTGTTTCTTTCTGGACTTGACATTTATTGCAGGTGGCATCGACCCACTTCTCCGTGGTCTGCTGGTTGACCATGCAAAACTGATGAAACAGAACCAAATGATGGTTGAAGAACTCCAGGAGCGGCTTTTTGAACAGTTAGAAGTAATTGGATTGGATCTAGCAGCCTTAAACATGCAACGGGGAAGAGATCATGGTCTTCCAGGTACGTAAGCACAAGACTGCATCCCACAGGCAGTAATATTGTTCTTTATTCATTGTTTGTGGTCGCTCCCACAACGTGCTAGGCTTTTTCTAGACAACCAAGGAAGGACAGCCCTGCCCTGAGGAGCTAAGGAAGGCTGGACAGACAGATGTCAAGGAGGAAGAACAACAAAGAGGATCTCCTGTTCTGATGATCAACATTCACCAAAAGACTTTTAAGAGAGATTTAAATATGGATAGTGTGGAACCTTTTGGATGAGCTTGGGAAGCCCATAGATGGGGAGGAGAGATGTGGGGGAGGAGCTTGGAGGTGATTGGTTGTTAGAGAGTGTGAAAAATCAGCAGATGGCAGTGGGTCCCTGGCAGAGTAGAGAAGATGGGGGCAATGCAACGCTTGGAAAGGGAGGCTAAGCAGAGAGGAGCAGAGCTGTATAGAGACTTGGAAGAGGTGGCCAGAGGCTTAAATCTGAGGTCAGAGGTGATGAGAGTCAGGGGAGGGACATGATAAGATTGAAGGAGAAGGAAGGTGGCTCTATTGCGGGATTCTGGATGGGGCAGAGTGGAAAGTGTGTGTCCAGGTGGCCAGATAGAGGCTGGTGCAGCAATCAAGGGGGTGCTAGCAATCAAGACATGTGGTTGTGGGAATGGAAAGAAAAGAAGGGATCTTGGAGATGCTGAGGAGGAAGCAGCAGAGTTGGAAATGACCTAGATGGGCAGCAAGGGGAGGGTGGAGTCAGAAATAGCCCCCATGCTGCAGGCCTGAGTGATGAGGGTTGTCAGAGAGCCAGGCTGAGAGGCGGGATGGCATGGCAGGAGACAGGCGAGGCATGTGAGGGATCTAAAGAGAGGAGTGACGTGGATAAATCATTGAGCTAGGAGAACTAGCCTTGCAGGAAGAATCAGCAAGATTTAGGCATAGCCCAGCTGCGAGGACCTAGAAAGAAGTCCAAGTCGAAGTCGACGTCCAGGTTACTGGCCTGAATGAAGGATTTGATTTTCAACCAGCCTTTACTCCCCCACATCTTGCAAAGTTTGGGTCTGGTCACTGCTTCCTTTGTGCCAGGGCTTGCCAGTGCTCAGCCCTGGCACCTCTAGGCTTCCTGCATCAGTGATGGCTGTAAAAAAAATTGCTTGAGCCCGGCACCTCTTTCATTACAAATTAAGCAGTGGGTCTGGTGCACTGGAGGAAAGGGTGCTACTCATCTGCTTACGCCACCCAGCCCTCAGAGTAATTGGGCTGGCACAGCAGGAGGAGTCACCGCCTCCGGCAGACCAGGGGGAAGCACCGCTCCTGGGGGCACCCAGCAACACACTGCCCCTCACCAAGGATTCTGTCTTATGGACACAGTCTACTTCTTGGAAAAAACAGCCCCCAGGTGACACTTGCAAAAGTTACACACATCTCCAAACAGGGATTGACAGCAGGAACTGTGTTACATTCCTAATTGATGCATCCACTCCCAGTGCCAGACAGTTATCAAGTTAGTAGGACACTGAACTTTCTAAATCAGCTTTAACTACCACTTACAGTTGTGAAGACAATGTCCTTTGTTAATTCAATGTCTGATTCTAGATGACACATCAACATCTGCTGAAATATTGTTTAAAGTCCTGGAGAAGGCAAATGTTACTAGTGGGCAATGGCAAAGCCGGCTGCACACGGAGAATGGGCTACAAATGGGGAGATACTAGCACAGACGGGAGGCAGATGGAGGTATTGACTGCTCTGCTCTGGTTCTGCAGGGTATAACGCCTGGAGACGGTTTTGTGGGCTCTCACAACCTCGCAACTTAGCTGAGCTCTCTGCAGTGCTGAGGAATCCTGAGCTGGCCAAGAAGTTCATAGACCTGTACGGGACCCCAGCGAATATCGACATCTGGATCGGGGCCCTCTCGGAGCCGTTTGTTCCCAATGGCAGAGTGGGGCCTCTCCTGGCTTGCATCATTGGATCTCAGTTCAGGAAATTGCGAGATGGGGACAGGTAAGCTGAGCGGAAAGGAAATCTCCACTTCCATTTTATTTACAAAAGAACAAATGGCGGTTAGTGCCCTGTGCTGTTCCTTTCCCTCACTGATGGGCTTGTTTGGTGCTACAGGCTTCAGGACTCCATATCGGAGTTTCATTTATTAAATGTAAATTATTAAGGGGACGCCCCTTTGTGAAGGGCAGTTAATTAACCCCTACGTGGCCAGGCAGCTCCACTCGCTGATGCATGGCTAGTTTATAGAGGGTTTGTAGAGGGAAGAAAGGTGAAACACCCCCTTAAATCTCTTTTAAAGGTGGTAATTTCTGAAGTGTCATTATCCTGTGTGTATGAATACAGGCTGCTTCAAACCCACATAAAAATGCAAATACAATGTCAGTTTTAATTTCTGATTCGTGCATTGCCAACTTTAAAACATTTCTTTAAAATGCAGGTTTAATTTGACTGTTAAGGTTGCAGGAGAGTTTTCCTGTTAACAATGATGTTACCACCATTCTCCCATAATTTATGCCATGCAAAACAACCACATTAAAAGAATGTTATGTAGTTTGCAAAGTCAAGTACACAGAAGTTATGAAATACCAGAATTAAGGCTGCCAGCAATCTTAATTCAGTACCTTGCGCATATGCATTTTAACATAGCCTTTTTAATTACGACTGCATATAGTAGGGGTTAGAATCATAGAATCATAGAATATTAGAGTTGGAAGGGACCTCAGGAGGTATCTAGTCCAACCCCCTGCTCAAAGCAGGACCAACCTCAGCTATATCATCCCAGCCAGGGCTTTGTCAAGCCTCAGTTTAAAAACCTCTAAGGATGGAGATTCCATCACCTCCCTACGTAACCCATTCCAGTGCTTCACCACCCTCCTAGTGAAAAACTTTTTCCTAATGTCCAACCTAGACCTCCCCAACTGCAACTTGAGACCGTTGCTCCTTGTTCTGTCATGTGCCACCACCGAGAACAGCCTAGCCCCATCCTCCCTGGAACCCCCTTTCAGGTAGTTAAAGGCCGCTATCAAATCCCCCCTCACTCTTCTCTTCTGCAGACTAAACAAGCCCAGTTCCCTCAGCCTCTCCTCATAAGTCCTGTGCTCCAGCCCCCTAATCATTTTTGTTGCCCTCCGCTGGACTCTCTCCAACTTGTCCACATCCTTTTTGTCGTGGGGGGCCCAAAACTGGACACAATATTCTAAATGCGGCCTCACCAATGCCGAATAGAGGGGAATAATCACTTCCCGTGACCTGCTGGCAATGCCCCTCCTAATGCGGCCCAATATGCTATTAGCCTTCTTGACAACCAGGGCACACTGCTGACTCATATTCAGCTTTTTATCCACTGTTACCCCCAGGTCCTTTTCTGCAGAGCTGCTGCCCAGCTCGTCGGTCCCCAGTCTATAGCTGTGCATGGGATTCTTCCTTCCTAAGTGGAGGACTCTGCACTTTTCTTTGTTGAACCTCATTAGATTTCTTTTGGCCCAATCCTCCAATTTGTTTAGGTCACTCTGTATCCTATCCCTACCTTGCAGGGTATCTACCACTCCCCCCAGCTTAGTCTCATCCGCAAACTTGCTGAGGGTGCAATCTACCCCATCCTCCAGATCATTAATGAAGATGTTGAACAAAACTGGCCCCAGGACCGACCCCTGGGGAACTCCACTTGTGACCGGTTGCCAGCTAGACATGGAGCCATTGATCACTACTCGTTGAGCCCTATGATCTAGCAGCCAGTTCTCTATCCATTTTATAGTCCATTCATCCAACCCATACTTCTTTAACTTGCTGATAAGAATACTGTGTGAGACAGTATCAAAAGCTTTGCTAAAGTCAAGGTATATCACATTCTGGGGGAAAAAACCACATCAGTCAGTACCAGGACAGATCGTGCTCCAGGAATGAGGCAACTGTTCAATATTCCTTTTAATCCTTATCGTTCAATGTGTGGCCCCTGCCTTATTCACCTCACATCATTCAAAACTTGCAGTGAATAGAGAATTAGAAATTTCTTCATGGGCAGTTCCATGGCACCTACTGGAGTACCCAAGAGCCCCACAACTGTAAAATAATGTATCTTCACAACATCGCACTGAGGTAGGAAGGCGTTATTGTTCCCTTGTTAGAGATGGAAGCAGAGCTATTAAGACCATAATTTACAAGTGTTTGTTCCTCCTCCTAAATTTCAAGTCTGTGTGCCATCTCCTGGGAGCACAGGACATCTTCAAAGAAATGGAAGGAAAAATCGACTAATGTGGGCAAAACTACTTCTTTCCCCTCCCCGTGTTCGCCAGGAGAGCTGAACCATTTCTGCTGAAACACAGAGGGAAAATCCAGCTTGAGGTCGAGACCAAGCATGGTGAATCTCAGCCTGGCAGAGTAACGAGTAATCAAACGAGGTGTATAATGGACCTCAGCTGAGCCAGCTTCCTGCCCTCCCTCCCTTGTCCCCTCTGCCACAGGCTTGATTGGGGGGGGATAAATTGCTGTCATCCCCCCCAAGAGCTGGGGGGGGGGGAGTGTCCCATCCCCCATCTCCTCAGATGACCCCTATAATAGCATATATAGCACTGCAGAGAAACAGGGGTCCCAAAAAGGCCCCCAGCAGTATACAGACCAAGCCAGCTCACCTCCCTACACCACCTGCCCCCCTCCAGCAGCAGAAGCTGCGCTAATGGCATGGGCAGGATTCCCCCTCCCTCATGGAGAGTGCTTGGGCGGCAGCAACTCTGAGAACGCCGTACCCCTGCCTCACAGAGCGAAGAGGAGAGGCAGCTCCTAGGGTGCACCACTCCACCCGCGACAGTGCCTTCACTGCCTCCAGGTGCTCACCAGCCCAGTCAGATCATAGCTCCAGCGGGTCTGTCAGTAACCGGGAGATAACTGCTCCCTGCAAACACTGTCCTGTCTGCAGGGGTGCTGTGCCCTGAACAAGGCAGGGCTGCACAACGAATGGAAAAGATACAAATGTGGTGAAGCAGAGTAACCGCCCACCAGCATGGCGGGGGTTAACGAGAGCCCTGTTATCCTGCAGACAATGCCAGACCTGGAGAGGGGATAAAAGGAGGGAGCCTGGCTCAGTTTGGGGGTGTCTGGTGTAGAGGCAGGAGCTAGCTGACTCCCCACCAGAGGGAAGGATCACTACCCTGCAGCTGAGGCGGCCAGCAGGAGCTCAGCACTGTCTTTCTGGGTGATTGAAGCACAGAGATCTTGTGGGGGTTCGGACCCCACCAAAACTTTTGGCTGCTCCACCTGGGGAAACCTGGGACTGCAGCAGGACACTGCCCAGGGTCCACCAGGGGGCACTAGTAGCACCCAGCCACCACAGGAACTTGGATTATAGGGGCCAGGCCCCAAATCGCAGGGGCAACAGTAGGAAGGAGCTCAGGGCAATGGATGGAGACTCTTAAAGATGGAGGCACCCTGACCACAGAAGCAGGGACCAGGAAATCAAGTCCTTCAACCACTAGGCCGACTGGCCCTCCTAGCCCAATGTTACAAGAAAGAACTGGACAGCTGCCTCATTCACTCAGCACCATGCCCTGAATGAGCCAGGGGTCATCTGTGGATTCAACAATACGTGTTCATGCAATTAACAACTCTAACACAGCCCATATGTACAAGTGGGCAGAGTTAAGGTTGCATAGGCAACCTTAATTCAGGGATTTCCTAACTTTTCCATAGATTCATAAATTTTAAGGCCAGAAGGGACCATTGTGATAATCTAGTCTGAGTTCCTGCACAGCACAGGCTAGAGAACACCTATGATTCCTGCAAAAGCTTTTTAGCCATTGACTTGGCAATCTTAAAGGTCTTTTCATTTTTCAATATAACTTATCTGCATAGAATCTTGACTTGCTTTCCTTTGAACTCTTAAAGGCATTTGGGCTATATGAGATTTAACAACATTACAAATACATTCTTTTTTAAACTACCGGGTGAGTGCAGACGGTGGGAGTTTTGCTGCTGATTGCAATGGGTCCCCGAATTAACACACCATCTTTTGTATTTCCTTTTCACAGGCAAGGCTACTTTTCATATCTATGGAGACAAAACAAAATCATGATCCCCAGGACTAAATTTATACCCAAGAAGGATAAACACAGATTGTAACTCTGCTGCTTTTCTGCTTCTTGCAGGTTCTGGTGGGAAAATCCTGAGGTTTTCACTCCGCAGCAGCGCCGTGTTCTGAGCAGCAGCTCGTTGGCACGGGTTCTCTGTGATAACACTCACATTAGAGAGGTGCCTAGGGACGTGTTCAAAGTTAACCACTATCCTGAGGACTTTGTGAACTGCAGAGTGATCGACGGTCTCGACTTGTCACCTTGGAGACAACGGAGTAACAAGGGAGTGAAAGGTACAGAATGGATCCCATACCCAGAGAAACACACACAACTGGCCCATGTGGAGACTCCTCCCCAGCATTCCCTGGCTTTTCCTCCCCAGATCAACCCCAGTCAACAGATTCAGCCACCCCTCCTTGAATAGATCCTTCCCCCCAGTTCTGCCCCTTGATTTTCCCATCTCCCCCACGGATTCCTGCTTGCTCACTGGGCAACTCTTCACTATAAGATGAGGCATGCTAGCACCGCTGGTCAGAGATGTGTGACCCAACGCACTGGCAAATACACACTCTGGAAACAGGAAGGCCCTGTTAGGCCCCATGTAGGCTCGCGCCCTGAGGCCAGTGCAGGATTGCTCCTTGCAGTCCTGTCTGGTGTCATAGCGAGTCTCCCAAGAGGTGAGGTTTCCACAGTTTCCCTTGGTACACTCTTCCACAGCCTCCTAGCTGGGACGCTCTTTCTGCTATCCTGTCTATCGTTCTAGCCAGGCACTTACATGGCACTCATCACCATAGTATCTGACCACACCTCCCACGAGTTACAGATGCAAACACTCTCTCTTCCTCTCTGGCCTCCAGGGAATGGATAGGTTTTTAGTTAGCTGGTGAGAATGAGCACAGGATTGTGGGAAGCCTGGAGTTTGAGTTTAGTTCGAAATACAGCCAGGTTTGTGATCATTGCTGTGCCTTCTTGTAACCATTCCATAGTCAAGATTTGGCTCCTCCGGTAATGAGCCTGCCCACAATGGCTAATAGTAGAGCTGATGGAAAAGGTTCAAGGAACTTCTTCCTGTTAAAACCTGCACATTTATTGGCAACGTATAGATTTGACTAACTTTCATTAGGAAAGTTTCTCAGGTCCAGGATCTAATTTCTGGAGAATTTCTGCAGCCCAACCCCAGAATAGCCTGCTCAAGAGCAAGGGCTTGGGTCTTCCGCATCCCAGGTAAGTGCTCTACCCTCTAGGCTATGGAGACGGTCTCTTTCACTGACTCCCATTGGGACTGTTCCATTTTATATTTAAAATGACATCGTTATTGATCCAGAGAGGCTGATTCTATAGCTTGCTGGGCAGGGCACTCACCTGGGATGTGCAAGACCCTGGTTCGAGTGGCTGTTGCTAGTCAGGAACTTGAACCTCTGTCATTTTCATCCCACGTGAGTGCCCTAAGCACCAGACCACTGGCTAGCCTAGGGTGGAACCCAACAAATTAGAAACCTCAATTTTCACAACCTGGAATTGCTGGGTTTTGGCCAGCACTAGTGTTCCAGCAGAACTCTGGTGTCAGGGGAGGCCCTGGTTGCAGCAGGGAAGCTCTCAGGGAGCTGGGACAGCACCATGCAGGACCTTGAAAATCAGGACAGCACCCCCTTGAACTGGGCTTTGAATTCAATGGGGAGCCAGTGCAGTGATGGGCATGTTGGGGTGATGTGTTCCCAGGATCTTGTGTTGCCGAGGGACCAGGTTGCTGTGTTTTGAACAAGCTGTTTTTTCCTCAGGGTTGGGCTTCCCTCCTAGATAAAAGGAATCACAATACCCAGAGTAAGTGTTATAGTGCACAGATCTCTGTGAGCAGGTCTGCCTTTTCTAACACCAGGCACAATCGGGCCAGCCACAGACAGCAGGGAGCATTTTTTTCCTTGTTGCTGTTGCTACATAAATTGAAGAGGACCCCAGGCTGTGGACCAGAGTGGCAGTTGGCTTCAGTGGCTGGGATTGTGATAGAGAAGGAGTGCTTTTCTTTTCCCACAAGGATCACATTCATCTTATCCTGAATCACCTACAGACAAGCTGCTCTTCCTGCAGGGGCTGAGCTCAGAAAGGCAGTGAGAACCCTGGAAGATGGTGGTGTTTCCTGTTGATATAAAGGAAAGCAGCGCTGGGTGTCATCTGTGTGCTGCCAACACTGCAGCCCTCACTGTCTCACTTGCTCTCCCAATTGCCTCATGTGGTACTGAAAAGGAGGCAGGAGGGAACTGAGCCTTGCTGGACTGCATGGGGGCAGAAGAGCAGTTAGCGCTGGTCTTCAGCTTAACCTTTCCCTAAATTTCAGCCCATCGCTCATAACTGTACCCCATTCGGTCACAGGACAAAAGAGATCTTCTGATCATCTAATCTGATCTCGTGCACAGTGCAGGCCAGAGAACATTACCCAGTCAGTCCTGTAGTGAGACCAATAAACTGTGATTGAACTAGAGCGTAACTTTTAGGACGAGACACCCAAACTTGATTTAAAGGCTCCAGCTTTCACAGAGTTTAAGGGCAGAAGGGATCCTTCATCATCTCATCTGACCCCCGTATGGCACAGGACATTAAATCACACCAGTAACCCCTTTACTGAGCCCAATCACTTAGGTGAAATTAAAGCATTTCAATCCTCAGGAGTTCTGTGCTACAGAGAGAGATGAGGGGAGAGCAAGGTGTCCGTGAGATGGAGATTCTATCTCGCCCTTTGGTAATCTGCTCCGGTAGTTGATCACCCTCACTGTTTGTTGCTGGTTTGAATTTTTCTAGCTTCATCTGCCAACCATTGGACGTTGTTATGCCTTTGTCTAGGAGATTAAAGGGCCCCCTAATATCAGATTGAAAAGAAGCTGGATGATGCATTCACATCTTACAGTAACAATGCCATACCTTCTATTCCAACAGTAACTAGGCAGGATGTTAACCAACACCTGCTAAAGATAAATGTCTTCAAATCTGCAGGGCCAGAGACTTTGCATCAAAGAGTACTAAAAGAATTGGCCAAGAAGCTCTCTGAAACATTTATCTTAATTTTTAACAAATACTGGAAGAATGGGAAAGTCCCAGAGGACTGGAAAAAAGCTAATATTCTGCCAGTATTCTAAAAAGGTGACTGGGGACTGACCTGGGTTCATTATAGGTGCTGAATGTTCAACACCAAAAACTGCTTATCTCAGAGGCAAAATACACAATATTTTAGGAGCAATTTCATGTCTAAAGGACAATTCCAGCCAACCAGAGGCCTTCTCTGCTTTATTAACACCGTGCCCATTTCACCCCACAGAAAAAGCATCTGGTGACTCTGAATGATGGAAGCTGAGGGTTCCCCTGGCAGGCTGGATTCAGGAAGCTGCTGGCAAGGATTCTTCACTACTTTCAGTGTAACCCACTGCTGACGCTTTCACTGACTGGACTGCATGGCCTAGCTGCTGTCATTTTGACTTTGTTTGTGTCGGTTTTCTTCCATTTGCACAAACTTCCCACGATGTTTGCAGGTAGCCATTGCTAAGAGAACTAGGCTTTGCTAACAGTAGTTATAAAAGTATAGATCGAATCGAAGCACAGAAGTGCAGATTTACAGTGTAGTAATTGAAGGCGGCCTACTGGCACCTATTTTTATGATTCTTGAGTATCTTTATAATACAGATGTTGGATTCTCTTTCTGGTTTCTATGAATGGCGAATGTGCAAGTTGTACAAATGTAAGATGTTATCTCAGTAAAACCAGATTTATGCAAAAGTGTATTAAGATACCATCACTTCCCATTCCTGATTATTGTCAGTGTACTGGAACAAATCTACTCTTAGAACCCTATTAACCAAATTTCACTATCTAGCAGGCTGTATACCTCTCTAGCGCCCCCTCAGGGGAAGGGTGGACACTACTCCTGTCTCAGAGTCTTGGGCCTCGCCCTCCAGCTATTTTGTTCAAGGCATCAGCCCCTTTTTGTCCCAACAAAAAATTGGTATGCTTCTGCAGTCCACAAAAATGTGAGGTCTTTAGGAAGCCAGAAAAAGAGAAAAAATCTGGCACTTCTCCTTTCTGAGGGGACCTAGGTGGCCAAGGCTCTCAAACCTTTTCCCTGGTCTGCAATTCCTGCTTCCAGGGGCCAAGGGGCTCCGTGTTGCAGTCCTGCTCCTTCAGAGTGCCACCCTGCACTGAGCTGGCATCCTCCCTGTTAGGGATCCCCTATGATGTTCCCCTCTTCAATCTGGACTGGTGAATCACTGTGTCACCCCAATCCCCCACTCCTGGAGCCCATTTCACTCTCCCTTGCTGTGTGAACTCCCACTCCTGGGCAGATAATGCACAGCCAACAGCAAGCAAATTGCTCCCAGCTCAGTGAGTAAGTACCTCTAGCCAGCCACTCCTGGGGTTATGCAATGGTATGACCCCAGCCAACAACCCCAGTCCCAGATGCAACCATAGGAACTGCCATCTTACAATGTTCAGTGCTGCCCACTGCACGCTGCAAGCTCATTGGTTCGTCAATTTATCAAAGCAATTGATGTACCCCAGCCTTGTCACTCCAAATGGAGTCTCTAACACACCTTAAACCAAATGCACTGCTTTAGATAAAACAAACAAATACATTTATTAAGTACAGAAAGTTTTTAAGTGATTAAAAATCAGAGGAAAACAAATCAGACTTGATCGAGATAAACAAAAGCCAAACACATTCTAAACTAAGCTTAACATTTTCAGCAGCCTTACATATTCAGCTGATTCTCACCACAGAGAGGCCCTCCCCCGTGATCAACGTTTCAGTTGCTTGGTGGTGTTTGCAGATGGAGGTGGAAGAGAGAGAACAGCAAAAATATCTCCCCTTTTTAATATGTTCCTTTGCCCCCCTCTGGGGCCTTGCCTCCCCTTTCAGGGTCAAGTGACAAATAGTGCCAGTGCCTGTTTCTATTCCCTGAGTCACTGTGGTTCTTTGTGGATTTGTTTGTCCACTTCTGAGCCAGTACTCGGTTCCTGGAATGCTGATCTGGGTTGTGCTATACAACTCCTAATGAGGAGTGAATTGCCCTCCAGCTCTGTAGAGTTTTGCCTCGATCTGTCTCAAGCCATGAGACACATAGCTGGGCATATTACACAGTGAAGCCTCAAAACCATACACATGACACTGCAGATCAGTGTGCCATGAGCATTCCAAAAACATCTCACGTGGCATATTTCGCATTAAACAATACACAGTTACACTATACCCGTGTACGTGGGGATGCAGTGTGTCACACACTCTCTCCTCCAGGCTTGACACAGTTCACAGGTGCACCAGGATGAGGCTGATTGTGCCCAAAGGAGCTCTTTAACTCTTTTCTGACTGGGCGGGGATTGGTCTCACTGCAGTCACACTAAAAACGATGCTCATTCTGGGTGGGGCGGTATCAGCTTCTATGGTTAAGACTGCCTGACACTTTCCATTATAAACTTTTGTTTTCAGTTGCCAAACTTTAAGGCCTGACATTGTCAATACTCGCCACAGTTTGATTTTCTGGAAAATTTGAGCAAAATTGTTCAGCCATTTTTGAGAAGGACGGTGAACGACAGGCAGTTTTGTTTTAAAAAAAATCCAGCCCATTTTGTAAAGCCCCTTGACTCCATTACAGGAATGAAAGAGAAGCTGAAATTTACAAAGTCGTAGGGCCAGAGTGATACCTCTCCTCATGAAAATCCATTCAGTCTAGGAAAACTTCCATTTTCACATGCTTCATATTGGTGACTAACTGATGGATCTCAAGCATAATTGTTAACAGGTGTAACCCTTCTGCCAGTCAAAGTCGGCAGAAACAAGGGCCTGGTTCAATATCTAGAGGTTCCGTTCAACAATATAACACAAAACAGCTTGAGCCCCTGTGACATGCTGTACCCCATGTACACACTTATGGTGTGATTTGTGTATCATTCATGTTCACCCTTACAGTGTAACTGCGTATTGTCTAGTGAAAAGTGTGCCACGCAAGATGTTTTTGGAAAGCTCATGACATACTGAACATTATTGTTATGGTAGTATGTTTCCTGCAATGTCATATGTATAGATATGAAACTCCGCTATGCAAATTCCCACATGTGTGTGTGTGTCACATAGCTTGACTAGATCCAGGCAAACACAAAGCACACTGAGAATTCACACCTTTCCAAGGCATGCATACAGGGACAATGGACTGGCCTGAGCACCTGATACGGCGACGCTTATTTGACTCAAGTGGAGGAAAACATGCCCATTGCCGGACGTGGCCGATAACCTGACCCCAGGGGGTGACGAGGAAACATGTTAAAGGCAGAGGTGTTTTTGTCTGTGGAGTGCTCCCTCAGAATCCAGCTCTGAAGCAACATCAAGCAATTGACAGACTGCCCATGGAGGTGGGGGGACCTGACCGAAGGAGTCAGCTCAGCCAGCCTCTGTGGTAAGATAACATCAAAGACTGAAAAAACCGACGAGAGTTCTGTAGCACTTTAAAGACTAACAAATTTAATTTCTGCAGGCATAAGCTTTCATGGGCTGTAACCCACTTCGTCAGATGCCTGCAGAAATTAAATTTGTTAGTCTTTAAAGTGCTACAGGACTCTCAATTTTGCTATATACAGATTAACACGGCTACCCCTCTGGAACTTTTCAGCAAAGACTGAAATGCTACTGAAATGTTAAGTTTAGTTTAGCATATGATTTGTTTTATTTCTTCCTGATCAACCTGAGTCACATTATCCTGGTTTATAACCACTTAAAATCTTTCTGTACTTAATAAACTTTGCTTGTTTTATCTAAAGCAGTGCATGTGGTTTGAGTGTGCATAGAGACATCATTTAGAGTGACAGAGCTGATGCATATCAATTTCTTTGATAAATTGATTTACCAATGAGCTTGCAGAATCCAGTGGGCAGCACTGAACTCTAAGAGAGCAGCTCCTAGGTTTGCATCTGAGACTGGGATGTTAGCTGGGGATCACACCATTGCATAATCCCATGAGTGACTGGCCAGAAGCACTAACTCACTAAAATAGGAGCCACTTATCCGCTGTGAGTGAATGCACCTAGGAGTGGGTGATTCACACAGCAGGGCAAGATGGGCTCCAGGAGTGAGGGATTGGGGTGGCATAGCAATATACTGGTCGAGATTACAGAGAGGAACATCACAGCCCCCACCCAGGAACCTGGGACAATTACATACCACCCTTGGGTGCCCATAGAGGCAATACTTCCCCTTTCACAAGCACAGAGACTGAGTGTAGAAAAGAGACTTTTAACAAAAAGGGGAAAAGTAACCCAGGATTAACTTGGGAAAACGCCACAAGTAGGATTCAGACACACAAAACCATGAGCAAAACACCCACCCCAGAGTATGTTGGACAGTTGCCTTTTTCCTCAGGTTCTTAAGTCCAGCAACAAGAAGTTCCTTTAATGTGCCCCTCCCTTCCCAGCACCCCACGGACAGGTGTTGTCCTTAGGGCAGACCCAGAGTCTGGCGGTGCAGCTGCAAAGCTAACCTCCCACCCTGGTTGGGGGGAGGGAGAAGAAGGAACCTTACGCCTTCCACTGTCAGGCCGCTATGTTCCTGCCACCCCGCTGACCACGGGCCACCCCGCCAGCTGCCCTGCTGGCTGCTTGTTGCTCTGCCAGCTACTCCAATGCACACCATCACCTTCTGCTACCAGCTGCTCTCCTGCAGGTCAGTCCCCTGAGGTTCCTCCCAGCAATTCGTGCTTTTCAGCTCTCAGTGATTTTCAGTTCTGAGTAGGCGAACGTCACTGAGAAGGCCAGCTGGGCAGGAATGCTGTGCACAGCAAGTGGTTTCAGCTCACTTCACATCACAGAAAGACTCCGAATGGAGCCTTACATTCGCTTTATCTTTGAACAGTGGGGAGAGGCAGATCAGACCATGCCTGGTCTCTTAAACAAGGCCCACGCCTCCCAGGAGGAACTCCTGTCCCCACTGCCTCTATCTTTCACAGGGATCTGCATACTGAACTCGGTAAGCAGAGCTCAGTTCAGCTGAGAGTGACCCTTCAATCAGGACAAGCTAAGCACAGCTCTGCTGCCCTTTGCTCATACAAGAAGGGGAACAACAGGAAAGTGATTTGTAACCCAACACCAGCCCCAGTGATCATTTGGGCAGAGCAGTCCCACCGTGCTGAGCACCAAGACAGGGGAGGTGTGTTCATGCAAATACAGTCTAGTCCTGAAGCCTCTTCCCCTCTGTGATGAAGTGGAGATACTCTTGGGGTTTTCTCTGAGTGCTGTGTGTGTGCCTCAGTTTCCCCATATGTTACTCATGTATTTCAGTGGTCATTGCAGAGGCCACTAGAGGGGGGATGGGCCTTCCCCAGCCACACGTAAGCAGACCTAGCCCAGGACCCCCTGCCCTGCCATGGCCCAACCAATGCTTAGAAGTTGTGACAGGTGGAGACCAGGAGGAGTGGCCACCTTGCCCAGGAAGGAGACAAAGGACTGGGGAGGGGAAGGACTGCGGGGTGACGGACTGCCTGGAAGGGAGAGCCAGTGCCCATGGGGGGTTTGCCGGGAGCGGAACGCAAGGATGGGGGCTCTGGGTCCCCTCAGGTGGTTGCTGCTGTAACTCCTAATTAAGCTGCTAGCTGTGATCCTGAGATCTAATAAACCCTTCACTGGCTGTGAATCGCTTCTGGCTGCAAGGCGGGTGCATGGCCACTTGGGGGACGTGGAAGAGCTTCCCAGGGTCCCACCCAGGAGGCCCCACTGGGGGAGTCCTTGTGGAGCAGAGGTGCTGGACCCCCTCTGTGGCCAGAGTCAGGATGCTGCTGCCCTGGTGTGTGGAGACCTGAGGGGGCAGACTCTGAAGCACTAGAGTCCTGCCTGGCTGCGTCCTGAGCACAGTTCCTTAGGGACTCGTCACACCCTCCCGCCAGCCAGCTCGGCAGGGAAGAGCTCATTCAGACTCTGCTTACACAGGGAATTATCAATGGCTGAGGTTTTTATGGGTGGGGTTTTGCCAGGCTCAGTTCTTGGCTAAAGGCTAGCCTATACTTTCGTCAATGACTTGGCATCTATAAAACAGTAAAGGCATACATCTATGCCATGCCAAGAGTCCTAGACCACTATGCTATCAGAAGTAACTCAACCAATCACCACCCTTACACTACAGCTGATTCACATGAAACAATTTCATTGATTGTAATGAGTCAGCGATATGAAGGAGACCGCACACATGGAGGGTTACTTGGTCCATCTGCCACAGTTCTTCAAAGGTTGGTTTGCCACCTCTTCAACTTAATATGAACTCGCCAGCGCAACCCATACACCAGAACAACTTATCACAAATCTCTCAGCACAACACTTCCAGGCATAACCCAACACATCTCCCAGCATAACTCAGCTCAACACAAAACCCCAGATAACTCCCCACACACAAATCAACACAGCAACCCCCATAACACAGCCAGAATACACAATAATGCCTAATATACATAGCCCCTCATAGCAGCACTCACCCCTCATTTCCCACTTGCACAACTCTCCCAGCACAGCATTCGCACTCGCTCATACTTGCAATGAAATCATCGATTTGAGCAGCAGAGCCATGGGTCATCACTAGCGAAAATAGAAAATCGTTGCTGATGAGGTTTGCAGAGGGCATGGAGATGGGTGTAATGGTAAATAATGATTGAAGCCAGACTAGTTAGAGATGAAAGAAAATAATTGTTTGCTTGACCACAGTTACTCCATTTTGTTGTTTTTAGTGTTCTGCTTTCTGTTGAAATCACCCTCCCGCTCCTCTTCAATATGTTTATGGTGCTTATCCTTGCCAAGGTCAGAGAGAAAGATTAACAGAAGAAATGAGGAGTCAGCGATAAGTAGTTGTTCTTTTCTCTTCAATTTAGAGAAATTGTCTAGACAATGTTGATAGATAAGTTGAAATCTTTTGCCCTTGTTTTTTATGTTATGCATATGTTTATAGTTAGAAGAGGTAGAAAGTGTAACGTTAATAGTAATAACAATAATAATCTGAGTGTACCAATAAGCATTAAGAATTTATGCATATGTAATTTCTTTGTTTGTGTTTGTATAAATATGCAAGAGAGCATGCCTTCGGGGTCTCACACTGACCACTTGTTGGGAAGTGTCCGACCTCTGCAGAAATAAAAACTTGGAGACTGCCCAACTACCTGCGTGGATCTCTTTTCTATCTGGTGCAGGGTAAACGAACCTCATTTGGAATATTTTTCCAACAGAGAGACCAATGATGATCACTTGTTAAACTGGGTGCAATCAACATACATTTTGATACAACCACTTGGAAGGCCATTCACACAAGATGATAGTCATTTATACACCCAAATATTGTAAGGGAGCTCATGTTCAGTTGGTTATCTACAATGACTCTGCATTCTTTTCCGATTCACTGCTGTCCAGAATACAGTCTATCTAGTAGGAGTAGGAAAGTGGTATTTAGAGCTGAGTGAATAGTGAGTTTTTCAGGTTGGGGAGGGTGCAAACTGAAACATTTGGGGGGGAAAAAATATGATTCAGTTTGAATCAAAACTTTGTCATTTTTCATTGAATCAAAAAAAGATTTCTGTTTTGAATTGACCAAAAGTTTCAGTTGACTCAAAATTAATTTTGTTTAAAAATTATTGTTTTGATTTTGTGATTTTTGTTGGGGATTTTTTTACTATTTTTTGTCCTTTATTTTTTAATTGGCCAAATTTGAAAATGAAATGCTGTTTCAAAATGAAAACTGAAAACAAAACATTTTGTAATGGCCAAAATGAAATCTTTGGACTTGTTTGAAAAAACTGATTGAGATTCGAAGTTGCAAATAGTTATGGAGCCTCCAAAAATTATTTTTTTGGCAATATTTCTATTCACAGAAAAAAATTCTCCCAACTCTAATGGTTTTATCTCTGTATGAGACATTGATGAGACCAACATTGGCGTACTGTGTACACTTCTGGTGTCCACACTGGAAGAGTGTTGAAAAACAAAAGGGCTCAGAAAAGAGCTACCAGAAAGATCCCAGTCCTGCTTGTTATCACACCAGATAACAAGAGATGACAGTTATAACAGCTAATGACAATAGTGGTATTGCCATAAAACTGGTTCTTCTCCCATGCCTTAATTTTCTGAATATCCTCACTGCACAGTGTTCCAAATGCTTCCAACCTAAATGCTTCTGCTGCATCTTACCATAGGCACAAAGTTGGGATCCAGGCAGGGTGCTTTGAAAACAGCTGCCTGTCTCCCTCCTAAAGTCCCCTTTGATCTAGGGTAGGGATCTTGCATCTGGCTGTACTAAAGGGCATGGAGAACTGAAGATGGGCAAACATAGTATCTGTCTTTAAAAAAGGTAGTAAAGAGGACCCATGGAATTATAGACCAGTTAACCTAACTCTGATAACTAGAAAGATATTAGAATAAGTTATTGAACAATTCTTTTGTAAGCACCTAGGGTGATAAGTAATAGCCAATATGGATTTGTCAAGAACAAATCACGCCAAACCAACCTGATTTCCTTCTTTGACAGAACTACTGGCCTAGTGGATATTGAGGAAGCAGTAAATGTAATTGATCTTGATTTCATAGTATTCTTGACACAGTCCCACATGACATTCACATAAGCAAACTAAGACAATGTGGTCTAGATGAAATTATGATAAGGAACAGTGCACAACTGGTTGAAGACCCATACTCAAACAATAGTTGTAAATGGTTTGCTATCAAACTGGGAGCATGTATCTAATTCGATCCTACAGGGGTCTGCACTTGATCTGGTACTATTCATTATTTTCATTAATTACTTGGATAATGGATTGGAGAGTATGCTTATAAAATTTGCAGATGATTCCAAACTGAGAGGAGTTGCTAGTAATTTAGAGGGCAGGATTGGAATTGAAAATGAACTTGATAAATTGGAGAACTGGTCTATAATCAACAAGATGAAATTCAATGAAAAGAAGTGCAAAATATTACACGTAGGGAGGACAAATCAGATTCACCAATACAAAATGGGGAGTAACTTGCTGTGTGCTATTCCTGCAGAAAAGGATGAGTCAACAATGTGATGCAGTCGTGAAAAAGTTTAATATCGTTCTGTAGTGCATTAACAGGAGTGTGGTATGTAAGGCAGAGGAGGTAATTGTTCCACGTTACTCAGCACTGGTGAGGCCTCAGCTGAAGTGCTGTGTCCACACTTTAGGAAAGATGTGGACTCAGTGGAGAGAGCACAGAGGAGAGCAACAAAAATGATCAAGATTTAGAAAACCTGACCTTTGAGGGAAAGCTAAAAAGCCTGGGGATGTTTAGTCTTAAGAAAAGAAGGGACATAAGGTGGATGAGGTAATATTTATTGGACCAACTTCTGCCGGTGAAAGAGATAAGCCTTCAGGCTTACACAGAGTTCTTTTTCAGCTCTGGGAGAGGTACTCAGAGCATCACAGCTTAATACAAGGTGGAACAGATAAGAAGTTAATGCATGTTTCAAGAGACCATTCAAAGTGAAGTGGGCAGTTAATGCCTCTACAGTCCTAGGACAAAGGAGGGCTTGTGAGTTACAGATTGTTGTAGTAAGCCATAAACCCATTGTCTTTATTAAGTCCATGATTTTTGGTGTCTAGCAGTTAGGAATATAAATTCCCATGCTCGTCTTTTGGAAGTGTTGTGCAGGTTTCCTTTGAGGATGAGGACTGAGAGGTCAGATATGGAATGATCGTCCTGTGAAAAGTGTTCACCCAGGGGTGATGTGGTGTTTTTGTCATTCATCATTTTATCATTTTTCTGCTAGAGTTCATTTGAGATCATAGTGATTGTCTTACTTCACCCATCTAGTTGTTCTTGGGGCATTTAGTGTACTGTATGAGTTACACCACATATGGTAAGCATGTGGTGCATTTGTCCAGACATTTTTCCTCCTGGTGGCCTATGAAGAGGATTGCATGTTGGGGAGACATCCAAGTAAATAAAGTGTTTATTGTTGAATGTAAAATTTTTGTGGGTTAGGAGGAAATGGATAAATTTGGTGATGTGTTTGGGATGGATATCTGAGTGTTGTCTATTGTTGATATTTGAGGCAGACAGCGAATCCATCTTTGTGGGGGATATTGGTGTGTAGGGAAGTGATATCCATGGAGGGAAGGATGGTATTCTGAGAGTGGTTGTTTTCATTGCGGTTTCTGCAGGAAGTCAGTTGTGCCCTGAAGGAAACTGGCCCTTTTTGTGGTTAGTGGTTTGTGGATGGTTTCTATGAGTCCTGATATTCCTTCAGTAAGAGTGCCATAGCCAGATATTATGGGTCTGCCTGTGTTCCCTTGTTTGTATATGTTGGAAGCATGAAGATCCTTGGGGTGGGTTCATGGATGGAGAGCTTGTAGAGTTTCTCTTGGAGTTATTTGAGGAAGGATTTGATGATATCCTTAAATTCCTGAGTGAATTGTGGTGTGGGGTGTTCTTTGAGAACTTTATAGTAAGTGATGTTGGAATTATGATGGCACCCCCTTTGTCTTTTACTTTGATCAGTATCTGATGGTTGGATTTCAGGGACTGTATAGCTGTCCTCTTGGTGATGGAGAGATTGTGGTGGAGTGATGTTTGTTATGGATTTCACAGTCAATTTTTTTCCTGAAGCATTTAATGTAATGATCAAGTGTATGGTTTCATCCTCTGTGGGGTGTCCAGTCAGATGATTTTTTTTTTCTAATAACTGTTGGTGTGGATGTGGTAGTTGTGGGTGAAGACATCTTTGTTGTGAAAGAATTCTTTGAGGTGAAGTCAGCAAAAGAATTTTTCTAATTCTCCACATATTAGTGTGTTATCAGGTTCTGTGGTGGGGCAGAAGTTCAGTCCCTTAGGGAGTACAGATAACTCAGCTCCCATTCAGGGTAGCCTTAATAAGTTGGGGTGTGTGTAGTATCCATGTGGTGGGTCCTGGTGTTATGGTTTCTCTTGGATGTGGTGTTCTGTGGGTTGTGGAGTTCTTGTAGTTGGTTCCACTTTTCGTTTTTGTGTTGGATAGGTGTCATCCAATTTTTTTTATAGTAATTTTGGGTTTCTTGCATGATCTCCAGGTACGTTTCAGATTTTTTCCTTTCAGTGTAGGAGCATGTGATAATTTCTTGTCTAAGGACACCCCTTCAGGAATGTGTGAGGTACAAGAATTGGCTCATTTTTGAGAACAGACAGAGGAGGACCTGATAAATAGTCTTCAGATATGTTAAGGGCTGTTATAAAGAGGATGGTGATCAGTTGTTCACCACATCCACTGAAGATAGGACAAGAAGTAATGGACTTAATCTGCATTAATGGAGATTTGGGTGCAATATGAGGGAAAATTTTCTAACTACAAGGATAGCTAATTTCTGGAATAAGCTTTCAAAGGAAGTTGTGGAACCCCCTTTATTGGAGATGTTTAAGAACAGGTTAGACAGACACCTGTTGGAGGTGGTCTAGATATATTTGGTCCTGCCTCAGCGTAGGGGGTTGGATTAGATGACTTCTCCATGTCCCTTACAGCCCTACATTTCTATGATGTATACACCTAGTTTACCAATGTAGTCCAGTTTGCTCTGTAACAGTGACCTGTTTTCATCATTATTTACCACCTGACCAATCTTTGTGTCATCTAAGAACTTTACCAACAATGATCTATACCAGGTTACTGTAAATTATGAATTGTTTCCTGACTGGAAAAATCAACATCAAAAAAGAAAAGCACCCAAAACAACTCAACAGGTGTGTCGTATATAGGTAGAGTATGTGAGGACCTGGAAGCATCAAAGAAATAGTTTTAGACACAGAAACCGCTCATCTTGCTGTGTATGTTTCAACCTATCTTGAGCTTCTTACTTATTTACAGATATACATACACACGGTGCCATGACCTGTCTGTGTCTGGCGTCACCTCACAGCACCATAGACTCATAGACTCGAAGGTCAGAAGGGACCTGTAGAAGTTTCCCTGTAGAGGCAGCGCTGGGGACTCTCCCTCTTAGTCAATCTCAGAGGTTTTGGGGAGTCCGAATCAAGGGGGCCGCCTTCGGCCCTCAGTAGGGCGAGCCTGGGTTCAGGTCACCCCTTTTCGGGGGAATAGTCTCTCGCCCCATGGGCACACTATCAGTCTAGGGTCTGGCCCGCTGTTAGGGACGGGCCATCAGCGGGAAATAGCCTCAAGCCCTCAGACTGGGCGAGAAAGTGGTCTCTTGCCTAGCCCTTGGGAGGGCAGGTAAGCAAAACCAGGGAGGCTCGAATCCTTGGTCAGGCGAGTGGCAGTCTAAGGCCTGGCCCTTTGGCAGGGCAGGGCAGAGGGACAGCAGTCTCTAGTCCTTAGCCGGGGAAGTCAGTAGTCTCTGGCCTGCCGGTCTGGGAGGGCAGGCAGAAGCAGACGCACATGCTCAAGCCCTTAGCAGGGTGAGCAGCAGTCTGTGGCCCGGCCCTTAGGTAGGGCAGGGCAGGGCAGTAAGGGACAGACTTTGGTGCTAGCCAGCATCCACCCCAGGGTGGGGAAAGGGGGGAGAAAAAGGGGGAGGGGGATGCAGGCCCACCCATCTCCACTGCATCCCAGCCCAGGGCCCTGGCAGTGACGGGGTGTCCCATCACTGGGTCGACATGGCTCCAGCCAAAACGCACTGACCCACTGCGAGCCACAGCTCAGCTGCACCACAGTCAGCGTCCCTGGGCTCCTTCCTCCCGCCCTATGTCTAAAGTACCTGGGCCTCGTCACCTTCCTCTGGGGTGCTGGGTTCGAGGGCATGCAGGAGTCCCGCGAATCCTTCCCCATCAATCGGCGGCTGCTCCGGAAACTGCGCAGGGTGTGTCCTCTGCGGAGGGCAGTTCCTCCAAGTCCTCAGGATCCCCGGCAGTGGGTAGCTCCAGCAGGTTCTCCAGGTCCCAGGCAGCCAGCAGCTCAGGCAGGCCTTCCTCCAGGTCCCAGGCAGCTGGCAGCTCTTCTGAGTCGGCAGGGCTCCACGCCATGGGTAGGTCTAGCAGCTTCCCCTCTGAGTGGGCCTCTGGTGCGGCCCTAGGCTCGAGCCCCAAGGCAGAGGCGTCATTCTCACTTGGCCACCGGGGCCTGACTGAGCTCGCAGGCCTGGGTTTTAAAGGCCTGGCCCCACCCACCTGCATCCTGTCAGGTGGTGTCCTTCCGGCTCAAACCCCCAGGGTGAGTTTGGCTCTCCCCTGAGTCAATCTCAGGGGGAGGCCACACCTCCCGGCTACAGGACCATTATGATCATCTAGTCTGACCTCCTGCACAACACAGGACACAGAACTTCACGCACCCACCCACTCCTGTCAGAGACCCCTGACTGAAGACTGAGTTATTGAAGTCTCAACCCTTTTGCTGAGTTACTGACCTTCTCTGAGGAATCTCTCCCCTCTGCAGCCCACCACGATCTACCTGTGTGGGGAACCCGTGGGGCTCAGGACACCAAGCTGAGCCCTCTCAGAGCTCTACTAACCCTTCTTGAGTTAGTCCCCCTCTCCACGGGAGTGTAGCCAGACCTTCTGTGAGACCCTCCGGCTCCCTGTTCCTGAAACATCCTGTCACCATTCCCAGATCTCCCTCCGTGAGAACCCCCTCTCCCACTGTCACCTTGACAACCACCCAGGTGTCACCAGCCACAACACTTCCTTCACAGTCCTGCTGGGAGCAGCTGATGGGGCATGTGAGCAACAAGCCCAGGGTCTCACAGCAAATAGGCAGTATCAGGTGCTGCAAATAGGTCAAGGTTTCACTCTTATCCCCTCCTCCGTGTCCCCCAGGCAAGATGCCTCCCCTGCACCTGGCAGATGGTTCTCAGAACGACACTCACATTTTCCCATAGCACTGCATTGGGAGGAAGCAATGGGGAGTCGGTTTCTTCTGTGCTAGGGCTTTCCAAAGCAAGAACTCCTGCCTCTCTCTGTTCCTAGTGGGAATGGACTGGTTTGTTTGCTCCTCTCAGCAGCTGACCTGCTAGTGCCCACACAGTGACAAGACCAGACCACTGGGCAGTGACTGGGCCTGGGAAAGTTCAGCAGAAAGTTCTGGGAGTTCCTGCCCCTCAGCTCAGCCCCTGCTGCCCTGGTGCACCAAGGGACAGGGGTTTTATTCACTAACATTGGGAATAAAATCATTAGCTGGAACTTTCTTCATTCCTCAAACTATCCACCCTCTAGCAGTGTTTGAGATTGAATGGCGGTGGGGGAGGGTTACAATCAAAGGTAGAATTATTCTCCACTTCTGCAGCATCTCCAAGACCTTCTTGCCTACCGTAAAGAATCTGCACAGGCAGCTGCAGAACTGTCCAGGAGGTGCTCCAGGCTCTGTGGGGTAAGTGGGGTCAGCAAAGTGACAGTCTCCTATTGAAATGGGAGCTAGAAACATGCAACCCAGATAAGAAACTATCCCAAAGGTGTGTTGCCTAAAACCATTGCTAGCAATTGGCACAAGATATCTGGATTCTGTTCCCAGCTCTCCCATGTGTCTGTGCTGGGACCTTGAGTAAGTCACTTGCCCTCTCTGGGCTCCTTTCCTCATTCTTTTCTTGTTTTGTATACTTAGAGGGGAAGCGTTTCACTGCAGAGGCTGTCTCTTAATGCAGCACCCAGCACATTGGAACCCTGACCTCACCTGGAGCCTCTAGACTTTATTGCCATGTAAGCAATAATAATAATAATAATAATAATAAATCCTCAGGGCCTTCCTATCCCAGAAAACATGATCTCAGCAGAGACTAGACCATAGCAAAACACCACGCAGCTGACAGCACTGAAGGGACTGCATAGCAAATGGACAGCCTGGTGCTGCAGTATTGCTGACACTCAGAAGTCACAAATCATCGCTCAGACCTCAAACAATCACGATATTGAGTTACAAATCATAAGATGAAATAGAAAAATAAATGTAGGTTTTTTTTCTTTGCTTCCTAGTTTATGAACCTTCAGGGTGTTTTTCTCTGTAACCATAAGGTTCGCGAAATTTTACTTAACTTAAAATTTGCAAAAGAAAGAAAGAAAGACAGACAGACAGACAGACAAACAGAAAGCAAGCTGAGATTCCAACTAACAAGGAGCCTCCAGGAGCTACAACGATAAAGACAAAATCTCATGGGACTGACAATCAATGGCAAGACCTGGCAGCACTGTGGAGCCGGTGGGTGAGGAGGCACTATCATCACTGTGTCGGAGAGAGGCCATCCAGCGGGTGGGAGTCCATCACCAGTGGCTGCACTGGGGACCTGGAGAGAAACCAGCGGTGTGAAGCAGAACAACCCCAGCCAGCCCCTTGGAGAGAGTCATGCAGCAAAGTGTCAGGGCAGCAGGAGTGTCTGGATCCCCCCAGCTGACACAGCTTCCCCCACTAGTGGCAGGAATGACAATGAGACCCCCCCAGCTCAGTCTCCGAGAGATGGGAGACGGTGCTTCTCCATTGTACCTGCAGTGGGATTTGGTGGCCCTTTGCACTGAGGCGACATCATTGCTTCCCCGTGAGGTCAGTCCTTTCCCTGTGGTTCTGTGGGGCGCTGTCATAGCAACAGGAGAGAAACGGATGTAAGGCGGAGATGCAACGTCGTGCCTCCTCTCCACGGGTTGACGAGTCCCTTGAAGAGTCTCATCAACAAGACATCTGCTTTCTGCTCTGTGCCTGGAGCAGGTGGTGCGGGGTTGCAGGGTATTTCGGGGGCTAACCTAGTGAAACAATCTCACCAGTGGGAGCTTGTTGCATCTCTTCCTCCCTGCACATCCTGCCGGTAGCTCAGAGCTCGTTGCAGCACCAGCTCCCACCCCACATGGCCTCAGGATGTTCATGAAGAGTTTCTCGTGCCCATGTAATCACACACCACCATAATGAGGTGCTATATGCTCAGCGGTCTGCCAGAATACACCGGCGTCCCCTCCTCTCTCTGTCCTCCCCACTGAAGTGCAAGTGGAAGATGCAATAGGGAGGCGTCTGGCTGACTTTAAAATGGCAGCAGGTACCACGGGGATGAGCCTTGTTGGTGGCAGATGTTGGCTTCATAGACTGGTCTAGTTTAAAGCTGTAGCTGGTGACCTCTCCCCTTCAGCCGTCCTTCTCCCCAAAGAGTCTGCTCCATTTTTGTTCCCTCTATCAAAATGTATTAGCTGCTGAATGGAAATACTGGGCCCCTCAGCTTCCAGAGCCTCACAAAGCTGTCTCGTCTCTCCTCTCCTCAGATCCCCATTTCCTTCAGTTAGGGGTGGAGGCTGGGTCCCTTGGATGATATCCCCATGGATCACTCCCGATGTCTCCTGGGAGGTGGCAAGCATGGATCCTGGCTGTGCTCTGTGAACTCAAAGGCAGTGTCTGCATTCAGACACAACGTCTCCAGCTTTGGCAGGATCCAAATGGTGTATCTCCCGGGCGGGGAGGCGAGGACATGCAGACTGATAGGCAGAAAAAATTAGAAAGAAAAGGAAGGATGGTGAAGAAGCAGAGGAATGAATGGGGGAGGGAGAAAGACTTAATATCTGTGTCAAACCAGAACCCAAAATATCACAGAGGGAAAAAAACTCCCACCTGCCCACTCCTGACAGCTGTGGAGCCCATGAACCCTCTCCCATCTTGACACAACATCTGAGGTAGAGACCTAATCCACTCCCTAACCACCCACAAAGCCACACTGCCAGATTCTACCCGCCCGTACACATGCAACCCCATGCAAACAGGTGATCTCTCCAAAAAACTCTTAACCCCTCAAGAACCCAGCATGTCCAATCCACTAACCCACACACAGTCCCTCAACAAACGCGATCCTCTGAACACTTTCAGATTAGTTTTCAATTTTGCCCATAACGTCTCATTCTCTCCCTTAAGATCTTGATTCTCTCGTTTCAACACTCCCAGTGACACCTGGTCAGTCTCTCTATTCACACCTCTATCTCTAGTTCCTCCATGGCCTCTCCAGCTCTGGCCACAGCCTCAGGTAGAGTAGCCCGGTTCCTCTGGTTTACATTGCTGCAACTGGGTTGGCAATTCATTGACAGGAATCTCTTCCTGTTGCTTTACAGCCATATCAACTTTTTCAATCTATTCAAACCACGGCATCTCTCTCCCTTCAGTCACCCGCCAGGCATTCATGCATTCTGCCACTCCCAGAGGTGGCGCTTGTAACACAAACTGTTTTAAATCTTCCAGATGTATAGTTCCGTCTGTTAATATAACAGATGTTTGTATTCTATCAGCCAGTTTAGCAGGAGCTGCTCCTGACATTCTTGTAATTCCTTTCAAAGCTGCTGAACCACAAGACAACTTGAAATGTTTCTGAGCCACATGTTTAACCAGTTGTACAACTTCATCATCAAAACCAATAGTGTGGTAACTCAGTGGTCCTAGCAAGTTTGCACTAGCATGACCTCCTGTGCCATATTAATCCCTACTGCTTTTAGTGATTGTGTACATTTGTGTAACCATGGTAGACATTCATTGAACGTTTCAGGGAGGGGGACACACACTCCAACCAAAGCAGTTAGTTCATTAATTTTCAAAGCATCGAGTCTGGCTATCTCAATGCGGGTGGGCTGTATAGTGACCCTCCTGTGGGGTAATGTTTTCCCTTCTATTACAGGCACCATGCGCCCATGGTTGTTTCAGATTTTCCTCTCTTTTCTGAGTGGTGCGTTCTATGTCTCTCAGTCGCTTCAATCCACTGTGGGTTATTGCTGGGGTGTTTCAAGGGTGAATCGGGGTGATTTGTAAGGTGCTGTTTTCAATGTCCAATTCTGAGCCCCCCTCCTCTTCTTCACCCACTGCTCCCGTTCTCACAGGAACTGATCCAGGTTTTGGTTTGGGCTTTTCCAAAACCTGGTTCTCATCACAAGGGGGTGGCTGCAATGCGGTGGCCCCTGCCCACAGGTTTTTGGATGATGGCTGACTCAGAGCATTCCACATGGCCCCGGTACAGAGCCCATTCCAATTAGCACATGTTCCAGCTTTCAACTTGGCTAGGGTCACCTATTTCCATTTCTGTCCCCATCCTTCAGGTGCTAAAAAAGCACCCGAAGTCTGCTGTCATGTAACTGAGGACGGCACCTCTTTCTTTTGTAGGTATTCTACAGCTCTTTCCAGGTTCTTATTCTCTTGCTTAATTTGTTCAATCATATCATGTGTCTGGACTGCTGTTGTCCAGCTAAAAGTGTCTGCGCCTTCCAGTGCTTGACAGCCTGAGTTACTTCATCTAGACTCTGAATTAACTCTTCAATTTCCCTGTTTTTTTCTATTACTTGCCTGGCCAATATTGTCACATGTTGTTTGAGCCATCTTAGAGCCATGGCCACTAACTGCAATATTCTACATTTCTTATTCTTATTATTCTTCAAAGATTCAGTTTCTGCTATTGCTTTACATATTCCGGTCCACGTCTCCCCACTTTCTTTTTTAAATTCATATGGGCCTCCTTTGCTGGCTACCCCGTGTGTTCACATCTCATCAAATTCTGTGGGGATTTGCAGGGCAGGGATAAGTGAGTTCCCTAGCTCATGGTTTTCTGCCATGTTAGATTGCAATTCCTACAGAGGACAGCTCGTTTACTTATCAGATCAGTGGTTGGAGACACCAGTGTTGTTATTTGTTAGCTGGGTGTGCGTTGTCCCAGTGTGTATGATGTCCCAGCTCTGTGCAGCTAACCAATTTAGCAAGCCATGAGTGGGTTACCCAATAAAACCAGGGATCCGTTTCAGTAAGATGGCACCGGGCCAGGTTTATTGCCAACAAAGCATGGTAAAAAGTGTCTCATACATGTGACAAGTACACTTAATACATGTATGACCATGACCATAAATGGCTCAATAAACAGCAGGACTTTCCATTCCTCACTCGGCCAGACAAAGATGCTCCCTTTAAGACCCTCTTTTATACACTGATACAAACAAGCTGTGTATTGCCTGTCTGAGGTGGTAGGATACCACCCTTTACCTTGTACCGGGTGGTTCAATCAAAACATCTCTATCCATCATATTGTCATCCTGACTTTATCTTTAAGAGGGGTGAGTGTGTCTTCGTTATCTTTGAGACGCGAGCTTGTGCCATTTCTGTTATTGGGATGTTCTGGTACCATCTTTCTAGAACGTACTTGCTGAGTGTTGTGCCGAGCGCTTCTTTAGGAATGTGTGTTTTTGCAATACCAGCTCTGTTCTTACCAGATTCTGTGAATCTGCGTGCAGGTTCACAGCCTGACTTCTGCTCACTTTGCTTTATAACAGCAGGACTTCACTATTACCATGAGGCTCAAGGCCTCATATCTGGCCTGTTATTCTAGGCCTCAGGTCTCAGGCTGTCAATTGCTATTACATCACCCTACATTAGAACAGTCTAACGTTTGCAGGAACATGTCACTTGGGGTGTGTGGGCCGGTGGTCCTGTCTGGCCTGGGCGGTGCAGTTCTTTCTCGGGCCCAGGCTCTGAGGAAGGCCACAGTGCCTTCCTACAAGGGGAATAAGTTGGTGCCTATGCACCAGTCTTAGCCCCGGCCCTCGGGCAGGGCGAGGCAGGCAAGCAGTCTGTGGTCTCCAACCCCTGGTGGGGTGAGACAGGGAAGCAGCCTGTAGCCTCTGGCCCTTAGGCAGCGCGAGGCAGGTCTCAGTGGATCTGCTGTCTGCAGCGGCAAGGGAGAGCACGTTCTCCTGGGGCGGTTAGGGAAGGGGGAGGGGGATGCAGGCCCACCCGTCTCCACTGTGTCCCAGCCCAGGGCCCCAGCAGCACACCGACGGGGGTCTTGCCCCTGAATAAGCCACTGGCTATGGCTGTCCCTGGGCCATTTCCTTCCCCTGGTCCCCAGGTACCTGTGTCCTCCAGGTCCTCGGGGTCGCTGGGGTATTCAGCACACAGCAGGCTCACCAGTCCCTCTTTGTCAACCAGCAGCAAGTCGAGGAGCTCCTCTGCAGAGGGCAGCTCCTCCAGGTCACAGGGCTCTGGGGCTCAGTGTCAGGCAGCTCCTCCAGGTCAGGGCCGGCCTCAGGGGGTATCTCCCACCCATGGGCCTCGGGGGGCTCGGTCTAGTCACTGGGGTCCAGAGGCCCTACCCAGTCCTTGAGGCTCAGTAGCCCAGTCCAGTCACTGGGGCCTGGAGGCCTTACCCAGTCCCTGTGGCTTGGTAAGTCGGGCAGCTTCAGGTGCCTCGGCTCTGGGAGGCGGTTGCTCGGGACGGCTGCCCAGCTGGGGTCAGGCCTACGCTGCAGCTGGCAGGACAGCACATCTCCCTTCAGCAGCAGCCTGTCTCCTACTGAGCGGCGGGGCCTGCCTTTTATACTTCTTTCCTCTGCGGAAGCTCCACCCCTCTGTTGCCAGGCAGACTGGCCTGCCGGCCCTATCACTGTCCAGCTCCTTGGTTGCCGGGCAGACTGGCTTGCCGGACCTATTCCTGTCCGGCCTGGGCGATGCGGTCCTTCCTCGGGCCCAGGCTCTGAGGAAGGCCAGAGCGCCTTCCTACAGGGTGACATACAACCAGTCAAACCCCAGCTTCTCATTCAAACTCCATGAACAGAATGGAAGTGGGTGGGAGCGTGACATTGCACAACATGCTGCTCAAGACCAAAGCTTCAGGTCAGGGAAAGGCACGTCCCAGCTTCTTCAGAACCATCTAACAGTTGCAGAGATGTGTCACTTGGGTTGACCTGAGGCTTATTTTGTCACGTACAGCCAGTCAAAACCTAGTTCCTTATTCAAACTCCATGTACAAAATGGAACTGGGGGCCTGACATCTCATAGGATATTTCTTGAGACTAAAACTTCAGGTCAGGAAGTGGCATGTCCCAGCTAGAAGATGCATTTTGTCAGCTGCAGCAGACTATGCCCAGTTCCATTCAAGCATCCTTTGCAATATGGAAGTGGTGGTGGGGAGATCTGGCAGCTTTGGGTCAGGGAGGGACTTGTTCCAGCTTCTTCAGAACAATCTGATGGTCATGAGGATGGGGTCACATTTTGTCATGCCCAGCCAGTCAAAACCCAACTCCTTCTTTGATTATTTCATTAATAATTAACTAATTGCTAATTTAAATGTTTATCATATTCAATCACATTTATTTGATGACATTTCTAACAAATAATTGTACATTGTTGTATTTGTAAATAATTTTGCCCTTTGAATAAAGAACTGGGAATAAGGAACCAATTTCAGCCTCGTGGGCATCGGTCCCTCCTTTCCACCATCCTTACTCAGGGCTCAGCTGGTATGTCCTAGCACCTCTCCGGTAGGGTTGCGGGATTTTGTTCTCAGCTTTTAGTCGGAGAGGCTGTTGTTGATTTGGCCCATGCCCGTTGCAGTTCCCCTCCCTGGGGTTTCTTTTGCAGCATCACGTGCCCCACAAAGTAAGAGAGCCTCTGCTGCACAGGGACTCTGCAGAGCAATTTCTTTTCAGCATTCCCTACTTTGGCTAGTGCTGCAAGAGACACATGCCTGCTGAGTCCTTGCACAATACCTGTCCTCCCCCGTGTCTCCTCACTACTTACTGCACTCATTGCGTTGCTCAAGGGAAAGGAAAGTCAGCCTCTGCTCCACAAAGTATTTTATTGGGCGATGCGTTACACAGACAGTGGTTATACTGCAGGCATAGCAATTAAAGGTGCGTTTCAGGAGAGAAGAAGTCGTCAGTGGGATAGGCACGGAATGAGACTATTTGAACTAGATATGCTCTAATTCAAAGAGGAATTAATTCAGGGAAGTTATACAAAAAGTTAGTGTAGAGGATCACTCTAGTCCCTTTTAGCATTATAATTAATGAACCATTTCAGGTATTATTTCATTTCCAGTGAAAGAACGCTGATTTACATAGAAAGGCTCAAAGAAGAGTCACTGCCACCTTTATTGTGCCCAGCTTCCCACATAATTGACCTGGCTGTAATAAACAGGTTTCCTGCCACCCGGGGATGGTATCATGCTTCTGCTGCTTAGACCCAGAATCAGACAATTTTGATGACAGCAGAGTTCCAACAGAGAATGAGTTTCTGCTTCCGCTTTGCATATTCTAGTTCCGGTGAGATGCAGGGGCTATGCAGTAACTGAGAGAGGACATCATGCTCTGAGCAGAAGGGATGAAAGTCTTTAAGATTTAAAAATCAGAAGAGTCCCCTCTTGTGTAATGCTGAAGATCAACACTGAGGCTTGTGCCTATCCCTAACAATTACTGTTCACGTCCCAAGCACTCAGCTTTCACACAGATTCTATGCACTTATGCATGAGTTAATTAAATTAACTGAGGAATAAATGAAAGTGCCAGAGGAACAACACACTGGCTTTCCAAGTTCATATGGCCTATGTACTGGATAGCTAGGCACCAAATCACCTGCACATAGGGCTACTTTGCACAGTTCTAGCCACTTTAACTGGGCAAAGCAGCTCTAAAGCCAGTGGAGCCTGCCCCAGAGAGCTAAACAATTGTCAATTCACCAATTGCTGGGGGATTCCCCCTGCCTAAGAGAATCCTAGGGTGGAATGGAGGCTGTGTAATGTCTCCTATACCTCAGCTGCCAGAATGGGGATGGAGCCAGGCAAAAAGGGAGCATGGTTAAGACATCCTTCATTCCACTGGTCTTCCTCTTCCAGCTTCTCTAATTTTCAACCAGGACCTGTCCCATCACCCAGGTTTAGGGTGCAAAGACTCATGGCAAGTGCTTCTTCCCCAGGCCAGAGAACTGGGGCTATTGTGCCAATTTCCTTTCCTTTATGGTGCTAACACTAAAAGAGTGTTCTTGTTCTTTTGTGACTCCCATGGAATTTTACACAGTCTGTGCAATGACTAGGAATTAATGAGTTAATGTCTTATTTCTTAAATATAGACAATTTGCTGACTCACCATTCCAGGAAAAACAGAATGAGACGCATCTTTATTAGAAAGAAACCAGAGAACAATAATTAAATGGCATCATATGGCTGACAATCACTACTGTCTCATTCAAATGCACTCTTGGAAAATTAGCAAACCTTGTTTGTCTTAAAGGAAAAAATCTAGTGATTTGTTATAATAACTCAGACAGCAAAGCAGATTCTTAATAAATAAGAGATATGTTAAAAGTTCATTTCAGAGAAATTCCAGTGCATCAGTTGGACTGCCTTTGTATGCATGAACTGGAAACTCACAATAGCATCTCCCAGGAGAGACCCACTAGAATTATGGAAAATCTGACCAAAAGAAATGGTTCTGAAGGCAAAGCTGATTTAGGCCCAATTTGTGTGTGTGTTTCATAAGAGAGCAGCTTCCTGTCTGATTGTGAATTCTTTTGGTGTCATCTTAAAAAGACATTTTAGTGCTGTTCTCTGCACTGCAATGTGATGTTTTGAACATTTTCTATGTTGCACTGGAATGTCTTTTAACAATGCTCACTTTAATTTGGTTGCATCTCACTGAAAAGGCCTCATGCAAAAGAAAATCAAGCTAAACGATAGCAGTTATACCCAGGTACTCCAGGCAGCAAAAGTGTTAGACTGAATGTGGTGAAGAATCCTTGCCAGCAACATCCAGAATCCAGACCTCCAGAGAACCCTCAACATCCATCAGAAAGAGTCACCAGATGCTTCTTCTGTGGGGTGAAATGAGCAAGGTGTTAATAAAGCAGCAAAGGACACTGGGAGGCTGGGATTGCTCCCTGGGCAGGAGACGTTGTGTGTTTTATCTCTATGGGTTAAACCGGAACAGAGGGACAAGTGGAGATGCAGTAGGCTAAGGGGAGAGAGGCAATATATCTGCCAGTCGATGCCCTCATGCTCTGTGGAAGGTGCTCACCCTGCCCAGCTGAAGTCCTTCTCCAATTAACCTAGGCCAGTACTACAGAGTAGGACTCCCTCAGACTAAGTACAGGAGCCAACAGGTGGTCAAAGAACCCTTTGGAAGTGTGACTTTTAAGTCCGAGACATCTATCAATGAGAACTTTTGACACATGTACCGTGTCCCTCATTCTCCTGACATTTTAAACAGTAGAACCAAAGCATGCGAATCTACTGGACAGGAAGAGTGACAATTGGTTGGATGTCACAATGGCTCCTTGAGCAAGTACCTGGTTTGGTCTATAATCATAACCATTAGATAAACAGTAATGAATATGCAATCCCTTTGGGGTTTAGAGAGCATGACCCCTTTAAATCTTTGCCCTGAGTGGGGAGATGCTGATGGTTCCAGTAGGAGGAAACGCAGTTTGTGGGGGGGAGCAGAGAGAGAAGGACAGAGCGACAGGGTGTGTGTGTCTGGAGCTCCAGACAGAAGGGCTACAGCCAGCAGGCCCTCACAAAGTGAAGCAGCCAAGAACCTGCCCAAAGCCTGGGAGAGACAGAGCAGCTGATCGAGGACACCCTAGGACAGGAGCCAGGAGGAGCACTATGCCAGGGAGGAATCACCCGAGAAATACTTAGACCATAGAAAGGTCTGACAAGTGCTAAGTTTCTTAGAGGATCCACTTTAACATTAATTGTAACTCAGAATAATCAGCAGATTTACTTGTAAACTCTCAATAAATTTGTTCATGCACTCAGAGTAAGTGCTGAAGTCTGAGGAGGATATGGCAGATTTTCATCCTTGCTTTAAGTGCAGAACGCAGCTCAGTAGTAATAGTTCTACGTTGGCTGTGCAGAGCAGAGCCGGCTGTTAGCACATGGGCTCCAATTAGATACAGCTTAGAAAGAATCCTTTGGTGCCTAGCTCTTTTCAAAGGTCCCTTCTGGCCTTGGAATCAATGAAACTAGGAGAGTCAGGGCCAAATGGGCGCTGGTCAGCTCCTTCTTCCCAGCTTTGGCTGCCAGGCAGTGTGGGTAGTTTGGGGGACAGTGGCTGCCTGGGTGTGGTGCTCAATTTCTCTCCCACTATCCACTCCCCCAAGCAACATCAGCTCTAGCCTGCAGCAGATCTGTCTGGCAGGGAAGGAGACTGTCTGGGGTTTGTGGAGGCTTTTGAAGAAAAGGAGCTATGTAGCTCAGTTGAGAACCTGAGGGAGCTAGGTGCCTAATTTACATTGATTTTCTAGGCAGTTAAAGTATCTTAATCTGTTTAGGCGCTTTTGACATTCCAACTAGCCCTTATTTACATCTTTAAGCACCTAAAGGCCTTTGAAAATATGCCCCATAAGTATTTATCTAGGCTCCTAAATGCAGATGCAGACATGCACCTTTGAGTATCCTACTTGAAAATTGGGTTCCCCATGTTACAGAAGTCATTGAGTGCAAGCCAGCCAATTCTCTCTGTACCTACCTTCCCCATCATCTTTTGATCTCCAAGCTGAGAGGTCCAGCTTCTGTATCTGATTGCAGTTCACAAAGTCTCCAGGGTATCTATTGGCCTGGAAAATGTTCCTGGGGACCTCAGTAATGCGGGTGTTATCACAGATTACACGTGGCAAGCTGGTCCTTCTCAGGGCACCTCGCTGCTGGGGAGTGAAAATCCCAGGATTCTCCCACCAGAATCTGCCCAAAACAGGAAAACAGCAGCAATAGATTGTATCCTGTGGGGCTTTATAAACTCAGGACTATCGGCATGTCATCTCTGATGAAACACTGAGCACAAGCAAACCTTTCTGTTTGTGAGTTTTGTCACGAATAGAGCTTAAATTCCAGTGGCTAACTCGGAATGAGGAATCTACCCACCAGATAACTGGGATAGCTCAGCTTGCCTTGGCCATGCATTAAGAATACCATCAAACCACTGGGTCGACGCAGGTGCCAGCACCCTCCTCTCTGAAGCAGAAGATCAGCATGAGTTCAAGCCCTAGACCAGACTCAGAATTGACCCTATAATGCAGTAATAGGGGGTTTGCAACTGCAGAAGCTGATCCTTAGCCAGACAAAAGTTAAAGATACCATGTCACTTTCCAAAAGAGAGTCTTAGTCTGTGATTCCTCTTTCAATAAGACAGGTTCTTATCTCCCAGGCTCATGACAGCTAGTGCTAAGTGCACGACAGCTTCTGTGTTTGCCTGCAAGCTAATTGGCCAGATTATTGGCCCATCTTAACTCCCCTTTGGGTTGCCAGTGGGACAAAGATGTAGAAGGCAGAAGGAGAGGAGACCCCACAGCATGGGTTTTCACCCTGGGGGTCACAGCCCCCTTTTCCTTCCTATATTGCTAAACAGATAAGGGGCCTCAGTATGAAAATGGTTAAGAATCATGCCCGAGTGAAAGGGAAACCTCAGTTATCATATGGCATATTGATACTGGACGCTTAGTGATCAGTATGGATACCAGTGAGACACTGTATGCCCAATATGCACATCAATAAGGTTTAATGTGCAAGGTTTTTTATAAATATACTAGTTAAAACAAAGCTTAAAATTAACTACAATATATTACACTTACTCAACCTTATTGATCTGCAGATTGGGCGTACTATGTCTCACTGGTATCCACACTGATTACTAAGTAGCCAGTATCAACAATTGGCATCCCTGGGTGGGCTTGATCAGCTGTGAGTGGGACGGTCTTTGAGGTGAACGGTACAAGGGTTTCTCTCACTGCGTGTCAACAGGGTAGCAACCTGCCTGGCACGGTTCTCTGCAAAGCTGTATCTGGCTTCAGGAGGAGGGCATTATGTCCTTTATAGGCATATGTTCTGAATCAGGTGGTCAAGAGGTTGCCATTCCCACCTTCCTTTCACTAGAACCAGTCTCAGATATGGATGCTTTTGTAGATGACCTGGGAAAGAACCCATGGTCTGAAGGAGCATTTAAGGTTAAAACGGCATATACAGAATTAATGCTGCAGTGGGAACAATTTGTAGAGACAAAGCCTGTCCCTAACCATAAAAATAAACATTTGGCTGCTTTGCATGGACTTGAATCATTTTGTAAATCCCTTAATAAGGAGTTGGGGAAGTTGAGCAAAGAAAACAATGATCAGCATGAACAGCTGACGGCATGCCAAGGTCAAATACAGAAAGGGAAGACGCCATATGATTCTGCAGTTTCTTACTGTTTAACCCTGGCCACTTTGCTTTCTACCTCTCAGTGCAATGTAGAAATGTACAAAAAGGAGGTTAGACGGTTAGCTCATATCTGGGAAACGAAATGTAAGGATGCGCAAGCTATGGAACACATTGTCCTGGAGAAGAAAAAGAGGGACATAGTGAGACTGGCGGCCAGTCCCGTGCAGTCTGTTGGTAACAGTTGTCTCAGTGTACACAGCAATTGGCTGCTGCTCAGGGAATTATTGTTGCCATGCAGGCAGACAGAAATCTTGGTGGTGCAGAGAGTGTTGAGACACAGGGCTTTGTTTTGTCTGCCCTCTGTTGTGCAGAGGCTGTATGGAATAAGATCATGTCAGATCAGAGCATAAGACGTCCTTCTCTCTATGCTCCTGTCAGGCAGATAGTAAAACAGCTGGATGAGAATAATGTGCCGCGGACTAGTGCACCCATGGCTCCTGTGATTGTAGAGATAAAAACAAAGACTACTAAAAATAAAAATGAGAAGAAGAAGAAGAAAAGCATCACTCGCATCACCATCGCAGTAAATAAGATACTGAAACCTGAGCAAGTGCAGGCACTAAAAAAAGCCTTAGAGAATATTGCCCCTAACAATATGGTTACCTAGTTTGCACAGCTTATCACAGTGCCTCAGTTAACTTATAGTGATTATCACAGAATCATAAAAGATTAGAGTTGGAAGGGACCTCAGGAGGTATCTAGTCCAACCCCCTGCTCAAAGCAGGACTAACCTCAGCTAAATAATCCTAGCCAGGACTTTGTCAAGCCGCAGCTTAAAAACCTCTAAAGATGGAGATTCCACCATCTCCCTACGTAACCCATTCCAGTGCTTCACCACCCTCCTAGTGCAAAAATTTTTCCTAATATCCAATTACTCCTTGTTCTCTTATCTACTAACATTGAGAACAGCCTAGCTCCATTCTCCCTGGAACTCCCTTTCAGAAAGTTAAAGGCTGCTATCAAATCCCCCCTCATTCTTCTCTTCTGCAGACTAAACAAGCCTAGTTCCCTCAGCCTCTCTTCATAAGTCTTGTGCTCCAGCCCCCTAATCATTTTTGTTGCCCTCCGCTGGGCTCTCTCCAACTTCTCCACATCCTTTCTGTAGTGGGGGGGCCAAAACTGGACACAATACTCCAAATGAGGCCTCACCAATGCCGAATAGAGGGGAATAATCACTTCCCTCGATCTGCTGGCAATGCTCCCACTAATGCAGCCCAATATGCTATTAGCCTTCTTGGCAACCAGGGCACACTGCTGACTCATATCCACCTTCTTATCCACTGTTACCCCCAGGTCCTTTTCTACAGAACTACTGCCTAGCCAGTCAGTCCAAAGTCTGTAGCTGTGCATGGGATTCTTCCGTCCTTAGTGCAGGACTCTGCACTTGTCCTTGTTGAACCCCATCAGATTTATTTTGGCTCACTCATCCAATTTGTCTAGGTCACTCTGTATCCTATCCCTACCTTCCAGGGTATCTACCACTCCCCACAGCTTAGTGTCATCTGCAAACTTGCTGAGGGTGCAATCTACCCCATCCTCCAGATCATTAATGAAGATGTTGAACAAAACTGGCCCCAGGACCGACCCCTGGGGCACTCCGCTTGTGACCGGCTTCCAGCTAGACATGGAGCCATCAATCACTACCCGTTGAGCTGGATGCTCTAGTCAGCTCTCTATCCATTTTATGGTCCATTCATCCAACCCATACTTCTTTAACTTGCTGATAAGAATTCTGTGGGAGACCGTATCAAAAGCTTTACTAAAGTCAAGGCATATCACATCCACCGCTTTGCCCACATCCACAGAGCCAGTCACCTCTTCATAGAAAGCAATCAGGTTGGTCAGGTGTGACTTGCCCTTGGTGAATCCATGTGACTGTTCCTGATCACCTTCCTCTCTTCCAAGTGCCTTAAAATGGATTCCTTGAGGACCTGCTCCATGATTTTTCCAGGGATTGAGGTGAGGCTGGCCGGTCTGTAGTTCCCTGGATCCTCTTTCCTCCCTTTCTTGAAGATGGGCACTATATTTGCCTTTTTCCAATCATCAGGGACCTCCCCCAATTGCCATGAGCTTTCAAAGATAATAGCCAATCAAGCCTTGCTTTTAAAAAAATGTCTCCCATTACACACCTTCTTGGAATGTCCAGTAAATAGACACATACAAAAAATGAAGCAAAAATGGATACCTTTATAAAAATGTTATTGACGTAGTAGACCCTGGTAATCATACTGAGGTGAGCTTTCATCTGGAGTGGCAAGCCCTAGGGGAATACCCTAATGCCTATTTACAGCATAAAAAAATCCTATGGCAAGCTATGAGGTATAAGGCCCTTATGAACACAGCCTTTCATCTCATTTCGTAAAAGGGCTACATCTGCAAGTAAAAGTTGCGTTAGGTACTCTTCATTTACCAGCTATGACATGGAAAGCACTGTTACAAAAGGTCCGGCAAGTTCATTGACTAGTGAGCCAAGCCTTCCCTAATGAGCATCAAAAAAAAGGCTGCTGCTCAGACAGCAGAAAAAGTGGCTGCCAGATCACCTTTCAGAATCAAGGGAGTAAGAAAGATGATTCAGTCCCCAAGGAAGTTAACAGACGGTGCAGCCAAGGGCGAGGCCATGGGAGAATCGATCCCCTGCGCTGGGTACTTTGGAATCGAGCTCTCCAATATGCCCCTAAAGCCCTAATCAATGGCAAATCGAATAAGCATCTGGCTGACCTGATTTGCCAGACAAAAAGGGAGCCTCGTACTCCAAAAACATGTGCTGATGAGGGTCAATGGCTGACCCCACCTCCTGAGGAGAAGCCCTCGGAGGCATAGGGAAGCCAGGCATCCCTGAGTCCCCTGATACATACGTCACCTTTAACATCTAATAAATGGGGATGACCCACTATTTGGGTGGGTTTTGAAGAAGGGAACATGTTAATGATGGGGCCAGGGCACAATGTGTGTTACAGTGATTCTCGCTTGCAGAGCAACCCCTTGAGGTACCTTATCCACTGGTGCAAGTTAGAGAGGCCCCGAGTCTGCTTTAACTTGTGCCAGGATGCAGTTTGGCCCTTGGTAGCTCCAAGAATTGGAGTGGAGGGGAGAGATGGTGAAAAGCCACCTAGAACCCCGTCTGCAGGGCTTAGACATCAAACTAAAGAAGAGGAAGAAGAGAAAATAGACGCAACTGAGTAGACTAGACATCGAAGGAGAAAATATGGAAAGACTTGGAGTGGAAGAGATTACAGTCAGAGCATAAAGGTGTGGGGGGTGGTGCATAGTTCACCTGTAACTCCACCACTCCTGAGTTATGCAAGTCACCCCATCACCACACAAATAAATCCTTTCATGGATACAGTGGGGATGTAAAGATACATCATTATATGCATATATAAACACAGGGGGTAACATTTTCAAAGACGCCAAAGGGCAAAATAGAAGTTGGAGGCCTAACTCACTTTGGCACTTTTGAGAATTGTGCCTATAACCATTGACGGATGCCCCACAAATATTGTGGGGGCCTGCCCACTTGGCTCCAGGGGATGGAGTTAACCCATTCTGGACCTCAGTTTTCGCATCTTTGGAGTTGCTCCAAGAAAATCACCTTTTCTCTTGCTGAGACTCAGGCCACAGATTACAGCAGTTTTTAAAATTTTCCCTGTATTCAGTTGAACTGCTGTTCGAGCACAATCCACTAATGCTTGCATAACCATATAAAAATAGTTCTTTCTGTTGATGTACTCTGTGGCAGGATCAGCTGGTGTCAAAATAAGGATATGCGTATTATCTATCATCCTTCCACAGTTTGGGTACCCCATTGATGCAAACCCATCGACTATGTCCTGCACATTACCAAGAGTCACAGTCCTGTGTAGCTGGAGACGGTTAATGGCTCTTCACGTTTGCATGTCAACAGCCTCCACTGTGGGTTTTCCAAGTCCAAAATGATTTCCCACTGACCAGTAGCAATCTGTCATTGCAAGCTTCCACAGAGCAATCACCACTCGTTTCTCAACTGTCAGTGCAACTCTCATTCTGGTCTCCAATGGCACCAAATCCAGGAATGTGGCCTTTCACATCTGAAAGTTCTGCAGCTGCTGCTCATCATCCCAAACCTGTATTACGATGTAATCCCACCAGTCGGGGCTTGTTTCTTGGGCCCAGAAGCAGCACTCCCCTGTCTGCAGCTGCTCCATGAGCACCATCAACAACGTTGAACTGATTTTCGCTATGTTCCACAGCCATCATTCCTCCATAAATTGTCATGTCCCCACTAATATAGTTCTACCTTTGGCTCTGCCAATACTAGAGGAGCGTTGATGCTCATGACAATGGTGCAGAGCTGTGTGGCCTCCATGCTTCTGGCAAAGACGGTGAACAGTGAGAAGTGCTGTGTTGCTTGTGGGATTTTTTAAAAAGGTGCAAAAATTATGGGATATGGATAGCATTATGGGATGCAGAAAGTTGCATGATAGGAACTTGACCCCTTGCTCCCAGTCACTCCTGCATGACTTGTTTCTGCCCCACCATGCATTGACAAAATTTCCCAAAAGATAGTGCCAGACAATGTTGAGTTGCACACTGGGATACTTACCCATAGTGCATTGACACAAGCACTCCTGGCAAGTACAACAGAGGTGACACAGGAAACCCAAGTATGTACACGCACGAGCAATATGCTAGCTGTGATGCCTTTCTGACACATAACTTGTGTCAACCAAAGTTGTAGTGTAGACATGGTCTTAATTTTTTAACTTTAAACTTTCAGACCAGCCATGGGCCATCAGTGAGGAGAACCACCATAAAAGAAATCTGGTAGAAATCTGATTTGCAAATAAAGTCATAAGCAACTGAACAGACAGAAAATGAAAGAGTTTGCATGGCCCCAGATGGGGAAAGGCAGTTCCAAAAGTGCACAAATGCCAGCTAGCCAAATGCCTTCAATAGTGGCTATTGATTTGGGGAGCCCAACCTCAGACCCTCACAGGCCTGTTTTTCAAAGGTGCTGAGAATTCAAAACTCCAGTTAACGTCAATGGGAGGTGAGAAAGCCCAGGCCAAAGGTGTCTCAAATTGGGATCAGTTGGGATTATTGGACCTAAACATTAACCATAAACTCAACTGTGAAAAGCATGTGAAAGTTCATAGGATGCCACAATAACCTATGATTTGTTGCCTGTCAGAAAATTAACCATGAAAAACAGTTCAAGTTGTTTCCAATAAATGAATGTTATGGACAGGTGCAAGAAACCCAGACAGAAAAATTGAATTAGTCCAAACATAAATGACCTACTGATGTAAGTCAAAGACTGTGGGGAGATCATACTTAGTAAACAAAGAAATGTGGGAACAAAGTTATCTATGCTAAGTTTGGCCTTGTGAATGTAGAGTTAATTGGTGGACCCAATAATGAGGATAAAATATGCCACCTACTTTTACTTCTTTTTCGGGTTCTTAAAAAGAAACTTTGAAAAAAAGGAATCATCTTCCACCAGCTCATGTCCTGACTGGCCAGCATCGCAACCCGTCTAGACTCATCTCATGGCAGCTTCCTTGACGGCTAAGGGACTTTCTTCCCAAGAGAAAACCTGGCTGGCCAGTGGCCTCACTCTGGTTAAAGGAACTTTGTTTTCCCCATCAGTGCTCAGAGTCACCACGTTGTCATGCTGAGTTGCCTTCTTCCTCCCTTCCCCATCTTTCTTCCTATTCTATCTTTCATTCTCTTGGCTTTTCATTGAATCCTGAAATCTGCAATACTGCATTCATCCAAGCCTGCCTTGGCTAAGGAGGAAAAATCCAAGCAGAAAGTGAACCAGGGTCCAACCAGCACGTGTCATGGTTGACTTGCCAGCCAAAGCATCCACTGTTCCAAAAACATCAACAAAAGCCATATGTCACCCATCTTTTCTATCCTGTCTCTCCTCCACCTTGGTCTGTCAGCAACAGGATAAGTGAGTGTCCTTCACATGTCAGGACTGACAGTAAAATTAACCCTTACCTTTTCATCAAGGAAAGGTTATTAATGAAAAAAGAGACTCAATTTTGAGTCCAAAAGGAGAGAGACTTTGATAGGGTCTGACTGAGTTTGTTTTGCATAATCACTCAACCACAGTTTCAATATAAATGCTTGTTTTAATTCCTTGGTTTTTCATGAGGGTGGGGAGGGTTGGGGGATGTAAGATAGAGAAAGTATCAATAAACTTTCAGCTTGAATGAATGCTTTGGGGCATTTTCCAAGTAACCAAGTAAAACCAAGGCCTCTGTGAAAATTGAATGTTGAACAGTGAAAGAATTTATAGACACCTTTAACGCTTTAGGCCTTTGAGAGCAATATCAATACAACAGATCCCCAAAATGGAGGTACCAGAATCCTTTTTAAAATGCTGTCCTAAGTGAATATGTACATTCCCAGGAAGGAAGAAAACTTTTGGAAAGTGATGAACCAAACCACAGCTGGAGCTCACATTCAGCCTCCCCCAAAACCAGCCTTCTGCCCTTAATCACTGGGAGTCCTGTCTTTGTATGATCTCTTACCTGTCCCCATCTCGCAGGTTCCTGAACTGAGATCCAATGATGCAAGCCAGGAGAGGCCCCACTCTGCCATTGGGAACAAATGGCTCCGCGAGGGCCCCGATCCAGATGTCGATATTCTCTGGGGTCCCGTACAGGTCTATGAACTTCCCGGCCAGCTCAGAATTCCTCAGCACTGCAGAGAGCTCAGCTAAGTTGCTAGGTTGTGAGAGCCCACAAAACCGTCTCCAGGCGTTATACCCTGCAGAACCAGAGCAGAGCAGTCAATACCTCCATCTGCCTCCCATCTGTGCTAGCAAGTTACTCTTCTCTTGCCGGGGTGACCCAGTCACATGTTGTTTCTTGTTTCTAGTGTATTTGAAGACTTTTCTAAATCTCTCCACTTAATGTCCCTGTTCTTTGTGTCAACTCTTTGCCACTTTAGTTCCAGTTTGTACCTTACCTGGCATGGTCTGTATAGTTCAGGCAGGACGTCCATTCTTTAGATAACGCTGTTTTAGCCATAATCCTTTCTTACCGGGCACCTTTTACTCTTTGTTTGTTTTTCTGAATAATTGTGTCTCTCTATGGATGCTTCAGTTACTTCAGGCTCCCTTTACAATTTAAAATTCTAATATATTCTTCTACCCGCCATTAACCAGAACAATCTTTGGATGTACAGACAGGGGAATATTGAGCGTGACTAGTGAGGTGCTGCCATCTCTGAATACATCACTGCTGAAACACTGTATCCAACGCTAGTCTCCACACTTCAAAAAGGATATTGAAAAATTGGGCAGGGTTCAGAGAAGAGCTACCAGAATCATCTGAAGTCTGGAAAGCACAGTTTACACAAAGAGATTTAAGGACCTCAATGTATTTTACTTATCAAAACAAAGATTAAAAGACTCTGTAATCTTGGTCTATAATTTCCTATTTAGAGAACATACCTGACATTCGGGAGCTTTTTGTTCTAGTGGATAAAGGCAAGACAAGATCCAGTGACTGGAAGTTGAAGTTAGACAAATTCAGATTAGGAATAAGTTGCAGTTTTTAACAGTGAGAATGAGTAATGGACCATAGCTACAGATTAGCCAGGGAGGGAGTATATCATCATCAGTGAGAGGGTTTAAATTGGGTGTCTTTCCAAATGTTCTGTTTTAGTTCAGCGACCTGTTACTGAGTCCAAGAGTGTTTCCTTACATAGCAGGGAAGAATTATTCCCTCAGTTGCAGGAATGACAGGGTGATGTTATATGGACTGTGTTATGTTGGTCAGATTAGATCCGAGAGGTTCCTTCTCAACTTGAAAACTATGAATTTATCTTCACTTTCCTCATAATTTTGAAGTCTGTCCTAACAAAATGCTACCCTAGCAAAGTCACTTACACTGACAATGTCAGCCTCCTTGGCCAGTGATCACTGTTAGCCCAGGAAGGTCCTACACTCCATTGTAATGTTATTAACTCCTGTCTGTTACTGAAGACTAAGGGCTCATCTGCACTTAAAACACTGCAGCTCTGCCCCGGTGGCACTTCAGTGAAGATGCTAGCTACACCGACAGGAGGGCATCTCCTGTCAGCATAGGTGTTCCACTTCCCCAAGAGGAGGTAGCTAGGTCTACACCAGGGGTTAGGTTGGTTTAACTATGCCGCTCAGAGGTGTGAATTATTCACTTTCCTTTGTGACATCATTATACTGACCTAATTTCCTGGTGTAGAACAAGTCTGAATGAGAATTGCTTCTTTTGTAGGCACCTAAACAGGCTGATCTAAAAAGGTATGAAATTGCTTCTCCAAATCATTCATAGATTCACAGAGTGTAACACCAGAAGAGACTATTAACTCATCTAGTCTGACTCCTCCGTAACACAGGACAGAAATTTTAATCCAGTTTCTCGTGTGTTGAGCCCCACAATTTGTGTCTGACTAAAGCATCACAGCCAGAAAGGCATCTGGTCTTGATTGGAAGACTTCAAGAGGTGGAGAATCGACTACTTTCATTGGCAGCTTGTTCCAATGGTTAATCAACCTCTATTAAAAACTTGCGCCTTATTTCCTATTTGATTTATCTGGCCTCAGCTTCCAGCCATAGGTTCTTGTTCTGCCTTTCTCCACTACATTAAAGAGCCCGTTGGCACTCAGTGTTTTCTCTCCATGAAGATACTTATAGAATCATAGAATCATAGAATCTTAGAGTTGGAAGGGACCTCAGGAGGTCATCTAGTCCAACCCCCTGCTCAAAGCAGGACTAACCTCAGCTATATCATCCCAACCAGGGCTTTGTCAAGCCTCAGCTTAAAAACCTGTAAGGATGGAGATTCCACCACCTCCCTAGGTAACCCATTCCAATGCTTCACCACCCTCCTAGTAAAAAACTTTTTCCTAATGTCCAACCTAGACCTCCCCCCTGCAACTTGAGACCATTGCTCCTTGTTCTGTCATCTGCCACCACCGAGAACAGCCTAGCCCCATCCTCCCTAGAACCCCCTTTCAGGTAGTTAAAAGCCGCTATCAAATCCCCCTCACTCTTCTCTTTTGCAGACTAAACAAGCCCAGTTCCCTCAGCCTCTCCTCATAAGTCCTGTGCTCCAGCCCCTAATCATTTTGGTTGCCCTCCGCTGCACTCTCTCCAAATTGTCCACATCTTTTTTGTAGTGGGGGGCCCAAAACTGGACACAGTATTCTAAATGCGGCCTCACCAATGCCGAATAGTAGTGTAATCCAGCCACCTCTATGGCATCGTTCTGATCAGCTATACAGATTGAGCTTTTAAGTCTTCACTGTAAGCAGGAGTGCTGGAATAATTTGTATGGTGGGGGCGGTGGCTGAGAGTCATTGAATCAAACTGTAAACCCTGTATTTGATGGAAACCACTTCAAGCTGGGGGTGTCTCCACACCCCCAGCACCACTAGTTCCATTTTTGTGGCACTTCTCTGTACCATCTACAATTTTTCATCATTCTTTTTTCAGTGGGGACACTGGAACTGAACGCAGCATTCCAATATCGGTCCTGTCAGTGCCATATGCAGAGGTAGAACCACCTCTTTACTCCCACTCACCAGGATCTAGTGAAGGGTAGGGGAGTTAAAGGCATCCACTCTCATTTTTGTACCTGCTTCTTTACTTTATGAGTCCTCTACTTCTGCGCTCTTAGCTGGGAGGTAAAATGCAAAAGAATAAATGGACACAAATCAGACATCAAGAATGATAACATTCAAAAACCAGTAGGAGAGCACTTCAATCTCCCTGGACGCTCAGTAACAGACTTGAAAGTTGCCAGACTTCAACAAAAAAACTTCAAAAACAAACTCCAGCGCAAAACTGCAGAGCTGGAACTTAAATGCAAATTTGACACTATCAGACTAGGTCTGAATAGAGACTGGGAGTGGCTAGCCCACTACAAAAAATAATGTTCCCACTTTTGGCATTCACACCTTCTCATCAACTGTTGTGAATGGGTCTCATCCACCCTGATTGAATTAATCTCATTAACACTTGCCCTCCTCACTGTGATGTAACTCACCCATCCTTGCATGTCTGTATATACCTACCTAAGTGAAGTTTCCACTTCATGCATCTGACAAAGAGGGTTTCTGCCCACGAAAGCTTATGCCCAAATAAATTTGTTAGTCTTTAAGGTGCCACAGAACTCTCGTTGTTAGCTGTGAGGTGTTCCTATTAGTCCCTTAGGGCACTGACCTGCTCACATCAAGGCATATATACCCCCAAAAAGGAGGAACACACAGGACATGTGAGAAGACAAACTGGGATTCCCGTCATGAGTGATTTGTTGCTTCAACCAGACAGCATGGTTCAGGGCCAGGGCACAGAATTAGAATGCTGCACCACCTGAATTCTAGTCGTCGCTCTGCAATGACACTTGCAAAGAAGTCATTAGCTTCCATGCAAGTGTCACCATTTATCAATTGAAGATAATATGATTGACAGAGAAGAGTTAATTGCTGAATGTTTGCACATTCTGTGCAATGTGAAATGAATGCAAAGGAATAACTGATGGACATCTAACTCCAGTCAGCTCCTAGCTGCACCCAGGTCGCTAACTCAGTGGGTAATTTTCTACCTACTGGTTTATTGTGGTGTAGTAAAGCAGGTAGGACCAAGAACAGATCCCTGAGAGAGCCCAGGCAACAATGGGCTGTTAATATTTACTCTCTCTGTCAGACTTTTTTGACCCAGGCTATGTGGATGACTTAAGGTCGACTATATTTCTCTCTATTCCATCATGGCACTGTCTGGTTTTCTCCCTTCATTTCTAGAGTATACCATAATTTACATTTTTTCCTGTGATATTTAGCATTTTGGTTTTTCCATTTCCCCTGAAATTTTGTTTCTGAGCTGGTGCCAGCTGTATCCTCACCTGCGAGACCTTTATCTCTGCCACGCTGCATGTTAAGTGCCGCTAAATCCAGTCCAATCCTCATGACCTGTTCAAACAGCCGATCCCGGATTTCATCCACCATCATTTGGCTCTGTGTCATCAGTTTCGCCTGAGTAGCCATCAAGCCACGGAGAATAGGGTCAATGCCACCTGCAGTAATTAAACAGCTACTAGTAAACTGTCTTCCACATCCAACTCCTTCAGGGATGGACATGCATTTGAAACAGAGGCCCCAGCTGGGATGAACTCAGCTTTTGTTCACACATCTATGGGTGCAGTAGGTGACTTGGGACCTTAGCTTTTGAATTTCCGGATGTCTGGGAAAGGGTTCCTTCTAAATAGAAGGGTGGTCCAACATTCACATGCTGAGCTGGGACTCACGAGATCTGGGTTTTATTCCCTGTACCACCACAGACTTCCTGTGAGGCCTTGGGCAAATCACTCAGGCCTCAATCTGAAAAAGGTACATGGCCATTGTAAAGATTCCCTTTTCAATGCCTGGAAAACTAGTGGGACCCACAAAGCCTGAGGTAGACACCAGTGTGTGGGGAGAGAGAGGCACCTGGGAAAGCTCCATGAAAGCTAGGCGGGGAGCCCCCTGACCTAGTCAACTGGGGGTGCAGATCAGAGGGGTGTGCTCCAAGCCCCACCCCAGCCCCAGAGTTCAGCACCCAAGTCCAGGCTGCAGGAAGGAGCAATCCACAGCCAGGAACCCTCTGCTGGAACAACGAGGAATCAGCCTCCCTTAGAACCTTCAGCGCACTGGTTAGGGCACTTGCCAGGACATGGGAGGCCAGGTTCAATTCCCCCTCTGCCTGCTGAGGAGAAGGGATCTGAACAAGGCTCTTCCACTGCTCAGCTGAACACTCTGACCACGGGACCCTGTTATATTCGGATCACAGGTGCTTGCAGTCTCTCTTGTTGAAGCCGTTCCACTCTAATTCAATATTGATTGGGCCAGAGAAAGCATGGGAATCTCTCTGTAGTCCAGTGGTCTAGGCATTCAGCTGGAGGTGGGAAAGCCCTCTTCAAACCCCTTCTCCTCATCAGGAAGAGGAGGAAATTAAACTGGGGTCTCCCCCATCCTGGGTAAATGCCCTGACCACTGGGTTAAAGTCTATAAGACAGGCCACCGCTGCCTCCTTCTCCCTCCCTGCCGGGCTGTTCTGTGCAGTCAGGCATGCTCTGAGCACGCCCACTGCTCGGGGCCCGCAGGAAGATAGGTAGGAGAACATGGTCAGGGCAGAAACATAGACCTCGAGGAGTATTTACAGCAACAATGTAGACACTGAGTGAGTTTAGGCACCTGTATGGTTAAGTGGCCACTGAGTGGGGGTTTTGTGGCCCGCAGTGCAACCTAAACAGGGATTTAGTGCCCTAAATCTGGTGTTCAGGCACCTAAACCCCTTTGTGGATCTCTCCCTCATTCTCTCTGGGCCACTGCAACTGGGGACAGTCAGAACATACGAACGGCCATCCTGGGTCATCCAGGTCCATCCAGCCCAGTCTCCAGTCTCTGACTGTGGCCAGTGCCAGATGTCTGCCCTATCTCACAGGGGTGTTGTGAGGATAAATACCTTACAGATTGTGAGGCAGTGATGGGGGTCACCTAAGTACCTCAGATAGAGTCAAACTTCCTGCATTAAGGTCTTTTTTTCCCTTTTCAATTCTAGGGTAATTTTATCTTCAGTGATGTTATCAGCAGTTATAAACATTTAACCAACCAGCCGTGAGTTCCCCGAAGAGGCCAGTTTCCACATTGAGCACGCAGAGGAGCTGTGTGGGACAGCAAGCTGCTTTGGCCACTGCTGAATGGCAGGATCTCACTGGTGGGTTTGAGACAATGATCCATGTTTGGATTAAATCTGTTAAGTCTGGCCACAGTGGAAGGCGGGAAGGATGGTGAATGGAACGGGTGGTGGGGCAGGAGAGCTTAGGACTGCAGGAAGGTTTCACCTTGTGTCACAATTTTCCACGAAGCAAAGAATTCTTTGCTGAGCGGGCTTTTAGGGCCTACGGGCTGGTACTGACGATCTAACCGGAACACAAAAGGCTGAATTGAAGCATGAGCAAAGCGGAAAGCAATGGTGAAGATGTTGGATATTCGGGGATCCATGGAGTCATTGTACCCCCGGTAGGAAGGAATTGCTCTCCAGATTTTACTTCCCAGCAGAAGAGGCAAGTACTCTCTGTAGGTTGTTATCTGGGGGAAAACAAAGAGAGGGTGAGCCATTCATTGCACCAACCCTCAACTCCCTGGGAGCTAGGTGAGGACTCTGCTCTTCTCCCCACCTCGAAAGAGTCATTATATTTAACTGTTTCAAAAACTCACAATAAAAGGGCAAGTGCTTTCCCAAAATGGGGGCCCAGAGCATGCGCAGCACAGGGGCTAATTGACAATCATCTCTTTGCTGACTCGGCCAGACACTCTTTTCATCCAGACACACTTTAGTCCCTGGTACCTGGTTTTAACTTACTTCCTAGCTTTCTGGCACTGATTCATGTTTTTTTCAACACCTGGCCATTTTATCACGTGGTCAGTAATGCATCCTTGGACAGGTCAGACTTGGGTGTCAGCACAGTAGTCCCCTGCCTATGACTGCAGCTTTCCAGCCATGTGATGGTTTCAGAATCTCAGCTTTCATGAAAAATAACAATGTTTCTACCCCTCCAAGCATAATCGCTGCACCAACATCTGCCTGAGCCTGCAGGCAGCCTCCAGCAAGCTACTGTGAGCATGTCACACCCGTCCTCCACTCCCTATACTGGCTTACCATAGAATTGCAAATTCAGGTCCAGGTCTCAGCCCTTGTCTTCCAAGCACTCCACTGCCTGGTCCCAGGGTAGCTAACAGACTACCTAACACCAGCTCTGCTCCCCTGGCACAACAGAACTCTCAGCAGTAAGAGTGAAGCTCATCGGTGTGGGAGACAGGACTTTTTGCTGTCCAAGACGTGCACTGAAATCCCCCAAGAACTAAGGACCATCCCAAACCTCCTCAACTTCCACTCCAGTTGAAGGCACATTTCTTTGTTCTTGCCAGTCGAAGTTATACTAAAGGCTCCACATCAAGGTATTCTGATGCAGAGGAAAGATAAGAAGTGCCCCAGGAAGCCAAGGTGGCTGCACAAGAAGCTTTTTAGTTATCTCAGAACCAAAGGGGGACATCCAGGGAACGGAAGGAGCGGCATGTCACCAAGGAAGTGGGCATGGGAATAGCGCGGGACAGTAGTGTAGGCACAAAATCAGGAAAGCCAAGGCAGAGTGAGTTACAGCTGGCAAGAAATGGTACAGACAAGAAGAATGTTCTTCAAATACCTCAGACAAAAAACAAAGACCAGGGACAGTGTGGGTCAGCTGCTCAGTGGAGGTGGTGAGCTGGGGATGGAAGATGACAGGAAGGCAGAGCTGCTCAATGCCTACTTTGCTTCAGTCCTCCCACAAAGAATAGCATGTGACTGGCCGACTAGCGACGTTACCATAGACAATAAAGGGGAAGGGAGGCAGATCGGGATAAGTACAGAACACGTCAGATCTTCTGACCAGTTTGAATGAATTCAAATCAGGGGGCTGGATGCTATTCACCCGAGGGTACTGATGGAATCAGCTGAAGAAATCTCAGAGCCACTGGCAATAATATTTGCAAACTCATGGATGACAGAAGAGGTCCCCGAAGACTAGAGAAGGGCTAACATAATGCCCTTCTTTAACCAGGGGGTAAAGGAGGAGCAGGGAACTATAAACTAGTCCACCTCACCTCTATACCTGGGAAGCTACTAGAGCAATGTATAAAACATTCCATTTGCGAATACCTGGAGGGGCAGATCACTAGCCGCCAGCATGGCTGCATTTACCAAGAACAAATCATGTCAAGCCAGCTTGATTTCCTTCTTTGACAAGGTAGCTGGTTTGGTGGATGGGGAAACATGGTGGACATAATGTACCTGGACTTCAGCAAGGATTTTGACACTATCCCACATGACATTCAGAAAAGTAAGCTGGAGAAATGGGGCTTGGCAGAACTACCATTAAGTGGATACCTAATAGGTTGAAAAATCACAAAAAAAAGAGTAACTGTTAATGGAACAATGTCAGTTTGGAGGGAGGTCTCAAGGGGGGTTCCACAGGGATCTGTTCTGGGTCTGAGGCTGTTTAACGTTTTTATTAATGACCTGGATGTAGGTGTAGAGAGCAGACTGATCAACTCTGCAGATGACACAAAGCTGAGGGAGGGGTTTGCAAACACTCTGGGAGAGAGAGCTAAAATTCAGCAGGATCTTGATGAATTGGAGAACTGGGCCCCAGACAACAAAATGAAATTCAACAAAGACAAATGTAAGGTGCTGCACTTAGGGAAGAAAAACCAAATGCACAAATACAGAACGGGGATAACTGGCTTGGCAGCAGCACTGCTGAGAAGGATCTGGGAGTTGTGGTGGATCACAGCCTCAACAGGAGCCAGCAATGCGATGCTGCTGTAAAACAAGCAAATGCAATTTTAGGTTGCATTAACAGAGGCATAGCATGCAAGTCCTGGGAGGGGATAGCATAGGCATAGTTCGACTGCTATATTTGGGGGAGAGCAAAGCACAGCACGCACGCGCACGCACACACACACACACAACATGTGCACACTGAAGGCAGTTAGCTTGGCTCACTGGCTCTCTCCTCTCACCTGGAGTGGTACCTGGGCTGCCGGTGCAGGGGGTGGGATGGTCCGGCTTAATGGGGGAGCCCCAGCTGCTTTGCCATGCCGCTGTTTGGGGAGGCAATGGACCCCTCCCCCCCCCCACACCAACCCAAATGACGCCCATGGGCGATAGCACCACTCGACTCGAGGCTGGTTAGGCCTTCGCTGGAGCACTGTGCCCAGTTTTGGTCCCCACTGTGCAGAAAGGATGTGGATGTAGCCCCCAGGAGATGCCCTGGATCCCTGGGGCTCTGTGTGCCCGTAGCTCAGGGAGGGGGAATCGAGGCAGACTCAGAGTCAGCCTGGCACCCAATAGGGATGAAGATGCCCCTCCCAGGGAGCTCAGGAGAGGCCATTTTGGGAGCAGTCTGTCTGGAGCCGGGGGGGGGAGAGGGGCAGGACTGGCTGTGTGGGGAGCTGGTGAGCCCAAGCCTGCATCTAGGGGTCCCCCTGAGAACTGGCCTCTGGGGACCAGAAAGCCAGATCCCTCTGCTTGAGCCCTTCCCACTCCAAGGTGTCTCCCAGCTTCTAGTGCGTTGGTGGGAAAAGCTTCCCCCCCCCGAGGCTGAGTTAGCCCCCGGCTCCCTAGGAGGGAGAGGCAGGGCATGGCAAGCTCTGCTCGGGCTGCTAGGCTAGGGCCGTGGCCTGCTGTGAGTGTGCCGGGCGCTGGGTGGGAGACTGGCTGATTTGTGGTGTCGTTTGTAATCTGCAGCTGGAGCCCTGCACCCCTTGGTGTCGAGGGGAAATCCTGGGGCCAGAAGCAGCCTGACGCCTGCATGAAGAGGATCCCTGCCAGCAGAGACCAGCCCCTCTGCAGGGACTGAGGAGTCCGGAGACGTCTCTGACCCTGAGGATCATTCCCGGGGCGTGTGAGTGCACCGTCTGTTCGTTAGTTAGTCAGGGACAGTGTTTGGGGAACCCCTACGCCCTGCACGGCGTCCTCAAGCCAGGGAGTGAGGATTTGGGGATTTTGATCATCTGCTGCCTATTGAACCTGCAGAGGGACTGGCCACCTTATCCCAGTTGTGAGCCTTTTGAGCTGTGCTGAACCCAGTCAGCCACGTGCTAAACCGCTGCCCAGAAGAGATTGTGGCCACAGGTCATCAAGGGTCCCATCAACGTCCGTACCAACGGGACAGTAATTTTACAATTGTTACTTCAGGTCATGTGACTGGTGAGCCTAAGAATAGCGTTTTACCCTGTTATGTGATATTTCTCTCCTGTCTAATACGATGGCTGTGTGGAATATATTGGATGTGTTTGCATTACTTCTTGGGAGTCTCCAGCTATCTGGCAAGTAAGTAGGAGTTATCCTGTGTTAGCATTTTCTTCCCAAGCTGCTCTGGTGACCCTGCCAGGAAGGAGCGAGGGGGGTGGAGGCACCAACAATTAAATACATAGGGGGAAAAAATAAAGCAGATACACCCTGCTGAGCGGGGTGAACATAAGGACCCAGGCCTGTCCATCAAAACCTAAACACAGATTGTCAGTAAAGAAGGTAACAGGGTGGAGAGGGGCGTTACATGAAGAAACTGGAAAGGATCCAGAGGTGAGCGACAAAGATGATCCAAGGGAGGAATGCAAACCACATGAGCAAAGACTGAGAAACTGGGTATGTTTAGTGTGGAAAAGAGGAGATTAAGGGGAACATGATAGCGATCTTCAGACACTTGAAAGGCTGCCGTAAAAAAATGGAGGAAATTTGTTCTCTCTTGACCCAGAGGGCAGGACAAGAGGCAATGGGTTCAAACTACAGCAGATTTAGATGAAACCTCAGGAAAAACCTGCTAACTGTGAGAACAGTCGGACAACGGAAGAGATTGCCTCAGGAGGTTTTCAAAAGGAGGCTGGGTAGCCATCTGTCCTGGATGGTTTAGACACAGCAAATCCTGCCCCTTGGCAGAGGGCTAGACTAGATGAACCTTGCAGTTCCTTCTAACCCTGTGATTCACTAACATCCACACACAGTAACAGATAGATTTATAAAAAAGGAAAAAGCCTACAAACCAAGGAACTCCACGGCACCTGGAGAGAAGAGGAGAGACCGAAGCGCAGGTATCAGGCATGTTGACGCATTGCCCAGTGTATGACAGGACGGTGCTCCCAGGCAGTGCTGGTGAGCAGTGTAAACCCGACAGACTAGGACAGACAGCAGGAGGAAAAACAGCCACTACAACCAGGGCCCTGACTCGTCTCTGCCGCTCCGGGTTGGAAGCTGGCTGACTGGGGACTCTGATGCCTCACTAGCCTCCCCTTTGGTGGGGCTCAAATGCCCCTGAGCTCTGCTTTGGGGTCCACAGGTCAGAGGAGGGCAGAAAGTGGTGGTGTCTTCCAAACACCATCCACTTGTGGCTCCAATGGGAGATGCTTCTCCCAGCCACTTGTGCAGATCTGCGCCATCCCATCCCCTCTTTCTTACACACTGTAACCCCTGCAGGCTGTTGACATTTTTTACCATCATTGAGCATCTGCATTTGCGACCTGAAAGCAATGAATGGGGCAGTTCACACATCTCAGAGCTATTGTTTCACACTCTCTGCAGATTCCGGCAGGCATCACACTCATTTCACATTTGCAAGGTTTTCTCTTCAACTATAAAAGCTAGAGACAGAGCTTGTTAAAATCCAGGAATTTCCTTCTTGTGGGAAATTCCAATATTTCAACATTTCCGTCCAACCCTAATCAGAACGAAAAGTTGAAATATCAGCAATGTTTGCAGAACAAAACAGTACCAAAAAATTTGATTCGGAAATGCCAAAATCACAGAATCATAGAAATGTAGGGCTGGAAGGGACCTTCAGAGGGCATCTAGTCCAGCCCCTTGCACCAAGGCAGGACTAAGTAAACCTAGACAGGTGTTTCTCCAACCTGTTCTTAAAAACCTTCAGTGATGGGGATTCCACAGCCTCCTTGGGTAACCTGTTCCAGTACTTAACTAACCTTTTTTAGAAAGTGTTTCCTAATATCTAAATTACATTTTCCTTGCTGCAGATTAAACCCTTATTTCTTGTCCTATATTCAGTAGACGCAGAGAACACCTGACCATCATCCTCTTTATAACAGCCCTACACGTATTTGAAGACTATCAGGCCGCCCCTCAGTCTTTTTTTCTCCAGACTAAACATGCCCCATTTATATCCTCATAGGTCAGGTTTTCTAAACCTTTTACCATTTTTGTAGTTATCCTCTGGACTCTTTCCAATTTGTCCACATCTTTCCTGAAGTGTGCCACCCAGAACTGGACACAGTACTGCTGCTGAGGCCTCACTTGTTCTGATGAGCACGAAACAATTACCTCTAGTGTCTTATATATGACACTCCTGTTAATACACCCCAGAATGATATTAACCTTTCTCACAGCTGTGTCACACTGCTGACTCAGATTCAATCTGTGACCCATGGTAATCCCAGATCCTGTTCAGCAGTGCTATCACCTAGCCGTGATTCCCCGTTTTGTAGTGGTGCATTTGATTTTTCCTTCCTAAGTGTAGTACTTTGCACTTGTCTTTATTGAATTTCATCTTGATGAAATCAGACCAATTCTCCAATTGGCCTCCTGAATTCTATTCCTGCCCTCCAAAGTGCATGCATCCCATCCTGTTGCCATCTCCAAATTTTATAAGCATATTCTCCACTCCATTATCCAAGTCGTTAATGAAAATAGCCAATAGTACCAGACCCAGGACAAACCCTCATGAGACACCACTAGATACAGCCTCCCAGTTTGAGAGCAAACCACTGATAACTACTACTTGAGTGCTGTCTTTCAACCAGTTAGACACCCACCTTATATTAATTTAATCTAGGCCCTATTTCTCTAGCTTGCTTACAAGAACGTCATATGGAACTGTGTCAAAAGACTTAGTAAATGCAAATGCTGAAACTTTATTTTCCATCGGAAAATCATTCCAAAAGTGAGAATCTGAAGAAGCAGAGCATAAGAAAAGTGCTGGTTCACCAGCACAGTGTTTCCTGGTCTAATAAAGCCCAGCAGATAGTGGAGTTGGCTGGATGTGCCGTTGGTGCAGGGTGAAGGAGTGGGGAATATGCTGTGCACCGATAAGAGTTGTAGGAGCTTTTCTTCCCCATCACAACAGGGGACCATCAGAGTAATGGTGACCCCTTGTGTGCCTCCCCAGTGTGAACTACCACTGAGCAAGCCCTCATTCAGGGCATAGTCTAGCAGCCAGAGCAAGTGTAACCCAATGCCCATCCAGTATTTGTACATTTAAACCTATAACAGTTACAGAATGTTACTCAGGCATATTTTCCTCCTATTTTCTGTCCCCATATTCCTCAGGGCAGCCTAGGCAGAAAGTCTGAAAAGACAGCCACAGCTGCCCCACTCCCCACAGTGAAAAGTGACTCCCCCACCTGCAGCACTCAGAAGTGGCCATTATGCTCTTGTGTTCGCTGTGGGGCTGGCACCACTCATCTGAGTGCTCAGCCAAACGGGAACATTTTCAGAAAGTTCTAAGCCACTGACAAGAGGGTGTTGAAGAAGAACGCCCTTCTCAGCATCACTCAGCTACTGCCACGGCCTACATGCATATGACGCCTTTCATCCCAAATGCTTCAAACCAGATCTACCATATCATTTCACCCACCATCTCTTGCATGGAACATACAGCTACTTAAGACCTATTATATCCAGGGGAATGTAGGTATGTCAGGTGTAATTACCCAATTGGAATTTGGCCAAGCCTAACACCTACTCCCCTCTGAAAAGTGCCAAGGACTATCTATTGACCTGATGAGGTCGTAGCCTTGGTTTCAGACAGAATCTCCAGGAGCACAGTTCCCCCGGCACCACACTGGGGCATTGGGTCAGTACAGACCCAGAAGGAAGAGCACCACCCCCCTGAGCCCTTTTACCTCTTCCTGTGAGAACATAGATTTCCCTTGAAGGTCCCATTTTCAAGTATTGAACCCTGGCCATACATCACTTGTAAGATCACAGCCCAAGGCAGAATGGCTGCGGGCAACCAGTCATTACAATTGGTACCTGAATCACAGCTCCTATGATCTTCCGGGCCTCCTGATAGAGCCTCTCTCCGTCCCAGTGTGGATTTAATCTCCGCAGCTCTGTGGCCAAGCGATTGTGCTCCCGCACAAAGAGCGTGTGCAGGGCTGTCAGCTCTGGCATTTCATTGGCTCGAGTGTCACCTGTGGAAATCAAAACCATTTGTTTCAGTGCCCAGCCACTGTTCTATACATGGACCAGACTGCACGAGGCTATTTCATATTCATTTAATTACAGCAAAAGTTCACATCTCCTTCCCCTCTACTTCCTACCACTCCTTCCACTCAGCAGGTCCAGGTTCCCTCTCCAGAACCCCAGAATACCCCAGGCTCCCATGCACCACCCAACTTACCCTCACCTTCCCCATTAGCCACACCCTTTCAGGAATTGGTGAATGATTTCATGTTTTACCAGCGCATTGATAAAAACGTTAAATAGCGCAGGGCCAAGAACTGGTCCCAGTGGAACCGCTCGAGAAACTGACCTGCTCAGTGACGATTCCTCATTTACTCTTACATCTGAGAGCTGTCAGTTAGCCAGCTTTTCACCCATTGAATGGCACGTTTTATTATCTGTCTAGTTTTTTAAACAAAATGTCACCTGGCACCAAGTCAAACGCCGTACAGAAGTCTAAGTATATTACATCACCAATATGATCTTTATCAACCAAACTTTATCACCAAAGAAAAAAGAGATCAGATCAATTTGACAGGACCTATTTTCCATAAATGCTTGATGATTGGCATTCATTATATTAGCTTCCTTTAATTCTTTATTAATTGGGTCTCACAGGCGCTCTTACAATATTTTTCCTGGGATTGATGCCAGACTGACAGGAAAGAGACCTAATAGGATATTGTTTTCTGCCTCTCTGAACGCCATGGTCATCAGACTAAGCGTACTTTGCTCTCACTGGCCTGGTTAGATCCCATCAGGTTTGGCCACCCTGTCTGCAGAAAGATATATAATCTGGTGAGATGGCAATGGAACAAAAAGCCTGAGATATGAAAGGCGGAGAAATAAGGGTCATTAAGTGAGCGAGGGCAGGTATGTGGTGAGAAGAGTGAAATATTTAAACCAGTGGCATGTCCACACTAAAAACTTAAATCCACCTATGTTATGTCAACTTACAGCCACCCCAGTAATTACCCTCCTTCTGTCAGTGGTGTGCATACTGACCAAGAGTGCTTCCACCAACATAAGAGGGGCAGTGTGGAGAGCTGAGAACCCAGGCTCTCCAACCAGGAGCCTGGCTGTCCCCCGGGCTTTCAGCTGCCTGCCCCCTGCCAGGAGCACGGCAGCTACTGGGGGCAGCCAGGTGCTAGCTGGAGCCCCCCACCCACCTGGCTTTCTTGTCAATTTCAGGGCTCCATGACAGCCAATGTAAGTAACAGCAGTGTCTATATGGACACTGAGTCGCTCTAACTACACCAGCATAAGCCCTACACCTCCCATGAAGGTGGAGTTATGATGGATATCAGTGTGGTAGGGCACGTACATCAGCGGGAGCAAGGCTGCAGTGAAGACACAGACATAATTAGGGCGACGTAAGCTCCCGTACGTCAATCTAACATCGTGGGGTAGACCAGGCCCAGCTCAGCGTAATTGGAATGGAAGCTTTATGATCCACACTAAGGTTTTGCACGTCCCCGATGCAAGATCCCAATCCCAAAGTCCACTGGGGTCAAAGGAACAGACCACAGAGGGGCCGCTAGGCAGGAGAGGGTACAGCTGAGCGTGATCTGATCCTTTGCACTTCCCTGCAGGTGTGCCTGACAGACATGGTTTCGGAGCTCTAGTCCAGAAGGACCCCAGGATGGGAGGCTTGTGGGAGCCCCAAACAGGCTCTTTGCCCTGCTTTCTTTTTCCTCCTTTGGTGGGCAGTCTGAAACCTAGCTGGATCAGACACCCCAAGCAGAGAAGAGAAGGTGTAACATCCTCCCACCCCCAAAATAAGCAGTTAAACCAACTGCTTGCCTTCTATGTTATTTGACTGTAGGCGTAAACCGGGTAAGATCTATTATGAAAGGTTGCAGGGCACTGAATTTAGTGGCAATGAGGAGCGATGGATACAGCTTATGGTTCTGAATGGACGTATGTGTATATAGAGGAAATTGTCATTGTAACTGCGATGCGACTTCGGCATCCCCGCCCAAGGCGGATGGGGAAGACATCGAGTAGGGAGGCGCTGCCTTCCCAGCCAGCCAAGCCCAGCCCCTGTCCAGCTCAGGAAAAAACATGGGGAACCATCAAAGCAGATGGGAACAGCATGAAACTGAAAAGAAAATCCCAGTCTTTGGAAACTAAGAAAAGAGGGAATTTTCCCCATTTTGAGTATTTTTGTAAATGGAAGGGGTTTGCCTGAAGTTCACCCAGAACTTGGGAGACCAGCTCACGTTGGTAGCTGCCCATGAATGCAGGATCCCTCCTATGGCAAGAGAAATGCTGGGAACCTGTTTGAAGGCGATCGGTAACTCTTACTAGAAAAGGGATTGTATCTCATATGAAAGTGTAAAGCCTGAGCTTGTGTCTCTATGTTTATTTTCTGTGTAACTCCTGTCTGTTTGCCATCCACTCACTAATCCAGCTTGGAATCTGTGGGTTCTCTACAAAATAAACTTTCTGTTTATTTTTATCCCAAGCAGGTCTCTGGTGTACGGACAGGGCGGAGTGTGTTTGCCAAAGTGAGTCAATAACAGGGGAGCCAGTTTCACAGCTATGGGGGGAGGAAAACATAAAGAAACAGTCCGAGCGTCTGACAGTTACAAACCCAGGCAGACGTCTTTGAGGGGACTGTGACTGGAAGGGCTATTGCTTGGTGTCACCCTGCAGAGAGTCACTCAGCTGGTAAGAGCCAGGGAGTGGCCTGTGCTTGTGGGCTGGCTCCTGTGCCAGGGAACAGAGCCAGAGCCGCACAGAACAAATGCCCCCAAAGCTGCAGGGCAGGCAGTGACAGAACCCCGCCCTGTCTGGGTGGACCCCAAAACCTCGCACCCGCTCAGTATTATATCAGCACTGAAGCAACCTTGTGCCAACAGTGGAAACAGCTTCATTGCAGCCTGCAAAGAACAAGCCAGAGTAAGCCAGGCAGCTGCACTCCCAGCCTACAGATGTGGAGAGCGTGTGCCAGGGCTGAACGCAACTTGAGGAAATATTCAAAGAGTCAGAGAAAAGACCCTCCCGCTCCCATCCTCCCTTGCTCCTGGGGGCCTTTATTTAAGGGAATCCAGCTGCCCTGGCTGTGTCTCGTTTACGGCCCTTTCTGCGGTCATCCTCCATGTCGTGGTGCAGGCAGGAGGACGTGTGGCAGCGACAGAGGTGAGCTTTTCATTAGTGGTGAAGCAGGCTGACATGGGCGAGTCTGTACCAGCTCCACCAGCAGTGACATGTTCAATATCACCACTGAGGTGCATTCAAGCCCCACGGCTTTGGATTGAACCTGCTGCACTAACCTGGCTGTGCTTTCTTCCAGAAGCCTGGCCCTTGGCACGACAGGCCCACTCCACGCCCTCACACCCTCAGTATCGTAGAGCATCTGCTGGGCCCTGCTTGAGCTTTTGTGAGCAGAGCTCTGCAGCCTGAAGCCAGTGCTAGTTTGGGGTTGTTGGGCAGGAGATACTACATCAAAGGAAAGCTAGAGAAAGAGAGAGATTGCTCCTTCTCACCTCTAGAGAGAGAGTTCCTTCCCATCTCTTACCCCTTGTCTATTACAGCCTGATCTGATCTTTGGAGATTTCTGCTCTGCCGTTTTCTCCACTGATTTAATTGTTTGGAATTTTTAAAAAACCAAGAAATAGACTAGAACCAATGGAATCCTTCCCTGTATGCCTCACTATCAGAGAATGAACTGGGCTGCAGACACATGACTTACCTGTAAGAAAACATCGGATTTGAGCTGCTGGATTGGTGAGAAGACAGGGGTCTTTCTCCAAGTTACCGAACGGCAGGAATGCCAATCCCTCATCAGTAAATTGCTGGTTAACAGCCATCAAGCCCAACTGATCGGTGTGATTCCTTAGTTTGCTAGCCAAAGGTACTTCACTACTATACACCATGCTGCCATCGAGGAAGGCTGTGAGTGCGTTGAGCTGGTTTCGAATGGCTCTGCCTGAGGTGCATGCGGGGGCTGAGCGGGTGAATGGAATGCAGTCACTTTGGTTTTTAATTCGTGGATCATTGGGTGGAATCTGCAGCAAGAGATGAGTGGGATTAATTACCACCACAGGAGCGTAGAAGCCCTTCTCCCTCGGGGAGCAGCATTTCCTGCCCTGCCCTATATGGGAACCCCCTCAGTTTCCAGTAAGATTTAAGCTGTGGATGCACATAGGGGACTTTGCTAATCCAGCCGCAAGGTACAGAGGCCTGGGTCACTGTGACAAAGAGAGAAATGGTCACAATCATACAGGGAGGTGCAGAGAGGGAAACATCTTCCTGGTCACTGCTCCTGTGTGACCATTCAACAGCCAGACAGGGAGAATAATGAAGACTTCCATCGAGTATGGCCGTTCCTATGTTCTTACAGAGACCTATCAATTTCTCCCAATCAAATCATGTGTCCCTGTGACAACAGAATAGACAGAGAAGCAATACACCTCCTCCCACAATGCACTGAGGGAGAGTACGCAGACCCCCTCTCTCTGTTATACCCCTGGGTCTTCAACTCGGAATCCTCCACTGACCACCGTTATGCAGTGTGTCAAGGGGAGAGGGGTTTCTGATACAACCTGATGCCAGGTGTTGTTGGCAGCAACAAGGGTTGGGCACAATTTCTAGGGGTTCCTTTCACGTTATGAGAAGGAGTAAATAACACTTCCTTATTTACTTTCTCCACATCGGTCAGGATTCTATAGACCTCCGTCATATCCCCCCATATTCCCCCCAAATATCAACCCTGCGTTGCATTAAAGAAAACGAAGTCTTTCTCAATCAAAGACATGATTTGCTACTGCAGGCACAGTGTGAGGAAGATTCAGAGAAGGCAGTGCAGGGGAAACTGAAGAACGGGGAAGAAAATTGGCATCATGTGACCTCCTGAAGAAAAAGAACCTACATGCCCAGCATGCAGATAGAGGTAAGGAATCGTTTTCAGGCTCTCTGCACAGATACTACGGCGGAGAACCATTTGGAAGACTCATCTGAGGGAATGGATCAGAAGGAGACCCTGTTGATCAGAAGGCAAGGGATGCCTTGTCCTAGGGATGGGGGTTCCACGACCACCACTCCCAAGAGGAAGAGAAGGGTGGTGGTGGTGGTCAGGGACTCCCTCCTAAGGGGGACGGAGTCATCCATCTGCCGTCCGGACCAGGAAACTAGAGAAGTGTGCTGCTTGCCTGGAGCTAGGATTACGGATGTGACGGAGAGACTGCCGAGACTTATCAAGTTCTCAGATCACAACCCCTTCCTACTTCTCCATGTGGGCACCAATGACACTGCCAAGAACGACCTTGAGCGGATCACTGCAGACTATGTGGCTGTGGGAAGAAGGATAAAGGAGTTTGAAGCACAAGAGGTGTTCTCATCCATCCTCCCTGTTGAACGAAAAGGCCCAGGTAGGAACCGATGCATTGCGGAAGTAAATGCATGGTTACGCAGGTGGTGTCGGAGACAGGACTTTGGATTCTTCGATCATGGGATGTTGTTCCAGGAAGAAGGATTAGTAGGAAGAGACGGGATTCACCTAATGAAGAGAGGGAGGAGTATCTTCGCTGACAGGCTGGCTAACGTAGTGAGGAGAGCTTTAAACTAGGTTCAATGGGGGACAGAGACCTAAGCCCGGAGGTAAGTGGGATACCAAGAGGAAGCAGAAGGAGGAGGGTGCAACAGGGGAGGCCTCCCGATTCATACTGTGAAAGTAGGGCAATCGGCTAGTTATCTTAAGTGCCTGTACACAAACGCAAGAAGCCTGGGAAAGAAGCAGGAGGAATTGGAAGTCCTGGCAGAGTCAAGAAACTATGACATGATTGGAACAACAGACTTGGTGGAGTAACTCACACAACAGGAGCACTGTCATAGATCGGTATAAACTGTTCAGGAAGGACAGGCAGGGGCGAAAGGGGGGAGGAGTTGCACTGTATGTAAGAGAGCACTATGATTGCTCTGAGCTCCAGTACGAAATTGGAGATAAGTCAGTTGAGTGTCTCTGGGTTAAGCTTAGAAGCAAGAACAATAAGGATGATGTCGTGGTGGGTGTCTGTTATAGACCACCAGACCAGGAGGACGAGATAGATAAGGCTTTCTTCAGTCAACTAGGGAAAGTTTCCAGTTCACAGGACCTGATTCTCATGGGGGACTTCAATCACCCTGACATCTGCTGGAAGAGCAATACAGCAGAGCACAAACAATCCAGGAAGTTTTTGGAGAGTGTCGCTGACAATTTCCTGGTGCAAGTGCTGGAGCAATCAACTAGGGGCCGTGCTTCTCTTGACCGCTGCTCACAAAAAGGGAAGATTTTGTAGTGGAAGTAGAAGTGGGTGGCAACTTAGGCAGCAGTGACCATGAGATGGTTGAGTTCAGGATCCGGACAAAAGGAAGAAAGGAGAACAGCAGGATACGCACCCTGGACTTCAGAAAAGCAGACTTTGACTCCCTCAGGGAGCTGATGGGCAGGATCCCCTGGGAAGCTAATATGAGGGGGAAAGGAATCCAAGAGAGCTGGCTGTATTTCAAAGAAACCTTATTGAGGGCACAGGAACAAACCATCCCGATGTGCAGAAAGAATAGCAAATATGGTAGGCGTCCAGCATGGCTTAACAAAGAAGTCTTTGGTGAACTTAAACGCAAAAAAGAAGCTTACAAGAAGTGGAAGCTTGGTCAGATAACTAGGGAGGATTATAAAAATACTACTCGAACATGCAGCAATGAAATCAGGAAGGCCAAAGCACAATTGGAGTTGCAGCTAGCAAGGGATGTGAAGGGGAACAAGAAGGGTTTCTACAGGTATGTTACCAACAAGAGGAAGATTAGGGCCCCTTTCAGAATGGGGGAGGCAACCTAGTGACAGAGGACATAGAGAAAGCTGAGGTACTCAATGCCTTTTTTGCCTCTGTCTTCATAGACAAGGTCAGCTCCCAGACTACTGTACTGGACGGCACAGAATGGGAAGGAGATGAACATCCCACAGTGCTGAAGGAACAGGTCCGAGACTATTTAGAAAGATTGGACATACACAAGTCCATGGGGCGAGATGCAATGCACCAGAGGGTGCTGAGGGAATTGGCTGAGGTGATTTCAGAGCCATTGGCTATTATCTTTGAAAGTGCGTGGAAATTGGGGGAGGTCCCTCATGACTGGAAAAAGGCAAATATAGTGCCCATCTTCAAGAAAGGGAGGAAAGAGGATCCAGGGAACTACAGACTGGTCAGCCTCACCTCAATCCCTGGAAAAATCATGGAGCAGGTCCTCAAGGAATCCATTTTAAGGCACTTGGAAGAGAGGAAGGTGATCAGGAACAGTCAACACGGATTCACCAAGGGAAAGTCATGCCTGACCAACCTGATTGCTTTCTATGAAGAGGTGACTGGCTTTGTGGATGTGGGGAAAGCGGTGGATGTGATATATCTTGACTTTAGCAAAGCTTTTGATACGGTCTCTCACAGTATTCTTATCAGCAAGTTAAAGAAGTATGGGTTGGACGAACGGACTATAAAATGGATGGAGAACTGGCTAGAGCATAGGGCTCAGTGAGTAATGATCAATGGCTCCATGTCTAGCTTCCAGCCGGTCACAAGTGGAGTGCCCCAGGGGTTGGTCCTGGGGCCAGTTTTGTTCAACATCTTCATTAATGATCTGGAAGATGGGGTAGATTGCACCCTCAGCAAGTTTGCAGATGACACTAAGCTGGGGGGAGTGGTAGATACCCTGGAAGGAAGGGATAGAATACAGAAGGACATAAACAAACTGGAGGATTGGGCCAAAAGAAATCTGATGAGGTTCAACAAGGACAAGTGCAGAGTCCTCCACTTAGGACGGAAGAATCCCATGCACAGCTACAGACTGGGGACCGATGGGCTAGGCAGCAGTTCTGCAGAAAATCTGGGGGTTACAGTGGAGAAGAAACTGGATATGAGTCAACCGTGTGCCCTTAGTGCCAAGAAAAGTAAAGGCATATTGGGCTGCATTAGTAGGAGCATTGCCAGCAGATCGCGGAAAGTGATTATTCCCCTCTATTCGGCATTGGTGAGGCCACATTTGGAGTATTGTGTCCAGTTTTGGGCCCCCCACTACAAAAAGGATGTGGAGAAGTTAGAGAGAGTCCAGTGGAGGGCAACAAAAATGATTAGGAGGCTGGAGCACAAGACTTATGAGGAGAGGCTGAGGGAACTAGGTTTGTTTAGTCTACAGAAGAGAAGAATGAGGGGGGATTTGATAGCAGCCTTTAACTACCTGAAAGAGAGTTCTAGGGAGGATGGAGCTAGGCTGTTCTCAGTGGTGGCAGATGACAGAACAAGGAGCAACGGTCTCAAGTTGCAGGGCGGGAGGTCTAGGTTGGACAGTAGGAAAAAGTTTTTTACTAGGAGAGTGGTGAAGCACTGGAATGGGTAACCTAGGGAGGTGGTGGAATCTCCATCTTTAGAGGTTTTTAAGCTGCGGCTTGACAAAACCCTCGCTAGGATTATTTAGCTGAGGTTAGTCCTGCTTTGAGCAGGGGGTTGGACTAGATGACCTCCTGAGGTCCCTTCCAACTCTAATAGTCTATGATTCTATGATTGTTTACCCCTTTTTCTTTGCTTAAAAGCCTTTGGTGAGGGATCTTCTTCAAAGACTTTCTGAAAATTTAAGTGCACTATATACATTGGATCACCCTTGTCCGTGTGCTTGTTGACCCCCCCTCAGAGAATTCTAGTAGATTGGTAAGGCATGATTTCCTTTTCCAAAAAATCATGTTGACTCTTCCCCAATCAACTGGTTTCAATTATGTGTCTGATAATTCTATTCTTTACTATAGTTTCAACTAGTTTGCCTGGTACTGCAGTTAGGCTTACCTATATTTGCAAGGATTGCCTCTGGAGCCTTTTTAAAAAATTGGTGTCACATTAGCTATCCTCTAGTCATCTGGTGCAGAGGCTGATTTAAGTGATAGGTTACATACCACAGTTAGTAGTTCTGCAATTTCATATCTGATTTCTTTCAGCATTCTTGGGTGGATACTGATACCATCTGTCCTGGTGACTTACTACTATTTAATTTGTTGATTTGTTCCAAAACCTCCTCTACTGACTCAGTGTGGGACAATTCCTCAGATTTGTCACCTAAAAAGAATGGCTCAGGGTTGAGAATCTCCCTCACATCCTCTGCAGTGAAAACCAATGCAAGGTATTAATTTAGCTTCTCCATAATAGCCTTATCTTCCTTGAGTGCTCCTTTAGCAAGTCAATCTTTCAGTAGCCCCACTGTTTGTTTGGCAGACTTCCTGCTTCTCATACACTTTAAAAAAAATTGCTGTTAATTTCTGAGTCTTGTGTTAGTTGCTCTTCACATTCTTTTTTGGCCTGCCTCATTATACTTTGACACTTGATTTGCCAGAGTTTATGCTCCTTTCTATTTTCCTCAGTGGGATTTGATTTCCAATTTTTAAACGATGCCTTTTTGCCTTTAACTGCCTCTTTTATTTTGTTGTTTAGACTTTTTGGTCTTTGGATTATGTTTTTGAATTTGGGGAATACATTTAATTTGAGCCTCTATTGCGGTGTTTTTTTAACAGGTTATTTTTAAAGACAGTCAAGTACTCCCAGAGCATTAGACCAGTGCTCATTTTTGTAGTTGGGAAAACATCCAAATAATTAAATATATTGTATGAATCATCACAAGGCTACCAGGGGACTATGACATTCCAGACCAAATATTAAGATAAAATTAATATTGCAAAATAAGTCACTCAAAAGTTGGGAAATTCCAAATTTAAGGTAGATTCTGCCCAATTTGAATGTATCTGACACAGTCTTTACCTATGTGATCATAAATTATTATTACCCTAATGCCAGGTCACACATCTAGGAACAGAGTGTGTAGGGTATAATTGCAAGGTGAGGCTGTGTTCTGGAAATAAATGATAATGGACAGGAGTTAGGGTTCCTGGTGGAAACCAGCTGAACATGAGCTCCCAGTGCAATGCTGTGGCTGAGATGGCTAATGCAACATTTGCATTAGTGAGACCATTACTGAATACTGACTTCAGTTTGGGTGTCCACCTATTAAAAAAGGAAATTGACAGATTGGAAAGGGTTCAGAGAAGAGCTAAAAGAATGATTTGATCTCTGGGAAACTTGCCTCCTGGGAAGAGATTTAAGGAGAGAAGAGAAAGCTAAGAGGTGAGTTGATCACAGTCTATAAGAACCAATATGAGGAGAAGATTTCTGAGAGCAGGGGGCTCTTTAATCTAGCAGACAAAGCAAAATGAGATCCATTGGCTGGAAGCTGGAGTTCTCTGGCCCGTGTTATTCAGAATGGCAGGCTAGGGAATCACAATGTTCCCTTCTGGCCTTAAAATCTAAGAAACAACATCTCTTTCCTCCTCTTAGTCATCCCATCATGCCCCTTGGGAGGAAGACCCACGTGGAGGTACCTGCCCATGGACTCTGACAAACCCAGCCCTAGGGGTATCGATCCAGGGGAAGGTGAGGTGCTTCCTCACGCTTCTGTTCCCTCCAGGAGAAATCCTGACAGTACCTTGATGGGGAAGCAAGGCTCTTCTTTGGCACAGCTGGTCTCACAGTCCACAGCACTGCTGAAGGTGGCTATTGTTGGAGTCTGAGGGCCAAAGTCCATGTCATGGTCAACAAACTGTCCCCACTGCATGAAGATGAGCGCCCTCTGCTGATCCAAGGTGAGTTGCTCAGTGGGAAAGCGAGTAATCTGGTTTGACACATCTCGGACCTGAAGGGATTAGAGCAGAGAGGGTGTATGTGTGTGAGTAATATGATGGGCCTAGGAACACATATCTTGCACCAGATGGAGGAGAGGGGGTTAATTCCCAGGGCCATCCCCAGAGGTCTAAGTGAGATAGCAGCTGCTCAGATCTCCTTTTTGAAAATACCAGCATTGAAAATGTGAATTCTTTGTTTGCTTTCCACACAGGCACCATCCTAGCCTGCTTTACTAGAGAACTCTATCTCTTCATTTGCCATCTCTAGTCAAGTCTGTTAAGCACTGAACACACACTTTACAATACCCCACACATAGTGCTCCTTCGTTCATGAACTCAAAGAGCCTCACCAGTGCTTAACTGGTAATGAAAAGGGTGTCGGGGATCAAGCAATTTTTGTACTTTCATATCTGATGTGCCAAGTCCAGAGGTGCTGGAGCTTAGCTCTGGCAAGCCCTGGCACAAATGAAGCCCGAAGACTCCCAAAGGTGGACATGCATTATCAACCCTTCACGGATTGGAAATTGAAGAACACAAAGATTAAAGCCCCTGCTCTGAAATGGGAGTGTCATAAATGAGTTAGCTGCTGAACGCCTTTGAGAATCAGGTGCCTCACTTCAGGCACAAACATTTGAAAACACTGACCTTCACCCCTCTCGCCTCTGTTATCATTTCTGTGAAAAGCAGGGTATGTTATTCCTTCCCACATGGACGGTGGAGTCAGGCCTACCTGCCTACATAAGTCTGCGCAAAGGAAGAGAGTATTAAGGCCAGGCAGCTGAAACACTGGCCTCTTCGTTTTTAATGGAATTTCTTAGATTTTATTTTAAAAGGAAAAAAACGGAACTATCCTGTCCTGCAGAGCACACATTGAATGAGACAAGGACTTCAATAAACCCCTTCCCTTATTTAATGTGCACTTTGGAAGATCCACATGTTCACTACACAGCTAAATTAGCTGAAGGCCTTGTCTAGACTAAGATTTAAAGTGTGATGTTAGCACCTTTTAGCTATTATGCAAATTATTATGCAAATTAAAACCCTAATGTAGACAAGGCTCAGACAGCCTTTACCACTAAGGGGAAGCCAGTTTAACACATTTTTAATTATAAATTAGACTTTGAGAACATGTTAGAACATGTAACTTTCATCCCTAAAAGCCTTGCTTTTAGTAACTGTTTAGCTAGGAAGGATCAGAAATCTTACAACTCATTACCAAGCAAGCACCAAAAATGCAATATTTACAAATACAAAAGTGTGCATGTTTTTGCTCAGAGAGAAATGAACCATTGAGCAGGGTATCGGCATAGCAGACGGTGAGCCTCCTTATTCCAGCCAGACCCGTGCAGCATGTGTCTGGCTGGAATTACCTCAACAGTAATGCAAAAGTAATATTAGCAAAATAGCAGTTTCTTCTTTGGGTTTTTATAAACTTATTTGCACCTTTATTAAATATTGAAATATAGTTATAAGAATGTTATAGCAAAAATGGTAAAATGTATAACAATATATACTATGTCTGGTTATCTTGCAAAAATGTTAAAGCTAACCAAACAATTTCAACAGGTTTCCACCTTTGTTTCCCCAAATACAACTAAGCATTATAAAAGATTAATACCCTCAAAGTATTTGCATAAACCTGTATTTAAAATGGATTTTGATTTCATTTTGATTTAATTTAATTTAATTTTAATTTAACTTTTCTCTTATGATAGGTTAAAGGGAAGTCGTGCTGCTAACCAGTTAAAAGTCAAATTCTGTTACGAACTCTTTTGCACGCACAGAGTACTCAGTAGGAAAAAGCAGTACACCTTGTCATGGAAGATTGTGCGTATCTATTTTAGCAAGTAAGCATTATATTTAGTACAAAATATTAGCAATGCACACACCTCAAGTAAAAATGAATGTCTGTACAACAATTGCAAAAGTATAGCTTGTGTTATAAAAGCCTTGGTCTCTATTGCATTGTAAACAAACTAACAATCTGTGTATTTAAGTTTTGGTTACTGAAAACAAAAGAAATGTAAAACAAACATGCAAAAATATTATATTAACTAATTTAAGGTTGCATTCCACAGACCAAAGACACTAGAAGATATCACACCCCGAACAGTGTAAAGATATCAGTGCACAGTGACAAAAACCCCAGGCATCAAGAAAACAATAATGAAGTACTTTATAAATAACAGACTGGTCTGGTATACACCTCAGTATACCACATATGGACAATTAAGTTGGCAATCAACTAGAAAACCACCACCAGGTTAATCGGTCGTTTAATTTGAATTTGGCTACTGTGTAAAAGCAAGTATATTATTCTTGTATTATTTTGCTGCATTGCTGTATTATTGCTGTACACCATTTACAATGTGCATGGCATTGTTCAATTGTTTCACCAACACACAGGTAAAAATTAATAAACCAATGGCAGCAAACAACATAAAGGCAAGGAAAAAACTAACAAACAAACACCATTAAGTTACATAGTAACTACAAATTGTGTAAACAAACCCCGTTAGTACTAGTCACAATTTGGGGTCAGTGACACTGCATCTTAACTGAGGCACATGTTACTCAAAACAATCTTGTTCAGGATCTGGATACCAATATTAAATCCTGACCCTGCAATTTAATAAACTGCTTACTGTCCGTTCAGTTGGCTATGTGGAAGACAGCATCTATAAGAAACAACTGGATCTATGTCAACCACTGGGGTCGCACAAAGCAATACAACCAATGAAACAGAGAAGCTAGCTGTTCCTGTTTCTGCCCACCAAAGCTTATCATGGTGATAGCCATGATAACATGGATGGCCAGTACAGTGTAGTAACTAATCATAAGGAATTCATTGTAATGTCACTACTCCAAATTTCTGTTTTACTTCTTATGTACATAGCACTGTAGTACACACTGTAATAATGCCTATCCCAGAACTTCAAAAACACTGAGCCTACTACGAATAATAATACAGATAGCAACTGTAATTGCCCTAGTAGACGTATGTTGCTATCCATGGTACCAAAGTGGAAGAGCCAAACTATAACACCAGATTGAAAAAGGAAATATAAGGTGGTGTTATATGTAACATATATGCCCATATATACTACACACACATACATATCTACACACCAGATCCAAATTATCACATACATTCATTATTTGAAAGGGCTCAGTCATGAACTACATTCCATAGTCCAAGTCCTGGACCCGACCATTCCGAGGCCCACCATAAAGGACCAAAAATAAGTGGGAAATAAATAAAATCTGTCCATCAGTTGTATGAGGGAATGTGCAGACTAAGGGACAGATGGGACATGAGTGTATGGATGTCAATACAAGGTGGCCATATAACAGTGTTTGCCCACTGGGTCACCTTCAGTCCATGCATTATGCTTTTCTGGGACAACGGGTCAACATCCTCCCCTTAAAAAGACAAAAAGAGGGGGACTGTAGTAGAAAGTAAGAGTCCGAGACATGAGGCCTAGCATAACAGTCCAGATATGAGACCTGAGCTGAAGTCAGGTATAAAGCAAAGTTAGCAGGTGTTCTGCTGTGAACATCGGCAGGCTCACGGTAACTGGTAAGAACAGAGCTGGTAGAACAAACACACATCCCAAAGAAGTGATAGGCACAAGCACATTCCAGAAAGGTACCAGGACATCCCAATACCCCAGAAATAACGAGGGCTCGCTGACCTCCTCAGACAACACTAGAATGGGTAGAAATGTCTTGTTAATGTGATGAATAGAGATGTTTTGACCAAACCATGCAGCACAAGGTAGAGGGTGGTACCTTAGCACATCAGGAGATGGCAACTACACATGTCAGAGGGGTAATACGAAACTTGTTTGTGTCAATGTACAAAAGAGGGTCTTCAGGGAAAACGTATTTGGCCAGCCAAGGGGGAAATGGAAAGTCCTGCTGTTTACTGTTCTGGTCCATTGGACTCATGACAATCACCTCCTTGTCTGTCATTGTGGGCACCACTACGGAGGTTCTGCCCGTGTACCTCAGGGCTCCCACTGGCAGCTCAGACATCTCCTTCTTAGTGCTCTCAATTCTCCTATAGGCTTTATGGACCGACAGGGTGTTTGGCTATTAGTCCCCAGCTTGCTGTCCACAGTAATCAGTGAGTACCTTGAAGAGGCTGGAGTTGGTCCCTATCCACAGAGACACGTCAGAGATACCTTTAGGATCGGGGCACATTGAGGAAGCGGTGTCCGCCTCTTCTCTTACCCCGGCAACCTCCTCTGGAAACTCCAGGTGCACCATGACATACCCTTGATAGGGGGATTCCTCCATGCTGAGACCACCAGGCCAAGCCCTGGCAGGGGCTGTATAGGCAGGTGTTTAAGCATCTGGTGGTAAAAAGACTGAAATACGAGCGTCATTTGAGATCCCGTGTCAAGCACTGCTCTGCATTCTGTCCCTTCAATCCTCACAGGGACCTCTGCTCAAGGCCCTATCAGTCCTGGTAGATCCCCGCTGGACAGTGTTTTCCAGGGGAGCCTTCAAGTCCTGTGGGCCTGGGTAGCTCCCTTCCCAAGGTCCTTTGGCAGTTCCTCGACCCCTCCCAACTGCTCCTTAGCTTTCCATACACTACAGAGGGATTTTCTTCATTTCAACACTTGGCAGCACTGCGTCCATCCTGGCCGCACCAGTAGCAGAAGGATTGTCCCTTCCCCCTCCACGCGGGTGGGAGGGTGGCTCTAAATGCTGATTTCTGCATCATCACAGCCAGAGGCTCCTTATGGTGGGTGTCTTAGCTTGGTCCATGGTACTACGTAGCTCAGTTATCTGCTGTCAGGACCTGCACTTGTTGGGCAAGTTTTTCTCTGCTGCTCCCCATCAGTACGCTGGCCGTTCGCAGGAGCGCTGTGCTGGCTGGCTCAGATGGTTGGGCTTCCCACAGCTCACTGGGGGCCTGCCTTTCTTCCTCCTCTCTCATTTCATCAGCTGGGAGTAACGCGGGAGACTCTCCTGTCGTCCCCTGAACCGGAGATGAAGTAGAACCGGGTTCTGATATGAGTGCCTCCTAAAATTTGAGTCAGTCTGATCTGACCCATTTGCTCAGCAGTCACAGCTCCCCTCTTGCCAGATTTCTGAAGCAGTTTCTCCAGTCTCTGTATATAAGCTGAAACTTTCTCGCCCCTTTGCTGACGGGAATTAAGGAACTCACAATAAATGTCCTTCGAGCCCTCTGCGCTCCCAAAGGTGTGACTAAGGGCCTCCAGGCAGCCCTTCACACTGATCCCAGGTTAGTCAACTTCAAGGTGCGAATCACGTCTAATGCTGGGCCCCTGAGGCTCCCTCCTCGACGTCTTCGCTCTCCTGCATCTGGTGCTGCCCACGCCTGCAGCATTTCAGTGGTGTGTTCCAACCCGGCTTTAAACTCCCCTTCTGCAGGGACTGGGCTGGGATCCCCCGCAAACAACCTTCACTCATGATGGGAGCTTGGCGTAGAATGGGACAGCACCGCCTTTTCCAACACTTGCCCCAGGGCCTTGGCCCACTCATCCACTGGCAGGCTTCGGGCTGCTGAGTCCAGACCCAACAAACCCGGCATATCAGCCAGCATCCAAACGGCGATTTCCTCAAAATATAACAACACGCCTTTCCCAACCCAATGGCTCACTCAAGAGGTGCTTGCGACGGGCACTGACCAAGGGATCCTGGACGAGCCCCAAAAGTGTAACCCTTCCGCCGGTCACAGGTGGCAGCAACAAGGTTCAATTCAATATCTAGGGGTTCCTTCAACAGTACAATGCCAAACCGACTCAAGCCTTCACCCAGTCACCTGGGACAATCACACATCATGCCTTGGCTGCCTCTTGAGGCAACGCAAGCACAGAGGCTGAGTGTATAAAAGAAACATTTAACGAAAGGGGGAAAGTAACCCAGCATTGACTTGGGAAAACACCGCAAGCAGGATTCACAAGCATAAAATCATGAGTAAAACACCCACCCCCCGAGAACATTGGACTCTGAGGCAGAGGCAAGCCTCAAGGAAGGAATACCTGTCCCCGACCCCTTTCTCTTCCACAAGTGTTTGGCATCCGATCCCTCTGCTTATTGAGTTCAGTTCAGCTGACGGTGGCCCGCTCAGACAGGACAGACTGAGCACACTTCTGCTGCCCTTTGCTCATACAAATGGTAACTTTTCATTACCCCTGTATTCCAGTGAAATGAATTTGTAAAGTGTCCTTGTGTAATTCCAGACACTCAAGTTCACTGTGACACTCTGTACCTCAAAGTAGCGCCCTGGAAGCCCATAGTCACCGCTGTGATAGGGTTATGATATGTTTTGTACTAAGGGTACCTCGTGAGGTATCATTTTAAAAGTCTGTTGAACATTAATATCCTCTTGGATTGTCTGTGTTATCACTGTATGTGAAGTGATGAAGTATCCCAGACTGCATGTAGGGCCCATGAAGAAAGAACCCACTATCCCAGAGATACGGGCTGGGCTACACTGGAGAGTTTTGTCTGCAGAAGTCAGTCTGGGGTGCAGACTGAGATGCTCCTCCCACTGAGGTAACTCCCCTGCTATGGCAACACAATAAAACCACCTGAATGAGACGCGTAGGGCTCATGGCGATTTAGTTAGGACAAGGCACGGTCAATGTAGACATTGTGTCCCTTACATCCACTGTGGGGCTCTCGTTCTTGTCAATTTCCCCACCCCCAGGATAGCTGAGCAGCTGGTCTCCCCTCCCAGCTGCCGTTCTGGGTGCGGCTGTCATTACGTCCCACTTAGCAGCGACAGACGCCCAGCCACACACACTCTCCTTGCTGGGTATTTTTAAATATTTTTCTTGGGGTTCTTCATCCTCTGGAACTTTGCACTCTGGTTTTTGGCAGGGTTAAGAGTTCTCATACCCAAGAGTCCAAAAATGATGTGCCAAACCCCCACAACTCGTGAGACTGGCTGTACAACCAGGAGAACTTTGAAAATAGTAATTTGGGTCTTTTTTGCCCTCCGGGGTTCAGACCATTAGGGCTCAGGTTTCTTAGCTCTTCCTGCCCCCATGAGAGCTAGAAACTCTTTGTTAAACAATGAAAGCCGAGAGACCCATGGAATCGCATGACTTCAGGAAGGGGGGATTTCAGACAAACACCCAGTACGACGACTCTCCTGCTAGGATCATGTGAGTTGGCCCCGCTGGCTGAGATGCTAGGCATGTACTCGTGGCAGCTACTTCCTCCCTCCACTTGCACCATGGGGGCGACAGTTCTCTTTTTAGCCTGCTTGCTCGCTCAGACCTAGCCCAGGTACATCTCCTCATGCTGGGAATTACTCCCCCAGCTGGCAGCACAGACCTACTGGCCTGCCGTTTCTTTCATTTCTCTCGTTGATCAGTATGTGACCAGGCAAGAGCTGGTACAGGGGCTACTGATGGTGGAGGATGTGTGCCATGGGGCCTTGACCCATCCACCCTCCAGCAAAACTCTGAGCTCCCTGTCTACTATTTTAATTGAAATAATGTATTTTAAATGAATTGACGATCCTTACCAATGGGAGAGGAAATCCAGAATAAAGCTTTCCTTCTGTCCAGCCACGAGGGAGTGAAACGCCATCCTCGTACTCTGGAGGCAGCCATTGGACATAGGGTCTGTTTGCAGCCCCTAACGTAGGGTTTCTCCTGGGAGATGGAACAAAAGAATCTGATTTACAGTACAGCAAATTATATCATCATCATCATCATCATCCTAGATCCTAGGAACCCCAGTCACGGGCCAGAGCATTGTGTGAGGCACTGCACAAGCAGAACAAAAAGACAGGCCCTACCCAAGGAGATGACAATCCAAGACAAGAGACACCCCGTGGACACAGACCGACCAACAGGGGAGCACGAGAAAACAAAGTCGGTCAACATGACAAGTCGTGGCCTCAGCACACCAGCTGCCTAACCGGGGTGTCAAGGAGGAATTGGGAGGAGGGAAATGCAGTGGCATTGCCAATGCTTTTGGGAGCTCCTGCCCGGGGTGACGGGCAGAAGCGCCCGGGAGCTGGTTGGAGAACGTAACGGGAGGGCAATGAAGGATGAGCTAGCTGCCAGATGAAGGCAGGAGTCGAGAGTGTGCAAACCACCGAGCAAAACCATTGCCAATGTTTCAATGACACCCTGACACAGCCTGCCTGAGAACAGACTCTAACAGGAGCTGAAATCTGCCCTCTGCTTTGGCTGGGGTCGTGCCTTTCACTCGAGGGATTTCACAGAAACCAGCCCGAGAGCGAGGCCTGAGCCAGCCAGCCAGGAGCAGAAGAGGAGGAGCTTCCTGCCACTGAGCCAAAGCCGGCACAGAGCCAGCGGTGTAAAGGGCTCTTCAGTGAGCTGAACTACCAGGAGTGTGCAGACTCCAGTGTATGGCCAGGATCTCCTCTCCTGGCAGGAATGTTCCCCTGTGTGCCCTGGGAGATTACACTGGGACAGTCCTGGCGAGTGAATTGGGAAGTTACTCGAATATGGGAGGACCTGCTATCCTCCCTTGACAGCTAGCATCACCTGTTGTTGCATTCCCCTGTGATCGTTCGGTACGGGCTTTCTTCATCACATTCTATTTCCATATTTTGTTGGGCACATCCAGTAGCCTTGGAAATCAAGGTCAGCTGCGCTGGGGTCAGCACGTCTGCAAGAGAACGCAAAGGAGGTAAAGCAGCTCGGCTGTGCTGGGACGGGTGCACCGGAAATGGGGTGAGGACAAAGAAGTCCTGGAGGCCCCCTCTGACCTGTGTCAAACCACTTCCCCAGCTCACTTCTGCACTCAACAGGAAAGGCACAAACGGGCCTGGGGCTTTAGAACCGTCCTGGCAGCCTGCACTGCTCAGAGTCTGCCTGGACTCCCAGGAAACCAGAGATTGACGCAGCTGGGCACCTGCAGCAGGAGGAGGGAGGCGGGTGGCACCAGGGAAGAGTCCCAGCCAACAGCTGGGCAGTGGTCGTGCTTGACCCACATTCCAGAAGAAAGCGGAGGAGGAGGGGGGAAGGTGGGCTTTGCCCTCGCACACCGAGGAGCCAAAGGAGCTGAGTTCCTGACAGAATCTTGAATACAACCCCTCCTCCGACGTCTAGTCTCACCCGGGGCTTGTCCCCCAGGCGTAGCTGTCCCAGTGCTGGATGGGGAGCTGTTAGCTCTGCAGGGCGCTGCCTGAGAGAGAGAGAGAGAGTGTGTGTGTGTGTGTGTGTGTGTGTTCATCCTGCCGCCGTGTTTCATGGCCTGCCACTGCCTGGCAACAGACACTTGCAGCCACTCAGCCTCGGTAGGGGCTCCGTCCTGCTAGACTGACGTCCGTGCGAGTACAGCTCAGCCCCACGACACTGCGCAGGGACGGGCTCGAGGAGGGAAAGCTCCGCTGACGTACCTGTGACATTAAACTTCTCCTTCACAGTCCGCTGCAACTTCTCCTTCAGAAGCCTCAGGGTGGTTTCCATGTAATCGGCAGCTCGGATCGCGGACCTGGCTCCGGCCACTGGCTGCTTGAAATAGCCCAGGAAGTCGGCAGGGGTGAAGGTGTTACGCCTCAGTTTCTCTTTTATACTGAAAGAAAAAAAGTCTGGCTGCAGCTCTGGAGCAGAAACAATCCTAAAAGCTGCCCAGGGGCCTCTCTGCCGTCTGTCCCTCAGCTCACGGCACGGGTGCAGCAGTGACTATCCTGGCTCCCGTGTGCGGAGCAGGGCTACCACAACAGGTGTGCAGGCCAGAGCTGAGCAGCAGGTTATTGCAGACTGTATGCTACCAGCGGGTCTCCAGAATCTAGGCTTCCGTTTACAAACCAGATACGTTTCTACCAGCCGGGCTTGCAGACAGGGAAAACGACACCCTGGATGAAATTGTGTTTGGTGCCCCAGACCCCCACTGATGCCCTGGGCATGCCTCATTGCCCCCCAACTCCCACAGCCCCCCCAAGTCCCCAACCCTTCATGGTCCCCAGCCCTGCTGCCTCCCCCAGTGCTGAATTTGTAATGGAAGAGGGGCCAGGGCACAAAGGAAGCATGGGCCGGGTGGCCGGAGAGCAGCCGCCACCCTCACTTCTCTGCTGCTGCTGGTGGCGATGCTGCCATCAGAGCTGGGCGCCCAGCCCGCAGCCGCTGCTCTCCGACTGCCCGGGCCAAGCTGCACGGGGAGGAGTTTCTGATCCAGGGCCTCCCCCGCCATACACCCCCGACCACCATACCCACAGGAAGGGGGGACCCGGGGGCTGGTCTACTGCCCCAGGCTGGCAGCTCCAGGTGGCATCGCCCACTCCCCGCCTGCCGGCCAGGGGCTCCAGCCCCAGGCTCGCCCGCACTCACCCCCGCTGCGGCAGCCCAGGCCCGCCAGCTTGCGGCACTCGGACAGTCCTCCCAACCATGGCACCGCCCACACGGCCCACACCTAAAGCCGGCCCTGGCTATGGACATAACCTTCCCAAAGTGCCTGAAGGGGAACCGAGGCAGCGATGCCTGCCCAAGCCTGCACAGAGCCTGACGGTGCGGCTGCGAGAGATGCTCGCCCTGTTCCTCTCACTGAGCTGTAAGTGCCAGCGATGAGATGGCCACGTCAGCCATAACTGCTTTGCTACGGACCATTGCAGTGGTTGGATGGGAAGCAGGGGGAGGGAGTGACGGGGCGCGGGAGGGCAGCAATTGGCTGTGGCTGGAGGGAAGGTAACGCAGAGCAAACACAGAAGAATCACAGGTTGGCGAGGGAGAGAAACAGAGGAAGCCGGGAGGGAAAGGAAGAGAAGCAAAGGGCAGGAACAGCAGAGGCCTAAAGAAGCAGATTCTCTCAGTGCCTGGTGGAGATGAACAAATACAGACACCACCACCAAGTGGCCGTTTTGGGCCAGCTTGTTACAGGTATCGAGGTGCTGCACTCGTGTTGATTTCAATGTGTATAAATAACTCGACCCTCACTGGGCCAGGGAGAGGCACAGAGCAGAAGGGAGCATTGGATTATCCAGGCTGCCCCCTGCATACTACAGGCCACCCCCACCTGGTACCTGCACACTAACCCCACCAATGGCCTGCACAAGACTGACTCCGCAGCCCAGTGAGGCGGCCTGTCCTGAGGAGGGGGGGCAGACAGGGCCCTGTCAGTATTTAATTAGTTACACAAAGTGGAAACGTTACAGCATGAGAGACAAAGCACCTGTCCCACAATACCCTGCTGGCTAAGGCACTCTCCTGGGCAACAGGAAACTCAAAGTAAGCCCTGAGGCAGAGGAGGAATTGAATTGAATTGAACCTCACTTCCCTACATCCTGGGCTAGTGTAATAACCACTGCGCCAAAGGGACCCCACACCCCTCAGCCCTGCCCATCTGGCGTTGGTGCGATATGTTCAGCGTGCATCTCGCACATAGGCAAGGGAATCCCTCATTTGTGAACCCCCCTGAGTGTGAGGCGTCAGTTGGGCGCGGAGCAGCTGCACAGTGTGAGGAGGTGCCTAGCTGCCAAAACGTTGTACCTTGTGGACTTTATTGGCAGAAACTTGGTGGCCTATGGACTAAGGCACTGACATTAGGTTTTTAAGGTGCGGCTTGACAAAGCCCTGGCTGGCATAATTTAGTTGGGGTTGGTCCTGCTTTGAGCAAGGGGTTGGACTAGATACCTCCTGAGGTCCCTTCCAACCCTCATCTGCTGTGATTCTCTGATAACCCAGAGACTATAATTGTATGGCTAGTGCCCATCACTACTGGCCACTCCCAAAACCTTGTCACGTTTGGATTTCTTTTAAGCACAACTTTAGTTCTGAATTTCTTGGCCCGGGAATGCTGGAGATAGACTCCCATCAGCCCTGCAATGTTTTTTCCCCTGGACTACTGGTACATATTCTCAATCTCTGCTATATTTGAACAATGCTGCTAGTAACTTTGCATTATGACCTAATTTTTCCAGATGTGCCTTTTCCCAGAGTTTTCAGTATGTGTTAAACATGTGGAAAGTTTGAAGGCTTGGCATAAGTTGTTTGGCAGCTAAAGGGGCTCAGGATGACCTGTGACTCAAAAAAAGTGTTTTATTAAATGCTTGTTTTAATTAATTTGCCTAATTAACTAATTAACATTTAGCTGCAAATCCTGAAGAGATTCAGTCTTTGCTCCCAGATTAAGTGTTGTAAATTGGGAAGATGCATTGAATTCATAGGTGAAAAACTGAACCCAACCTTAACTACAGAGTAGCTGCTCACAGTTCCATAACTCTTATGTCAGAGCACAGGTAGCCATGAGGCTCCTGGGCAGGTCTTGTATATACGGCAGGCCCATGGGAACAGACTGTCTCTGTCCCTCCATCTCTTTTACTTGTCATTTTCGACCAAGGACTGCGTTGAATGCCACCTTAGTGACACCTCTTCTGTGGCCCTGCTAGAGAACATCATCATGCACAGCATAGGGCTCAGACATTGTCCTACGTGCAGCTTGGAGTAGGAGAGAGCCTCTGACGAGGGTAAGATATTGGATTTCAGCATATTACACACACAGAATTACCGTGGGCCAGATTTTTGGCACGGGTACTCAAGATGAGTTGCAGTTTATGCTGCAGGTAGTGACACTAAAAACAATGGAGCTACCTACGCACGGAGCAGGATGCTATTCACCATGGTAAGGGTATCAGAGGCTGCCCCCTGTAAATAGGGAACTCACCGGTCCCGGGTGTACTTGTATGCTGCATCCACCAGCTGTTTTGCTTCATCAACACTACTCAGAAGGGACGGAGCTGACAGCATCGCTGAGATATCTAGCCAAAGAGAAGAAGGGGCAGGACATGAGGACAATTCCTTCTCACCAGCTCACTGCACAGATCAGGGTTTGCTGTGTAACATAGACACATCCTTACAACTATTCAATACCCACAGAGGTTGGAAATTCAAAGGTCAGGTTCCCTTTGTACTATTCTCTATCCCACATAGTATATATTGCATCAAATTCTACCCTAAATGACTGACGTGCTCTGAAATTTGATTCCAGTTTAATGTAGTTTTTGTCCAAGAATTGCCTTGTTCCTTTCACGCTATTATCTACAGTACCTATTGGGGCAGGTTCTGCTTAGTTTTTGCTCTATGCCCTAGTCAAACTGAAGAAGAGCTCTGTGTAGCTCGAAAGCTTGTCTCTTTCACCAACAGATGTTGCTCCAGTAAAAGACATTATCCCACCCATCTTGTCTCTCTAGCTGAAATTGGCATTTCTAGGCCTGAATGTGTTTGGATTTCTTTTAAGTTTAATCTTTACTCTGAATTTCCTGGGTTCATAACAATTGTTTACGGGATTGTTACAACATCCCTGTAACGTTTGTTGTCCTAAATTATTGAGACATGCTCTGAAACTTGATTCCAGTTTAATGTGGTTTTTGTCTGAGAATTGCCACGTTTTTTTAAAAAAAAGAATTTCATACATGAACAGTAAATAAGAAACCCAACAAGACTGCCACTATGTGATATTACTAGCCATTTGAAGAAGCAGTATCAATCTTTTATTTTCATTTGCTTTTAATTTGTATGGCCAGATCTACTGGTACACGCTGCTTTTTGCCCCTCTGTAGCAGCGCAAAGCAGCCAGAGGGTACTGGCCATGGAAGCTGGGTTTACAGCTGTTTTGCAACGCCACAGGATAGCAAAGCAGTGGGTATACACCTCAGCTTCCCGCTCTTTCCTGTGCACATTCCCCTGCATACACATTCTGGTTTCCTCTCCTTCCTGCCATACCCTGTGTACCATTACACACCCTCCCTTCTCCCGCCGAATAAGACTGGAGCACTGGGTAGTTTCTGAAATGTAAGATGCAGAGCTAATAGTCTCTTTCCCATCATTCTTCATAGCAGAAAGTCTGGAAGAATAAGGAGAGAAGACAGACCTTTTGGAAAAGGGCAATTCACAGTGAGTTTCTCTGAAGGAAATTATTATTCTTCAGCCTCTGCCAAAGAAGAAACTTTCAGTTATGAAGAAAAATGAAGAAATCATAATTTATGCTAAAAATTATTGTACAAAGCTATTTAGCGAGATCTATTCCAAATTTACCTCTCTGTCAATTATTGTGTAAACTGACAATGCCTGAGCTGAGATCATTTCAGAAAAAAAGGTCTGAGACTAGGTGCTAAATCACTTAAAAGACTCATTTAAAATTAATTTTCACTTATAAGCTAATTAGCAGATTTACTTGTAAAGCCTCATGATATTCGTTCCATGCTCAAAGAGTAAGTGCTATAACTTAGGGGGAACAAGCTGCATTTTTCATCCCTGTGGCAGGATGGCTGGTCCCTTTAAGGACAGTGGGCACAGCTATCATGTGACCAAAGAGGTGCCCCCTTTCTCCCCCCCAGCTGGACTGATTATGAAGGTCAGGTGGCATTTGGGGCCAATAAAGGAAGAAGGAAATTAGGACTAGAGAGAAAAGCAAAAGCCTGGGGGTTGGAAAAGGCTGGAGGCAGGGGAGACTTGCCTGCTGCCCTCTGGATGGCAAGAAAGCCAGGGGCAGAAGAAGGCTGAGGGCCAGGGGAGCAGCAAGGGGATTGCCTGCTGACTTGTCCAAGGCTGAGGACAGACGGCATGAGAGAGTGTTGGAGCCTCTCCTGTGGGCGAAAGGACTCCAGGGAGGAAGAGTCGGGAAGGCTTCCCGCTAGAAAGGCCTGTGGGGGGAGGGGGTCCTGGATAAAACGCAGACTAGGACTGGAGAAGAGCCCGGGGCTGGTGGAAGGTGTTGGAGCTGAACAGGTGCTGTGCGCCTGGGATGTAGTTAGGGACTTTGAGACCTGTGTGAATTGTTGTCATTAATAAACCAGCCCCGAGCAGGGATATTTTCAGGGCCAGATTTAGGGGCAGGCGACCCAGGAGACCGCCTGGGGCACGGGGCTTGGGGGGGTGCCAGGCTCAGGGGCTGTTTTTGTTGTTAGTGACAAAGGGGAAAAGGAAATGTTTGAAGTTAAACGTTTCAGGTATTCCACAGGTGGACTCGTTTTACACGAGCCTCCCCGGATGTTCTGGACCTTTGTAGAATCTCATGGAACCTTCCAGACTTTCTGAGAACAACATTTTCCTCCAACCTCCTCGAATGCTGTGAGCCCGGCCCTCGGGGTATGTGCCACTCAGTCAGTGAGAGAGAAGAACCAACGGACGTGACGTAAGAGCCCAGCTGCGATATTGTGAACCTTGTGTTCCTGTGCGAGTGCACTTGTGTTTTCAGACTTCACGGCTGCAAGTAGAGACTAAGAAGGGACGTTTTCAATGAGACGCCAGAGATCTCTGTCAAACCCCTAGCGATGCAACAGTATAAAAGAAACACCGTTACTTCTTCAGCCATGCTTCACACGGAATGTGTGATGGCTTCCTAAGAGAGCGGAACAGAGACTTTTGCTCTCCCTCATCCTGTCTGTTTTCCAACACAGAAAATAAAAGAGGCCCCTGAAGAAGCCTTCAGGAGCTCAGAATTGGGAGCGAAAAGCTCAGTTGCAATCTAGTTTGCAGCAAGCGGCAAATCTGATGGGACAATGTCTGAAACAGAACAACATAGCAATCATCCCAGTGCAGAAGAAACTGAGGAGCGAAGCGTCAATGATGGAATCCCTATTACTAAGGACTTAGCAGATTTACCTGAAGATAAGGAATGGACACGTGAGGAAAGTGATGAAGAATCCTGGCAGCGTAAAGGCGAGTGATGATAAAGAAGAATGTGGCTCACATGAAAAGGAGAGTAATGCCAAAGAAAACGCTGGTTACATGGAAAGGAAAGAAATGATAAAGAATCAGCATTGCATGATGACAGAAACAGCAATGAGAAAAATTGGACACCACAAATGGATACATCAGATGCTGCTTTATGGCCGGCAATCCTAAATGCTGCCCATATTAACTGTACAATTTTGAACGGGCCGGACAAAATTGGGGATATGATGTTCCCAGTAAATGGGCAGAATAAATACAGATTTACAGATCCTAGCATGTAAATGTATCATCGTATATGACAGGACTAAATCCTGCATGCAGATTGTGCATCGAAGTCATGAAATGGGCTACAAATGCAATAACAAATAAGATATTCAGAAGTTTAACAAATGGGGGGAGAGGGTGCCAAAGACATGCCTTGCCTGGGATGCCATTTGGTCTAAGGCCAGCCCTGGGTATTCTTGCCCACAAGAAAGCCTCTGGCGAAGATCCTGAGGAGAAGAAGCTGAGACAGGGTCCCTGCAAATATCATGCCTTCCACAAGGAAGCAATCCAGGAATAAAGAGAATCCGTCTGAGGAATTGTGGCTCTGCGGCTAAGCCTGAGCTGAGCTCTGCACTTAAACAAAGTGTTCGAATCGCTGCTCTAAGAACAAACCTCAGACCCATCTGACCGGCAGAGCCACAAGTGCTGCCGCCATAAATAAATGCGGAAGAATTCGTGCTAACGCAATGATGGAGCCCTCACCGTCACAGTTCTGTAGGTAAGGCTGAGTTTTCCACTTAAAGCAGGGATTCCGTCTTTGTTAGGTGTGCAGAATGCAGCATCTCCTGCCCGGCATTCACTCTCTGAGTGCTGAATGAATACAAATAAACCCCATAACGTCTCCCTTCAATGTGGGCTGAACATCACCAGGAAACTAACTGTTGGAAACTTGCTGTCCTCTAGAATGCCCAGTGCAGCAGAGGGAAAGGGTCTAAGTGCCGCAGAAAAGGCAAACGATCAGCTACTAGACAGGCTCTCTGCTTTGTTTTCCTGAGCAAGCTGTTGATTTATTTTGGGGGTCAGCGTATCTCTGTGTAGGATGGCTGTGCAGATGAAAGGGTTAATTTCTGGTGCCTTTGTCATTTTGCACTTTTTCCGTCTCAAAATAGAAAACACTTTTTAAAAAATCTGTTACAAACTGATTAGCGCGAGCAGGAGGGGCAGGAGAAGGGGCTGATACCTTTCAAGGAAGATCCAGATCCCTGGCACAGGCTCAGGGTCACCAGGAATCCGAAGAGGAGGAGCCTTGGCTTCATCCCTGGAAAGAGACACAAACACACACAGGTTATTAGCAATAAAGGCTGCAAGGGATTCACAGATTTCATCCACCCAGCCAAAGAGATCACCTCACCCAGCTCTGACTCCCCCTCTCTTCAGCAAGCTGCAAGCCTAGACCTCAGACTCCTCCCTTTGGATATCGAGGGGCACAGAAGTGAGGGGTGATTTTAAACCCAGAAGAGGGCATTGCATTGGCACACTGCAGCCTAGCTGCTCTCATTCATAGCAGTGCCAGTCCAGAGTAATTCCACGGAATCACATTGCTACCCCACCACTGCAGAAAAGGACCTGTGGGTTACAGGGGATAAGAAGCTGGATATGAGTCAGCAGTGTGCTCTGGTTGCCAAGAAGGCTAACAGCATATTGGGCTGCATTAGTAGGAGCATTGCCAACAGATCGCGGGAAGTGATTATTCCCCTCTATTCCGCACTGGTGAGGCTGCATTTAGAGTATTGTGTCCAGTTTTGGGCCCCCACTACAGAAAAGATGTGGACAAGTTGGAGAGAGTCCAGCGGAAGGCAACAAAAATGATTAGGGGGCTGGAGCACATGACTTATGAGGAGAGGCTGAGGGAACTGGGCTTGTTTAGCCTGCAGAAGAGAAGAGTGAGGGGGGATTTGACAACAGCCTTCATCTACCTGAAGGGGAGTTCCAGGGAGGATGGAGCTAGGCTGATCTCAGTGGCAGTAAATGACAGAACAAGGAACAATGGTCTCAAGTTGCAGTGGGGGAGGTCTAGGTTGGTTATTAGGAAAAACCTTTTCACTAGGAGGGTGGTGAAGCACTGGAATGGGTTACCTAGGGAGGTGGTGGAATCTCCATTCTTAGATATTTTTAATGTGCAGCTTGACAAAACCCTGGCTGGGATGATTTAGCTGAGGTTGGTCCTGTTTTGAGCAGGTGGTTGGACTAGATACCTCCTGAGGTCCCTTCCAACTCTAATATTCTATGATTCCAAATTTCTGTCCTGTGGGCAATTCTGACATTTCAACATTTGTTTTCAACCTGAAATGGGACAAGTTGAAATTTCAAAAAATTGGGGGCAACAAATCTACTGAAACATTTTGATTTGGAAATGTTGAAAAGTTTCATTTGGATGTTTCATAGAATCACAGAATCATAGAGTTGGAAGGGATCTCAGGACGTATCTAGTCCAACCCTCTGCTCAAAGCAGGACTAACCTCAGCTAAATCATCTCAGCCAGGGCTTTGTCAAGCCGCAGCTTAAAAACCTCAAAGGATGGAGATTCCATCACCTCTCTAGGTAACCCATTCCAGTGCTTCACCACCCTCTTAGTGAAAAACCTTTTCCTAATATCCAACCTAGACCTCCCCCACCGCAACTTGAGACCATTGCTCCTTGTTCTGTCATCTGCCACCACTGAGAAAAGCCTAGCTCCATCCTCCCTGGATCCGCCTTTCAGGTAGTTAAAGGCTGCTATCAAATCCCCCCTCATTCTTCTCTTTTCCAAACTAAACAAGCCCAGTTCCCTCAGCCTCTCGTCATAAGTCTTGTGCTCCAGCCCCCTAATCATTTTTGTTGCCTTCCGCTGGACTCTCTCCAACTTGTCTACATCCTTTCTGTAGTGGGGGGACCAAAACTGGACACAGTACTCCAAATGCGGCCTCACCAATGCCGAATAGAGGGGAATAATCACTTCCCGTGACCTGCTGGCAATGCCCCTCCTAATGCAGCCCAATATGCTGTTAGCCTTCTTGACAACCAGAGCACACTGCTGACTCATATCCAGCTTCTTATCCACTGTAACCCCCAGGTTCTTTTCTACAGAACTGCTGCCTAGCTCGTCAGTCCCCAGTCTGTAGCTGTGCATGGGATTCTTCCATCCTAAGTGCAGGACTCTGCACTTGTCCTTGTTGAACCTCATCAGATTTCTTTTGGCCCAATTCTCCAATTTGTCTAGGTGTTTGATCCTAATGAAACATTTCAACATTCTTGATATTGAAAAGTTTGATTTTATTTTGTTGAATTGACCTGAAATGCTTCCTTTAGACTCATAGCAGCCTTACGTTGCATTTTCCTAGAGCAGTGCCTCATGGGAGTTGTGGTTGAGGTCCCCCTTGTCTCCTATGCGCTGGGCTCCCTGGAGGACTACACAGTTCAGTGTGAACCCAGCTGACCAACATTTGTGAGTTATGTAGTCCCCAAAGGACTCAGAAGATACAGCTAGGGTCCAAACTGCATCTCCCATAAGCCAGTGCACTAGGGACATGCAGTTTAATGGGGTTTTTAACGGATTTGAAAAAAAACGTTTCAGGTCAATTCAATAAAATGAAATAATCTGATTCGTGTTAAACTGCCCCAAAATGAAAGATTATAGTTTGATTTTCCTAATAAAACATTGAAAGTTTATGGCAAAATTGAACTATTCCCAAGGAAAATTTTAATTTTTGCAGACGCTATTTTCTGTCAGAAGATTGTTCTGCTGCGTACTTCCCAGCCATAGCTCTGGGAACTGTGGTAAGGGCTTTAAAGTGTGCAGAGCTGCTGGCATGGGGAAAGCAGGATTTCCACAGTGGGACTAATTCACAAGTTTTCCTAGAGTAGCTTAAAGCAGAGGCTAGAATTCCCAGAACCCACAAGAGCCCCACAGGCTGCTGATCCAGTACCACCCACCTGGGCCTGGGCTCCTGTCCCTAGCTCAAAGTTACAGCAGCCAGTTCAAGTCAGGAGCACACAGGGGTGGCCACCTCACCCAAAAGGGGCTGCTGGCTACTGGCTAGTGCCACGCTGCGCTGGTTCTGGGGATCAAAGGTCACTGAGCACCACTTTGTGCCTCACAGACTGTGGAGGTGGCTGGGGACCAGGGAGATCAGAGAATCATAGACGATGAGGGTTGGCAGGGACCTCAGGAAGTATCTAGTCCCACCCCCTGCTCAAAGCAGGACCAACCTCAGCTAAATCATCCCAGCCAGGGCTTTGTCGAGCTGCACCTCATAAACCTCTAAGGATGGAGATTCCAGCACCTCCCTACGTAGATCCCCAGTGGTTGCTCTAATTTATGTTGTGCTGCAACTGCTTCCTATGGAGCCATCCAGCAGCAGAGACTAGCTGGAGCAGTGTGCTCTGGTCGTACCTCGTATCACCCCCCAGCAGGCCCTGCGCCAGGAGCTGACCCAGGAGAGGCAAGAGACTGTTCCAGCCTCCTGGCGCCAGGCTACAGCCCAGGTCGGTGGTGCATTTCCTGCAAAGGTGGAGGCCAGATCAGCTCAGTGATGGTGCCACACAAGCAGTGTACGCGCTATGGTTGAAAGCCGTGTGGGACCCGGGGTTGGCACCTTGCATGGTATTTGTGGCTTTTCCTAGCCCGCAGCTCCTGACTCATCTGTTCATTTGAGACTCTCAATGGCCATAGGGGGGAGAAAGAGTGGAAATGACTAGTCTGAGTGTTGCAGAGAAAAGCTTGAAGGCGTGCCAAGAGTGCAGCACAAAGCTCCGGAACCAGAAGGCAAAGGCAAAGCACCCTAAGTGTGTTCTGACTTTAAGCCAATCTCATGATTTCTGCATGTTCTGGCTGGCAGCTCTGGCGCTGATCATTGGAACCAGTCAGGAATTTTTTGATGAAACATTTTTTTCACCCCAAAATGCTGATTTGTTGAAACTGAAACTGTTCGCAAAACAGCTCCAAGTTTGACAAACAGCTGACCAGAAAAAAAAATTGATTAAAAAAAACGTTCTGAGAGTGTCAGAATGTGTCAGTTTTTTGACTCAAAATGACTTTTCATTTTAAAATGTTAGGCAGCGTACACTAAAAACGTTTTTTTTTTAAAAAGGAAAGTGTCCAAATCAAGACAAAATGTTCCCAAATGATGAAGCTAAAAGCTCTCTGTTGACCAAACCCACGGGTTTTTTTCTTATTTATGCTTTTTTAAAATGTCCAAGACTTCGATTTTGGTCACAGATCAGGCCAGGAAAAAAGTTCAAAATATTGAAAATTCTCATGTGGTGAGAAAACCGTTTCCCGCCCAGCCCTAGTCCCACAGCTGCTGCTCCAGATGGCCGAGACAATTCCAGCACACCCCTGTGCTGGGAGACAGGGCTTGGCAGCCTCTCTCGCACAGCAGAGGAGGAAAGGAAACCATAACCAAGCAGCTCAGACCCCTGGATGCTTCTCTTTGTCCATCCCCGGCAATGAAACAGGAGCTCCTTGTCCTTGTGCCTGGTGTAGATGAACCCCCGCTGCCCAGACAGGCACGCATTAATAGCAGGCAGAGCCTGCCGGGCACACAGCAGAGACAGGGCAGATAGCACAGTGGCTGTCACACAGACAATGCTACACACCAGTAGTAGGGATTTAACCCAGCTTGCCACAAGCAGCTCCCTGCACATCCCCCGAACAAGCCGGCTATTGCAGCATCAGCTCTGCTCAAGCACAAAGAAGCATCTCACCTGCCATCTTCTGTTCCTCTTCCCATGGCAGTCAGGACATCTGCGCTTTTATCCCCAGGCCGGGGCAGCTCCTGCTGGGCTGGACCAGGCCAGGCTGGGGAAACGCCCAGTAGACATGAATTGGGCAGGGCCAAGAAAAGGCGACCCCCACTCTTGTCACCTCCCTACTCCTCCTCCTGACAGGCACCAGCCTATGGGCAGTGGGACTGGTGCACCTGGCTGCTCAGGATCGTCAGTCTTGGCTGGATGTATTCCTGGAGGTTTCACCACTTGCATCAAATCAATCTTTGATTAACGATTCATCTTGAATTGCTGGAGACTCCAGGGTTGGCAACCCTGTGCTGCTGGGTGTCACCAGAGAAGGTGGAGCAGCCACAGCAGACCAGTGAGTGGGGCTGTGCAGCCTCCCTCCGCCCCCTGGGCCTGGCTGGAGGGAGCCCAGTGCTAAAGCAGCGATTCTATCAGTTTCTCAGGGAGAAAGGGCCTGTGGCTGGGGCTAGGGGAGGAGCTGAGGGGCTGGAAAGACCCCTCGGGCTGTCTAGCATTTGCTTCCCCATTATCTGTGTTAATCCCTCACCACTCTTCCTGACTCTCTGCAGCAGCTGCCTTGCCACCGTCCCTGGGCATCATGCCATTGTCCAAAGCTTCATCCTGCTACCGGGTACCAAAGACCCGACTGCCCCTGTGACATAGCACAATCCAAGCCAGTGAGTAGCTGGGCCACCCCTGCCCTCTAACCTGGGGTGCCTTTTACAATGCCCTGCTCCTGGAGCCTCCAGCCTGCACTGCTCACAACCAGCCTCCAGCAGTAAGTCACTCCCAGCTGTGTCTGTGTGTGGCACAGCCACCCCTTGGCTCTTCCGGGTTATGCTGCAAGGTGACCCCAACATCTCCCCCCCCAAAATATACGTCCTGTACTGCCCAGCTCTCTCCTGCACAGCACGAGCATGTGAAGTCTGTTACTTCTTTAATATGCACACAGCATGTGACCCCCGAATGGAGTTACCCAGACACTTCAACTTGAACACACGGGATTCGATGAAACAGTAACTCAAGTTGATTAACTCCAAAGAGGGAGATTTGAAGTGAGTGCAGGCAATGGGGCATAGAAGTCAGAAATGGTTACAGAACAATAAGGAGAAAATGCTCACTCGTGCCTATTTTAACAAACGGTACAGCTACAAAGCAACGTTTTCTCACCACATGCTTTCAGCAGTCTTACTGACCAAACTCTTTAGGCCAGGACTTCTTCTGCAGAGACAAGTGGCTGCTTCCTTTGTCTCTTCAGGTGCAGTGAATGCGATGGGCAGGGAGTGAAAAGGGTCCTTGGGGTGTTTGTTCCTCCTTTTTATAGTTTCAATCCCCCCCTTGAAAAACAATTTCCAGCTGAGGCCCAGGCGACAAAGAGTCCATGTGGAAGGATGTTCCCTGCTGGGTTTTTCACCTGGTTGAACTTCCTTTGTTTTCCCTCCCTGTCTGATGACTCTGATTGCTGCTTACATGCAAATTAATGCAAATACACATTCCTTCCTTTGTTTGGACAGACCTGACTTCAGCCTGGGCAGGGCTGTAGGGTTTGGACCATGTTTTAGTAATATTGTACAGGGGAATCCTATCACTTCACATACAGTGTTGCCACACGTATTTTATCAGGCCAATTCTTACCAGAATGTTTCCAAATGATACCTAACATACAGAGGCATAATTTGTGCAAAGATTATTACAAAGTGTGTAGGATGCAAACACAAGAGTGTATTCTGTGACACCCGCCGACACCTGTCCAAGTGTCCCAGCTGCTCAGCGCTCCAGTGCCTGGTCTTATAGCTGCTGCAGATCGGTGACACATTGCCAGTGTAAGGATCTGCCACAAGCCAAAAACGTGTGGGAACGAGGTGCAAAATGAATCCAATTTAAAACCTTCAGGTGCTGGATGCGTTACCCATTTCCAGATGTGTCACTGCCACTTCCCTTGCTGTTCTTACCCAAAGCTGTTGCAGAATTTCCAGCTTGCCTTAGAATTCATCAAAGTGCAGCCAAAGCCGGGGCCTGGCCAAAGACGTTGGGGCTAGTTCCTTTGCTGTGCAGTACATGGGACTTGACCCCCTGAGCCCTCTCCCCTTCCAAGCCGGTTAAGCCATTACAGATAACCACATGTGACAAGCTCATGACCTGCCTCTCCACCCAGAATCCCCAGGCTCCAGGGCAAGCCAGTGATTGCATGCCCTCACCTGCATCCTAGTGCCATGTGTCACGCCTACAGTACCTCTTAGCGCCCAGCTGGCCTTCAATCCTCATTCCCATGAGAAGTTTACAACATGCCTCCCCTCGCAGAAGCCACAGGTACCCTGCACGCTATCCCACAGTGACATCTCTTTGGAGCCTGTACTGGGGCGATATCCACGTTAGCGATGGCAGGACTCTTTTCTTGCCTAGGAAAACAATACGTTTCGATTCTGCCTGTCTTAAAGCTCTGGCATGTCACAAAAGTGCTAATGTTGCAGGCAATGGTACACCATTTCCTGTTAGCATAAGAAGCCCCAGGAACTGGATGGTTCAATGAGCTTGAACAAACGTCCCAGAAAACAGACACTAGATGAATTCTCCCTTTGATGGTTCTTTGTAGTTTATTTAACTGCATACTCTTGCTAAACACACCTCTAATGTTTTAATAGGAGTCCAAATGATGGCCACAGCAATGCTGGGCTCGCTCGCTTCACAGCTTCCAAGGCCAGAATGGACCATTGTGATGATGTAGTCTGACTTCCTCTATAACACAGGCCAGAGAACTCCCCAGAAGAATTCCTAGAGCAGAGTTTTAGAAAAACAACCCGTCTTGACTTAAAAAATTCTCAGTGATGGAGAATCCACCATGACCCTTGGTACACTGCTTCAATGGCTAATTGCCAGTTAAAGATTTTCAGCTTTGTTCTAGTGGCTGGATCTCCTTTGGTTGTTACTTTCCAGGGGTAATTTAGATGAATTTGCATGTTTTTAACACCCTTCTCCATGTTCCAAGAAGTACTGGTGTGACCGTTTCTCTAACGCTGGACAAGTTTCACAGGGGTTCCTTCCTACTAATATAATGTATTATTCCTGTATTAGCCTAAACCATTCTTCATCTTCTCACAGGAGGAGTTAGACCAGGTGGTGTAGCAAAATCCCCAGGACAATCAGGTCATGACAAGATAGAGCCTGAATTTCCCTGTGTGTTACCACAGCTGCTTTGCATAACAATTACCGTTCTTGTGCAACCCAGCAGAGCAGTTATCTGGTCATTTGCTTTGCTGTCTCATGCTACTTGCCCTTGGTAATTAAGCTTTAAGACATGCCACTGGAAAGTGTCATTGCACCGTTGTGCAGAGATGTGTGTGTTACATAACGAAGAACTTCTTCTTTTGCTGGCATTTGAAAAGCAACAGGATGGAACAATAACTAATGTGTGAGAGTCAAAACCCATTCTAATGCCTCTGGTCTAGCTAGGGGGAGCCGCCCTGTGCCACCACTGTAAGCATGAATGGCTTATTAAAGGCCTCTAAAAACCAGTGTAACTGGATCTTTAAGTGTGACTTATTAAACCCCACTATAAATCAGTGTAACTGGATCTTCTGGGGGAGATTTTGTCTCTTGAAAGCTGATGTCCAGGTGCATTGTGGGCTTCTCCAGAATAACACTGCAGGCACAGGCATCTGAGACCCACTTCGTGCTTCGGGGCACCTATTTGCCAAGCATCACTGTAAGCCCCAGAGCCCTCGCTGCTGCCATTTCCACCAGTGTGGAATAGCAACATGCAGGACTGATGCAGGCTGAGACGACACCAGGGATGTGGCTATGAAGGAGCAATGCTCCCACAGCAGAGACTTCTTGCCTAGCACTCAGGGGACTGCCTGCTCTCATGAGCTGAAGTGATGCCCATAGGAACAACAGGTTTTAAACGTTGGAGTTGGATACCCCGACAGAGCCTCAAAGCAGTTGGGAAAACACAATGGTCTTGCTATTTGGGGTCTCAGTGTTTCCCTTGGTGACTGAGGTTAGCCAGGCTGCAAGATCCTCCAGGATGGGAGGAGGCGGAGGAGGAGGAGAGCACTGATGGACTGGCCTGTGCCTCTGCTTCATCATCCTTTCTGTGCCCAGCCATGCACTAAAACACAGAACAAGCTCATCACGGCAAGGGGCCTGCAACTGCTCTTTGCTGACCAACACCACACAACAACCATCTGTCACCCGTGCTCTGTGGTGCTGAGTCCCACACTGCACCTGTCCTGCACCCAGCTGCTCTCGAGTGAGCGCTGAAGGCTCTGGAGACCATCCCTGTTGAAGAGACGTGAGCACTGTCAAATATGCCAAGAGACAAGTTTCTAAGCATTAAAAGGTGATTTCAGAACCCACGGGTGGGGTGGGGAGCAGAGAAGCCCTCGGTGTGGGAGTGTGTCATAGATGTAAAGGCTGGACAGGACCATTCCAATCATCCAATCGCAGCTCCTGCATTGCACCAAGCACGGCCTGTCAGCCGGGGACCCTGCAGTGTGTGGGGGACTGAGAGCAGACCTAACGCTCGGGATGACAGATTTCGCCCAAGTACAATTATTTATTATTGCTTCTTCAGCACCCACAGTGCACAAGGCCCAGTAGAAACTGGCAAGACGACATGGTCCCTGCCCCAAGGAGCTTACAGTCTACGCAAGCTCCAGACAGACACAGAGCCACCAAGCTTCGTGCAGCACCGTGCCGGACATCTGGTGCAATTTTTTCAATCTAATTTGTATATTTCCAAATAATTTGCATAACACATTAAACTTCAGCTTCAAAGGACGTGGGGGTTTAGTGTTGGTGAAAAGTGCAGCCCTGGTGAACCAAGTCTTCTGTTTACCTACCGGGCACCAGCAGAGCAATGTCAGCTGCTTTCCCTTGATGCTTCAAGAGTCCCAGAGGTCGGCTGGCTCTCAGCTGAGGCTGCTACATATGGTCCAGCTGCTGGTGAGTTTGTGCGTTTCACCCAGTGCTGCTTGTTCTGGCCTTGCTGCCACACCCTGCAGGGTCTGCACAGCAAAGAAACACCCGCGGCCGGCCCATGCCAGCCAACTCAGGCTGAGGGGCTGTTTTGTTGCTGTGGAGACTTCCAGGATGGGAGGATCCCACAGCTTGGGCGGAAGCCATGCAGCCGAAGCCCCATGAGCCCTAGACGGCTGGCACGGGCCAGCTGCGGGAGTGTCTTTGCTGTGTAGCCAGGCCCTGAGTGGCCTATTTGCCCTGCCCATGCTCTGCCCTGGGGTCTCACGTTAGCAGCCCACGCTGGCTATCGCTGTCTGGAGCGGCTCACAGATGCAAGTGCCGACCACAGGGCAGACCGGCAGACCTGTGCAGACACCCCAGACTGGGGGTGAGTTCCATAATTCGATCTCACAAAGCCAGTGACACAGGTGAACTCTGGGATCACTCTACAGCCCTGCCATGGAGTCACAGTGTGACACTCTGCATCCCCCGTTTCATCCCTCTAGTGTGACTGTGCACTGTTTAATGCAAGGTATGTCGTGTGAGATGTGTCTGGAATGCTCGTGGCACACTGAACATTATTGTTCCAGGGATGTGGTTGTTGCCGTGTCATGTGTATGGTTATGAGGCTTTGCTATGGGCTCTTCCCAAGGATGTGTCTCATGGCTTGAGGCAGATCTCGACAAAACTCTGCACAGCTGGAGGGCTATTCACACCTCACTAAGACTTGTAGAGAACAGCCCAGCTCAGCATTCCAAGAACAAAGGACTAGCCCAGACATCAACAAGCAAATCCACAAAGGACCACAGTGTCTCAGGATGTGAAGAAAAATATGCACAGATACTGACCCTGTCACCTGACCCTGAAAGGGGGAGTGAGGTTCTGGCGGGGGCGAAGGAACATGTTAAAGAGGGAGACATTTTGGCTGCTACATCACTCTTCCACTCCCATCTACAAACAAGATCAAGCAACTGAAGCGTTGACCACAGGGGGAGGGCCTGGCTGGAGGCAGACCAGCCAGCCTGTGGTGAGACTCATCTAAGACTGTAAGCTTGCTGGAAGTGTTAAGCTTAGTTTAAACGGCGGTTAGACTTTTATTTACTTCTAAGCAAATCTGCCCTGCTTTATAATCACTCATGATCTTTCTGTACGTAATAAATGTGTCTGTTTTATCTAAAGCCGTGCATGTGGTAGGAGTGTGTAGAAGCTTCATTTGAAGTAACAAGGCTGGAGCATATCAATGTCTTTGATAAATTGACAAATCAATGAGCTCGCAAGATTCAGTGGGCAGCACTGAACATTGTAAAATGATAGTTCCTAGGGGGATGCATCTGGGATTGGGGATATTCACTGTGGGTCAAACCATTGCATAATCCCAGGAGTGGCTGGCTAGAGGCACTCGCTCACTGAGTCGGGGGGCAACTTCCTTGCTGGTGGCTGTGCGTGAGCTACCCAGGAGTGGGGGTTCACTCAGCAAAGCAGAGTGAGATGCACTCCAGGAGTGGGGGATTGGAGTGACACAGAGATAAACCAGGCCAGATTGCAGAGGGGAACGTCACACACAGACCGGCCCCTGAGCCTTTCCAGTCTATCTTGCCACCCCAACAAACTGGACTTAGTGAAAAATGGTCACAAACACCAAAAATCACATGACATACCGGTTACTTCCAGTCCCATGAGACCAGTAGGATATGGATCTGGCTGGGTGACAGCATTTAACTTGCTGTAATCCACACAACATCTCATGGTTTTGACCTTTTTAGGTACCATGACAACAGGAATTCCCAGGGGCTTTTTGACTTGTAAATTACTTTCATTTCCACCATGGGTTCCATCTCCTCCGGGCTTTGTTTCCACATTTCCTCTTTAGCCCCACGGTTTCAATGGAGTGTACAATCGGGTCAGTTAAACCTGCATGGCTGGAAAATATCTGTTTGTGATGCCTTAAAACGGCCAGCATTTCCTGCTTTTGTACGTAAACCCTCCCCGAATCCGTGCTTTCCAGGGGATTCTAGAACGCAGATTCACTGCCATCTCCCTGCATGGTCAATTTGTAATCTAGTGATATGCACAGTTTGCAGAGCTCCTCTGCCACTGATCTTCCTTGCATTGCCTCAAAAGGTCCTTCCCAATAATCCCGCATTTTGGTTTTCCTCACTGGGAGCAGCACTAGCACTCAAAGCAAATGAGCTCTCTCCAGTGTGCCAGTCAGACCAAAGCTTCTGCGTTCCCTGACTTTTTTGCACGGTTCTGTTGCAGTAAATTCATTATAACCTGTTAATTCTCCTTAAAACAAGTGACCTACGCCCCTACAGGCTGGCCTGTCTCCTCTGCACTGCCCTCCCAAGAGCCTCAAACCAAATCTAGGGATCCCGTAACCTGCCTCTCATGCAGGAGATCAAAGGGGGGGGGGCAAAGCCAGTAGATTCTTGGGAGACACTTCTATACACATACAGCAAATAACGAAGTAACTCGTCCCAGTTATTCTCATGCTGGAGATGCGCACTCTTAGCATAGCTTTTGAAGATCCATTAAATCTTTCCACAAGCCCACGAGTTTCTGGGCGCTAGGGAGCAGCCTTTATATGCTTTACTCCAAAAAAACTCCCATCACTTTTCCAAGATTACAGACAGAGAATTTGCACCATGGTCTGTCAAGATTTCTCTGGCATATGCCTCTTTAATAATGGGCAAAGGCTGCAGTGGTGCTTTGCTGAGTCCTTTTCATCCCTTATGCTTCTGACATAAATCGCAACACTTACAATAATTTCTGCCTGTCTCACACATCTGAAACCAACAGAACTTCTGTCTCAGTCTGTCACAGGGTTTTTCCATTCCTAAATGGCCTGCAAACGGACAGTCATGGACCATGTGGAGCAATTCTCTCCTGTATTTCTCAGGCACAACCACCTGCTTGCAAACCTCACCAATACACCTCCTTTTCCCTGTAGGAGACTTCCTGTACAACAAACCTTCCTGCATAAAACCTCTACCTCTTCCTTCCCCGGCCAGGGCATCATTCTGAGCGGCAACCCGCCCTCGGGCCACAGGAGGGGCAGCTTGCTGGGCCGTCACAAAACCCAGAGCAGATTCTGCCACAACACAAGAATGTCAAATTCCTCCTCAGAAGGCAAGCTACTATGGCAGGCATTTCCCTCCCCTTCACAGCCTTCCCTGCTGGCCACAGACAAAGCTGGTGCATCAGAGCCATACGTTCTCTGGGACCTGGTAATAACATTAATATGCCTAGGCATGGCTCAAATGTTATTACCTATTAAAATATGAGCGGGCAGCAAATTTCTGATGCCTGTGACAACATCACCGTTAAAATCCTCCAGGGGGACTTTAGCCAGGGGCACGGTCTGAGAAAATTCAGCCAAAACTAAAATATTTAGACTTTTGCCAGAAGTCTCCCCTTAGCAAGCGTTCCTTAGCCAAAGTGACTTGGGATGCAATGTCTCTCCACTGTCCAGTCCATGCCCGTCACTCCAGCACGCTTCCGAAACTCTTGCCCACTTTGCCAAGACTCATTTGATGAGGCCATGCTCCTCCTCTACAATTTCCTCCGGGATCACAGTGGTAATATTACCACGCATGGTGGTGGCTGTGGGTGCAGATTGTGGGGCAACCTTTGGGCAATTTGGTTTGGCGGACAACCTGCCTTCCCTTAGGGTAAGAGGGTTTAAAATCTGGCCTCCCTTGGGGTTTTTTTTTTTTTTAACAAAGTTGGTTTATTTCTAGCCCCCTCATTCCTCTTGACTGGGGGAACAGAAAGGTTACCATTCCCTTGAGCTTTGTGCTGCCCTTGGCTCAATATATTCATCAGAAATTTCTGCTGCCTCCAAAACTGTGGAGGGTTTTGTCCCAGATGGCCACTTTGATCTCATCCGTGACTGGCCACAATAACTGTTCTTGTGCCACTGAATCAAACAGTTTTTCATAGTTACCGTTAGCCCCTGCCCCTACTACTCATTGCTTCATATAATTACACATCTTATGCACATATTCCACAGGAGTTACATTGTCAAACAGGTTCAGATTTCTGTACTTCAACCACTAGGCCTTAGGGGTGATCTTAAATCTTTTCAATACCATTTCTTTAAATTCCTTATGCCTTAGCATCACCCGCCTCCATATTATTAAAAAACTTGTCTGGCTTTCCCAGTCAACCCGCTTAAGAGGATGGCATCCATTTATCCTCTGAGATCTTATGGATCCCACAGTCTATCAAGGGTGGAGAGGGACGCCTCAGGGCAGCCAGTCTCTTGATAAATTGGGCAGGCTTTATCCCACTCCATGCTATTGAGAGGGGATGTACTCCTAATCTGAGGTTGTTGCTTTTGCTGCTCCAGGACTTCGAGTTGCATTACATAAATTCTCTCCTCAGCTTCTGGTTGTTCCATGTGTCTTCAGTGAGCTTCCTCCCCAGTTTCAGCAGTGGCTTTGCACCTCTCTCCCCAGCCTCCTCAGTTTCTTTCCTCTCTTCGATCCACAGTTCCACCAACAATATCTGGTGCTCACGTTCTTTCTGGACTTCCAGGAGCTTCAGCCAAACCCTTTCTGCTGCAACCATCTTTTGCATCTGGGGCACGGGGTGCTCAGACCCTGCTTCTTGGGCAAGCTAGGATCCAAGATCTCAGTTCCTCATCTGAGGCTTTCTTTTTATTTTTACATAATTTTTTTTTACATAATTTTCCAAGATCTGTTGTGCCAAGACCCTCCTGTGACTGTGATTCATGCTTTGTGACTTAAAATTTCTCAATATCAAATGTAAAGGTTTAACAGCTTTGGGTTTTGATCATTAAGCCCAGTTGACCTGGTCATGTGAATCCTGCCAAGACTACACCAATTGTCACACTACCTAGTGTGGCTCACAGCTGTAAGCCCCTACCTCAAGGCAGCCTGTCAGAAACGGGACAGACACCCTGGACACGGGGGGGGGGTCTATAATTAGATTTCACCAAACCAGTAACAAATGGGAACTCCTGCATACCAGTCTTACCGTGGAGTCACAGACAGGCCCTTTAGCCTCCCCAGCCTATCTTGCCACCAGACAAACTGGATCTAGTGAAAAATGGTTACTTACGCCAAAAATTACACCACATTCAAGTTGCTTCAAGTCCCATGAGACCAGTCACTTACCCCAGGTCAGCTGGTACCCTAAATCCTACACCAAAGACAATGCCTGTAGCCAGTCCTGTAAGAAACCATCTAAAGGTGTATTAACTAAGAAAGAGGAATAAGAGACTTAATTACAGGTTAAAGCAAACAAACATATACAAGCAAATGAGCTACCATTTACCAGTTACCATAAACCCTAAGAGTGACAGAGGTGTAGTGATCTGTCTGTTCAATGTATCTTTCAGTGGAGACCCAGGAGGCTGCCCCTGGGAATCTCTAGCTTCAGTTCAGAGTCTCTGGCCCTTCAGAGTTCAAGCAGCCACAAAGATGCAGTTTCTTCTTTTCAGGGATTTTTATCCCTTCCCCCAGAGTTCAAGATGATGGGACGAATTCACATGCCCCTCTCCTATTCATGAGTGTAGGGGAAGCAGTGTCCTCTGATGTAACACATTGGTTTGTCTGGTGTCTATGGGTTTTCTTTTGTTGGGTGGCAAACTAATATTTAACACTTGGTAATGGTTCTCTCCTGACTGGAGGCATTTACAGTTTCAGAGCAATCACAAATGCTACCTTATTAAATGGGTTATAGATACGATAAGTGAGAATAATACATGCAGTAGCAAACACGCATTTCATAGAATCTAAAGCCTACAGACATTCTCATAAGACTAATATCTAGTTAGAGCAAAACTAACACACAGATGACCGGTCTGGTCTCCAGCTACAAAGTTTTCAGTTCTTAGTTAATGCCTGCAGCCGTGGCAAGAGCTGGCATCTGGCCTGCTAGCATTGCACTGGGCCAGGCTGGCTGCAGTGCTAAACATAGCAATGTAGCTATTCCCTGCAAGCTGGGGCTCAGGCTCTGAGCCCACCTGCCCCCTCCAGCGCCCAGGCTCCAGCCCAAGTGGAAACAGTGACACTACAGTGCGTGTCTACCTCACGGCCATGCTGGGGTTATTGGTTGGGGTTGGGGTTACCTCTACACTACCTCACGGCCATGCTGGGGTTATTGGTTGGCTGGTTTTTGGCCATGTAGACCCGGCCATGCTGGGGTTATTGGTCGGCTGGTTTTTGGCAGTGTAGATCTAGTCCCTGCTGCCCGAGCATAACAAAGCAGAACGGACCAGCCCAGTAAGTGCCCTCGCTAGGAAGAAGTTAACGACAATTGCAACATTGGTCAGTTTTTTTCAAAAGACCTTAAACAACCTGCTTGAGAAACAACAGCCTGTATATTCAGTTACAACTGCTACCCAACTTCCTGGAGGGCTGCGGGCGATTGATAAGAATGATTGCACTGCGTGGCAGCAGAGTTTCTGGAGGGTTGCCAGAACTGGAACTGTCCTGCCCAGCTACTGATACGCAGACTACAGGTTTTGAAAAAAAATCCAGCTTCACGCACAAGTTCCCTTGTGCTGCAGCGAGTTTAAATCCATCCATTTCCATTGCCAGCCCATTGGTGAGTTCAGTTCTCAGCTTAACTCGAGACGCTTTGAGAATTGTTTCTTCTCAGCATTCTGGAGTAAACCATCCCCACATGAACTGTGCTGCTCCTGAGCGTTATCATCTTTGCACAACGTGTGCATTTGAAAACATGATTCACGGGGCAAGTATATCATGGTGCAATGTGTGTGGCATCATTCCATGTAACGTCAGTAAACACGGCATTGGCAGGGCAGGTTCAATCTCACATAGCAACACTTAGGCCAAAAATGGGTCAAGCAGATCTTGAGCCAAAGGATGTGTGTCCACCTCAGCTGTCCATATAGCCTGTAACAAAGATCTCAGCCAAGGCAAGGGGGAAGAGGCAAAGGACAATGGAGAGCTGCATTTCAGCAAACCAGGGCGAGACAACACATCATGGGAGAAAACCCAGCTGGCTCTCAGCTGCAAAGAACTTTTACCTACAACTCGCTCTCAAGAGCTTGCATTTCAAAGGGGGAAATGAACTATAAACATGAGGGGCGAACACCCCAAGTGCCTCCCCCATGCCCATCTCTCTCTCTGTGCACCCAAGAAGAGAAAAGAAACAGCTGTCGGATTGGGGAGCAGGGTTCTGATCAAAGAGGTTGGCCAGTAATGCTGATAGGAGCGTGTGGTAAGAATTTTGCACCAGAAAATCTAGCTTTATTTTGCTTGTAACAATTTCTAATGGCAATGCCTGTACTTGGATTAACCAAAAACCCAATATTCTTGTTTCGTTGTTCAATTGAATCCAGTGTGTTTAAGTTAAAGTGCTTGGGTCACTCCAGTGAAGGTGGTTAGCTGTGGTGTGTTGTACCTTTAGAGGGATAATGGGCCTACTACATCTGGGCTGCTCAGAAGAGGGTTGGACAGTGCAGAATGCACATTTTGGGGGGAAAAACTCAGGACTGGGAGTGTGTTAGAGTCACCCTGCAAATAGTAACCCAGGCTCATGAGAGCCAGGGTGGGGCTGGTGTTTGCTGACAGGCTGATGGAGTCAGAGATTCTGCAGCAGGGCGGTGGCTGCACCAGGCACTCAGGGCGTGAATTACATGCTGGAGGCTGTTTGTGAGCAACTCGAGGAAGAGCTACCCCACAGCGTTGTGATTCTGGCCAGGGCTCTGAGCCAGGAGATTTCTGCTCCAAGCCTAAACTGGTTTGACTCTTTCCTCCTGAGCTACGCCTGGCAATGGTAGCCAAGGCTTGCACTGAGATGGTACAGCACCTGGCACCTGTTACGTTTTCTTCTCCAGAATCTCAGCCTTCATTAGAAGAAGTCAGTCTCGAGCTCTTATGGCAGTGAAGAAAAACCGGAAACCCCTGAGCTACGCGTGACCCATGCAGAGATGTCTGTGGGAGACCCAGTGTGCACATTGCTCAGGGGTGTGGAAACGCCGCCCCCTGAGTAGCACAGGGAAGCCAACCTAGCTCCCGGTGTAGACAGCAGAAGAATGCTTCCCTGGGCCTCGCTGCCACTGCTCTAGGAACTGGAGCCCTCCCGTCGGAACAGGCAGTGTCTGCTCTGAAGTGCAGTTGTGCTGCTGTCGCAGTTGAAGTGTAGACAACCCCCGAGCCTGCAGAGTGCCTAGACGTGCTGGAAGAGCAGCTCTGAGAGGTGTGAACTGCCCCAGGTATCTCAGAGAGGAGCTCGCTCACAAGAGCCGTGTCACCATCGTTAACAACAAGATTCCCCAGGCGAGAAAGGGAAAGGCGGGTCCCACATCTGCACAACGCTCCAGGAATGATGGCTTGCTTGGCACTGACGGGGGTGGCTCCGCCACTTACGTTTTCCTGCATTCAAAGGAGGCCAGACGAAGGTGCCCAGCAGGGCCCATGGGCGTACTGACGCCTCGACTGGGAGCCAACCTGAAGGAACCCAGAGAGAGGCAGAATCATATTCTGAACCTCTGCACAGTCTATCCAGGGGGTGGCCAAACTTACTCAGCCTCTGAGCCGCATACAACAATCTTCAGCAGTCCGAGAGCCGGGGCAGGATGGCAGGATGGTGGGGCTAGGGGCTTCTGCCCTACAGGAAAGTGGGGCTCGGGGTTTCAGCCCCATAGGAGGCACTTGCCAGGGCTTGGGGCTTCAACTCCGTGAGGCACGTCTACCGGGGCTTCAGCCCCACTCCTGCTGAAGCCCCGAAGCCCAGCAGAAGCGCCCTGAAGGAAGTTCCGAGACCCCACTGGGCAGAAGCCCCAAGCTCTCCCCCCCCCCGCATCTGGTAGGTGGAGAATGGTAGGTGGGGGCTCCATGCCGCTCGCAAGCCGCAGTTTGGCCACTCCAGTCTATGGTGAGTGGTGACTTATGTGGGCAGAGCTTGGAAGTTCACCACCTGCTGTGATTCCTGATTCAACCTTTGGAACCAGGGAGAAATAAGCTGGGGATGGAAAATGACAGAGGAGGGGAGGGGTAATAGGAACCCCAGGCATTGCACCGGCTCTAGCCACACTCACAGACTGTAAGGTCAGAAGGGACCAATATGACCATCTAGGCTGACCTGCACAAGGCAGGCCACAAAGCCTCACCCACCCATTCCTGTCATAGATCCCCCCTGACCTACGGCTGAGTTATTAAAGTCCTCAACTCATGGTTTAAAGACTTTGAGGTACAGAGAATCCACCAGCCAGTGAGCCGTGCCCCAGGCTACAGAGGAAGGCAAAAAATCCTCTGCCAATCTGCCTGGGGGAAAATTCCTTCCAGACCCCTATTATGGCGATCAGCTAAACCCTGAGCATGTGGGCAAGACTCACCAGCCAGACACCCAAGAAAGAATTCTCTGTAATAAGTCAGAACCCACCACATGTAACATCCCTTCACAGGCCATTGGCGTATCTACCACCAGTAGTCAGTTAATTACCAAACAAGGCTGTCCCATCATACCATCCCCTCCATAAATGCATCAAGCTCAGTTTTGAAGCCAGCCAGGTTTTTTTGCCCCCACTGCTCCCCGTGGAAGGCTATTCCGGAACTTCACTCCTCTGATGGTTGGAAACCTGCGTCTAATTTCAAGTCTAAATTTCCTGATGGCCAGTTTATATCCATTAGTTCTTGTGTCCACATTGGCGTTGAACTTAAATAATTCCTCTCCCTCTCTGGTATTTATCGCTCTGATGTATTTATAGAGAGCAATCATATCTCCCCTCAGCCTTCTTTTGGTTAGGCTAAACAAGCCAAGCTCTTTGAGTCTCCTCTCATAAGGCAGGTTTTCCATTCCTCAGATCATCCTAGTAGCCCTTCTCTGCACCTGTTCCAGTCTGAATTCATCTTTCTTAAACGTGGGAGACCAGAACTGCACACACAGTATTCCAGATGAGGTCTCACCAGTGCCTTGATTAACGGTACTAACACCTCCCTGCCTCTACGGGAAATACCTCGCCTGATGCATCCTAGGACCGCATTCGCTTTTTTCACAGCCACATCACATTGGCGGTGCATAGTCATCCTGTGATCGACCAACTCAGTAGGGAGGTGATGTCATCTGGTCCCTCGCCTTGGCCAGTCTGGTTGGGACATCGGTCAGGCTTAGGGGACCAGAGGTCCAACACTGTGTGACGCGGTGTCCACCCCACACGCTCAGAAAGGGTTCGCGTGGCTCAGAAGGGGCTAAGGACCCTGACAGGCCACACGCAGAGGAGAAGTAGGCTGATCGGAAACCACGGCTTGGATGGAGGCAGCTGGAGAGGAGCAGGCAGGGCTGGTGTGAGGCAGGATGTTTGCGGCAGAAAGGGTCTGCAGTGTGGAGGCCTACAGTCACTTCCTAGGTTTAGCGAGCAAGGAGAGACCTGGGATCCTGGCCCGGAGGGAAGGGCCTGCCCAGAGAGGAGGGGGAAGGAAGCCTGATCGAGGCAAACTAGGAAGCAGAGCAGGGAAGGAGCAGCAGCGTTTGGTCAGTGCAGGCCTGACTGCTGGGTGCAGGGTCTGGAACCCGCAGTAGTGGGCGGCCCAGGTTCCCCTACCAGACACTGCAAGTGCCCGGCCTGGGCACTAGGACAACGACTGCGGAGCCAGCGTGTCGTGAGACGCTGTTAGCCCAGCAGGGGTGGCCAAGCCGCCAAGCCAGAGAGCGCACCTGAGGGCGAAGTCCTGCAAGGTTGGCGGGGAAGAGGGGACTGACTCCATGTGACTGGGACGGGTGGGAGGAGGTGGCGCTATTTCCCAGCTGCACCCGGTGGTGAACAGACTCGGTGACACTGTGATCAGGTCCTGGCTCCCCCTGGGGGTGAGGGTTGCAGTGGCCAGGAAATAGACATAGCTGCGCTGCGGTAATACGGCATTTCTCCTTGCCCCTCTTACACCTTTCCTCTAGCACCCCCGCCTCCTTGTAGCAAACGCTAAGTGATCTCCAGGAAAGCAGTGTGCTGCGGGGTGGGGTCGGTATTCCATGAGTCCTGGGCTCAGCGTGCTAAGGGCTGGATTGCCAGGGTCTGAGGTGCCAAGGGAACTGTGTTCCTGGGCGAGCACCAGCATGGTGGGGAGCAGGGACTTGTGGGCCAGGAATGTGGGGATCTTGGAAGGTGGGGTGCGTGGGGTGGTGCTTGAGTGTGTTTCCAGGGGTTGGGGTGCCAGGTGCTAGAAGGGTGTGTGTGTGTCAGGGTTGTTGAGGGGTGAGCCCCAGAAGAATAGGGGTTCCTTTGAGGTAGTTTGTTTGGGGAGGAAAAGGAGGCAATGGAGGGTCATGTTCCTGGCAGGCACAATGACCTGCTTTAGAGTCACTGATAACTCAGATACGCGGGAGTTTGAATGCATATGGCTCAATGTGCTCAGGAGGGGTTAGTGGTGCAGGTCTGTTACAGACACCAAACCAAAGCAGAAAGCAGGATGAGTGAGCCCCTGGCTGGAATATGTGGGAAGGAAAAAGGGGATTTTTAGGAGACATGCTGGCAGTCTACTGCAGCCAATGGTAACACATCATTAGACCTTCTGAACATGGGAGATGATAATTTTCTAAGGCAAAAGGCAATGCAGCCAGAGTGAGGTAACTCTGTTTTAGACCTCACTCTGCTGGATAAAGATGAACTGATCATTGGCCTGGAAGCTGGTGAGTTCCTAGGGACCAGTGATCATGAATTGTTTACATTCAATCTCAGCAAATAGAGGACAGTCCCGATCAGCAATACATACAGTTGGTGCTTCAAAGGGGATAATTTCTCAAAGATGAGCGAAATTAAGAGCATAATTGATTGGGAGGAAAAATGTAAATAGAAAAACATGAATGAAAATTGGGATTTCTTGAAGAAGAGTTTATTAGATTGCCAAAAAGCTACAATTCCATAATCAAGATAGGGACCAAAGCCCATCCTGGTTCAGTGATGAAATGAAAATAGCAATTAGAAATAAAAAAGCAATACATAACACATGGAAAAGGGGGAAATAGATAAGAAAATTGATATAATTTATTTGGCATGAAGCAGAGAAAATTGATAAGGGAAGCTAAAGGGATCAGGAAAAAATCTATGTCTGGCAGGGCTAAGGACACTAAGAGGGAGGTTTTCTTTTTTAAAGTATTTTAGGAACAAAAGAAATCTCATCAATGGTATAGGCCCATTACTAGATGGGGACGGTAAATTTGTTATTGATGCAAAAAACTCAGAAGAGTTGAGTAAGTATTTCTGTTCTGAAAAAGAAGCAGGGTGAAATACCTGTAGTATCTGAGGATGATGAAATACTTTCCAGTCCATTAGTAACTTAGGAGGCTGTTAGTCAGTACCTGCTAGGGATAAACATTTTTAAATCTGCAGTGCTGGATGTCTTGCACCCATGAGCCTGAAAAGAGTTGGCTGAGGAACTCTCTGTCCTGCTAATGTCAATTTTTAATAACCCTTGGCATAGCAGGGGAAATTGGAAGAGTGCTTAAGTTGTGCTAATGTTAAAAAATGTCAAACAACATAACCTAGGTAATTACAGGCTCATTAGCCTGACATCAGTCCCAGACAAAATAATGGAAAAGCTGAATGCAATTGATACAAAATTCAAGGGTGGGAGTATATTTAATGCCAGTTAACATGGTTTTAAACAAAACAAGTCTTGCCAAACAAACCTGATTTCATTCTTTGAAGAGATTACAAGTTTGGTTGATAAAGGCAATTGCAGGGATGAAATATGCTTAGACTTTTGTAAGGCATTTGACTTAGTATGGTATGACATTCTGAGTTTAAAAAATAGCACTGTACAACATCAATCAGCAACAATCGTTAAATGGATTATGAACTGGCTCACTCACAGATCTCAAAAAGTAATCGTCACTGGGGCCTCACAATCAAATCGGGTGTTTATAGTGCGGTTCTCCGGAGAGCTGTACTAGACCTGATGTTTTTCAACGTTTTCAGACTCATAGAGCCCGAGTTAGATGGGACCACAAGGGTCACCTAATCCAACCCTCTGCAGGGATGCAGGATTTGTTGTTCCATCACTGATTTAGAAGTGAATATAAAATCACTCTGATAAATTTGTGGCTGATACAAAGATTGTAGAAGTGGCAAATAACGATAAGGACAGGGCATTCATACAGCAGGACCTGGACCGCTTGGTTAGCTGGGTTCTTCAAACAATGTGCTTTTTAATACAGCCAAATGCAAGACCATACATCTAGGAACACTGGCCAGACCTACAGAATGGGCATCTATGCTCTGGGTGGCCCTAAACCTCTGACTGCCAGTAGCTGGGAGTGGATGACAGGGGCTGGATCACTCAAAATAGCCCTGCTGTGCTCACTCCCTCTGAAGCACCTGGCATTGGCCACGGTCTGAAAGGCAGGATACTGGGCTAGATGGACCATTGGTCTGACCCAGCATGGCCGTTCCGATGAGTGTATCCTGGAAAGCAGTGCCTCTAAAAAGGATTTAGGGGTATAGTGGAGAAGTAAGTCGACGTGCACAGCCAGTGCGATGCTGTGGCAGAAAGGAGTCGACTGTTATGGCTCTTCGGTAGAGAAGGAACAGAGGGAGTTGGGTCGCACGTGCTGAAAAGGGCACCAATGGGGTTGCAAGACAGGGACGGCGCATGCACAACCCGGATGGGCACTGCTGATAAACTCTCTGATCAAGGTTATGAGGACGCGCTAACACCCGGAGTGGAGCACCCACAGGGACACTACTCAAAGAAGAACCATTGAACCCCGTCTCACCCTTTTCAGAATTCACCTACCCTCTTCCCTAGCACTGAGTTCGATCCTTGCACACCCCCAAAGTGCCCTGGAACCGCCACACGGCGCCCTTGTTTCTTGTCTCTTCACACCTCCACCTGCCAATCCATGACGTCAACCTCAGGTCCCCTGGTCATCTATGCTCACACAAACATCTTCATGCTTTCTCCACAGTGCGCCCCAGCTACAGCTGGGCCACAAGACTCCACCCCGCCTTCATTCAAGTCCCCCTTCAAACCCACTGCTGCTGTGATACCTACATGAACTCGCCAGAAAACTAAAGAACGGCCCCCTCCCCCACGCCAGACACCTGGCCATGCTGAGTGTTGCATGCAGCGACTGATCCCGGGCATCGTTATCCTGCCCCACCTACTGCTGTCTTAGCCCCTTGCAGCATCAGGTCCAACTCAGCATCTCCTCTCCTCAGGGCAGGGCCTGTTGGCCTGGTTTGGGGGTGGCAAGTGCCCCTTCCTCTGAGCAGCCAATGTCTCTTGTTTTGGAAGGCGAAGGTGGGGGGCTGGGTGGAAAAATGAGCAGTAATAAATTTACCCTTTTTTGTAGACACAGTGTATTTTGTGAAAATAGATTTTATTATAATAAAATTTGATTTTAAATACAAACATACTGTACCACCAACACCCGGGGCCACAGCCTGAGCGTCATTCAAATACCAGACATAACTGCCTTGCTCAACACAAATACCCACCTGGAACATGCAAAGGAACCGATGCTGCCATAAACGGACAGAACCATGTCATACAAAACTCTCCTTGGCTTTAGAGGGGAGGCATTCTCAGTGCAAGGAACAGGGCCTGCAAACGCTCTGGCGGGGTTTTGCTCCCAGCTCCGCTCTCCAGACACATGCGCGCACAGTCAGGGTCACACAAACATCGAACCAATCCAGCCAACGTAGTTAAATAAGCAGACAAGCCACATAAGGCGGAAACCCCAGCAACTGTGCTTGCCACGCCTCCACTGCAAATGCCGGGAACGTTACTCCAGCAGACTTCCGCTGAGCCCTGCCAGCTGCCCCGCCGAGATGCAAAGCTACTGAATGCATCCAGCACTGCAGAATGCTTTGGGGGCATTGACTGTTGGAACCAGGGGGATGGGGCATTAGTACCATCACAATGGAAACATGGTGGTGGTGCCACCTGGTGTAAACTTGTGTATGCCGGAGTGGGCGGGGAGATGAGAGTGGGACCCAGAAGGGCTGGAATGGGCCTGGGAGTAGGCAGGAGCCCCCAGGACCTTCCCCTTCCCTGCCAAGTCTCAATACAACCCCTCACTCCCCCTCCTATCACTATTCCCCCCCCCCCCCCGTTTGCCAGAAGCTTCTGCCCGCCCCCCAGTTTACTCCTTCCTTCTCGGTGAACTCTGGCAGTGCAGCGTGACGGAGAGAGGAAGGATGCTCCGAGGCACAGCTGCAGGTTTACAGTACAAGTGTCAAACTCATCGGCCCAGAGGCAGCACAGGGGCTTGCCGGGGAGAGCATCAAGTGCAAACACTCATTTCCGGAAGTGAAGGCGTTGCCAGCAGCCCAATCTGAACAGCACAGAGAAATGCCAGGGCATGCTAGTCAAAGAAGTCCAGGCTTACAACGAAGGAGTGCTTCCAAGGGGCTGGGGCCTTAGTGGGAACAGCCGGTTAGCTAAATTACAGCCAGAATGTCTTCTTTCAAATGACAATATATACAAGAAGTTGGTGCTGTCGAGAGCTGGTTGGGTCTGGGCACAGGACTGCAGAAGTACCTGCATCCTAGCTGCAAGTTCCCTTTCTGAGACACCTGCATCCTGTCGCCTAGCCCCTTTCAGCACTCCCCCAGCTGCTGGAGCATTACCTATGCCCAGATTTTTGCTACACAGAGCATGCAGCCCCAGAGCAGCAGGTCTCTACGTGAAGACAAGGTGAAGGAGGCCTAGGGCTGGAGCCACTGCAAGTCTTTAATAGTCAAAGTTCACTTTTCCTATGACAATACTCTGATGGTCAGTTTGCTGCTGAGGGTGTGGCCCTAAATCTCCCACCTGGGCTCCGCAGACAGGCCTACAGGGCCCAGCAACATCCCTTTCTAGTTCTTCTTACTGGACCCTAGTTTCTTGAAGAGCTTTTTCCCCCTGCAGAAGAAGCTTCCCTTCTTTTTACTCTGCGTGGACACGTCACTTGATTCAAGAGTCTGCAGTGATGTTCGTTCTGGACCTGGGTCACAAACGACCGTGCAGGAAGGTGGCACTTCAGAAACGTTGGGCCGGGGGTCCCTCTGTTCACCAGGTCCGTCTGAATTCAGCTAACGGGAAACGACAGAACAAAAGGCAGAGAAGAGTTTAGACCCCAGCAGTGACACCATCTCCATAGAGCGCCCGTATGAGATGGGACCCTGGCCGCCCATGCCTACAGCTGACTCCCTCTTCTGGCAAAGGCCACCTCTCCAGCAGACTCAGCCTGGCCATTTCGAGTGGCTTTAAAATGCTCCCCAGTCCCGCCCAGCCCAGGCAGGAGATCAGGGCTGGCACAGCCTTGGGAAATACTGGGCTACAAAAGGAGAGGCTGGGGCACTCCTGGGTTCTGCTGCTTGACAGCTAGAGACAATGCAGACCAGTGGCCTACAGGTGACAGGAGCTGGACTGAGGGTGGAGGGGTGGGAAGCAGACCTTCCAGACTGTGCCCTAAAGATCCCGATCGTGGGGTCAGCCTGTAAATACTTCCACAGTGGGCATGCCACTAGGCCTCCTCTTGGGCCGGGGAGTCCCGGCCTGTTAGGAAGGGGTTGTGAGGCCTGCGCAGGGGCAAATTGCTTAGCCAGGCATGCCACAGCTGGAACACTCCTGTAACAGCGGCTGCACGTCTTCCTGCTGGGCCAAACCTGAGCTCTGAGTCTCTGCATGGTCCCTCGGCACCAACCACACCCCAACGATGGCAGATAGAAACGAAGGCAAGCAGCGTGTGACTTGGCGGGTTAATGCTGACGGGCAGGGAGCAGTTAATCATGGACCTGGACATGGAGGGATCTGTGCAGCAAGTGACCGCAAAGCAACTCAATTCGAACCGTAAGGACTGAGCAAGCACAAAGGGGCGCCCAGCTCCATGCAGGCCCGTCGGGAAGTGGCAGCTGTGCGCGTAGCATGCGCCGCAAGGGGCCCAGCTTCTGGGCAGTACTGCGCTGTACTGAACCATAACAAACATTTGGGGCAACCCTGGTTCCTGGAGCCTCTCCCCAAGAGCAAGACCTCTGCAGGCCTGGATTCCCCTCCCTTCGAGCAGGAAGCGAAAGTCCTTCATGCAACGTGAGATCCTGGGGGTAACATTTCAAAAACAGCTCCATGGCTTAGCAACCCAAGTCTCACCGTAAGTCACGGCTTCCAAAACCCCCACAGGGCTTTTGACAATGGGACTTGGGCTCCTAACTCACTTGGGTACAATGTCCCACTGCGAATTACGAAACTCCCATTGACCCTGGATGTGCCTGAACTGTTGGCGCCTATGTCTGAGGTGAAACGTTCCCTCACTGCCTGGCTTCTGCCTCTCGCAGGTGTTCGGTGCCTACGCCGCATGCAGGAGCCGGGGTGTGCGTACAGGCTGCCTACCAGCTCAGCCCCTCCGGAGTCACACAAACCGGGGGTGGGACAAAGGGAGGGCAAGGCTGAGGCCCTCGCCGCTCTTACCCCAGTGGTTCAGCTACTCACCTGGGACATGGAAACTCCTGTTCAAGTCCCTGCCTGCCACCTGATGAGAAGAGATTTGAACGGAAACCTGCCACCTCTCACGAGGGCTTTACCCGCTGGGCGATGGGATGGGGGGCCTCTCTCAGCCTCTCTTGTTCCAGCTGTTTTCTCTTTGGCTCGATAATTAAAGAGCAAGAGAGCAGGGGAACATGCCTGGGTCTCGCCGCTCCTGGGACCGAACTAAGCACGAGGCTGCTCAGCCCTGCTCGCGCCTGCTCTCTCGCTCGCCCAAATGACTCCAGTGATTTAGTCCCCAGTGGAACAGCTTGAAGAGAAGCGGCTGTGGGGCCCCGCCTCAGAAAATCGCCTGGGTTAGTCGCTGGCTCGTTGCCCTCAGTGGGGACGGAGCCCCGTTTAAATCTCTTCCTCTTCTTCTCAGGTGGGAAGGACTCGAACTGGGGTCTCCCAAAGCCCAGGTAGTAACTGAAGCACAGGCATGAACATTACGAGAGGTCGCCCTCCCCTCCCCCCACGCTTCCTGCAAAGATCCTTGCCGGCGCTTAACTCCAAAGAGGGGTCTCAGCTGTGAATCACTAGCAGAGACAGGTTCTGGCTCCATGAGAGGCTGGGCACAGCACACACCACTCTCACAGCCTCTCCTCACACATTGGCTTTTGTGAACCGGTGTCAGTGCACGTCTACACAGCAGTGTCAGCCCAGCATTAAGGGGACTGGACTCAGCGGACTCCAGGGCTCGAGTGGCTGCACTGATTACCAATCCTAGGTTAAGCACCTTTAACCTGGGCTGAACGAAGGGCTCTAGCATCCCCTCTACAAGACGCAGACCTGGGTCCATCCAGCTGCAGCCCAGACTTCCACGTGGCCGCTCTAGACCAGGGTGCAGTGTGGGAAAACGTGACTGTCCACACGTCTGAACAGCCGCCAACACGGCCTGCAGAGCTGTCATCTGGCCTGTGCACTACCAGTAACACGCAGACGGCATCATCTGAAGTTTCTCGCTTGCACTTTCACTTCTGTCTCAGGAAACAGGTGGAGCTTTCAGTGCTGTGTTCTGAGCCATTGGAGGCACTGGACAGAGTTCATGATGGAGGAGGAAGATATGGACAGGGAGGTCTCGAATGAGCAGATGCTGCTCATGACACACAGTACAGGCACTGATGTCCCTTTTATAGACCGGCACTTCTGGAGCAGGGCCACAAGCACCGACTGGTGGCACCACATTGCCTTGCAGACCTAGGAGGCCCAGCAGTGGGCCCAGAATGCTCCCATGAAGGAAACTACTTTTCTGGAGCTCTGTGAGCAGCTTGACCCAACCCTCCAGTGAAAAGATGCACGCATGAGGGCGGCCACCCTCACCCAGAAGCAGGCTGCTATAACCGTCTGGCTACCCCAGCCTGCTCTAGGTCTATTGCAACCAGCGTGGTGTAGGAAAGTCAATTGTGGGTAAAGTGGTGGCAGAGGTGTCTGAGCCAATCAGGAGTGTGCTCTACCCCAAGGTGGCAGGAATTGGAAATATTCCTGAAGTAACTGCTGGCTTTGAGAGACGGGTCCCTCCTCAAGGAGCACATGAGCACATAACCCACCAAGGGCACCACCCCATGGTTATGCAGGCCCTCGTGGACCACAGAGGCTGATTTATGAGTGGCAACATGGGTTGCACTGGGAAAGTTCACGATGCCAGGGTTTTTTTTGCCAATCGGGAGTCTACATTCATGGACAGGCTGGGACACTATTCCCCCCCAAATGACATTGTCATAAACCGAGTGACTGTCCCCATCGGTATTCTGGGGGACCCTGTATATCCCCTTTTGCCTTGGCTTATGAAGCAATACCCTGATTTCAGAGGCCTGGCAAAAGACGGTTTAATTACACTCTCAGCAGGTGTAGAACAGTTGCTAAATGTGCGTACGGCAGACTGAAAGCCCGTTGAGGATGTCTACAGACCCGTTTGGAGTCAAGTGTCATCAGTGCAGTGTGCTTTACAGTAGCTGCTGTGCTCTTCACAACCGTCGTGAAGCCAAAGGTGAGCCATTTCCCCCGAATGGCCTCTGACAGCGACGGGCCGCTGAGATGGTACGCTCAGCCAGAGAGTGCAGCTACCACAGCTGGAGCTGGATGCACCCGGCACCACAAGTTAGGGATGCTGTGTGATCCCACATTATGGACTTGACTGGCCCAACGGAAGAAGAATAAGCACCTCTCTGGATGTTCTTGTGCAGGGGGAAGTTGATTGCTTGGGGGGGAGATTCTGGGGGGTTGATCGCCATGCAATGTACTGATGACTGACCTGAGGATCAAATGGGGGTGGGGGATCTTTGTAAGGTGAATGACATGTGGATCAACATAAGGTGACCGACGTGTGGATCATTGTAAGGTGACTGATGAGTGGATTGATTTAGCTAACTGTATTGAGAAAGTGTTTGCATAAAAATTCCCAATTGTCTCTGATTATGTGTTACTTTTACTATTTGAAATACACATGATGTGGTGTGTTGCATTGAGAGCAATAAACGTTTCTTAATAAAATAAAAAGTTTTATTTATAAACCTGGCCCAGTTGCCATTAGCACACCAAACCACCAGTAACAACAAAAACTTTACAACAATAGAACAAAGTGCATGAACAAATGCAAACAGTGAAACCATGTACAAGACAGAAATCCCTACCATTGCATGTCCCCTGCCCTACAGTACTCCTTTCCCTTCCTTCCACATGTGCTGCACGCTTGGCACTGCGGGTGGAGGTGTCCATGGAGGTCAATATGGAGGACAGCATGTGCCTCAGTTGCCCTGGCCAGCTGCTCATAGGGCCCAATTACATGGATCATCCAGCCACGGCACTGTCCATGCTGACTCTGGACTACAGCTGTGCCTTTCCTCTAGTTGCAGGTCCCTCTGCCCTTGGTTCTGGAGCTGCTGGTTGCTTCTGTCCAGAGCTTCAGCCATCAGTTCATCACAGAAACGCTTCCTCTTGGAACAGTCCGTGGAAGCGCTGGCCCAGGCTCCTGCTGCACTGTGGGTGAGCAGTGGTGGTGCTGCAGGGGCCTGGAACAGGGCAAGACACAGAGGGTTATTGTCTCAAGCAGCTCAGCGCAGGACCACAGGACAAATCCTTGTGGAATCTCAAGGACAGAAAATGTTACTTTTCCAAACTGAACTTCAGAAGCTGCCTGGACACAGCCTGGTTAATCACAGCGAAAGAAGGGCAGAGCCAATAGTAAGTTAAAAATCACATCTGCTTTTTGTTCCTAAAAATTACAGAATGACTCAGGTTGGCAGGGGACGTCAGTGGCCATCTCACAAAAGCTTTTTCTATCATTTTCCACATTTTGGAAGATGTAACAGTTCATGCAGTGCCAATTGGCAGCAAATGGGAATTCTGCCGTGTATGCCACCACAGTATCCAAGTGAACAGTGACAGAAGAGCATGTCTACGGGTGAACTGGGCGGCTCAGCTACTGATGTGGCCCAGGAAAATATGCTGCTTCATGAGGGAATCAACAGGATGCTGCATTAGCTTCCACAAGGTTCAGCCTGTTATGGCTCCAGGCAAACACACCCTCACTCCACTGCCATCCCACTCCCTGGACAAAGTGCAAACCCCAGCACAGCTGGGACAAATGATTTCAGTGCCCCAGGACAGCATGGACTGCCTCAAACTGAAACGGACCAGGCTTGTGGTGGAACACATTCCACACTCCTCGCCCTTCGCTGCTTTCGGGCGGCTCATTACACCGCTGAGTGGTCACAGGGCCGCGCACGGACAGGGCTGGCAATCCAAGCGCTGTTTTCAACAAGCAGGAACGCCCTAGCACAAACGGGCAGAAACTCACGTCTCAGTCTGCACTTTGCGGTTTCCATTCTGAATTCCACATGGTGGAGCACGGCGGGCATTGCTGGGGCAAACAAGCTGACATTAGTGGTACACGCTGCTAGGTGGGGCTGGTAATAATTGTCGCACTAATTGATAGAATGGGAACCCTCCTATTCCCATATTAACAGACATAAAATGGAGCCAGATGCTTACCAAGCTCCAGGGTGGCTCCTGCCTCTTCTGTTTCTGATACAGGGTCCACAGTGGGCGGTTTGCCCAGGGGCATCAAGCAGCTCCTCTGAGCATGCTCAGGATGTGCTACAGCTGCTCTTACTCCAAAGCCTCCTCTGAGACCGGTGTCGCTTTGGTGGGCTCACTTGATGCCTGTCGCTGGCTGCCATCAGTCCCCAGGCTGCAATCTGAGGCCAGCAGCTCGCTATCCTGGCTGAGCAGATCATCATGCACCGCATTGGCTCCATGCTTGGCGCAGCACCCAGCACTCGGTCAAACTTGTCCTAAAATGGGCACGATGTTGGCGAGTTGCTTAATGTGGGTTCTGGTCTCTGGTTTCCCTGTCCTCAATCATGATCTCCTTGCACTGGTCACTAGTGTGGTAAATTTCCAATGCTGCCACCTTCTTCGCTGTTTGCTGGTATTACGTTATTCCTGGTTCTCTTACCAAAATCCACTGGTTTGCTGGCCTTGCACCAGAGATGTACCAAAACCCAGCTGTGCTCCCACAGCCAGGAAGCAGCTTGCTTTGCAAAGGACGCTTCTGCTCAGTGTCCATTTCAAACCCAGCAGGCTCTCCAGAGGTGTTTGCAGCTTGGCGGCCAGAATACAATGGAAGGGTCACACACTGACTTCCCGAGCTGCTGTAATACAACAAGGGGGCTTGCTTCCATTTCCCTGGAGTCGACTGGAAATTCTTGGGAGAGACAGAACAAAGGAAATTGACCCATAGGACTATGGAATACTTTTGGAAGACTCCCAGAACCCGAGTCTAGAGGTGGGGGGGTGAGCTTGAACCCTGGGTCCTGGCTTGACTCAGGCTTGAACTCTCCACCCTCTTGGGGTCCTCGGATCCTGGGTCTGAGCCTGAGTCCAAGACATTGGTGTGTAGATGGAAGGGGAACTTGGGCTCACGTCTGAGTCTGAGCCCGGGGTTGCTGCAGTGTAGACATGACCTAATGCTCCAATCTCTGCCAAGCATCACAGAGGGAGCTTCACTCAGGCTTTGTGACTCTCAGTGTCTGCCAATCATCCCTGCGATGCTGAGTATCATAGCACCCAGGCCCCCTTGTGGAGCTGGGCCTTGGGCCCTTTTGAAAATATTACCGCTGGTCTCTTCCGGCCTCCGCAGGCTCCTGATGCCCACTGTTCCCTGCTTCCCCAGGAGCGCCCCAAACTAGCTTTGGGAACCTAAACATCCCTGCAGGTCTCTGCTCTCCCTCGGCAGCAGCCTGGCTACTAACCTACTCCCCTCCGCAGCGGCCGCAGCTGCTGAGCTCCTTTTCCTTCCAGCTGCTCCAGGCCGGGTTTCAGAGGAGCTAATGAAGCTCAGCTGCCCAGAATTTAGCTCTGGTTTCCCCAGCTGGAGCTGTCTAGCTCACCATGACCTTAGCCATCCTGGGCTGCTAATGCACAGAGGACCCTGGCACACGAAACAGCCTTTTCCCTCCTCTGCCCTTTCTCTGGCTCCTGAATAGGTTTTACACATCGACACGGACTCGCCAGGGCTGAGAACTGTCCTTCCAGCTTCTAGTTACAATCCCCCAAAGAGCAGCTTCCAGGCAGCGGCAGAGAGGTGGATGATCACCAGCAAAATAGTCTGCCCGGGTGGGTCTGAAGGAGCATCACTAGAAGGTCAGGTCAGGTCAGGTCAGGAAAGCACACGCGTCTGAGCTTGGGTCCCCGAGGAGTCAATGGGAGTTGAGCACATGTGTAAGTGGCTTCATGAATCGGGGGCTACAAGTGCCCAGCTAACAGAAAGCTCTGCCTGGGACGAGGACAAGCCAGTGATATAGACAGTGGGATGTTCTGCCTACTGAGGGGTATCAGCAAAGAGCACAGAGGCCGTCTCTGGAGACAAGCAGAGGAAATGCCACTAGAAGGCTGTGTCAGTATCATGCTGCTGTCGCCAGGAGCATGTTACAAAGAAAGGCTGCAGCTGCTGCATAAATCTGGCAGCCTGGAGTGCGTTTCAGTGTCCTGTGCCCAGTAACAGACTGAGCACCGCTGCTGAACTGCTCTGTGCCATCCGGGGCAGTTAACCACAGGAAAGGCAGCTGTCCAGAGACTCTTTTTCCTTAGAGGTAAATTCACCTCCAGCTACTCCAGACACTTCATTCATTTACAGGAAGAACAAAGTATAGGTATACTCTGATCTGAAACACCACGTCCAGGGCTGCACCATCTTGCAGGATGGGGTGCGTCATAGAGGAGGAGCCAGTGTTTAGGAGGAGGTGTAATACAAGTGGAGTCGGTATTCACCAAAGAGCTATAGGAACCTCTCAGAGAGATCTGCTTTGGTATTGATGCAAAAGCATTTCTGCTCCCAAATCCAGTGAGTTACCAGCCAGTGTGGTGACTACAGTGATGCTTTCCAGCATCACAGATCACTTGGGTTTTGTTGATCATAGATTTAATAGATTTTAAGGCCACAAGGGATCATTATTATATGAATTTAGTGTGATCTCCTGTGTAACACAGGCCATAGGATTCTCCCTGTCAAGCCCATCACATCTGGTTGAACTACAGCATATTTTTTAGAAAAACATCCAGGCTTCACTGAAAGACTCCAAATGATGGACAATCCACCTCATCCCTAGGGACCTTGTTCCAGCAGTTCCCTGCTCTCAGTGTAAACAAATGGCATCTTACTCCCAACCTGAATTTGGCTAACTTCAGCTTTCAACCATTAGATCTTATTCTGCCCTTGTCTGTTAAATTAAAGAGCCCTCTGCTGTTGGAAATGCAAGTTCAGGACAGTTCTCCAAGAAAAGAAATGAAGAAAAATTACTTTGGAAAGATCTTGGTAAATAATGTTAGTGTTGCAAAAATGAACAATCATGAGAGTTTTTTCTCTTCTCTGTTACTCATGAGTTTTTCTCTGAAATGATAAATCAAATGTTAAAAAGGAAAAACACAGAAAATCTGCTCCCCCTGCACCCTTCAAATCACAGAGTGCAGGAAGTCACACCCCACAGCCGCCTGGATGCAATCCTTTCTGTGAGTGCTGTCAAACAGAACAATTATCCACCTGGGTTCATTTTAGGGACTGACACCACCCCAGGCCTCTTTAGTCAGCTGTTCGGCTTTGGATTGTTTCCGGTAGGCCCAGGGAGCCCAGTGAGGAGGGATCAAATTGAACAAAGGAAAATGTAAGCTGAATATGGGAAACCATTAGCCTGCAGGCTGAGGGTGGCGCCCCATCGCACGGGACAGCGACACCCGGTCCAGATAAAGCACCATAAACTCCCGTGCAGAGGAGAACCTTGCCCTAGCTGGGGGATGGTCTGAAGGACAAAGCAGGTTTTTCTCTCTCTTATTTCTAAGAAATCTAGCATCATATCACAGTCCCCAAAACCACCAGATAATTGTTCCAAACAATTGCACTTCACAGCATGGCTTTCTTTGGTAATGAGCCTCAGCCAGCCACTCTACCACAGGGGAAGGAGAAAACTCTGGCTGTAGGGCAGTCTAGGGCACTGGGCCAAGCAGGGGATTGAGGAGATCTTCTCCCACACACTTACATGGTTGCTCTCTCTCTATGTATCATTCTTATCTATCACTGGACTCTTCTCTTCCTCATTCTCTGAAGAATATAACCGCCAGGGGTGCATAATATGGGCAGAAATAAATAGATGAAATCAGTTAGAAGGAACACTTTCTACAGGTGCTTTACAAACGTCAGTCTTTGATAGAATCTGAATATTACCAATGCAAAGTACACCCGTTGGAGCAGTTGCTTGATAGCAACAACCATCATTAATGTTACCGTCGGATTTTCACTGTCACATCCTGTTTTCACATGCTCACGACCTCTCGGATCGTTTCCCTTTGAAGTTGAGCTTTTCGGTGCTTAGTCTGTGTCCAGAAGTGACTTTTGTTTGGGCGCTTACGCAAAATCCCTTCATCTTTTTCAGTTAGTGGAGAGTTCAAAATATCCCACTGCTTCCCAGAATTGTCAGAATAGTTTAGTCACCAGTAATTCACATAACTCATCCTCCTTCCTCTACTCTGTAGGAAAATCTGCCTCATTGAGGGCCTGGGCCCCTGCTTGGTGTGTGGGGAAAAGCTTAATCCAAAATGATACAGGCAACTGAAAAATCATTTCTGAGAGAGCGCCTGGTAAGGTCTGAGCAGGGCCTAATGAAGCTCAAAGCTTTGTTGTGATGCACATTGTCCCTTGGCCATGCCCAGGCAGGCAGCAAATCTCAAGGCTGCAGCTAGGAAATTTGGCAGAGGAATCTCATCGCACAATCACCAAAAGATTCGAAGATGCTTCTCTTGCTGCTGCCATCTATCTGTTGCTTTTTCAGCTCTGCTGCTGTTGCTCCGCTAACCCAGCCAAACAGAGGGAGCAGCAAAGGTGAGAACTCCACCCTCCCCAACACCTCTCCCTGGCCAGCTGTGTTTAAGCCATTCCAGCTAACACGTCTTAGCCATCACATTGTTAAACACTAGCCTGTGGAAATGTGCTACCTGGCTGTGCTCAATCCTCAGCTCCCCCAGATATAGCTGGACTGATGTCAATGAAACTATGTCAATTCACACCAGCTGAAGACTGGGCTCACAGGATACGTGCAATGTAGGCAACTCAATGCTACCATGAGAACCTTCACTTCTGCCTTTTGGTGCTTGGTATTTCATTATAATGACGCCGTGCCATGAGGGGAAGGGGCCTGGGGAGGCTGTACGAATGCAGCTCATGGGTCCTGGACTGAGACTTTAATGTTATATTTCTTCTGGTCATTTAGGGGAAAGTGTAAAGACATTCACGGCCAGGAGCTCCCCAGCAGTGCGCTTCCGATACGGCCTCACGCTGCTTTGCTGAGGACAAATTCTGAGTTTAGTGAGAGCTGGGCACTCTGCAGAAACAAGGCGAAGGGAACACGAGGGTAGTGAGACAAATCCCGTCACCTCACACTTCCCAGCCAGCAACGGCTCCAGTGGCATTAATCCATCAGGGTCTGCAGGCACACTCGTGCCAAACGTCCTCTTTCCTCATTGGTGAGCTTTCTAATTAGCTCCTCCTCCAGTGGCATCTCTACCATGCACAGCTGCCTGTCTCAGACATCACTGAACGTGGCAGGGAGCCAACAGCAGCTGCCAGATTCAAGTTCTCAACCACCAAGAGCCAGACTTTTGTTCTACAGGCCTTTGTCTTCATACCCCACGTTGTGTCTCTCCAGGGCCTTTCAATGGAAGAGCTTGGTGCAATTCAAATACATTCATTCCTCAGCCTCATAAGACACTGGGGAGCTCTGGGAGGAAGGTGGTCATTTCTATCTTACCTATCTAGGCATTTACGCCACGATCAGAATTTATACCCACAGATGGGGAAACTGAGGCTTATAGAGGTGAAGGACCAGAACCAGGTCACAGGGAATCAGTAGCAGAGCCAAGAACAGAATTCAGTGTCCTGTTCCTGGTCCCCCTGTGTAAACACTCAGTCAATCTATAAAATGTGTGACAAAAATTCAAATAAGAAACACCAGGAAAACATAAACTCTTCAGGATAGGAGCCTTCTCTTTGTGTATTTACAGACACTGCTTAGCACAAGGGGCTCTGTTCTTGAAAGGGGTCATTGGGTACCACCACAAGAAAAACGTTAATCAACACAGCAGGGAACTGGGGAGGATGTTGGGGTAACTTTCCCAAAACATATGGAGCTTTACATAGAAAGGGAACTGACATCAGCTCTTGTGGGAACAATGGTCAGTATTGGCCCATTTGGGAGACACGTCCCTATATATCAGGGAGGCGGTGGGACGGGTGGACATGGGAGGTACGTCCAGGTACAGCAGGGAGGCGCTCTGACTGACAGGGCAGCCTATTAGCAGTTAAATCTTGCTGAAATGGAATTAACTCAATCACTAACAATGGACAGTCACCAAATACACAGCCTCTACCTACCCCAGCCTTGGAATCATGTGCGAAGCCACACAGACCCAGAGTCATTAGTCGGACCTTAATTGGGATTCAGATTCTTTTACGCACATGGACATCCGTTTAAGGGAGACTGCAGACCCCCTACATTTGGAATGCGGAGACGAAGGGTTCGTCTACACAGGAAACCTGCCGGGTGAATTTAAACGGCTCTCGTTATCTGATGGGACCCCCTTGTGGACACACTTATTCCAGTTTTCAGTTCACTTTTTGTCACTCTGGTAGCGGTTTAAACGAAACTGAAAAAAAAGCCACGATTATTCTGGAAAAAGAGTGTCCACAAAGGGAGTTATAACTATCTCTTTAACTAGGCCTGGGGAACTAAACTGTTATAACTGGTAAAAGTTTCCAAAGTAGACAAGCCCTTCAGATCCGGGTCGAAGGAACCTGACTCTTCCTATTCACCTTACCAGCTCAGGGGACCCAGCTTTCGGCTGGGTTTAGAGGAGCATTCAGAAGACGGGACAATTAGGCTAATTTTATTTGAATGATCTGCAAACCAGGCCCGGCACTGCCCCTGTATCCGGAGGAAATCAAGGCACTGGAGCAGACGTTTCATTGTAGAACATGAAGTCATCAGAAAGGAAGGAGATGGAGCAGTGACTGGGGAGGTGGTGACGACTCACCCACTCCCCGCCCGGGCCTGGCTGTCAGGCATAGGAGCTGAGCAAGCCAGAGACCTCCCTCCCGGCACATGTCCAGCTCGCTTGGCCCCTGCACACAGCAGCTGGGCCTGGGTGGGGTATGCAGGGGGTGGGCTGCCGCCACCTCCCCAGCCAGGCTGTCTCAGGCAGCCACCACGCTGCACAGAGGCAGTGCCCTGGAGCAATCACCCTCAGCTTGCATGAGAAGCGGCTCCATGCCGCAGCCTGGCTGCCGGGGGGAGGCGCAGCGGAAAAGGACAGAGCCGGCCCCATGCCCCACACAGGTAACTCTGGTGCGGCAAGGAAAGCACGGGCTCCCCAGGCTGGGGGCAGGGCAGGGGGTCCCCAGGCTGGGGGCAGGGCAGGGGGTCACTGGGAGGGTGTCGGGAGTAGGTTTCCTGGTATCTGCTCAGCGGGAGGTAGGGGCATTGCCCAGGCCCCACGCTTCCCTTGCTGAGGTGTCCATGAGCTCCGGGAGACAGGGGTGCTGTGTGCCCCCACAGGCCAGGGCTGGGCCCAGAGGCACGTGCTCCCCTCTCCTGTGACCCCAGTTCCCCAGGAGCAGGTGAGATTGGCTGCCCTGGCCCAGAGAGGAGGGGCTGGAAGCTCCTTCCAGAGGTGACATGTGCAGTGCTCACATGCCCCCTTTACATTGTGCCCCCCCCATGAGGAGGCAGGAGTCGCCCATGGTCCTCGGCCCTGATCAGCCCCCATGTCACATTACCTGACTCGCAGCGCTCACAGCACAGGTGTCGTCGTCTTTCCAATGAAGCCCCTCCGTCGCGCCTCCATCCAGAGAGACGGCTGCCAGGAAATTAGACGGGACAAGGCCCCTCCGTCTGTTTAACTCCCCCTGCAAGGCCAATGGAGCAGTTCTTAGCTACGCCAATAAGGAAGAGTGACTGGAGAAATGTAGCAGCCAAGCTCATTGCACAGGGCTGGCCAGGCTGCAGCCTGTGGGCTAAGCCCAGTGAGGGGCCTTGGGAAATGTGGCCTGGCTTGTTCTCAGAGGCAATGGGGTCTAGGTGACAGAGCTCGGATTCTGTTCCCAGCTCCAGCCTGCTCGGTGATCTTAGGCAAGTCACGTCCCCTCCCTGTGCCTCAGCTTTTCCATCTCTACAATGGGGATAATGATCCTGCCCTCCATTGTAAAGTGCTTGGAGAGCTAACTCTGTGGGGCTGGGACTGTCTCTTTGTTCTGGGTTTGTCCTGGGAGTAGGGGGGGCTCCCCGTAATACAAGTGACGGTGATGATGGAAAGCGCTGTGTGAGAGCTAGGGATTACTGTTACTGCCATTGTGCTGGGGTCAGATCTGCCGACACCTGTTCCACTTTCACTACAAGACCAGGTCAGTGTGAGAAGCAGAGTGAAGGGACAAACGATGGAGCCAGATGGACAAATGGACACTGATCACCATGAAACTACAGAGCACATTTACACCAGATGAACTCTAGGTAAATAGCAACTGACTTCAGAGAAACAAAGGGAAATGATTTGCCTGCTTGGCTGACTTTCTAAAGCCTTTTGATTGTATTTGGTATCAAGGGGTTTAACTAAAGCTTCTCTGAACGCTAACAGGTGGAAAGATACTTTAGCCAACAGGATCCCAGAAATACAGAGCCATAGGAAGTGGAGTGCAGAACTAAACGTGAAACCAGAATCTTGTAGGCAAGACAGGGATCTTGGCCCAATGCTGTGTAACATAAATGTCCAATTCCTTGCAAACTCCCTGGAAGATTCCTGAACACCTGCCATAGCCCTGGGAAAGAATCACATTCAGTGTGTCTTTTATGCAGGAACTTTCCTTTCTCACCAACAAGAGAGTTTGCATTTCGTAGAGACACTGCTGCTACAGCGAAACGTCGCCAAAACCAGGATGTCTTTCCGACCCCATCGTAAACCCCCTTCTAGCTCAGTGCTGTGACGTGAGAGCAGATGTGCTGCTACGGCTCTCTGCGCTTGTGGAGAGATTTCCTTTCCCTTGTCACCCCCACTTTAGAATCTGCAATGTTGCCTTCGACATCCAGTTACGCCCAGGCACTCTGCGGCCAGCAGGGAATGTGCTGTCCAAATCCGAGGCAATTCAGACACCCCGTTTCTGAGATGTGGGTCCATATTATACAGGGAAGCTTGGTTAATGTCACTCCTGCTGTGCCCGTGCCCAGGGAGCCGCTGTAAGAAGAAGACCCCAGAAGACAGGATGGTGGAATATAAAGAGTACCAGCTCCTATGGGGGAGGGGAGCAAAGGAAACCGCGTCTTACTGACCCATTTGAGTTCTTTAGATGTGTCAATAAAGTAATTGATAAAAGAAAACCAATGATATCATTTAAAGAGGCTTTCAAAAGGCCTTTGGCAAAGTCTTTCCCAGGTGTCTGGCTGGTGAGTCTTGCCCACATGCTCTGGGTTTAGCTGATTGCCACATTTGGGGTCGGGAAGGAATTTTCCCCCAGGGCAGATTGGCAGAGGCCCTGGGGGGTTTTCACCTTCCTCTGTAGCATGGGGCACAGGTCACTTGCTGATGGATTCGCTGTACCCAACCATGATCTGAGGACATCAGTAACTCGGTCAGAAATTAGGGTCTATTTCAGGAGTGGGTGGGTGAGGTTCTGCGGCCTGCGTTGGGCGGGAGGTCAGACGAGATGGTTATAATGGTCCCTTCTGACCTTGGAGTCTTTGCAAGAAGCTGCTAAAGAAACTAAGCAGACATGGGATGAGAGGGAAAATATTGTCTGGGATCAAAAACAGGCCAAAACCAAAGAGCAGGACTCAATAGTCAGTTTTAGGGTGCGTCTACATCTGGGGGGGGGGGGGGGGGGTAATTCCTAGCTGTGCTGGCTGTGTTCAAGGTAACGCACTAAAAACAGAGTGTGGACATGGCAGGGGGATGGCGGGAGGAGCTACCAGCCCCAATAGCTACCTGGCTGACCCACAGACACATACTTGGGACAGCTAGCCTCTCCTTGAGCTGATAAACCCACCCGCAGCTCCATGTGGGACATAACCTACACCAGGACAAAAGCTGGCATGCCAAGGTTCTGCCCTAGGCCCACATCGGGTAGTATATTTATTGACGAACTGGGGAAGGAGGTCAATAGTGAGGTGGCAAAACATGCAGGTAACACAAAATTATTCATTAGTCAACTCAAGAGAGGACTGTGAGAAACGTCAGGAAGTTTCACTGAGCGAGGTTAGGGGGCAAGACTATAATAAATGCAATTCAAGGGTGGTAAATGCAAAGTAACGCACAGTGAAGGGGGAAAACTGTACTTGTATACATCACACGGCTCTAAATTAACTCAATGATCTCAGAAAAAGGATCTGAGGATCATCGTGGATGGTTCAATGAAGGCCTCAGCAAAATAAGCAGCTGCAGTCAAAATTAAAGAAGGAATGGGCTGGGAATAATGCTGGACAGAATATAATGCTGTTCTATAAATCACTCATTTTCTCTCATCTGGATACTGAGGGGTGCACAGGTCACCACACCTCCAAAACAATGTCGCAGAATTGGAGAGGGTCAGAGAAGGGTGACAAAAGTGACTGGGGGCCTGAGAAACTTTCATCTGAGGAGAGATTAAAAAGACCTTAGAGAGGAGACACGATACAGGCACGAAAAGTAACGAATGGGACAGAGAATGTAGATTGAGAACGTCTATTCTCCCTGACTCATAACACAACAAGAAGGGGCCATTTAATGCCTCGGAAAGGTGACCAATTTAAAAGGACTAATGCCTTCCCACCCAGTGCATAGTTAAACTGTAGACCTGGCTGCTATACGACATGGTTGAGGCCAGTAATTTAGCTAGATTCATGGAAGATTTGAACATTTGTTGGATATCCAGGATACCCAGAGTTATGATTGTAAAAACCAAGAGAGAGCACTGGCAGATACACAGAACTCATGCTTCAGGGCTTAACTATAACGGGTTAGTAAGTGACTTTCTCAGAGCAGCAGGGGAGAATAACCCATAACTGCTAAATGTGGGGTTTCTGGCAGCTTCCTCTGACCACTGAGAGGGACAGGAGCCTCGGGTCTGCTCCAGTCTGGTAATTCCCATGTAAATGGTATCACAGCCAGTAATCTGCTGGCACTTAGTATCCTTAACTGAAATGAATGCTTTGGTTTTGTGCCAAGGACAGACTTGTAACACCCAGAGCTGTCTGCACCACTGAACAGCCGGCTGCTGGGGATGCAACGTCTCTCCTCTGCCTAGAGCAACACACTGGGGCAGCCCCAGCTCAATCTCCTCAGCTTCCTCAACTGCAGGAGCCATCCCTGCCTCCCAGAGGGGAACCTCGCCTCCACAGCACATTCAGTTCTGACTCCCTGTTCAGACCATTAGTGGAAAGGGATGTGCTCTACCTGGGAACTGGACTGAAATAATCAGTTCATTCCACACAGGCCACTAAAGAACCTGCAGATGTTCCCAGCTTTCCATCTCCGCCAACCTAACTGGATCTGAGCCCGGCCCCCACCTCTCTCCCGAGCCCTCCAGTCTCCCTGCAAATGTATCACCTGCAAGTAAACTATGTCGTGAGAGATGTAAAGAAAACAACAACCAGGCAGCGAAAGCTGGCGTCGCTCGCTGAGCACAGGCCGTGTGCACACTGTGCACAGAACATCGGTCCTAGGCTGGCAATGGCTGTGTTCGCGTTATGATGAAAGGAATGAGGACAATGGGGGGAAGGGGCTGGAGAGAGAGAATGGCTTAAAGGGAAAATGCAGGAAAACGACCCCAGCTGCAATAGGTAGAAGTGGGTTTGTTTATTTAAGAAATTCGTTGGGCTTGGGACAGTCCCTGCTGACAACCCTCCACTTTGCTTCCCAGTCTCTTCTCTTTGGCAGTGGATTAGGAGTAACCGTGCAAGCGGCGTGTCCCTGAGGACTTACATAATAGAATCCGTCATCATCCATGGACCCAAACACTGTGATAATGTCCCCAGCGCTAAATGGCAGCTCAGCCTAAAACGAAGCACAGGAAGGACAGGTGGTTAGGAGAGGCGCACAGCTCCGGGAAGGATATGGTTAGTCGCAAACAATGCTCTGTGGCCTACCTCTCACAGGCCTCGGCACCCCTTTTCCATTGCCATTTTAGAAATGATCTGGGAGGTCTAATGGCCCCTAAACCCTGCTGGTGAAGACCCTGCTAGGAACGACCGCCTATGCCAATATCTAAAGGCATCATGAATATTGGCTCCTATACAAACACGGACTGACCTGTGTGTGTCTGGGCCCAGCCTGTGGGCAATGGCCGGGAACGCTCTAGCACAAGCGCTGTCTACCAATAACTATGTTTGACCGGGCCTGCTTCCCACACTGAGTGGCCAAACTCTACTGTGGACTTACTGGAAGGCAGACGGTAGAACGTCGGTAGAAATAAGATGACATCTTAGCTGCTTTTGAGTCGTCGCTGATTTCAGCTCTTCCCATTTACTAATGACCTATTTTCTCTAGTATTTCTCTGACGTATTTATAAAGGGTCCTTCTTACTATAGGTGTGGCAGGTAGCTGGGCAAGGAGACAGGCACTGGGAAACATGTGGCAACTGGGAACCAGTGGGGTGGGAGGAGACTGAGAGTGGGGAAGGACCTGGAGGGAGAGACTGAGACTTGTTGGGCAAGGCCCCTGGGACTGGCAACCAGTGGGACAGGGAGAAGGAGGTGGTGGGACAAGGGAACACAAGTCTGAAGCACAACCAGGGAGCAGGAGAAAAACTACTGACTGGCGGGGCAAAGCTCTGGGACAGGATCAGTCACTGAGACTGAACAAGGAGCCTGAGGAGGCAGCCTGGGACTGGGAGCTGTCAGAACACAGAACGTGGGGCTGGGACGACTGGAGGCCGGGGGAGAGACAGGTCAGCCATGAACTCAGGAGGGGAAACCAGGACAAGGAAACGGGGGGAGATTGGGAATGGCTGGGCAAGCAGACCGGCCAGGAACAGACCGAAGAGTGCAGCTGGGGACGGTTCGGGCAAGGACACTGGAATTGGACGGAGAAGCGTGAAGAGTGGAGAGCGGCACTGGCCAGCAGGCGCGCTGGAACAATGTGTACAGTGGGGGTGCTTAGGGCCATTGAACCAGACTTAAATCCTCCGAGCCGTACTGTTCAAGCACCTATGCCGGCTAGGTTTGAAACATGGAACTGGGAGGAAATGGGCAGGTGTGGAAAAGACAGGTCTGGGACAGGGGCAGGCAGTGGGGGGAGGGGAGTAGGGACAGAAGAGTCAGTCTTGGGAAATAGGCAGAGTGGTCCGTCCCCAGTACAGTTCACTCCCTTCCACAGCATGGAACGGACCCCCAGATCCCCAAATCTCACCATCCCAGGATGTCAACAAGCTTCTATGAAACCCTCTGGCAAAGTGTCTCCTCCCACTCCAGGATTACAAACTGAAACTGCTACCAGTCACTCCATTAGCTCAGTTCTGGGACCGCCTGACAGCTGAGTGCTTGACTCTGCAACCTGACAAATGCTGTTTGAACAGCGTTCTTTTGTGTAACGTTCCAGAGGGGTTGCAGCCCACAAAAGCTAATGCCGCAGAAATGTGTTAGTCTTTAAGGTGCTGCAGGACTCCCGTTTCTTTTGTGGGTAATTATCCTACATGTAAGATATGCTCTAGCTCAACCAGAAGTTATTGAGCTCCCTGCAGAATGATATTTTCTGGCCTGTGTCATGCAGAGGTTAGATTGGATGAGCATAATGGTTGGGCCCTTCTGGCCTTAAAATCTAGGGCTGCATTAACTCATTTTACTATCTTTGCTGTGCTTCTGTCTTCCCTGCATCCTAACTGCCACTGAACACGCTGCCCCGACCCAACACACATTCTTCCCCTAGCGTATCTGAGGGGCTGCCCGAGAACTTTCGGGCGCTGTGCTAGACTGGGACAGCAACATTTAAGCATGTGTTCAAAATATGCTCTAGGAAACGCAGTTTTCCACAAAAACTGAACTTTTCCACGGGAAAATTTTGCAGAAGTGCATAGATTTCAAGGCCAGAAGGGACCATTGTGATCATACAGCTGACCTCCTGTGAACACAGGCCAGAGAATTTCCCCAAAATAATTCCCACAGCAAATCTTTCAGAAATACATTCCAAGTTCATTTGCAAATTGCCAGTGATGGATTCCCCATGACCCTTGGTAAATTGTTCCAATGGTTAATTACTCTCACTGTCAAAAATGTACAAATTATGTCCAGTGTGGATTTGTCTAGCTCCAGCCTCCAGCCATTGCAATGTATTAGACTTTTCTCTGCTAGACTAAAGAACCCACGATCAAAGAATTAATTTCCCATGGAGGTACTTACACTGTAATCAAGTCACCCCTTAACCTAAACAGATCGAGCTCCTGGGGTCTATCATGATAAGGCAGGTTTTCCAGTCCTTTCAACAGGCTCGTGATTCTTTGCTGAACTCTCTCCAATTTATCAACGTTCTTCTTGTATGGTGGGCTCCAAAACTGGACATAGGATTCCAGCAGTGGTCGCACCAGTGCCAAGTACAGAAGTAAAATAACCTCTCTGCTCCTACTCGAGATTCTCCTCTTTATGCACCCCAGGATCGCATTAGTGCTTTTGGCCACAGTGTCACACTGGGAGCTCATGTTCAGCTGATTATCTACCATGGCCCCCAGATCTGTTTCAGAGTCACTGCTTCCCAGGACAGAGTCCCCCGGCCTGTAAATATGGCCGGCATTCTTTGTTCCTAGATGTACATTTACATTTAGCTGTATTAAAACACGTTGTTTGCATCTAGCTTACCAAGTGATCCAGATCACTTTTTATCAGTGACCCGTCCTCTTCATTATTTACCACTCCCCCAATTTTTGGGTCATCTGCACATTTTATCAGTGGAGATTTCATGTTTTCTTCAAGATCACTGATAAAATACTAAATAGCATAAGGCGAAGAACCAACCTTTGCAGGACCTCATTAGAAACACACCCACTCAATGATGATTCTCCATTTACAATTCTATTTTGAGCTGTATCACTTAGCCTGTTTTTAATCTATTTAATGTGTAACTTGTTAATTTTATATCATTTTAGGATTTTAATCAAGATGTCATGTGGTATCAAGTCAAATGCCTTATAGAAATCTAAGTCTATTACACCAGCACTATTACTTTATCAATTAAACTTGTAATTTCATCAAACAAAGATATTAAGTTCATAGAATCATAGATTCCAAGGCCAGGAGGGACCATTGTGACCATCTAGTTCGACCTCCTGTGTAACACAGGCCACAGAGCTTCCCCAAGAGAATTCCTACAGCAGGTCTTTTAGAAAAACATCCAATCTTGCTTTGGAAATTATCAGTGATGGACAAGACACCACGTTCCTAAATTACTCTAAGGGTTAATTTATCTCACTGTTAAAAGTTTATTTAGAATGATCCTTCGGCCCTTAAACATCTATGAAGAACAGGTTCAGTATTGAAGCCAATATGTATAATTTTATATGTGAGCCTCTAATCAGAAAACACTTTGTCCAAGCCTCTATGAGGGTGAAACTTTACATGTGAGCCCTTGTGGCAGAGAAAACACAGTGGGCAAAATTTTCAAACGTGTGGAATTGCGAGCACAACCTAGGGCAGCAGAGAACATGGCGTAGAAAGAAGATTTTTACACTTCGGTTCTTTGGGAACATACAGCTGCATAACTAGCAAACTGCAGGAGAGATGTGGGCAGGATGAATGGGCTATAAGATGGACAGAGAGCTGGCGAGATCATCGGGCTCAACGGGTAGTGATCAATGGCTCCATGTCTAGCTGGCAGCTGGTCACAAGCAGAGTGTCCCAGGGATGGGTGCTGGGCCCAACTTTGTTCAACATCCTCATTAATCTGGAAGATGGGGTGGATTGCACCCTCAGCAAGTTTGCAGATGACACTAAGCTGGGGGGAGTGGTAGATACGATGTAGGGCAGAGATAGGATACAGAGTGACCTAGACAAATTGGAGGATTGGGCCAAAAGAAATCTGATGAGATTCAACAAGGACAAGTGCAGAGTCCTGCACTTAGGAAGGAAGAATCCCATGCACAGCTATGGACTGGGGACCGATGAGCTAGGCAGGAGTTCAGCAGAAAAGGACCTGGGAATAACAGTGGACAAGAAGCTGGATAGGAGTCAGCAGTGTGCCCTGGTTGCCAAGAAGGGGTATGGCATATAGGGCTGCATTAGTGGGAGCATTACCAGCAGATGGAGGGAAGTGATTATTCCCCTCTATTCAGCATTGGTGAGGCTGCATTTGGAGTATTGTGTCCAGTTTTGGGACCTCCACTACAGAAAGGATGTGGACAAATTGGACAGAGCCCAGCGGAGGGCAACAAAAATGGTTAGGGGGCTGGAGCACAAGACTTATGAGGAGAGGCTGAGGGAACTAGGCTTATTTAGTTTGCAGAAGAGAAGAATGAGGGGGGATTTGATAGCAGCCTTTAACTACCGGAAAGGGGGTTCCAGGGAGGATGGAGCTAGGCTGTTCTCAGCGGTGGCAGATGACAGAACAAGGAGCAATGGTCTCAAGTTGCAGTGGGGGAGGTCTAGGTTGGATATTAGGAGAAAGTTTTTCACTAGGAGGTGGTGAAGCACTGGAATGGGTTACCTAGGGAGGTGGTGGAATCTCCATCCTTAGAGGTTTTTAAGGCCTGGCTTGAGAAAGCCCTGGTTGGGATGGTTTTAGTTGGGGTTGGTCCTGCTTTGAGCAGGGGCTTGGACTAGATACCTCCTGAAGTCCCTTCCAACCTTAATCTTCTATGATTCTATGTGAGAAATATTTTTACAATTGGGTCTAAAGCAAATACTTTATAATGTGACTGAGGGGAAGCAAAAGCTGAGCTCAATTTAATTTGCTGAGAGCACAATTGTTGATGCATGCAAAATGCACAAGTAATTTCTCATCAGGACTCTTGACCATTCCCATTGTGCCCAAAGTTGCGTCTCCTATTTATCCCATTTCCTCAGGAAAAGGAAGAGATTTGCCAGGGCAAAAAGATCATTATTCTCTCCCCAGAGGAGAAGTGCATTCTGGTAGGCTGCTGCGCCGTATTATGAATTCCCTTTGAGTGCGATATACCAAATGTCAGAATAATTCAAGTCACCGTAAGGGCCGTCACTTTGTAACATGCTGCCCTGGTGGGTCATTGGCATCAGGGACTGCACCTGGGACCTCTGGATCTAAAAGCAGAAGCCTTTGCTGCCTGGAAGGAGGGAACAGACTCATGGACTAGACACTAGAAGGGGGACAGAGAGCCCCATGCTGTTTATGTAGGTTACGCACAGACATTTATGCACTGAAATTCAGCACTTTATTTTATGCTCCTACACTTTACACAATGAAGGACTGAGTTCATTTATTAAAGATTGTATCAGAGAACCTGCAGGCTATTGAAATCATCATATCACTAAAACTTATTTCTATCCTTTTTAATTTTCTTCTTAAAAGTCTTTTTTGATTTAACCCTTTATATGTCTGACCTGTGTCACTGCTAGTGTTGATCTTTTCCCTTGCTGGTACCTTAACTTTAACTTAACGAAGTTCTTGTCTGGAAACAGGCGTCAGTGTCCTATCACAGCACAATCTACTCTCCTGCCATAGATCTAACCCATGGCATGACCCATTGATAGCACACTCTGTAACAGCACTTGTCTAATAGCACCTTAAAGAAGAAACCACGGACGGCAGAGAGATGCCTTGCAGAGGAGAGAAGGAGAAAGCATCCGTTTTCAGCCACGCTAGTGTCTTACGTCTTTTTATTTCTCTTTTACTTCTGTTCTTCTCTCCTGTGCCCCCACTAACTCCTTCACCCCACACTCAGCATGGTCCCTCCCTCTCGTGGGCACTTTTAGCCTGAGTAGCAGGGAAAGCAGAGATAGTTCATGTGGAGCCAGGGGGAGAGAACTGAACAAGGAAAAGGCAAAAAGCAAAGCGAAGAACGGAGACACGGTGGGAGAGGTGATATCTTTTACTGGACCAATTTCTGTTGGTGAGAGAGAGAAGCTTCCAAGCGCCACTGAGCTCTTCTCCAGAGATCTGAAAGCTTGTCTCTCACCAGCAGAAGTTGGTCCAATAACAGATATTCCCTCCTCCACCTTGTCTCTCTAATAGCCGGGGACCCACATGGCTATACCAACACTGCACACAACCAACAGAAGAAGAAAGGCCCAGCTACAGGCACTAGTCTCGCTCCCAGCAACAGAACAGGGAAAAGCCCTGCTCTGTCCTCTCTAAGACTAAGCTTTTCTTCTTCCTTCTGTTCTCTCTCTCTCCTCTGCAAACCTCACCCTCCAACACTCCCTTCTCAGGCTGTCTCCTGTGAGCTGTGGCTTCTGGCTATTATTCACCTCGAAGAGAGACTCAAGGTCTGTCTCCTTTGCATTGTTAGCGCAAGATGTGACTCGAGTTTTGCTTCTAACCCAACTCCCATCCACACACAAATCTCTAGCTCAGGTTAAGTGGTGCTTTAAACCTGAGCTAACGAGCGAGTCAGGGGAGAGTGGGTTGAATGGGTCGAAGCTCCAGTGTTGTTCCACAAGGTGACTGGTCTCACCTGAGTGCATTAACTTAAGTTCAGCCTGTTTAGCTTCCCAAAGAGAAGGCTAAGAAGTAACTTCACCACGGTCTATCGGTATCTACATAGGGAGAACATTTCTGATAGTAGAGGCTGTTTGATATAACCATAAAAATAATAATCTCTAGCTCTTCTCTAGCATTTTCATCAGTAGATCTCAGGGTAATTTACAGATCGGGAAACTGAGGCACTCAGCCTGAAGTGACTTGCCCACGTCACCCCGTAGGCCACTGTGCAAGATGAGAATAGAATCCAGGTCTCGTAAATCCAAGTCCATTGCTCAGGGCTCGAAGCTGAAGGTAAATGTATTCAGGCTGGAAATAAGACACACGTCTGAATAGTGATGGTAATGAACAATTCTACCTGGGCTGTGCTGGATGCTCTATGTGCTCTAGCTCAACCATAAGGTATAGGGCTTGATACAGAAATTCCTCCTCATACATAGCAGGTCAGACTAGGTGATCATAATGGTCCCTTCTGGCCTTAAAAATCTATGAAGGCTACGGAGCATTTCAGTTTTAAAACCCCATTTCAAATGGCTCCCATGTGAGTAGTGGCTAAAAGTTCCCGTCTGATGGCTCCTCAATGAAGGAAACTGGTGGCATAGTCCAGTGTCTAGTGGCCTAGGGTCCACATTAAAAAAAAAAAAAAAAAAGACTTACTGGACATCTCAGAGGAGAAACCACACACCACAGAGCCCTAGAACTACTAGTGGCAGCAGGGAGGTACCGTCCCCCCGGCCAGCACAGGACTGTTCTTTGTGGTATGTCACTGAACAGCGCAGAGCCTGGACTTGGGCTTCACACCCCACCAGGGTACGGGACGTCTGCATGTCAAGTACCATGCCCCACTTCTGTCTCCAAGGCTATTATTCCAGCACTTCACAAGCATGCAGAGAAAGGATGATGCGGGGTCAGACAGAAGGTGCCCAACGTAAGACGGTAAAACAGAGGGGAGAGACAGAGACGTAAGACTCAGGCAGGAAGTGACTGTTGCTGGTTACCTCCACGTCCACATTGGGCGAGCTCTCCCTGGGGTTGTAGTCAAAAACAGCCACCATGGTCCTAGGCGTGAGCGGTTCAGCCCCGAGGCCCTGCCAGCTGCCCCCTGCGGGACAGAAACGAAACAGACGTTTGTGCGACCGAAGACCCGGGATGAAACCCCGAATCAGAGCAGCGTCTCCGCTGGGCCTGGCACAGACGCAAGCACCAGGCCTCGTGGGTAATTTAAATGGGGGGAGGGCATTTGTAGGGGCAACTCAGCTGAACCTGCTGAGAAGGTGTCACCCTTTCTCTGCCTCCCACCCCCTCGTATATCCAGGGTTTCCTCACCAGCTCTTTCTGGCCGGGTCTCCTGTCAGACCCCGGTGGGACTCTCCCTCTCTCACTGACCTGCTGGCCCTCCCAGGAACCATCCAGGCCAGCACCTGCCTCTTGCAGCCAGCCTTGGGCGCTGCGGAGCCGCAGAGCCATTTGGCGGGTGCGCAGCTCCTGCCCTGCTGCTCTGCCCCTCGTGGCAGGGTCAGTGTGACGCGGCTGCGGGCTAGGGGAACGGGAAGATGGCGCAGGCGGGGAATGTGTTTGCTCCCAGCCAGCTTTGCTGTCTAAGATCAAGGCTTGCTCCTTCCTTTGTTGAAAGTCGGAGGCAAAGCAGTTCAGCCCCGGGCGGGAAGGGAGGCAGTAACAAGGTCCCCCGCCCCCCTTAGGACAGCGTTCCTGCTTGGAGGCGGAGAGCTGACATGTGGCACCCTTGGCAGGCTGGAAAAGGACCTTCCAGAGCCCCCCGGAAATCCCATTTGGCCTGGGCCAAGTCAGAACAGCTTGAAAAGCTCAGAGGACATTTGTAACAGCAAGAGCCCGCCCTGCAGGTGTGCACAGCTGTGGCGAATTTCTCGTGAAGGTGCAGCAGGAGCAGTGAAAGAGGAGCAGTCAGGGCCAGAGGGAGCAGCTTGCTCTGCAGCCTGTCCCAGGCAGAGCGCCAAGTTCTGCTTAAACCTGCAAGTGTGTAAAAGCAGAGCTTGGCGCGCCGGGAGATGTGAACTCTCCCATCGCTGGCTGCTGGCTCCTGGGCCACCCCAGTGCCTCCGGGGTCTAAGCCTTCCTCCAGTCACTGCTCCCCCTGCACGGGTTCAGCACAGGCCAGGGTGCTGGAAAGGGAAGGAGGCAGTGGATGTGAGGAGATCAGCAGCAGCTCATTTAGGAAGGTGCACAGGAAATGCAAGAGGGCTCCGGGGCCTTTCCTAGCCCGTTAGTTAGAGCTGAGACTCCCAGCGTCACTCTCTTGAGACAGATCTTTTCTAATGAACGTTAGACCCTTTGCAAGCACCACAATGGGCAGCACCCAGGCACTAGTACAAAAGCTAAAGCAAATATTGCTAATGGCCAGACAAGATGGCCACAAAAATCGTTCCTCTGCAGACGGAACTGACACAACTCCTGCCTGGCAGTAACAGCAATCGAAGAGATACAATCCCACACTCCTCTTGGGCCAGAAAGACCAATGATAAGCATAATTCCCTGATGCAGGCAGCAGCCCCATCCTTCCTCCAGATGTTTCCCCTGTCCAGCATTTCCTCTGCCTCATCTAAACTGAGATTTTATCCAGGATCTTAGCTTGGCCACGTTGGGAAAGCAAAGAGACGGCTGCTTCCGATATGAAGAGAAGGAAATGGAAATCAGGGCAGGAGGGATGATCTTGTGGTTAAGGCATTCATAGAATCCTAGCAGATGAGGGTTGGAAGGGACCTCAGGAGGTATCTAGTCCAACCCTCTGCTCAAAGCAGGACTAACCTCAGCTAAATCATCTCAGCCAGGGCTTTGACAAGCTGCAGTTTAAAAACCTCTAAGGATGGAGATTCCAGCACCTGCCTAGGTAACCCATTCCAGTGCTTCACCACCTCCTAGTGAAAAAACTTTTTCCTAATATCCAACCTAGACCTCCCCCACTGCAACTTGAGACCGTTGCTCCTTGTTCTGTCATCTGCCACTGCTGAGAACAGCCTAGCTCCATCCTCCCTGGAACCCCCTTTCCGCTAGTTAAAGGCTGCTATCAAATCCCCCCTCATTCTTCTCTTCTGCAGACTAAACAAGCCTAGTTCCCTCAGCCTCTCCTCATAAGTCTTGTGCTCCAGCCCTCTAATCATTTTTGTTGCCCTCCGCTGGACTCTCTCCAGTTTGTCCACATCCTTCCTGTAGTGGGGGGCCCAACACTGGACACAATACTCCAGATGTGGTCTCCCCAGTGCTTGTTTCAAGCAGCCCAGAATCTTGTCCTGTAAATGGAAGTCACTAAGAAGCCTCCATAACAGACTCAAGCTCCTCACACTGATTTCCACTAGTTGCGAGTACCAAGAATCCATCTCCATCCTGAGCTGCCCCCAGCACATCCAAAACCTCTTTCAGGAAATCCAGATCAAATGCTGAGCCCTACCCCTGCAGGTTCAGCCCCTCCCAGGCCAACGTTAGTGCCTGGAACCAGACAGACTGCCATGGATCTAAGCACCCAGCCCGACAGGCGGTTGGAAGTTCCTGCACAGCAAGAAGCCTTCCCTTCCTCTCTAGCTGCGGCACTGTAAGCCCCATGGGGCGGGAACTCTGCACAGGCTCTACCACAAGGGGGTCCTGACCTGTGACGGGGGTTCCTAGGCACTCCGGGAATACAAATACGTCATCATCAGCTCCCCACCCACTGCCAGAGCCCCACTGTGTATCCAGACAATGGGGACACACTCCCGTTCCTGGTACCCACTGCCATCCGAATCCTCCTGTCCCCAGTGCCCTCTCCTGAGCTGGGACATTTCATCTCCGTATGGATGGATATTGCACGTCCCCCTGTCCTCCAAACAGAGATCCTACACTCACTGCAACCCCTCCAGGGTCACAACATGCTTTCCAAACGGCCCAGCGGTAGGAGTGATTCCTCAAACCTCCCCCCTTCCCCTCATTCTTGTCACCCCATTCGGACCATGCACACCTGCATGACAAGCAGCCCAAGCCTGGACTCCTATCGAGTGCGCCCTTCCGCCAGCAGCCAGCCATTCCCTACGCTCGCCTCACCACCATCCATGCCCTCAACAGCCACATCCAATCTGAGCCCCGGGCCACACTGCTCCCTGGTTCAGCTCCCTGCTCCTTCTCAGCCAGACCCTAGCCAGCATTCAGACATCACTAGCAGGGCTCTGCTCCCAAGGGTCACACGGAAAAGGTTCAGCAAGGGGCAGGGAGAGAACGCCGCTCACAGGGCGGGGCACTGAAGGCCTCTCCTGAGGACGTGATGTGGCTGCTCACAGATGTGCTGTTGAAAAGCATCTATCACTTTTATGGGTTCCACCCCATAGTATCTGAGCATGGAAAGAGCAATCCTCACCTGGACGAGCTGCACGGGTTTCCTGTTTATCCAGCTCTGCTGTGGAAGAAAAGATGGCATGAGTCTGTGTTCGGCTTTCAACACTGACAAACCACAGCAAGAAGTTCCTCACGAAGAACAAAGACCAAGGCAAGGACAAGAAACAAAACACGCCACGAGCAAACTGTACATCCTGTTCATGCAGCTCCCAGACAGTGGCAGGGACACTGGGGCATCGCTGGAGGCAGAGGACAAGCTCCAGACAAACAAAGAGCTAACGTCCTTGAGAACACACAACAGCGAGGCCAGGTCCCAGCGTGGCGTGCTTTCAAGTGGTGCCAAACTGGAAGGAAAGGGTGCTCTGTCCACTCGCTATTTCAAGATCCTGAAAGGAGGTAGCCAAAACTCAGGGCAGTTTGCAACCCAAATGCCAAAAGCAAAGTGCAAACAGCAGGTGTGACAGACCTTTCTTGGCGCGTCGCGGTTTCAGAGGAGGGACGGTGAGGCGGCGTGGAGGTGGAGTAAATGTACCGTTTCCTTAATAAAATCCAAGAAAAAAAGCAAACAGACAGACAAGAGAACGGTAAGACAGTGAATGCAAGTGAAAAGCACCTTGGAGTGTGAGCGAGCAGCAGAGCAGCGTGAAGAAACTTCCCCTGAGAAGCGGACGCTGGGGTTTATATACCTAAAGCGAGACTAACTGCTGCGGCAGCCACACAGGGACCCACACACTGCACAACCCACACACAGAGACATCATCAAGAGTACAACACAGCATGCCCTGCACGTCCATGCCTCCCTGCCCGGGGCTGCACGCTACCTTCCAGGAACATCGGCGTCACAACCCCTGCAACGGGACAACCCCGAAGAAGGGAACGTGAGGCTGCACTCCTCACACAAGCATCCAAGCCACACTGAGAAAGGCAGCTCCCTTCTTCCACACACTGCAGGGGGCTGATTGCAAAAGGGCACCAAATGTCAGGATGGGGGAGTGGGAGAGAGCAGAGGCTTTCAGGGGCTGGCAGAGATCAGGGCCCTTCCACCCCTCTCCTGAGGACCAGCCCTGGCCCTTGTGAGGCTTTCCAGGGGAACTGCTCCTTTCCGCTGACAAGGTGCCAGCCGGGCCCGGCTGGGATCCCGTGGCTCACTAAGGCTGTGAGAAGCAAGAGGCATTCTTGCCTTTCTCATGCTCAGCTCTATGCACGTGAGACGCAGGAGCAGAAAGCCATCCGCTGGGCACACACCCGCTGGGCGCACACCCGCTGGGCACACAGCGCTAAGGCCTCGTGCTTCAGGGACTCACTGGCACGGGCCAGGGGCCCCCGCGCCACAGCTGATCGGCATCTCCGTGCTCCAGTGTTGCTACTCGGCATTCATTTGGAAGCCACTCGGCGAGCCCAAGTCAGAGCAGCGTTGCTAATGGCAAAACTCGCCTCTCCTCTCCCCATTCTCGCCTTCCAGATTCTCTTTCCTCCGTTCTTCTCTCTCTCCTTTCCATCAAGCTCGCTCCTCACTGCTCCCCTCTCTGCCCTGCCTCCGTCTCTCTGCCCCCCACCCCCCACCTCCTTCCCCATCCACACACTGTGATCTCCTAAAGGTGGGGCCTCCCCCGCCCGTGGCCAGCCAGCTGCAGAGCCCAGCTAGTGAGGCTCCCGTGATGGCTGAAGCTGGGGCACGACGCTGCTCACTCCTGCTGCTCCCTGCCCCCAGGGACTGCGGCAAGGAGCAGCCTCGAGGGCTTCGTTCAAACCCCCCCGAGCCAGCACCTCCCCGTGTGCTGCTCCCCGGCACGTCCACACACAAGGCAGCCGGGGGAGGTGGCTTGCACCAGTGCCGCAGTTTGGAAGGGCAGGTTTTGAACTGAGACACGAGAGCACTCAGAGTATCAGGCCATGACTCTCAGCTCGCTATGCCAGGGCAGAGGGTCTGGTGCCCGGTACCCAGGCTGCGGTGGGCATGCAGCTGCAGTGCAATACATGACAGCAGCGCTGAGCGTCCTGCATGCCAAGGAAGAAGCACATTGTCCACACGCTAGCAGAACCCAAGTAGGGGCGGGAGGGAGGTACAGTACCTACGCTTTCCACTGGCGGGGCAGCACGCACGTCACCTTGCGTTAACAGCTCCAGCCTCAGTTCTTCGCTCTCCACCTGGACTTCAGACACCATGTTACAGGGAATGTACCCTGCCCTTCCGGCACATTCACCTCTGTAAAAACCATCAGCGTCTTTGTCGCCACACACCTAGCGAGGGGAAACAGCATCTGCATCAGTTCCCATCAGGGAGCGTGAGCCACGCCATGAAAGCAGGGTGCTCTGCAGTCCCAGCAGTGTAAGGCAGGTTCAACTGAGCGCTGCGTCCAAACCTCCCAGCCCCCTGTGGCAAGGACATGGCAGCTTATCAGCAGCCTCACCTAGCAATGTTCTTACCTTCAGAATCTGCCCCTCCTTAAACGGGAGCTCTTCCTCCGCTGCATCGGGGTTAGGTGACATAGAACTGGGGTCATAGTCAAAAAGGGCCACAAAAACCCTTGCTGCCTCGTCTTTAACAGCCGCCTCTGAGGCTGGGCTTTTCGCAGTGCCTGCAAAGAGGGAAATGATGTTAGCACCACGATCCGGGATCTCCCACCACCAAATCTGCATCTTTGCAGTTGGAAGTTCCTAGCTTCTCCGTCAACATTTCAAACCAGATCGGTCTCTCTCTATCCCTCTCTCTCCCCTGTACTACGCTCCTTTTCAGATGGAAAAGAGCCTCAAGAAATGCTGACAAGCTCACCTGAACTGGAGATAGAAGATTTCGAGACTCGGCTTCTTCTCAAGGTCTTGCTTCCTTTCCTGGTTGGAGTCTGCCACGCTGGTGAGCCAGGTAATTCCTGTAACCTCAGATCTTCATTACCAGAAGCCTGCAACAGGACCCACTGGAGAGTTACTAATGGCCATTCCCAGGGACCCAGCTCCACCCCTCACCAGCGACACTAAGCACGCCACAAGAAGCAATGCATTCAAATGCAATATTCCTCTCTTGGGACACTCCAGAGATGAGAATTGTGTGGGGCTGTGGAAAACTGAAACAAGTCAACACGGACAGGCATTTTTCCTGGAGCCCAGTAACAACTCCCTTGCTGATTACGAGGAGGGCTGGAAGGGCACTGCATGTAAAAGCAGAAATGACCTGGGATCGTCATTCATTGATTAGGAATTTTCACTAGGGTCCCAAGGTCTTTGCACTTGTCCTAGGGAGGAGGCCCCAGCGGAGAAAAGGAATACTGCATCCATGATGCTTAGCAGCAGCAACGACTCTTCTGACTTTCAGCGGGACAAGGATAAGCAGCGGATACAAGGAAAACCTCAGAGCAGCCCAGATCTACAAGCTCTTCCAGACATGCCCCTGGAGAGCCCGTTAGTCTTAGTACAGCACTAAACAAAGCAGCACGCAGGCAGGCTGGGGACAGGGGCAGGGGAGGAAACTACGGTCACTACAAGCTGCTTCAAAGCCAGAAGAGGACAAGTCACCGGACCCTTGTGTGCAACGCAGCACTGTCTATCCCCTTCCCAGGGCGCGCCAGCACCCTCCTCCCGCCAGCTAGACTCCAGTCTTGCTCCTCCGAGCTGCCTTCGCTCCTCAGTGTCTCCTCCTCCCGGCAGGGCAACGGTGGCTGGTGGCTTGGAGATCCAGTCCACTCCATGCCCTTCTCCTCCCCACACGCCTGCTTCTTCAGCGGGGTTCTCCCATCACAGTGGGCAGGCTCAGCCTGACTGGAGCAGTCACTCCACCCTTCGCAGTCAGACTGGCATCCCTCCACGCCGCCATCCGCCCATTCCCTGCTCCCAGGGCTGGGTGGGAAAGTCACATCCGGATCTTCCTCAGAGTCATATTCAAGACTGATCTCGAGGTTCCTCGTGCCAAAGCAGTGGCTTGTCGGTGCAGTGGGCTCTGCTAGGCCCAAAGGCATTAACTTTCGGTGGGATTTCCTAAAGGCGCCTGGTCTTGCCTGACCCTGGGTCTCTGACCCACCCCTGCCGCCAGCACTGCGTACTGCATTCAGCTTCTCCTGGAGGCTGTGAGCTCGGTACAAGCCGCCTCCTGGCAGGCTGCAGGTGCTCGGCAGGCGACTACAACGTTCTCTGACGTCGCTCCGTTTCTTCCTGCCCGCCTCAGGCAGATCAAGGGCTCTGTCGTGGGAATTACCCCCGGGCTTTTTGCCCGACTGTGGGCTTGTGCCTGCAGCGGGCTTCGTTCTGCCCTCCTGGTAACCCCAATCACAGCTCCCCCTTTTCTGAGTCCAGCTCAGCTCCAGACGGGCAGCGTCCTCTCTGTTCTCCTGGGGGGTAAGCGCCTCCTGCGGTCGAGTTTGGTAGGTGTCATTGTCAGCGGTTTTCGGAAATGCCTGATGGGCGCTAACGGGAAGGGGCTGGGATGGAAGTCTCTCCAGGAAGCAGTTTTGCGATTCTCTCTTTTCCACGTGAACACATTTTTCTTCCTCCTCCTCCTCCTCCTCTTCATCCTCTTCCTCTGTCACTTCAGGAATGCTAAATAACTTCTTGCTGCAGTTCTTCTGAAGTGGGAGCTCCAAAATCCTCTCTAGCACATCCTCATCGCTATCGGTGTCACAAAGATCCAGCTGCATTCCAGCCCCGAGACAAGGCACAAAGGGGACCAGCGGAGAAAGAAAGAGGAAATAAACATTAACAAAGAAAGAAATCTACAGATGCCCCCTCAGTGTTTGAAACAGGACAATCCATTGCCAGGACTAGGACGGCCCAGTATGGTGGAGAGGGGCTGCAGTCGGCAGAGAAGCAAGGGTAGGAAGTGACAGGCTAAAGAAAACAATGAGATGGCCTCGCAATGCAATAAGACAGCAAGAAGGGCCAATGGGTGCCAGATATGCACAGATGTGGCTGTGTCTGCAGCACCTTTGACCGCATCCTTGGGATGCCACAGAGGCAGTTAGAGCTGCAGGAGGGGAGTGGCTGGGCTTTCTCCAGGACTAGTCTGGGTACGCAAGGATCAGCACTTCACTCCATCCAGAGGGGAAGATCAGCCGGCTTCCTCACCCTGTATGCTGGCCCCTGCTGGGGGCACAAGGCCCCGGCTCCTCCCCACCACCTTTTCTGCACCCTTCCCCCTGCAGAGGACAGAAGGAAGCAATCCCTGTGCCTCCAGAGCAGGAGTTCAAGGGCTGCGGCTGTGAGAAACCCTCTGCCTCTGCAGCTCACAATACCAATAGCAGCTGATGTGTAAATGCAGCCGGCCTGCAAACCCCGGTGAGCGCACGCCACTTCCTGAGCCAGACGAGGCAACCACTTTCCTGACATTACACTGAAATGGAAATGCCAGATCTCACGGAGCTGGTTCCATTCGCAGGCGCATTCAAGGACATTCACCTTTACCTGGCTATGCAAACTGTTGCTAAGGGTGGCTTATGTCGTGCCTTTTACTCATTTAGTAAGAAAATACAACGGTCACACTGAGAACGAAGGGGTCATTTGCAAACAGTTTATAAAGGGCTACTCACTGGTTAACATATCCTATAAGCATGACACAGATAGGAGCAGTCTGTGGTGTAGGCGGGATAAACACCTCAACAGACGCTCCGTGTCAATCTGTTTGTAGCAAAACAGCCAGAGTCTTGCGGCACCTTAAAGACTAACAAATTTATTTGGGCACAAGCTTTCGTGGGCAGACACGACGAAGCATCCGACGAAGAGGGTTTCTGCCCACGAAAGCTTGTGCCCAAATACATTTGTTAGTCTTTAAGGTGTCACAGGACTCTGGCTGTTTTACCTCATTAGAAGGAGTTCTAGATGAGTACAAGCAATCTACTGACCGGCTGGACTCCACACCAACTGAGTCATCATTCATTAAACCATGCATTGATCACGTGCTAATCTCTGTAACCTATTTATAAATGTCCTCAGAAAGCGTGAGCAGGCTGGCCCCACACGGGGTCTTTGACACCAGCTTGACACCAGCTGGCAGCCATGGCTGTGTCAGGGGGAATCCTGCTGCCGCAAGCCACACGTGGCTGATTCGCTAAGAAGAGAGGCCGTGCCTGCACTTCCCCGAGGAACCTCACAGCTACCAGCTGTGTTGTGCAGCACCGGGCCTGGCTGTTGGCTGCCACAGCACATGGCTGCTACCTCACTGTCCCTTGGCTGAGGCTCACAGCTTGAGCCTCCAGCCAAACTCCAAACTCTCCCCCTGCGGCGTAAATAGAAGTCCCCAAATACACAAACCTAAAGTCCACAGTCCCTCCCCCATCCTATCTGCACCTTCACTCCTCAGCTCTTGGGGTATCCGTCCACCACCTGCAGGCAGCACTATCGACTCGCAGAGCTGAAGGCCAGAACAGACGATTAGATCATCTACTCTTCACTTCCTGTATATCACAGGCCAGTACCGCTCACCTGCCTAGCTTATTTCTAATCGGAATTTGTCTTGTATCAGCTTCCAGTAATTGGTTCTTGTTCTGCCTTTCTCCACTGGATTAAAGAGCCCTTTCACATCAGCGATTTTCTCTCCATGAAGGAACTGATACACTGTGACCCAGTCACCTCTCAATCTTCTTTCTGATAAAGTGAACAGACGGAGTTCTTTACATCTCTCACTGTAAGGCATTCCCCCAGCCCTCGAATTATTTTGTGGTTCTTTTCCACACCCACTCCAGGTTCTCAACATCCTTTTTAAAATGCAGACACCAGGACTGCACACACTATTTCAGTGCTGGTCTCAGCAATACCACACACCCCACCCCCCCGCTCCTGCTCACTATTCTCCTCTTTATACATCCTGGGTCCCATTAGCCCATTCCCACAGCATTGCACTGGGTGGTGAAGCACTGGGATGGGTTACCTAGGGAGGTGGTGGAATCTCCATCCATAGAAGTTTTCAAGGTGCGGCTTGACAAAGCCCTGGCTGGGATGGTTTAGCTGGAGTTGGTCCAGCTTTGAGCAGAAGGTTGGACTAGGTGACCTCCTGAGGTCCTTTCCAACTCTCATTTTCTATGATTCTATGATTTGCTTTAGTTACTAACGGTCTGGAAAGTACTTCATCATCATCGTGTGATACAAGCACATCATCTTGCTCCTTTCCAAAACCAGAATGCAAAATGTATTTAACTTCTGCTTTTTCTGCATTATTATTTACAATTTACCATCTCCATCTCATAGCGGACCTATATCATTGCTAGGATTTCTTTTGTGCCTAATATATTTTTAAAACTCCTTTTTATTGTCAGCCCTGTCAACCATGGATTTTTCCCTGATGTCTTTAGATTCCCTTATCAATTTTCTACTCTTCATAACTTCTAATTTATATTGATTTCGATCTCTTTCCTCTTTATTTCTACTGGTTATATGTTGCTTATTTATTTCTAATTGCTGCCTTCACTCTGCTACTGAACCAGGACATGCTTTTAGCCGAAGCTGTCATTTTTCTTGATTATGGAATTGTGGCTTTTTGGCCATCAAATAAACACTTCTTAAACAACTCCCCATTTCATTCATAATTTTCTATCTACATTTGTCCTCTGAATCAATTTCACTCAAAATTTCCCTCAGCTTTGGGAAATTAACTCTTCTGAAGCACCAGGTATGTATATTACTGATTGGGACTGTCCTGTTTACATATTGAATGTAATTAGTTCATGATTAATGGTCCCTAGGCAACCAGCAACTTTCAGTCCAGTGATTAATTTATCTTGATCTGACACAATGCAGTCAAAAACAAAATTATCTTGTGTTGGGTGCAAAACCTTTTGTTAGAAAAATTATCATCTATATGTTTTGAAACTCTGATGATGTTTTGTAACGAGCCTGATGGAGGTGTATTCTGTATTAGAGCACTAATGAGAGACAAGAACAATCTAGAGCTGAAGTTATGTTTTATCTCAATTAGTTGGGGGTAAAGTAGAAATCAGTTAAGTGTGGAATAATCACAAATAAATCAGAGTTAGCTGTTTTAGCAGGAACCACTGCTAAGGCTTACACTGTAAATTACTATATACTAGTACTATTCTCTACTGTATATTACTTACTGTCATCTTAATTCAACTCCCTTTATAGTAACAGTTTACATTTATGAAATAACAGGATTTTGAATTAGCAAATATAATGCATTAGAAATAGAGCTGCCAAGCAAATAAAAAAAATTAATCCCGATTGATCGTGCTATTAAACAATAACAGAATACTATTTATTTAAATATTTTTGGATGTTTTCTACACGTTCAAATATGATGATTTCAATTACAACAAAATACAACATGTACATTGGTAGTCTATTATTGTTTAACAGTGTGATTAAAACTGCGATTAATCGCGATTCATTTTTTTAATCAAGTTAACGCAAAACAAATTAATTGCTTGAGTTAATTGTGACTGACAGCCCTAACTAGACCATAAACCCCAGCATTTTACGTTTCCTTTTCAGTTTCTCAGTTTTTAGACTCTTTAAGCCCAGAATTTGGAGGAAAAGTTCTTAGGATGTTTCATTATAATCCTCTTGTGCAATCTTTGTTTATGGTCTTGAGTTCCAGCCTATATAAAGACGTATTCCTTGATGTGATATGGTGGCTTCTTGATGGAACAATTATCCCTCGGCTCCTTTCTGACTTACAGTCCCTTTGCTGACAATTTCTCTATTCCTGTCATTCCACCTTGTATACCTTAAGATGCTGTCCAGATGTTCTGTTTTACACTCACTATTTTCTTACTTTTGCTACAACTGACTTTCTCCTTATTTCTTAAGTCTGTTTCTTTTTTATTACAGCTTATTTCCTTCACATTTCATTCTTCTTTATTTTTCTCACAGTTTTCTAACCATGTTTTTCTAATAATTTCTTAGATTGCTTAGAGACTCTTTAGCTATTTTTTCTCTTGCTTACCTGTACTGTTCTTCCTTTAATTTCTCCTCTTTTCCCCTTAGACCAGGGTCTTTCCTCTTTCTAGGTGCTGTCCCCCTAGGGTTCCTACTCTCTCTTTCTTTCCTGTCTGTCCTGCATTGGGCTTTCTCCCTTTCAGCTCCATTCCCGGTGCCCCGACAACAACGCAGCTCAGCCACTGGGGTCCCTATCTGCTGGCTCCCCACTTCTTTTCTGATGCCAGTTGCTGTCTTGCTTGCTACTGGCCTGTCTCTCCCAACGCTGGGCAGCCTCCTTCCAGACTCCACCAGCCATTTCCACCACTGCCTGGTTGGCCCGCTCGCAGCAGCGCTCCAGAGGGGAAGCTGCCGCCTGATCTCTCCTGCTGTTCCCCCCCCCCCCACACACACCCCCCCCCCCCCCCCCACACACACACACACACACACACACACACACACACACACACACAAAAAATCCCATGCTCCAGCTCCACTTCGACTACCCCAGAATCCTGGCTCCCCACCCCCCCCCCTCCCGGCACCCCACCCCACCCCAAAGCAGCTGTTTCAGGCTCTCTTTAAAAAACCCGTTCTCAACCCCATGAGGCTGCTTCTGAGCAGCCAACTTGTAGGGCTCCCATTGCTCTTCCAGTACAATGGGGCACTGCAGGGTTTAACTGGAAAGTTTAACATTAACAGCGAACATCCCTTTCCTTCTCTACTGGGGCCCTGAGACCAGCCGCACAGATGTCCCCTGTGCTGCCCCCAGCCAAAGCTTCCAAAGACTGTGCTAAAATCCTTCACCAAAAGGAAGAAAGCTGGGAAAGGTATTTCATAGATCCATAGTTTTTAAGGCCAAAAGGGACCCCTGTGATCATCGGGTCCGACCGCCCGCATGCCGCAGACCACAGCCTTCCCTCCATTAATGGTTGCTCCAAGTCCAATTGCTGTGCTTGCGCTACAGCAAAGCAATTAGAAAAACATGCAGTCGGGATTTAAAACTCTCCAGTGCTGGAGACCCCCCTAACCCACGGGACGTTGTTCCCGGAGTTAATTACTCTCACTAGTCAGAATCTGTGCTGTATTTCCCATCTGAATTTGCTTAGCTTCAGCTTCCAGCCACTGGATCGTTACACCTTTCTCTGCTAGACTGCAGAGTCCTTTACTTCCACAGTTCTGCTCCCCATGTAGGCATGCACAGACTGGGATCCAATCACCCCTTCACCGTCTCTTTGATAAGCTAAATAGATCGAGCTCCTTGCGATCACTACTTCAGTTTTTCAACAACACCTTTATTCACATGTGGACACCAGAACTGGACTCAGGGTTCAGCAGAGGTCACATCAGTGCCAGATACAGAGGTAAAATAACCTGCCTACTTCTAAGAGCTAGTCCCGTTTATACGTCCAAGCGCCGCATTCGCTCTTTTGAGCAGAGCTGCACTGGGAGCTCATGGAGAGCTGACAATGTCCCTGCTTCCCAGTATAGATAGAGTTCCTCACCCTGTACGTATGGCCGACCTTCTGTGTCCTTAGATGTGTGACTTTACAACTGGCCATATTGATACACACACTGAGTGCGTGACCCCAGTTTACCAAGTGACCCAGATCACCTTCGTTATTTACCACTGCCCCATCTTTGTGTCATCTGCAAACTTTACCAGTGATGATTTTATGTTTTCTTCCAGCTCACTGATAAAATGTTACGTAGCACAGGGCCAAGAACCGATCCGTGCAGGACCCCACTACAAACACACCCTGCTATGAGAATTCCCAATTTCGTTACAGTTTGAGACCTGTCAGTTAGCCAGTTTTTAATCCATTGAGTAAGTACCATGTTGATTTTGTATCGTTCTAGTTTCTTAATGAAAATACCAAGCAGAGCTTTCTAAAGACAGCAACACTTCGAGGGCCAGTTCATACATTATGCAGGTTCTGAAAGAGCAGAAATAAATCGCTTTGCTTCACAAATTACCTGGAAGTGGCACAAGCCCTGTTCAGCAGTAGGATCCTTGTTCCCCTGCATGGGGCTGGCAGACTGCTGCGGTGAGCGAAGCCCCAGGAGTACCCTCCTAGGCCAGCCCACTGTCGCCAGCTGCTGTGCCGCTCCTGGTCCCAACCGCTCTGCCCTGCACTTCCCACCTCGCCACCAATATCCCTCCTGAGCAAGAGGAAAAGAGCAGCTGCGGACGTACCAGCAGAAGATTCACCACATTGCCCTCTGCTGAGCTGTTCTGACTCAGCAGCTGCATCACGGCAGCAATGCAAGCTGCCAGTCATATTTCCCCGGATTAGAAACTCAAATGGCTTCAGGCACTGAGGCCAAGGAGCGTTTTCTGCAAGTCGTCCCAACTTGCTTGAAGATCCCGTGTGTGCACAACTCTCATTGTACCCCTGTGTGTCTATTCATTGCAGCAATCACTACGCATGCGGGCAAATCCCATTTTTCAGACACACACAATCCTAACACCGGCCCCTGCTGGGTGCTTTACTTCAGTGCAGTCCTCAATTACAGCGTCACGTGCTGCTTCTCATACCATGTGCGTGAACTTCGCTGGCATAGGAGAGTTTAACCGCACACACTACGCCATCATTTCTCAACCTGTGGTGCGCGCACCCCTGGGGGTACGGAAGAGACAGACAGAGGGTACGCAGCGAAAAACCCAGTGAAGGGAGGCAGGTGGCAGTCGCCACTTCTGGGGAAGCCAGGCGGCAACCGCCCGCTTCCTGCCTGGTCCCAGCTCCCAGCGGGAAGTAGATGACAATCGCCCCAGTCCTGGGAAGCTGGGCGGCAGCCGCCGGCTTGGGTGGCAGCTGCTGGCTTTTCGGAAAGCCGGGCGGCAGGCACCTGTGTCCCACCCAGTCCCAGCTCCCAGCTGGGAACCCAGTGGCAGCCTCCTGCACCCTGTGAGCTGGGCTTGCAGCTGGGTGTCTGCCACCTGAGCCCCAGCTCTGAGCCGAGGGACAGCCTCCCGCGCCTGGGCTTGAAGACAGGCAACAACCGCCTGCCCACAACCCTGGGGCCCAGCCTGTGCAGAAGCCTCCTCCGCCCCAGCTCGGAGCAGGTGGCAGTCGCCCACCTCCTGGATTGGCAGCCAGGCGGCAGCCGTATACAACTTGCCCAGGTGGCAGCTCCCCTCCCTGGCTCAAAGCCCGGTGCCCAGAAAGCCAGGCAGAGAGCCCAGCGGCTTGCCCAGTCCTGGAGCCGAGCTCAACCGGCAGGCTCACTTGTCAATTTCACTGCTCCAGCTGAGAAGTGAAATTGACAACTAGGACAGCCCCAGATTTTACAGTATACAAATCTTAAGAGGGGCCCACACAGTGTGATTTGCCCCAGGCCTGCACCCCCCTAGGGACAGCCATGGGGAGCGCTGATGCCCACTCTGGTGGGCTGCTAGTGCCTGCTCAGACCTCACAAGTTCCCGCCTGTGTGAGGAGAACAGCACGTGACCCCGCCATCAGGCCATAGTGACTGGCTGGCGCTGACCTTTGCTCCTATATGGAGGAAGGGGAGGAGGAAGGAGGGAGAAACAGCCGGGGTTTTGTGATCTGCCACAGCCACACAGCACTGCAGAACTCAGAACTCTCCGGCTGTACGAGAAATAGTCGTCCAGTGGTAAAGGGCAAAAAGACTGTGTTTCTCAGAGTGGAACATTGAGTGCTGGTATTTATGAAAATGTTCAGAAGTTAGGGGGTACTTGCTACGTAAAAGGTTGAGAAACACTGCTCTATGCCCCGCACTGCAGACATCTATTCCTGTGCTTCGCTTTAGGCCCAGAAGAAGTCTAACAGTGTTTGCAGGATCGGAGCCTTAATGCCACCTTCGTATTAGTTTTGTCTGGGCTCTATAAATATGGGAACCTTTTATTTTTACACAAATGTGCGTGGTAATATACTGAGCTCTTATTTATACATTAGGGGTCAAATCCTGGCCCCAATGAAGTCTCTGGGAGTTTTGCCATTGCTTTCAATGGGGACACAATTTCAGCCTATAGTGTTACTTTTGCAATACATTTTGTGCTGCTCCAGCTGAATGAAACGTGTTTGAACTACTTACCCGTTTGACTCCAGAGTTCATTTCTCACACCCCTCCCTTCCCTCCTACACCAAACGTGTATTCCAGCTAGCGGGAGAGGACACATACCTGTAAGACGGGGAGCTGTGAGTGCAGGAGATTAGCAAAGAGCTGCTGAGAGCCTCTGGGCTCAGTGAGATGTAATGTAACGATTCCACTGCAGCTCCCCAGTACGGTGACATTGCTGGAAGTTACCTTTCCCCCGTTTTCTCCACTGCAGTACGCCCTCGGATCCCATGGCTTCTCTCCCTGCATCTCTGCACATAGCTCCTGCTCCTCCTCCTCCTCCTCCTCCTCCAAAATATCGGACAGCTCAGAGCTGCGGCTGTGCTCAGCGAGCAGGTTCAGCTGCCGTTTTCCTGCTTCTGACATTTTCTCTTCCTGCTATTGAAAAGAAAAACCTCTGAGCCAGGCGCCCCAGGTACAGAGCTGCACATCACCGCCCGCCTCACGGTAGCAAGCTTCAGTATGGCAGGAGACAAGAGAGCAGAATGGAGATGGAGAGCAACTCATGTGGGCAAACTAAACCTTTCCGAGGGCTAGTGTGTGTGGGCGAGAACTGCACAGGACTGAACATGCAGCTCTGGGGGGTCAAAGCCAATAGCTCCTTGGGACAGAAATTCTCCCGGGCTCACACAAACCTCTCTTTTGACTTTGGGCCCCATCCCCGAAGCGTCTCCGTAGGAGATTTCTTTCATCGGTTTCTTTGCAGGGGACACTCTTAGGAATTCCTGAGCACAGCTTCCATTCGTGTCTGAGGCTCTGCGACGGTCCACGCCCAGCTCAGCCTGAGGCTCTGGGCTCAAGCACTGCTCCTTTGCCGTCCTCTCTCTGCCAGTGTTTGACTCTTCCGACTGCTCCTCCACAAAGCGTGCGTGGCTGGGCTCCCCGGGCATCGCCATGGTACTGCCCTCGAGCTCGGAGTCTGTGAGCTCCTCCTGGAAAAGGAACTGCTGTGGTCAGGAAGCTGACGCTTCATGGCATTTGCTGCATGATTATTTCTCAGCCCCAGGCCCTGGATCGCACATTTCCTGACTCAGCGTCGTTACAGAACCAGAACCAGTCTCAGGGACAAAGGCCAGTGCAACCATCGGGGGCGGGGGAGAGACTCAGAGACCCCGGCCCGGCCGTAAGGGTGGGTCACCCAAGTGGCAGCCCTGCGGCAGCGCAGAGGTGCACGCTGCTGGCTGGCAGAGGAGCCCCGCAAACTCACAGAGCTGACGCGTGGCGGGAGGGCCAGATCTCTCCCTGCCTCCTGCAGTGATGATGCACAGATGCTTCTTGCCCCCCGGCGTTCCCCCGCACCCCATCAGGGGCTGTGTGCGGGGAGCGAGGAGCAACGCCAGGGCTCCCTGCATCCAGGTCCCTTTCCCCACCTGGGCTGTGCTGCTGCTCTCTGCCCTCCCCTTACGCAGCTGCGGTGGGGAAAGCTGCTGGCGTTGCTCCTGGCTGCCTGCTTACAGCCCCCAATGGGGGCACAGAGGAGCAGTGTTCAACAGGGGCAGCAAGCAGCAACGCCAGCTGCTCCATGCATCCAGGTCAGTTTCCCCGCATGGGCGCAGGAGGGGAGGGCAGAGGTTAGGGGGTGCAGGGGACCCAGTGCAGAGGTTGGGGCAATGGAGGGTGCTGGGGTTAGGAGGTGCAGGGGGGTTCAGGGGTTAGGGTGAAGGGTCACAGTGCAGGGGTTAGGGGCGGAGGGGGTGCAGAGTTAGAAGCCCAGGAGGGGAGTGAAGGGGCTAGGGGAGAAGGGGGTTCGGGGGACTTGGGAAGTAGGTGGTGTGGGGGGCTAGGAGAGAAGAGGCACAGGGGAGCTAGGACAGAAGGGAACATAGGGGTGTTGGGGGAGAAGGGGGCACAGGAAGCTAGAGGAGAAGGGAGCATGGGGGGCTAGAGGAGAAGGGGCGTGTGGGGCTGAGGGAGAAGGGGCGTGTGGGGCTGGGGGATACAGGAGCCCAGGGGGGCTGGGGGAGACGGGGTTATTCATGACTGTCCCGGTCGTGGATTTACAAACCCTTTCCGAGGTGCGGCTCAGGCTGGAAGCCGAATCTCCCGCTCCCTGGGCTTGGTGGCGACCATCTCTCGGCTTCTCTGCACTAGCCCAGGATGGGGCTGCCTGGCTTCTCCGCTCCGACTCTGCCCTTGGAGCAGGCAGAAGGCACGGCAAGGCTGGCACTGCCGCGCCCCGTTCTGCACCGCTGCTGGTGGCACTGCTCACAGCCGGGCGCCCAGCCGCCGCTCTCCGGCCGCCAGACCCTGCTACCTTTGTGCTGAGCTTGCCAGGCCTCAGCCCTGGCACCTTCCAACACAAATTAAGCATCGGGGGGAGGCAGCAGGGTTGGGCTGTCTGCGGGGCCGAGGGTGATGGGGATGGGGAGCTCACAGGGGCCAGGGGAGCCAAAGCATGAATTCACCCAGGGTGCCATTTTCCCTGGGACCGGCCCTGCCGAGACCCTGCGGCTTCCCACGTTTCAGGGGGTTTTGGTGCTGCCGCGCGTCTGGCAGGAATCATGACCCGTCTGTGCCAGCTCCAGCACAGGCAGGGATTTGGGAGGCTTCCCCTGCACAGACCCCACTCTGTCAAGGCAATGCACCCCCATCCTGACCTGCAGCAAAACCTAGGCTCCCCACACAGCTCGGCCCTGCCTGCAGCCCCCACCCACCCCGCTCCCCTCACTTCCAATCCTCTCGCGCAAACCAGAGGGCGACTAACGCCGGGCTGGATCGGTGGGTGTGAAACGTCCATTCAGGGCTGGGATGAAGCAAGCCCGGATAAACCCCCGAGCGCTGGTGGCATGTCAGCGCAGGAGCGCCCTGCTCGGTGCGGCCCCTTTCTGCCTGGCCCGGGAAATGCCCCCTGCTGCAGGTGGGTCTGCGGCACGTTCCCTCTACCTGTCTGCTGCTGGGGCAGGCGTTCTGCTGGAGGTGACCTCGCCAGCGCGAGTGACTGGCGGTGCCTGCTGCCGGAGGAAGGCCAACGAAGGCAGAAAGCAGACTGGGCGCAGGGCAGAGAAGAAACTGGGACCTGTAAGGAGGCTAGTATTTCCTCGGGCCCCACTGGGGAAGCTGCTAGCGACACCTCAGCCAGAGGAGCGCAGCCTGCACTAACGCTGCCGTCAGTCTCAAGGAGAAGCCTGAAGAGTTGTCTGAAGGGTCAAGGCCACATGAGGCCAGGCTTCTCCTCCACAGCTGGGACGGGCACAACACAGGCCAACTGGCCTCATCTGCCCCAAGCCTGCTGCCTGAATTCCTCCCCGACCAGCAGCCCCCTCCCGCCGAGTGTCTGCACCCCGGAGCAGCTGATTATCATGCCTTGATCAGACCTGGCCCCCGTGGCCTGTCTACACTGGGACTGCGGCATGTGGCGCCATCCCTGAGCTTTGATCTGGTTAGCTCGAGTCACAACGGCCGTGACGCCGCGGCAGCGCGGGCAGCAGCGAGGGCTGTAGAAGCCCGCCAGGACCTTGGCATGTGGACTCAAGCAGCCAGCCCATGTGTCTGCACCTTCACTGCTCCTGTGACTGGATCTAGCTAGAGCGAAGCTGTGCTGCACTCACCCCTCTGACTGCAGCGTAGACAGCCCCCAGCCCAGACTTCAGACTGCCTAGTGCCTTGGGAACCCATTGCATCGGTTCCTCCTGCTCGGCTACCTCCCCTGCAGATGTTTCGCTGGCTGCCTCTGTCCCCTCTCCTGCCCGCCCAGCGCCCAGCACCGCTGGGTGCAGAAGAAGCGACGGCTGGACGGTGAATATCGTACAAACACCATCAGCACCTACAATAACGATAATGATCCCGCCGCCTTTTCCCTCGTCCACATATTCCTGCCTCTTGCCTCCTTGGGCAGCTCCCTGATCTGCTAGTGCTGAGCAGTGAGGGTCACCTGTCCTCTCACCAAAGCAGGGCCTGTCCTCTCCTATTCTTCTGCCAGCGGGTGTTGACCCCACACTTTCAAAGACAGGGCGTCACTGGACCAGGAGAACCTGCACCATGCCATTTCCCTGCCAATTCTTTCAGCTCCCCATAAAGGGCTCAGTTTCCTTCCCTTCCCTTCCCAGTGTCTTGGAATTCATGACACTTTTCACACCAGGATTCCCAGGCACTCACCGTCCCCTGCGCCTGGATCTCTTCAGCAGGACCCCTCAACGCTGCTGCCCTCAAAGGAGCGGGTTCTCCGCCCACTCCTGCAGGCTGCGGAGGGACAGTCACACGGTGCTCGTCTCTTGCGGTGTCTGAAACGGGTGATGAGCTGCCCACCACTTGCACCGAGGAAGCACCGGGAGAGGACAGGCGCAGGCGTGGGGAGATGGGCCCTGAGCCGTCGGATCTGGGGGTGGTGCGGACAGTGGATTTGGCAGCTGAACTGTCAGTGGAGTAGTTCTGAGCAGGGAAGAGCGGAGCTGTGCACTGTGTGACGGGCGTTCGCTTGGGAAGAGAGCCCCTGGCTTCCCCACAGAGCGGTTCGGCCTGTGTCAGTGAAGCATGTCTAGACGCTTTCAGCAAGGCTGAAGGAATTTGGGCGGGCACTGAATCCGCTGATTCGCCGTACAGAGACATAGTTCTCACAGAGACCTCCCGACACACGCGGAGCACCTGCAGCTGGGCCAGCTCCACCAGGACGCTCCCAGCCGTTGGAGACGTAACTTCCATCACCTGCAACAGAGAACGAGGAAGAGTCTCTTGCTTGTGCACAGGTAACAGCTTCCAGTAGCATCACCAGCCTCCAACCCTACTGTCCTTTTCCGATTTGTCACAACTCCTGGCATTTGGGGGTAGCAAGAAACTGCAGCTCTCCAGCCCTTCTGCAGACGGAGCTGAGGTAAGCCACAGCAGAGAGAGAACAGAGAATAAACCACCCCAGCCAGGACCCAACTCTCCAATTGTGACTGCAGCCCCCAAAGGACTCCTTGGGCTGCCCCCAGGACAAAGGGCAAGTTCCAAAGACGGGGGAAGGAGGTAAATGGCTGTGGGAAGCCCTTGCTGGCAAAACCAGAACTGGAAATATACTCTGTTAAAAGCAGCAATGAGGGTCAATGAGCCCTCTCCAATTAGAGCACCTCCATGTGGCGTTGGCTGTTGAGGTTTTCTCTTGTGCCCAGATTTGGCTGCAGGAGAAATGCGGATGTTTCACGAGCTATAACCGTATCTTCCCTTTCTCCAGCCCCTCCCTCCGGCTGCCTCCTTAGAACCAAATGTTCACTCTGCTTGTTCCCAGATGCTGGCATCATTCCCAACCAAGCCAGACGCCTCCCTCCCCTCAAGCCCTGACACCGTCCTCCAGGCTCCTTGCTTTAGCCTGCGGAAAGGAAGAGATTTTCCACTGCAAACAGCATGGCTTCTTTCCTGTCCCGGTTTGTGCTGTGCCATTGCACGCTCGCTGTTTCACACCCAGTCTACACCTACACCGCAAAGGAAGACTCGGGGGGTGCATGCTGCGGGGCTGGAATAGCAGCGTGGTCCTTTGGGCTCTGGCTGGAGCCTGGGCTCTGAAACCTAGCGAGGGGAGAGCCTGGGCTCCGGCCCGATCTGAATGCCTACACGGCTGGTTTTTGCCCTTTACAGCGAGCCAGGTAAGCAGGGCTCTGAGATGCGCTGTCTCAGCGTGAATGATGTGGGGTGGCTGCGTTTTCCTGAGCCCAGGGCTACAGTAGGCTGTGGGTCAGGTTCAGCTTGTCACATTCCAAGGGATCCCTTGCAAGTGCCAGCAGTGCCGTGTGCAGCATTCAGTCCCCACTCTGCTGCCTGCTCCTTCACCAGGGCTGGAAACACGCGTCTCACACCTACTAGCCCAAGAACTTTCCCAAGTGCCTAAGTGACCTGGGTGCTGGAGGGCCAGGGTTCCAAAGGGACTTAGGCGCCTAACGATGCAGCCAAGCGCTTAGTGGAATTTTCAGAAGAGTTTACATGGGTTTGGCGCCTAACTTGCAATCAATGGGAATTAGGAGCCTAACCTGCTTAAGTGCTTTGCCTAGGTGCCGAACTGCATCTTTAGATGCCTAAACCTCTTTGGAAATCCAGCCCTGAGCCGTCTCTGGAAACGCCACTTCTCCATGACAGTCAATTTTCACAAGTGACTTGGGCGATGAAGTTACCTGGAGCCAGATCCCCAAGGAATGCAGACACCTCTCTGCCTCTTTAGGCACCTGACTCCACCCATCAGCTGTCTCTGACATCCTCAAAAGCGCTGCTCAGCTGCTCCCTATCCCTGTGGGCACCTACGTACCCTCGGCGGCTCCATTCGCCGGTCGGCATGCACAAAGCTGCCGAAGCGCTGACGCCCCTCAGCCAGTGAGCTCCTTGCAGTCCTTGCTCAAGCTGAAGCCCCAGTAGACCCTAAGCGGGATTTTCAAACTACACCACCCCGCCCATGTCACTGGAGGGGTCTCATTGAGGAGTCTTGCTCAGAGCATGCATTGGACTTCAGCCAACAGACAACCTGGGTCGAGCAGGCCGAGAATTGTTCATGCGTGTGAGTGTGTGAGTCTCAGCTGAGTGGCTAGGGCACTTACCACAATGAGGGACAACTTCTACAGGAGAAAGCAAGAGACCCACCCAGAATAAGCAGGTGGTCGGGGCACCCGCCAGCTATGTGGAGAACTCAGTTCTGGTCCTCGTTCCAGTGAATACTTATTTATACAAACTGGAGCAACTTCAACAAGTGAAACGGAGAGCTCCTTGCCCTCGAAGGCCCACCAGCCCCCGTAACATACGAGCCCTGGATTAAAGTCTGTGCTCCACATCAGGCAGAGCAGCAATTTAAAACCAAGTTTCTCAAGTCTCAGGTGAGTGTCCGGGCAATTGGCTACTAAGTGGTAAGCTTCTCTCTGGCTTGTAATGAAAAGGGTCTGGGTTTGTTTGACTCCCTCAGGGAACTGCTGGGCAGGATCCCCTGGGAGGTTAATCTGAGGGGAAGGAGTCCAGGAGAGCTGGCTGTGTTTTAAAGAAACCTTACGGAGGGCACAGGAACGAACTTCAGTGAGCTTAAACACAAAAAGGAAGCTTACAAGAAGTGGAAGCTTGGTCAGATGACCAGGGAGGATTGTGAAGATACTGCTCGAGCATGCAGGGGTGAAATCAGGAAGGTCAAAGTACAACTGGCACTGCAGATAGCAAGGGACGTGACACATGTTAGCAACAAGAAGAAGGTCAGGGAAAGTGTGGGCCCCTCACTGAATGGGAGAGGCAACCTAGTGACAGGTGATGTGGAAAAAGATGAAGTACTCAATGCTTTTTTTTGCCTCTGTCTTTATAGACAGGGTGAGCTCCCAGACCACTGCACTGGGCAGCACAGAATGGGGAGGAGGTGAGCAGCCCTCAGTGCTGAAAGAACAGGTTCAGGACTATTTAGAAAGGCTGGACATGCACAAGTCCATGGGGCCGGATGCAATGCACCCGAGGGTGCTGAGGGAGTTGGCTGATGTGACTGCAGAGCCATTGGCCATTAACTTTGAGAACTTGTGGCAATTGGGGGAGGTCCCTGATGATTGGAAAAACGCAAATCTAGCGCCCATCTTCAAAAAAGGGAAGGAGGATCTGGGGAGCTACAGATCAGTCAGCCTCACCTCAGTCCCCGGAAAAATCATGGAGCAAGTCTTCAAGGAATCTATTTTAAGGCACTTGGAGGAGAGGAAGGTGATCGGGAACAGTCACATGGATTCATGCCTGACCAACCTGATTGCCTTCTGTGAAGAGGTGACTGGCTCTGTGGATGTGGGGAAAGCGATGGACGTGATATACCTTGACTTTAGCAAAGCTTTCGATACAGTCTCCCACAGTATTCTTATCAGCAAGTTAAAGAAGTATGGGTTGGATGAATGGGCTATAAAATGGATAGAGAACTGGCAAGATCATCAGGCTCAACGGGTAGTGATCAATGGCTCCATGTCTAGCTGGCAACCGGTCACAAGCGGAGTGCCCCAGGATCAGTGCTGGGTCCGGTTTTGTTCGACATCTTCATTAATGATCTGGAGGATGGGGTGGATTGCCCCTCAGCAAATCCACAGATGACACTAAGCTGGGGGGAATGGTAGATACCCTGGAGGGCAGGGATAGGATACAGAGTGACCTAGACAAATTGGAGGATTGGGCCAAAAGAAATCTGATGAGGTTCAACAAGGACAAGTGCAGAGTCCTGCACTTAGAACAGAAGAATCCCATGCACAGCTACAGACTGGGGACCAATGGGCTAGGCAGCAGTTCTGCAGAAAAGGACCTGGGACTTATAGTGGATAAAAAGCTGGATAAGAGTTAACCGTGTGCCCTGGTTGCCAAGAAGGCTAATAGCATATTGGCCTGCATTAGTAGGAGCATTGCCAGCAGATGGAGGGAAGTGATTATTCCCCTCTATTCAGCATTGGTGAGGCCACATCTGGAGTATTGTGTCCAGTTTTGGGGCCCCCACTACAAAAAGGATGTGGGCAAACTGGAGAGAGTCCAGTGGAGGGCAACAAAAATGATTAGGGGGCTGGAGCACAGGACTTATGAGGAGAGGCTGAGGGAACTAGGCTTGTTTAGTCTGCAGAAGAGAAGAATGAGGGGGGATTTGATAGCAGCCTTTAACTACCTGAAAGGGGGTTCCAGGGAGGATGGAGCTAGGCTGGTGTCAATGGTAGTAGATGACAGAACAAGGAGCAATGGTCTCAAGTTGCAGTGGGGGAGGTCTAGGTTGGATATTAGGAAAACCTTTTTCCCTAGGAGGGTGGTGAAGCACTGGAATGGGTTACCTAGGGAGGTGGTGGAATCTCCATCCTTAGCGGTTTTTAAGGCCTGGCTTGACATAGCCCTGGCTGGGATGGTTTAGTTGGGGCTGGTCCTGCTTTGAACAGGGGGTTGGACTAGATACCTCCTGAGGTCCCTTCCTACCCTAATCTGCTATGATTCTTCTGCAAGAGTATGGGCGGACCAGCCGAGGTGCCTAACTCCAGGATAAGATTCACTGCTGAGAATCCTGAGTGGAGAGATTCATCTCTCTCTAGCCCAACAGCCAGATGCCTACAGGCCCTCATCAACGGTAGTTAGCGTAGGCTTTGCTGGAGCCACAGGCTTAACTAGCAGTGTGAACCAAAGGCTGCAAACCAGAGCAGGCCTGGCCTTGGCAGAATAGCGACATACTGAGTGTCCGCTAACCAATAAGCGCATTGCTGACCAGAGAGGATGGTACAAAAACAAGTAACCATGTGAATGCACTTCTAAGAGATGGTACAAGAACACATCAGCCCCTCGTAAGATAAGGAGGGATGACAGGATAATGGATGAGGATGTCCCGGTCCCAGCAAAAAGGGGGAAAAGGTGATCCCGTAGGGAGATCTATCTTCTAAACTACTATCTAATATTAACTACTAACTTAAAACGATAACTATTTACAGGTAAAGCATGGAAGACCACTAAGAGGGGAACATTTGCAAAGCAAGAGTAACCAGCGTTCCGGCAACCGTCATGGGCGGTAAGAAGGAACTGAAGGGGCAGTGGGTTGGCAGGGCCCTATATAGGGTGCCATGGAGGTGCAACTCCAGGGAGCTCCAGAGCCGACCCTACGGATACTACTAGGAGAAAACCTTCCAGCAACCGTGCATGCGGCACACGCACACCTGATTGGAATGGACATGAGCAAGCACTCAAAGAAGAACTCCATTTCCCAGCACCGCACTCCCTCAGTCCACGCTGTCTGGAGTAGCTACTTGCGTCTCTGCACAGTTCTAAGCTATTTTTGAGCTCTAGGAGAGCTAACAGTGCATGAATCATGCACGTTCTTATATCTGTTGGTCCTAATATTCAAAATGAGCTCAGCTGACATGATCCCATTTCTCCAGGAGAGATCCTATTTACCCAGGACACCACATGTTGAGCGCCAAGCCAAAGTTATCAGTCTGTTGCCATGGATGTGTCAGAAAAGGCCAGATGTGTAACCAGGAACTTTCGGCTCGCTGTCTAGCCACTGCATGCACTGTGCCGGCCAATGTGCTAATGGAATAGGGTTCTTTGAAGCTGAGGTTTCAGTCCTAAATTCTCTGGAGCCAGGACCTTGTCCTCCTTTGTGTTTGCACATGGCTAACACGATGGGGACCCCCTCACTCCCACACCACTGCAACAGAAATTAATGGTCATCATCCATCTGCCTTCCAGAGCCCTACACAGCCTCTACAATAAGAGTTACCCAGTCTCCACCTAGATATCCCCATCCCTCCGCATCCCAGCGTCCAGCCTGTCACCTCCCACCTGTGGCTGCGTGAATTTCAGTCTCCGTACATTACCTTCTGTCCATCGGCATACACAGCATAGCCAGTGACTCGGACCCCATTTGATGATCCTTCTGCGTCAATGGTGACAGGTAGCCAGCTGATAACCAGAATGCCTGCTGAGGGGCCAGGCTCCGCTTGGACATCAAGTGGTGCATCAGGAGTTCCTAGGTGAGATCAGTGAGATTTGCCCTTTTATTTGGAATGACAGTGACCTAATTGCCAAACTAAATCCAATCAGCAGTGGACATGGGGCTCTCACCCACGAGCTGCAGGAACAGAAATGCAATGGAGCCGTTCATCTCTGGACCTGGGAGACAACAGACCAAATCAGAGCAGGGAAAATGCAATGCTTTTGCTTTGTGTGCGTCCCCATGTGGAAATGAGGGTTTTGCAAATGTAGATGTGGGTGAAGTGAAGTGATTCCTGCAGCACAGTGCATGTGTTTAATGGTGATACCTGTCACCTCTCCCGCAGGAAGGCCCACTGCACACTTCAGTGAAGGTGGACATTTACTATTTTCACTCAGCGACTTGCAACAAAAAGAGTGTAACTTGTAAAAACAATTAAACAAGGAAAACGTTACAACAAAATGACAAACCAGCTTAGGGCTGTCGACACGTGGAGCTGGGGGTCTGAGTCTCCGCTCAAAGAAACATACCCGGGCTAGCTCTCACCAAGCCAGCGTGCCAAAAATAAAAGCAGATGAGCTGTGGGAAGGTCTAGCCACCCTGTGTATGTAGCTAGTGTCTCTGACGGGCAACCACTCGGGGTGGCTACCCCGCCCACTGCTCCCACCACCATGGCTACGTTCTGGTTTTAGCCGGGTAGCTCAGTGAGACCTAGTGCGGGTTACGTCTTCTCAACCCGGGAATCACACCCCCAGCTCCAGGTGCGAACACACCCTTACTCTTTGGAAATCAGTGAAACCACTTAGTAAACTGCACTGCTGGTCCCCTTCTGCCCCAATACCTGCTAAGGGAGTAGTGAAATGTATCACTGCTGATTTCTGCTCATGCCTCTCCTGGGGCAGCTCCCAGAGCGCACCGGGGGGCCGGGCCTCCACCTTGGCAACATACTGAGTGCTAGGCCGCAGGTTGCGGAAAGTGTACCAGTAGACACCTGGCTTCGTCGTATCGCACTCTTCCTCGTCCAGGTACACTGCGTGAGTGTAGTTGCTGCTGCCTGGTAGCCAGGTGACCTCTGCTGAGGTCGCTGTGATGCTGCCGACTGTCAGCAGCGTCGGTGCGACGCAGAGATCTTTCCCTACACAGAGGGTGCACCGCAGCTTATCGGAGCGGCCTCTCGCGCTCACACTTTGCACGGAGACGCGATAGGTTTTCAGCTTCAAGTCCAGATTCTCGATCACAGCTTTGGTCTGAGAGCCGCTCTTCACGTTCTGGCATAAGTCGGCATCCACGTAGACGTCATAGCTCTCGATGTCTGTGCAGCCAGCCGGCAAGAGTGGCGGCTCCCAGCCTACCACGATGCTTCGGGCAAGCTGTGTGATCAGAGCCAGCTTGCGGGGGTAAGGCACTGCTGTGTGACGGACGGGCTCCTCCTGCTCGCCGTCTCTACTCGACAATGGACTGACACTGGCCTCTTCAGCAGAGCCATCGCTTTTCTCTCCACTGCTGCTGGCGCTTGCCCCGACAAAGCTCCTCTCGTGGTACGAGCTCTGGGTGAGATCATTTACCTCTGGAGGCAGACAGGTCACGAGGTCATCATCTGAAACGCGTTCCACAAAATTGGAGGGAACCAGCCCTCTCCTGCCATCCATCAGCTCCCCTAGATGAGAAACAGGAAAATAGGAGCAGCTGAAAGGGAGTTGAGAGGAGGAGCGGCGCAGTGCGGCTACAGAATTTGGAGCAATTGCTGTTGCTACCACGAGACCAGGTATGGGAGTTAGGGAGAAGCCCGTCCGGGCAGGGCCAAGGGTCATAGGCACAGAGGCCTGAAGGAGGACCCGGCTGCCCAGACAACTGAGTAACGGAGTTGAGGAGGGGTGACCTCACCCAAACATGGGAGGATCACAGCGACAGAGAGACCCACGGCGGGAGGGGGGACCCTCGCCCCGGTTCCAGGAAGCGGACCATGAACAGTGGGGCCAAGGACAGGCGTCCCAGGGAAGGTAGTAGCTCTCACAGACTAAGCAGTTTGAGGCTACTCCTCACAGAGTCCCTGGGTCGGGGCCCAGGGTATAGGGCGGGACCGGACCCCACCCCTGCTCCCAGCCAGCCATACCACCAGCGTAGCCGAAGAGGGCGCAGGACCAGCAGAGGGGCAGAACAGGCCTCTCTCGCCCCAGTGCCCAGACATTAACGAATCAAATTACTGGTGAGTCATTATTGCTCCTATTTTACTGTTTCAAATTCAAATGATAAAAGTTGGAAAGCAGAAAAAGAGCGGAAAGAAAAGGTGAGAGTAGATGCTAAAGAAAATATCAAAAGCAGAAGGAAATTCAGGCCCACACAAAGCAAGAAGCCACAGTGTTAAATGGCATTGAGTTAAATTATCTTTTCCAAAAGCATTATGTGATTTAGGCACAGAGTCCAAGTCTCATCAAATGGGACTCAGGTTCACAAGTCATGTAGGCACTTTAAAGAACATTACCATTATAATTCATGTTATGCTATAACGTTATATTTAGTCCAGATTTCCTCATTTAGTACTGATCTGTATCAGTAAGTTAGAAATCTGACCAGCAAGACCAGTGTAAATGCAACTCACAGGGCTATAAAAGAGCTTGTTTTTAACCATGGCTTCATTAAACATTTTCAAAAACAGGGAAAACTGACTTGGGTTCTGGTGACAGAACTCAAGCCAGAGCCATTTATGCCTGTTGCCTTCTCCGCTCTATTTTATTTTATGCTTTTTTTTTAATTTACTCTAAATGAAGAAATGTTTCACTGAGTCCCTATTGTTTCTGTTATGGATTAGGAAAAACAGCTCTCTCAGTTGGGGCCTGAGGTGGAATCTATGCATAAGGGGACTTGTAGAAGTATCTAAAGTGGCCTGTGGCAGTGCGGAAGGAGAATGAATTGAATCACTTATGCCGGCAAAAGTTTTGTCACTCAAGGATGTGAAAAAATCCCACAAATAAGGATAAAAACCACCTAAAAGGGACAAATTGAAACAAAAAACTGGAAATAAAGTTTGTTTCGAGTTGACTGAAAGTGTTTTGGTCAACTTGAAACTAATTTAAAAAATTGAAAAATAATAATTTCTAGTCGACTCAAAACAATTATTTTGAGTTTTCAATTCAATAAAAAAAAAGGTCAATGTTTTTGGTTCAAATCAAACCGGCTTTTTTTGGATGTTTTGATTCAGCCCCTGGCCTGAAAAATCCTCGGCTCAGGGCTATTCCTGAGTGCGTCAGGAAGGCCAGCTACCAGAGCGGTAACTAGTGTGCTGCGAGCTACTTTCCAAGGATCCGTGCAAGGCAATGTCTTAAACACTTGGCACCAGTGGTTGCATCACAGCGTTACCAGCTGTCGACTCTTTGAGAGGGAAGTGGGACGCCTACAGCTGAGGAGCCAGAAGAGCTCAGATAAAACACTACGCGTGAAGGACAGACTCTACTGAAATTAATGACAAAACTCCAATTAACTTCAGTGGGGCCCAGATTTCACCCTTTATTCAACCCTGGCATAAGTAAAAGGATCCCCCATTGAGTCATGAGAGCTGCGCTCACTGATGCTGGGTCTCACTTTGGCCTTATGATCTTTTGCTTCCTTGCAGCTATAAGAATCATTGAGTTCCTCTCTGTTCTTTAACGATGCCAGGTTCTACACTTCGTAGTCACGTCTCGTTCCATCAAACACACCTTCAAAGAAGCCGTCCTCGTCCATGTCGCCATAGATGTAAATATACTCTCCGGCGGTCAGTGGGAGCTCAGCCTCAGGGGTCTCATTAGGACCATCAAAAGGATTATAGCTGAAACAGAGGCGACAATAAAATGTACTTTGCCCAGCAACTCCCAGGTGGTCCCCCTAGATCAGCTCACTGGTCACCACGGCTGGGAGCAACCAGTACGTCCGAGTAAGGCCAAAGCCGAGCTACCCTTCGCAGGCGGCGCCTGCCTCTTGAATTCGGGGAAGCTGGCTCCACCCTGAGACCCCACCCCTGCTCTACCTCCTCCCCGCCATGGCCCCGCCCACTCTCTAGCCCTACTCTGCTCCAGGCCCCGCCCCCTCAACACCCACATTGCTCACACCTCTCAGCCCTCCCCTTCCCCGCTCTCGCTTTGCTTCTTCCTGTCACCACTCTGCCTCCTCCCACAAGCCCCCCATCACCCACCGCTTGCTCCTGCAGGGACCAGGAACGAGGGAGAGGAGGCAGAGCAGGGACAGGAAGAGGCAGAGCAAGGACAGGGCCTCGGGGGCATAGGCCGAGCAGGAGCTTCTGGCAGCTGTCTGGGGAGGTTTAGCCCGCCGCCCATGCTACCCTCTTGGATCCTTGGACCCAAACTTTGAGAGTCCAGGGCTCCTTCCTGGCCCGGGGCTCAGATCCCCTGGTACATGCTGGATCCAGTCATGGTGAGCAAGTAACTGTCCCAGGTACTTTCTAGGTCAGAGTATTTTCTGCCTTTAAAACTGCACTTGCATATCTTGAACAGGAAAGGGGTACGCATGTTTGCCCACAACTGCCTTGTGTGTCAGAACTGAGGTCTCACAATCGTTATCCGAGCTGGCTAGAAAACAGGGATTTGTTCTGTGGGAAATTTGGAAATTTTGCTGAGAAAATTTAAAACTAAAACTTTTCAGCCAAAACCAGAATGTTTTTGGTCAAAAACCAGAAGTTTTTGTTTTTCAGCTGCAAACTTTTCAGTTTTCAGGTGGTATGTTTCTTTGATGAAGACACGACATCTCCCCCAGAAAGCGGACACGTTCACACACAAAACATGCATAATCAAATCCCCAGTTTTCCATAAACAAAACAGTTTCAAAGGAAAATTTTCAGCCACCCCTACTGGTTACGTATCTTGTGAGTTTGCTATGTTTTGTCGTATGGGGCCATTATTTTTGTTTGTATAGATCCTTGGCAGCAGGGGTATTCCCCAGCTGTATCAGAGGCATGGTCCATCTACTCTGGTATCTCGTCTCCAACGGTGGATAGTGCCAGATGCTCACAGAAAGGAGCAAGAAACCCCAGAGTAGACAGGGTCAACCCTGCAGCCAAAAATCCCCTTAATTCTACCTCCTTTTACACAAAGGTGTGTAGTTCAGTACCTGTACCGAGCTAGGAAGACCTGGAGCTTCACAGGGCCTTGGCTCTCTGGCTCGGGAATCAGAGGGATGCTATCAACATCCAGTTCTTCCATTTCACTTGCAGTGTCCACCTAAGAACACATAAAAACAAGGAGAGAGAGGCTACAACTCTGAGTAAAGGAACAGTGTCCAAAAGATCACAACAGCAATGTAGCAACAGAAATCCTATTTCTGAGCTGGTGTAGACCAGTCTGATTACACAAGTACTATACTGCACATGTAGGAACTGCTCTGGGAAGGTAGAATTGGTAACAGATGCACGTTCTTGGCTCTATGACATAAAAATTTACCAGACACCTAGCATCCAGAGGACTAAATCTACTAGTCCAAGGCAGATAGGAAAGAAGAGGTGAGAGGCACGTCTAGAGAAGTCAAGGCGCGAGGCTCTGGTAAGAAGCCTGAACCCTCTGTGATCCCCATCATCTGGGAAAGTGCCATCAATGGACCCTGCTCCATCTTCTGTGTCCATCTCTGTATATAAAGGTGAAATCCTGGCCCTGTTGAAGTGAATAGGAGTTTTGCCGTTGTCTTCAATGAAGCCAACATTTCACCCTCAGGCCTGCCTCCACTGACAATGCAGGTCGAGGTAATGCGGCTTACATCGCCCGCATAAAGTCTGCGTCTCCACTGGCAGGTCAGTCCCGCCGACCTAGAGTGCGGTAAAATTCGACTTAATAAAACCACCTCCGCAAGTGACGCCGTGCTGAAGTCGAATTCTGTGAGTCGAATGAGTGTCAGTGTAGACAGAGCGCAACGTAAATCGACGTCATTGGCCTCCGGGAGGTATCCCAGAATGCTCTGTTGTGACCACTCTGCTGCACTGCGGCCATGTAAAGAGGAAACAGCTCCTCCCCGCAATCCCAGGACATTTTGAATTCCCATTTCCTGTTAGGTCAGCGTGGAGAGAGCTTGCCAGCACAACTGATCATGGTGACTGCACGCCCCAAACGCACTCCAGCCTGGAGTCGACCTGAGGTCTTGGATCTCACCGGTATGTGGGGCGAAGAGTCTGTTCTGGCTGTTCCAAGCAAGCACAAGAAATTTGGATATCTATGAGAAGATATCTCACGGCATGGTGGAGAAGGGGCACAACAGGGACACGCAGTAGTGACGCGTTAAGATCAAAGAGCTGAGGCAGGTTTATCAGAAAACTAGGGAAGCTAACAGCCGTTCTGGCTTCTCACCCAAAACATGCCGCTTTTACGAGGAGCTGCATGCGATTCTTGGCAGAGACCCCACCACTATGTCACCACGCAGCATTGATACCTCGGGGGAATCTGAGGCCAGGACGAATGAGGACGAGTCTGTGGACGAGGAGGATGATGATGAGGAGAACAGGGGGCAAGTGAGTGGGGTATCCCTTCTCCCTGAAAGCCAGGAGCTGTTTGCAACACAGGAGCAGCCCACCCAGACACGGGAAACCGTGATTGACCGGGATGCCGGGGAAGGCACATATGGTGAGTATGTACAGCAAATTGCATGTCTTTGGTTATATCCCCTGTCCAGAATCGTGTACCAGTGGGAAAAAGTGGTGTGTGTGGTGGTGGGGCTGTGCTTCCTCATACCAGGGATGCTCCGAGAATCCTCCATGCATATCTCCAGGAAGCTTTCATGCAGGTACTCTGCAATCCTTTGCCGGAGGTTCCTTGGGAGGGCAGCCTTATTTCTTCCACCACGATAGGACACTTTCCCACGCCACTCTATTATTAATTGTGCAGGCATCATCGCAGAACACAGCATAGCATCATAAGGGCCAGGCCTGTAGCCAGATGCTTGAAGCAAATCCTCCCTGTCTGCCTGTGTGATCCTCAGCAGGCTGAAATCACTCATGGTTACTCAGAGAAGATGGTGCACATTTATAGTACCCGACCAAGAAAGTTTTTTAAAGTGTGTGTTACTGCACAGCCAGGGATGGTTTCTCGGTTCAGCACACCACCAGCCCCTCAGCAGGACGTTGTTGCTGTGCGCCTTTGGCATCCGCAAACAGGTTCCCATTTTATTCCTCCAGAGACAGTTAACCCACACCCACCCCTCACCTTTCTACCGCCTCTTAAAAGCCTGATCAATTGGGAGCCCCGACATCCATGCTCTAGGGAGCATGGACTAGTGCAGCATGGGCCCCGGGGATTTCCCTAACATAGATGCCCTCACCCCTTACTTACCATGGCTGGAACGGCACTCCAACCCCTGCAATAGTCAGACAATGGTATGTGCTTGTAGCCTTCCCTTGGGAATGTTCAAGGAACTTATTTTTACATTGTAACATTACTTTTTGTCCATGGGATGAGTTAACAGTGGGTACACCTTGTGCTTTGCTTCCCTCACAGTGGACAACGTGGCCTTCAACACACCACCGTCTCATAGTCCTGCAGAGCGCTTGTCACAGATAAGAAGGTGGGGAAAAAAACTTCCATTATGTCCTCCACGTTTCCCAAAATCACTGCCCTTCTTGGCAGAAGTCTATTAATGGCCTGGCACACTTGTATCACAGCTACTCCCACGGTGGATTTACTGACTCCAAATTGATTCCCAACTGACCGGTAGCAATCTGGCGTTGCTAGCTTCCACAGAGCCATGGCCACTCTCTTCTCCACCGTCAGAGCTGGTCTCAAGCGAGTATTCATGCATTTCAGGGCTGGGGAGAGCTCCCGGCAAAGTTAAAAGAAAGTGGCCTTTCACATTTGAAAGTTCTGCAGCCACTGCTCATCATCTCGCACCTTCAGAACGATGCGATCCCACCAGTCACTGCTTGTTTCCCGGCGCTCCACCAACTGCAGGTGGTGCGTGACAGCCTGCAGCAAACGGGAATTGTTTCATTCCATGGCTTGTCGAAAGGTGGCCTCTGTAACATCACAATGTTTAGCAGTGCGGCTCCTGTCTCGCCCCTGAACATACGCAGAATAAGTCGTGAGGTGTTTGGGGTGCAGAGCTGAGCAGGCTCCGTTCCTCTCAGGCAATGGCATCCGCACAGCAGAGAGTGAAGGGTGTGAAAAAAATGGCGTGAAAAGGAGATCGTCAGTTTGTTTGGACTGGGACAAGAGGGGGCGGGGGGAGCACGTTGCATCATGGGAGGACGACAACCTTTCCAAAAGCCTCTGCGGCTAGTTGCACTGTGGAATAGCTACTCTTGGTGCACTGCTTTGATTGTCGACCCAGACACGGCGAGTGGGGACACAATCCCCCGCTGCAATGAGCGTAGTGTGATCACGCTCCTCCGACTTCTAAAATTCGGCAGTTGAAAGTCAATTTAAAATAAATCAACTTCACTCCGCAGTGCAGACATACCCGAAGTGTCTTATACCTGTGTTGGCTTTTTCTTCTCTCCTCTTGAGAATCTCCTGGATGTTGCAAGTGGGGCAGGTCCTGCCTATTCTACTCTCCCGTGGCCTCCTAGTAGCAGTGAGGAGTGTGGGGAAGAGGTCTCTAACACTCTACCCCTGCCCAAGCGCCATTTTTAATGTCTGTCTGTCTAGGTGTTTATACCACACCGATCACCATAGTGTCTAGGTCTTTCTGTGCCTACAACTGCAGCTGCTCAGAGAATTCCCAGATGGCAGGAGAAGGAAGTTGACATGAATCAGTTTCATGGCTGCCCACAGTATTTGAATTGTAGCAATGAAACTCACCAGAACTGCAGCTGTCTACCTGCAGGCTCAGTAAGACAACTGTGTAGTAGCTGCATTCACTACATATTTGGCAGTAAAATGAATGTAATTGTGTTGCCTAAAATATTTTTGTAATAAAAGCTTGAATTCTGCAGAAATTGGTGCCATCAGCTGCTGTGCTCCCCAGTGAAAATTCACCACTCGCCACCAAGCAGGAGACTTTTCAAGCCCTTCCCCATATGAGCTCTCCATTCCTAATGTTTCCCCCCAAATGCTGCATAAATATAATGCTGAAATAAAAGGGCTGCAGTTCTTGTAGAAGACGCAATAATGTACTGTACTAACGTAGTGTAGTAACCCCAGTAGGTAGCAGTTGAGGCATGTACATATTTCCAACATGAATGGTTGTATTAAATTTATATCTCAATAAGCAAATTCAATAATTGCTTAATGTATACAACTGCACAGTAAAATTTCCCAGATTAGAAGAAACCCTAATTAATACTAATTAAATAACAAATCGATATAATATTGTTTTCAGCAATTACCACCATCTCTGAAATGAACATTCTGGTGCTTTTTCAGTCCTTTCGGTGAAGCACTTTAGTCTTTGTAAGTGATGGAAATGTCCAGCCATCAGATAACAGATTCAGGCACAAATCTCTGCAAACACTCTGCACGTGCTTAACTTTACACACACACAGAAACTCCTTTGAACTCAGGAGTTAGGCGTTTGCAGACTGGGGCCTAAACTGGGCTTTAGGAAAAAAGAAGCCTAAAAGCCCCTACTACTGGGAGCCTCTTCTCTTGCACTTTCATTTGAAATCAGCTTCCCTCTCCCCAGAAAACACTTCCTCCACCACCCTTCTCTATTCGTACACTCTGAGAATTTCCTGCCCGACCCCCTCTGGCCTTTGCGGATGGCAGCAGATGTCAAACACAAAGTGCAGTATTTCTCCTCCTCTGCTCCTACAGACAGCATACAGTAAATCGATCCCTGGGAGCAATGATTCGTCCCTGTACTAGGGGTACACATCTAACTCCCCATGGGGCCAAGAAAAAGTTAACAGCCTCCAGATGGGAAGAGGGGAAGGCTGGGCTCTGCTCTGTCTGAGATGCACACGGTGGAGGGAGAGCCCTGCAGATGGGCTTGCCGACACGGCTGTGACCTACTGCCTCGGTGAGCCACGGTGCTGGGCGAAGTTTACAGGCTGGACCTCTCTGTGTCTGGCATTGGCTGATGAGAAATCCAGCCTTGTGGTTTTTTCTCTGAGCCTTGAATGCCCCATACTCCCCCCTCCTCGTGGGACCTGACATTAGGACAGATATTTGGGGTGCCTGTGAACCTTTTGGGCTGTGGCCGAGGGAAAACCCTGTGGTGGCGTGAGCCTTAAAGGGGCAGGATGTTTTTCTTTGTTCTCTTTGCCTACTAGCCTTTACTGGGGACATCTTGCCCTTTGCCTGGCTCCTGCCTGCTATTTGGCCATCTGCGACTGTGATGAGCCCCAGAGGAGAGCAGGCAGGCTGGCACCTGGTCATGGTCCTACCACCTCTGCTTTCAGAAGGGGTTGAGAATCACCTGAGCAAATCTCTGAAAGTTGAAGTAAAATCAGCTCAGTTATTCTCAAACACCAGGAAAATGAAACACTTGAACACAAGTGAAGAGGCTACACTGCTCCCATTACAAAAAACTACTGCTGACTGGCTTTGAACAGCCAAAGCCTGAGAGCTACAACGAGGCAGGGAAGCAGCCCTCATGCATGAGCAATGCGCAGTCTATCACGAACTCTCCCACTGCAATCTCTATCAATCTGGAATTTCTTTGAAGCCAAGGGCTTTCAAGCCCTGCAGACTGAAGGTCCTTCTCATCTTTCTTTTGAAAGCCAACTTCCAATGTTTATGATTAATTATTCATAAGTCAGGAAATGCCAAAGGACATATTCAACGGGGGTCCTTAACTCTGCACTTCTGTGCATATGCAACATTATGATGCAGTCTGGAATTAAAGTCACTGATTATTTTTCCAATGATACATGTCGTGCAACTCATTTCTACAGCCTTAGATACACATGTGCAACATTCTCCGGTCTGCACACATCAGGCAGATAGAATGCATCCAAATCACTTGCCGTGCTGTCAGCCCTTGCAGTTTTAGCACCAAGTCTCACAATATTTCATTTTTTTCTTGAAGTTCCAGCTCCTGGAGTCAGTCAGGCGTCGGTCCGGGGGCCAGTTGTGTTCAACATCTTCATTAATGATTTGGAGGATGGGGTGGATTGCACCCTCAGCAAATTTGCAGATGACACTAAGCTGGGGGGACTGTTAGATACCCTGGAGGGTAGGGATAGGATACAGAGTGACCTAGACAAATTGGAGGATTGGGCCAAAAGAAATCTGATGAGGTTCAACATGGACAAGTGCAGAGTCCTGCACTTAGGATGGAAGAATCCCATGCACAGCTATAGACTGGGGACCGACGGGCTAGGCAGCAGTTCTGCAGGGGTTACAGTGGATAAGAAGCTGGATACAATTCAGCAGGGAGTGGTACTTGGCCCTATGCTAGTCAACATTTTTATTAATGACCTGAAAGAAAACATAAAATTACCACCATAAAGTAACGATAAAATTTGCAGATGACACAAACCATGGGGGAGTGGTAAATAATGAAGAGGACGGGTCCACAGACACGGAGCAATCCAGATTGCTTGGTAAGATGGATGCAAGCAAACAATATGAGTTCTAATGTGTGCTTAGAAAACATGCCTTAAAGTGATAAAATTCAAAGAGCTCGATCAATTTAGCTTAAAGAGAAGGTTAAGAAATGACTCCAGCACAATCTATCAGTACCTACATGGGGAACAAATATTTAATCATGGGCTCTTCAATCTAGCAGAGAAAGGTGTAACATGATCCAATGGCTGGAAGCTGAGAGCAGACAAATTCAGACTGGAAATAAGGTACCAATTTTTAAGTGAGGGTAATTAAACATTGGAACAATTGACCAAGAATCACAGTGGATTCTCCATCACTGGAATTTTTAAATCAAGACTGAATGTTTTTCTAAAGGACATGCTGTAGTTCAACCAGAAATTCATAGATTCCAAGGCCAGAAGGGACTTTTGTGATCAACTAGTCTGACCTCCTGTGTAACACAGGCCATAGAGCTTCCCCAGAAGAATTCCTACAGCAGGTCTGCTACAAAAGCATCTATTCTTAATTTAAACATGGTTAGGGATTGTTCCCCATGTAGGTACTTTTAGACAGTAATCAAGTCACCCCCTAACCTAACCTTCTCTTTGTTACACTAGATCAGTGGAGCTCATGTAGTCTGTCACTGTAACGAAGCTTTTCCAATCCTTTAATTAGTTTTGTGGCTCCTCTCTGGACCCTCTCCAATTTATCAACACGTTTATTGAATTGTGGGCACCAGAGCTGGACACAGGATTCCAGCAGCGCTTACACCAGTGGCAGATACAGAGGTAAAATAATCTCTCTGCTCCTACTTGAGATTCCCCTGTTTATGCATCAAAGAATCTCATGAGCCATTTTGGCCACAGTGTCACACGGAGCTCATGTTCAGTCACTTATCCACTAGGATCCCTAAATCTTATTTAGAGTAACTACTTCCCAGGATAGAGTACATGAGTTCCACTGCCAGATTCCCACTGGGTCAGATCAAGGATGACTACACCAGACCGGAGAAGATGCTCAAAGTGGAGGCGCAGGTGATCTTCCTTGGAATTTTTCTGTTCCCTAGAAGGGATTGGTCAGCAAAGAAAGTTACAGCTTGAAGGGAGAAAGTCAGACTTGCCAAAAGTCAAACTGAGTTAGACCTTGCAAAAGAAACAAAACAGGAAACGGTTCTTTAACCATATAAATAAAAAGAGAACAAGAAAAGAAGCCAGGGGGGTCCACTATGCGACAAGAATGGGGTAAGGGTTAAGGATACGGTAGGTCTGGCCCAGAACTAACTATACTTTGCCTCAGTCTTCAGTGAGAGGGGTATTATAGAAAATGGGGGCAAAGGCAGGGTGGCTAATGGGAATGAGTGTACAGAGTGATCTGGATCGCTTGGTAAACTGGACTCAAGCAAACAATGGGTTTCTACTGTAAAGTCAGACATCTGGGAACAAAGAATGTCAGCCATATTTACAGGATGGGGGGTTTTATCTTGGGAAGCAGCGCTCTGAAAACAACTTAGTGGTCATGGGGGATAAAGAGTTGAACACGAGTTCTCAGTACGATGCTGTGATGTTGTAATAGTTGGGCCTACAAATTCACCCCAACTGTAAGCTCAACTGTAAAAAGGGAGTGAAAGTTCGTAAGACACCACAACAACCTCTAACAATAAATGTTGATGGGAAATGGTGCAGAAGCGAGACAGATGGAATTATTCCAAATAAAAGGCCTCCTGATGCTGAAAAGGACTGTGTTAAGGTCATACCTGATAAACAAGAACAGTGTGAGACCAAAAATGAATGAACCAAAATTGATGTGTCAGAAACTAGGCCTAATTGGTGGACAAAATAATGAGGAGATAGGCTATCCTGCCAATCACTCCCTTCTGGGGTCCTTAAAGGAAGAGACTTTATGGAGACAAACTGGATACCATAGCAAGCTTCGCCACAATGCTGCTCTCTCAGCATCTCCTGGCACACTCGACTTTCTTCATCCTAAGAAATGTCCTGACCAAACCGGGCCAGAGAGGGACCCAGAAGACATCATCACCTCCACTTGACTGTCGACCAACACCTGGGATGAGGGACTTTGGGTATGTCTACATGGGGATAAAAGCCCTGGCTGCGGCTGGCCCAGGTCAGCTGACTCACAGGGCTCGGGCTTCCGGGCTAAAAATTGCTGTGTATATGTTCAGGCTCGTTCTGTGTTCTTGAACCTTCCCCCTCACACAGACCGGACTTCAACAACAACAGCAACAACAAAAGCACCAGCTCATCTTCACCAACTCCTTCACTTCCCTCCCAAAAGGACAGTTGTTAGAGAACTGGCTAGAGCATAGGGCTCAACGAGTAGTGATCAATGACTCCATGTCTAGCTGGCAACCGGTCACAAGCGGAGTTCCCCAGGGGTCGGTCCTGGGGCCGGTTTTGTTCAACATCTTCATTAATGATCTGGAGGATGGGGTAGATTGCACCCTCAGCAAGTTTGCGGACGACACTAAGCTGGGGGGAGTGGTAGATACCCTGCAAGGTAGGGATAGGATACAGAGTGACCTAAACAAACTGGAGGATTGGGCCAAAAGAAATCTAATGAGGTTCAACAAAGATAAGTGCAGATTCCTCCACTTAGGAAGGAAGAATCCCATGCACAGCTATAGACTGGGGACCGACGAGCTGGGCAGCATCTCTGCAGAAAAGGACCTGGGGGTAACAGTAGATAAAAAGCTGGATATGAGTCAGCAGTGTGCCCTGGTTGTCAAGAAGGCTAATAGCATATTGGGCTGCATTAGGAGGGGCATTGCCAGCAGATCGAGGGAAGTGATTATTCCCCTCTATTCGGCATTGGTGAGGCCGCATTTAGAATATTGTGTCCAGTTTTGGGCCCCCCACTACAAAAAGGATGTGGACAAGTTGGAGAGAGTGCAGCGGAGGGCAACAAAAATGATTAGGGGGCTGGAGCACAGGACTTATGAGGAGAGGCTGAGGGAACTGGGCTTGTTTAGTCTGCAAAAGAGAAGAGTGAGGGCGGATAAAATAGCAGCCTTTAACTACCTGAAAGGGGGTTCCAGGGAGGATGGGGCTAGGCTGTTCTCGGTGGTGGCAGATGACAGAACAAGGAGCAACGGTCTCAAGTTGCAGGGCGGGAGGTCTAGGCTGGACATTAGGAAAAAGTTTTTTACTAGGAGGGTGGTGAAGCACTGGAATGGGTTACCTAGGGAGGTGGTGGAATCTCCATCCTTAGAGGTTTTTAAGCTGAGGCTTGACAAAGCCCTGGTTGGGATGATATAGCTGAGGTTAGTCCTGCTTTGAGCAGGGGGTTGGACTAGATGACCTCCTGAGGTCCCTTCCAACTCTAATATTCTATGATTCTATGATTCTTTGAATCCATCTCAAAGACTGTCAAACACGGCAGGTTCCAGCTCAAAAGTCTCTCCAGCTAAAGGAAACAATGGATGTTCTTCAAATGAACGCTTTACTTAATACTTTACATTTCAAAGGCTGCAACTGGATTTCTCTGTCTTTAATAAAAGGCTAGGAAGGATTTCTATGGTGTGTTTGTCACAATACTAAGCAGGCTGAGGTCTCTGTATATCAAACCGAAACCTTGTTTAATGCTGTTTAATGCTTCATAGTGACAGAGTCTTGTTAACGCCTTTGATTCTTTGGGTCCATGTATGCCATCTAAATTAGCACAACAGCGGCCAAAGAGGCAAACGTGAACCTGGGATGCATAAACTAGGGAATCTCAAGTCGAAGCAGAGAGATGATTTTACCTGTGTACTGAGCCCTCACTGACAATTGCTGTGATGGAGCCGCCTATGACACAAATGCTCTTTGAATGGAATTCACCCAGGGAACGCCTCTGGCCTGTGTGACACAGGGGACAGCTCAGATGATCACAGTTCTCCCTTCTGGCCTTGGAATCCACAAACATGGAAATTACCACATCCAAGGTGGAAAGAAAATTCAAAGCCCCAAAATGCTCAGATCGGGGGGACTGGATAATCTCCATCCCAGAACACTATAAGAACTGGCATATGAGACTGGAGGTCTGGTTGCAAGGGTTTTTAATATATTTATCAAATCGGGTGTGGTATCATATGCCTGGAGAGTGGCTAATGTTGTACCTTTATTGAAGAAAAAAGAAACATCTTGTGGGGTCCCAGAGCCTGGGCTCCAGCCTGAGCCTGAACGTTTACACCACAATTTTACAGTCCTGAAGCCTGAGCCCCATGAGCCTGAGTCAGCTGCCATGGGTCAGCCACAGGTGTGGACATATTGTATAAATGCAATGCAGACAGAGAAGAGCTACTGAAACTAAAGGACAATGTCAGCACAAAAACAAACGGGGATAAACTGGCCATGAATAAACTGAGTCTGGAAATGAGGAGTAGGAGTGAGCTTCTAGAACAGCCTCCCACTAGGAGTACTGGGAGGCAAACATCCTAGCTAGTTTTAAGGTGGATCTTGAGAAGTGAATGAATAGGATGGTGCGGGTTGCCAGCGATAGCAGGGCCTGGACTCGATGACCTAGGAGGTCCCTTCCTATGTTCCTCTGTATGTACAAGGAGTCAGAGTAAAGATGCACATGCATCCCTGGCTTTGATATTTCCTGACTTCAGAGTTTTCATTATGATATCTCAAGGTCCCCTCAGTGTAGATTTCCACGTTTAACATAGCACTTTATACAAAGAGCTGTATTACTGATTACTAACGAACCCGCAAAGGCAGCGTATGAGGTAGGGATAAGAATTAATACCCCAGATAGGGAAATAAAGGTTAACGGCCAGGGTTGAGATTTCCGAAGCAGGACAGGAATTTAGCCACATCTCTTTATTAATTATAATGGCAAAAATGTGGCTAAATTCAACCATCATTTTAAAACCTGAGTGTCTAAAAGTTAGCCATTGAGGGTTGTACTCAAGTACTCAAGCAAGCTACAGAAGTGCATTGGAGAGTGGCATAGCATCGGAAGAAAGACACACTGTCTTACCAGGCCTAGATTTTCATGAGCTCCCCTAGTGATCCAATGGAAACATGAAACAAGGGAGGGGACAGAACCAAGCTCCACAAGAATCCACACACAGACCTGCTGGGGAGAGAGAGCAGCTGCCCATCACCTCTCTGAGAGCTGAGGGCAGGAGAGAGCAAAGTCAATGTGACCTGCCCACATCTGCCGTCACCAGCTCAGCAGCCTTTCCTGATCTCCTGCGCTGACAGATCTAACAGTATCAGCAGGGATGCTTGCACCAGCACATGCCCCTCTTCCATTGCTCTGTGCCAAGAACAGCAGGGAGCACATGCCTTCATGCTGCTAAACCACTGCTCTAAGCTGCAGTACCCAGTATTGCGTGGCAACCCAGCAAAGTCACAACAAAGACTATCCAGAACTAAATACAAATTGAAAACATTCAGAAACTTGCTCTAAATATCCCAGGGTTTTTCTCGGGTTGTCTGCATTCCTTTCAGGCTGCAATGATCTGTACAAATGGCCAGCACAGGGTGTTGCCAAGCGAAGAGGGAGCAAATCCCTTCAACACTTTTCTGCAAGTTTTCTCCTATTTTCCCACAGGGTTCCCTGCTTCCTGGACACAGGTTTGGGGAGGCAGGTGCAAGGGGAGGAAAGCAGTGCTAGTAAATGCACTGATCCATGGTGTGTTTATCCCCACTTGGCTAATGACAAGGGACACCAGAAACACCAACCAGCACTGACCTCTGGAGTGGGGCAGGACTTGGGGCTGCTCTGCATGGATTCTGACTTCGAAGAGTTTGACTGGGACTCCAGTCTCTTGACTTGCTTCGGAGACGTGGCGGCAGCACCTGAGACTGGAATCTTGGTGCCACTAGACCTGGGATCAGGGATCTGAGGTGAAGGTTCCCGCTCTTCACTCCCTTCATCATGAATCTTCTTCGTGCACTGAAGAGCAGGACGTGCTGGGGCAGCATCTGGACCTGAAACCAACCATTCCACGTGTTACTCCAAGCAGCCGGCAGAGCAGAACGAGCTGCTGCGAGCGCTATGGCATTTGCACGGCAGACACACTCTCTCTGGCAAGGATCTACCCGAGCGAGGCTTAACTTCGAGCTGTGGAAACGCTCTCAGCCCTGATTCTCCTTGCACTCACACCAGGAGCAAGAACACTGCAGTTACTAGCTGAAACCGATATAAGGAAGCGGACCAGGCTCCTGACATGAAATCTCAGCCCTGCACACTGCTGTGCACCCACCCACCCCTCTCCTGGCCTGAGGTGCACTCTGCACGGGAGGCAGGGGAGCTGTTAGGGAGCTGGTTAGGGCTCAGGAGCCGGCTCTCCTGGCTTTCCAGCAGCTGAGAGCTCCCCTCCCGCCTTGCTAGGGAAATGTTCTGCTTGCCAGTGACAGCCACATTCTCACTCATTTGAGCCACCTAAGAGGAACCAAGGAGTTGGGCTGGGGAAAGAATCTGCCCCGTGCTGCTAATACAGCAATCGGCACAGCCTAACCACTGGCTGTTCAGACTGTCCAAGTCAAAGCTGAATGCACCATCTTAACCTACCTCTTTGTGCAATGAAACCAGCTTTCAAAGAACACAACAGAATGCTTTTGTGCAGCTGCTGCTCCACTTGTGCACATCTTGCAGTCCTTTTCACTGCGTCAAATTACGCTATTTTCATTGTCCCAATACTCTTGTCTCTGTGAAGTAGTTAGAGGATTTATCCTGCACACATTCCAATGGACGTATTTTAATTACAAAGGGACTGATCCAAAGCTCACTGAAGTCAATGGAAAGATTCCCATTTACTCGAGTGGGCTTTAGATCAAGCCTTTCTCCCCGACACAGCGGCCACCTCTCACAGACGTGGATTTATTATGCCGATGGGAGCTCCCGGCTGCTGGCATAGAACGTCTTCACCAGACTCGATTGCACTGGTGGGCAGCTGCGCCGCTGTAGCACTTCTGGTGTGGAGTAGCCCTAAGTGAAGTTTACTGAGTATTTACTGTCACGCGGGCTGGCTTGAGTGGGGGGGCATTTAGTATATTGTGTGACATCAGCATGGCAGAGTCATGATAATGCGTGTGAGGTGTATCATGTCAGGCACTGTTAGAAAGAATATATCATGCTGAGTAAGATGATAACACTTATGTTTATGTATTATATGTGAAATGAAAGTTATGAATGTATTTGATATTTCTGTATGTCAACGTGGGCTGGCTGGGACACACCCCAGACAGAGGCAGTAAGACAATAGCCTGCTTAATGGCCCATTGAGACACTCACAGATGGGAGGGGCCCAAGCACACCTGAAGTGTCATCAGGATCAGCCCACATGACTAGGGACCCCAGGCACATCTGAAGAGTTACCAGGATTGGCCCACGTGACTCTGGACTCCAACTTGGTTCTTGTGACTGCCCACAGGCCGCATGGCCAGGGGAGGGGGTTTATAAGATCAAACCACAGGATCCATTTTGTCTTTGCTCCTGTCCAGCTGCAGACACACACCTACCTCTGGATCCATTCATCTTGCAGCTGAACCGAAGGACCTAGACCCATCCAGGTACTGGATGTGAACCAGAGGGGACTATACAAGTCTGCAACTCCACATTTCTTCCAGAAACCTGATGTATATGGACTTTTAATCATTTGTATATCTGTGATTGCTCTAATCTTTTAACATTTCTCTCATGGTTTATTTCTTTCTTTTTACAATAAACCTTTAGTTTTAGTTACTAAAGGATTGGCTGGCAGCGTGGTATTTTAGGTAAGATCCAAACTTACATTGATCTGGTGCTGTGGCTCACCCCTTGGGGTCAGGAGAAACCTTTTTAGTAAAGAGCAGAGAGTTTAAATAACTGGTCTCTTTACTGGACCTAGTGCTGATTTGGGAGCCAGGAGCTGAAATGCAGCAAAGGGGGCTGTGTGCATTTGTGTACTGGCTTCTGTGGGGATTCAGAAGTGCAGTTTGTGGCTGGTTGGGAAGCCTGGCTATTGTGCCACCCACCAGTGCAGGGAGAATCTGCTCTCCTTTTACAGCCTGCCCTGACCTTGGCATTATCAGTTGGCTACCCTGGGCCCAGGACAGGTCACATTTACCATATACATAAATGATTCTCAGGGACTCTATGGCTTATTACAACAACCTGTAACCCACTAACCCCCCTTTTGTCCTATAACTAGAGCGATGTTTTACTGGCCATTTCACAATATGTGCTAACTACGTATGCTAAACTATCTGTTCAATCTTGTATTTAGATGTGACACCTTCCCAGACCTGAGGAAGAGCTCTGTGTAGCTTGAAAGCTTGTCTCTCTCACCAGCAGAAGGTGGTCCAATAAAAGATATCACCTCACCCACCTTCTCTCTCTAGGGACTCTACCTGGCATACACAAATCACTGTGCAGCACTGGACGATGCTACACATGTATCTAAAAAGTCTGGTTGACAAATGGGAAAAAAATTGTGAAATTTCCACAAAGAAGTTTCTCAAACAACATTTTTAATTTCAAAAAATTTTTAGCAGATTTAAGGGCTGATTTTTTGTGAAAATGTTTGCAAAATATTGTATTTTTTGATGAAATGTCAACATTTGGAAAATGCTGTCCAACTTTAGAATCTAAGTTTGTAGAAAAACTTACGAGAAAAAGTATGTGACCATCTTATTAACTGTATAATAACAACACATCGGCAACAGGGGAGCAGAGCTAAGGTTTTTTGGCAACTTGATAGCCGGCATTTCTTGACTTTTGAGGTCTTTGTCATCCAACTTCACACCAAGATGCTACTCTGAAAGGGTGCTGGGGGAGTCCCATGTTTATAGTCTCCCAGGGACTCCAGATAACTCTGCTTTCAGGCTCTTCAAGTAAAAAGAGTCAGTTTTTAACTGCCAATCCCACAAACTCACCCTGAGCTCTGAGAGCCAAGCTAGCTTCCTTTGAACCAGTAATGCAAGCAACATTATGCTGTCAGTGACACCGGTTTGCATGAGTGTAACAGACTGGAACTCAGTAGGCGATTGTGCTAGGGTGAATTTGCCCCCCGGCACAGAGGCAACACAAGGACGTATTCTAAGTAAAGCTGGGCAATTCTTTTTTGGCAAATAGTATATTGGCAGAAAAACGCACTTGCAGTCAACCCCAACCCATGTGTGACTTTGTGCAGACTTTGCTAAACAGCTTCTCGCCAACCAAAAAGCTGAAATGTTTCAGTAACAGTGAAACAATCCTGGCTACGACCTGCCAGGGAGCACCATCACCTCCTCCCACCCGCTCAGGAAATGGAGAAATCGAAACAAAACCTTTCAAGATGGAGCAAACAAAACATGTCGTTAGACCTGACTCCAAATGATTTCTGCCTTTTCAATTCACTAAAAACTTTGAAAAAGTTCAGTTTTTGTTTGACCCCAAACAAATCTTTTCTTCGATGTTTTCAGATTGCCAGCGACTGAAAAATCCATTTTTTGTCCAGCTTTAATTATGAAGGTCCTTAAGTGGGACTTAAGTGATGCACAGGCACTGTGAAGACCCTTTATACAGGGGTGAATTTCATCCTTTGAGAGATGCATGGAGAGTCCACAAGATGCACAGCTGAGAAAAACGCTTTGCTGAGTGCCTAAAGTGCACACATGTATCGATTTTTAAGGCCAGAAAGGACCATTGCGATCCTCTGATTTGCCCTCCTGCATGACTTCGGCCAGAAAGCGTCACGCAGTGAGTCCATCCCTTCTCAAGGCGCTGGAGTATCTTTTGGAAAGAGACCCAAGCTCCATTTAATGCTCCAAGGGATGGAGAATGCACCTCATCCTTTGCTAAGTTGTTCCAGTGGATGTGGACAGCATCTGATCAGGACCTGCATCCGCACTCCTTACAAAGCGCCTAGATGCTCTCACTCAGTCCTCTTACATGTTACCTTGTATTTATGTCTGCAGGCATCATTAGTGGCTGCGCTGAAATTTCCATTTACAGAGGGTGACACAATGCCATTGTCAACTATTGTACCCGGTGTCCTCCCCAAATGAACATCACTTACTGCTGGGCACAGATTTCATTATCTAGGGAATTATTCCAAGGAAATGTTTAGTAGTTTGGGGGCTAGGGGCTAAAGACTCCTGTTGTAAATCTAAAGCGTCAGTGTAACATTTCCCGCTATCAAAGGGGTTGGTTGTAGCAAAGGAAATGTTAAATATCTGTAGCTCTGAATCAGTCTCAGATATACGCTAGTGGGGTTTAAAAAGGAAGTAAAAAGATGAGAGAATTATTCCCATTATTTATCCTAATCGGTTCTATTTACACTCAGGTAAGCCAACAGACAATGCATTAATCTGCCTCGTGCAGCAATTACCTTTTTCCCACTGGCCACACTGGGGCTGTGGGATGGAAAAGCAGGGCATGAGGGGGAGCTCAGAAGTCACCAACGTTGAGGTCAGGGGATCAGTCTTTCCTGTTTGTAGCTGGAATCGTTTGAGTTCCCGAGACAGGAGGCTGAACTGTTCGATGTGGCTGCGGCATTGCTCCTCCAACTCTCTCACCCGGGCCTGGTGGCGGAAGCAAAGCAAAGTGAGGCACAAACACAGGCCTGAACTGGCGCAAGGCTCTGAACAGCAGCTGCCTTTGCTGTGTCCTTCCATGTAACGGGGCTGGGCTTTCACAGGGAATGAAAGGAAGGAGGTGCCCATATCCCAGAGATGATCAGCAGGAGGCGTCAGCCTCCTGTCCATAGGCCCTTTGAAAATCCCAGCCCCGACAGACAAGTTTAGGAAAGGTTCCACCCTAACCCCCATCTGACCCATCACTGGACAGCTGCTTTGGGCCTGCAATTTCCCCTGCTTACCCCCAAACAGGAGAACACGTGGGGGGGGGGGGGCTAGAAGCGAGTCAGACAAGGCCCTTTGAGATGGGGGGTGGGGGAGATGGGAAGGCTTTTCACATCGAAGTCATAGCTCCAAAAGGGACTCCACCAGGCCTAGCTGACCCAGGGAGCCTCCCTGGGACATGAGGCCTCCAGCAGCTTCCCCACCAGAACCACTAGGGCAGGAGCCCTAATATTCCCCTCCTGACCCAACTTCCTCCACAAGTGAGAGACTCCAGAAAGCAGCAGAGCACCAAGCCAAACACAGGGGCCCCTGGACTGTACAAGAAGCCTGTCTGGAATCTCCTGTCTAAATGCTTTTTCAATGGAAAATGGAGATTTCACAGGAAAATTTCCAATTCCCCCCAAATTTTTAATTTTTCAGGTCAGTGCAATACTAATCTGTGTCTGCAGGAGATGTGGCGGTGCCTCATGGGAGGAGTTCTGTTTTGGGTGCTTCACACCTATTTTTCTCTGTGGGCTGGGCTCTCCAGTGGGACTACATCTACCATGATGCATTGCAGTCTCCCCTCTGAACATTTAGTTTAAATCAGAAATGTCAAAATGAAACATTTTGAATGCACAATTTTCAAAGCTTTCCATTCTGTGAAAAATGTCGAGACGTCAAACTTTCGTCTCACTTTGGAATGCAAACTATTGGAATTTTCTGCCGAAAAGAAATTCTGATTTTTGACTAATTTTAAAAACGACACATTTGAATCTCCTCTCCTTTTCCAGATGAGCACAAGCCATTTCCGTTCAGTTTCTTAACAACTCCAGACAACGTTTGCATTTTACTTTAGGGAAATTAACTGTTTGCAGCATTTGAGTCAATTCCATTACCTGCCTCCTATCACTGGATCAACAGCTTCCACACTTAATACAGTACTTCTGGGAGACCATCCCCTAGGCCATTCAACAATGTTAAGACTGACAAATCAGAGCTAGCCAGCTTTCTGCTGAGCCTGGTGACCTGATGCCCTGCCCACCTTACAGAAGTCTTTCAATCCTAGCAAACCAAGGACTGCTAACAATTCATAATTCCACCTCTTCTCTGCTTTTCCATATCCACTGACGGCTGATTCCACCTATTGCCAAATCCCTACCTGTAAACATGCTATCCCACCTAGTGCCCTTCTCCTCTAGGGTGTGGTCTGTACTTAAATCTTAGGTCAACATAGGTACAGCACTCAGGGATGTGAAAAATCCATACCCTGAGTGCAACAGCTATGCTGACCTAATCCCCCAGTGTAGACATGGCTAGGTCAACGCAAGCCTTCTTCCACTGACCTAGCTACCATAACCTGGAGAGGTGGGGTTACTACAGTGACAAAAGAACCCCTTTTGTCGCTGTGGCGTGCATGTGTATTATGGGGTTATGGTGGTACTGCTGTGGCTCTGTAGTTGTACTGCTGTAACCTCACAGTGCAGACAGGCCCTAAGATTTTAGATCGTTTATAACTTTTGTATCGTAGACTTAGCAGGCATAACAGGAACCTTGACAGTCTCAGTGTGGCCAACCCTAAATGTCGACAAATCATATCTCAAGTCCCTAGAAATCACGAGACTGGCTTAAAAATCATGGAAATTTCTGAAAATAATATGGAGGGGTTTTATTTGCCTTCTGGTTTTTGAGGATTTAGGGTGTACTGCCAGTCATGTTTTCAAGTTCTTTGCAACCCTCATTGAATCATAGAATCATAGAAGATTAGGGTTGGAAGGGATCGTCAGGAGGTATCTAGTCCAACCCCCTGCTCAAAGCAGAACTAATCCAACTAAACCGTCACAGCCAGGGCTTTGCCAAGCCAGGCCTTAAAAACCGCTAAGGATGCAGATTCCACCACCTCCCTAGGTAACCCATTCCAGTGCTTCCCCACCCTCCTAAGGAAAACGGTTTTCCTAACATCCAACCTAGATCTCCCCCACTGCAACTTGAGACCATTGCTCCTTGTTCTATCATCTGCCACCGCTGAGAATAGCCTAGCCCCATCCTCCCTGAAACTCCCTTTCAGGAAGTTAAAGGTTGCTATCAAATCCCCCCTCATTCTTCTCTTCTGCAGAATAAACAAGCCTAGTTCCCTCAGCCTCTTCTCATAAGTCTTGTGCTCCAGCCCCCTAACCATTTTTGTTGCCTACACTGGACTCTCTCCAATTTGTCCATATCCTTCCTGTAGTGGGAGGTCCAAATCTGGACACAATACTTCAAATGCAGCCTCACCAGTGCTGAATAGAGGGGAATAATCACTGCCCTCCATCTGCTGGCAATGCTCCTACTAATGCAGCCCAATATGCTATTAGCCTTCTTGGCAACCAGGGCACACTGCTGATTCATCTCCAGCTTCTTATCCACTGTCACCCCCAGGTCCTTTTCTGCAGAACTGCTGCCTAGCCTGTCAGTCCCCAGTCTGTAGCAGTGCATGGGATCCTTCTCTCCTAAGTGCAGGACTCTGCACTTGTCCTTCTTAACCCCGGAGGGTTAGAAGTTTACTTTACTTTTATTTTATTTTTAAAAAGCTGAGATTTTTCACAGCAACACTTTTCCCTAAGAGCTGAGGCCTTGGGGAAAACATTCAATAAAATCACGAGTTTTGGCAACACTATTAATGTCAGCACTTCCTCTCTAACTTTACTGAATGAACTTTTCATCCCAGCTAAAGGGAACAGCCTCAATTACCCTTCAAATGTATATTATCCTCCTGAACCCATTCAGACAGACAAAGAAGCTGAAAAAATAGAAAACTTGGAAACGCTCATCAATATTTAAAAACCAAGAAACCCTCTGTGCTGGATTGTTTGCTGAGAAAGAAACGGTGTTAGCAGTAAGCACTGTGCTCTGCAAAGCAGCAGTGGTAGCGCCCTTGTAATTATTTTAGCTCTACGCTGTAGAGATGACAGCATAGGAATATGACAGGAATCCACTCCTCACACACACATCACACAATAATCAGAGTTAGGCAGCAGGAGGAAAATGCCCTGCTCAAGGATCTCAGTACCTGCATGCAATCCAAGGAATTCTGTCAGCAAGGAAAAGAGCAAACAGAGTTTTAAAACCACACATCAGCATTTTCATTAACCAAAAATCAAGACAATGCGTAACAAAATCCTCAGTTCAGGCAACATTTTCCTCCCAATTAGTACATACTATGTGCTGGGTTCCTCTGAGAAACCCCTCCCCCGCCGGCTGCTATTCAGAAAGGAAATCTCACAGATGAAAGCACTAATGAGATCGCTGCTACCTTAGAAACAGTCACACTCTCCATCATGAAGTGCCTTTTAATCATGGATACCAAACCCGGCCACATTAGTGGTCCACAGGCCCCTGAACTAGATTAGCTCCGGCCCCGGAGCTCCACTCAGCGCTGGATAGACGGAGGGAGGAGCCAGTTACAATTCCCTTGTTCTTGGAGCTGATCCAGCCCCGACACAATTCGAACAGCTCCCCCTCTGCTCTAAGAGTCTGTCTACACTGCAGCTGCAAGGTACAATTCCCAAGTGGGGCAAACATCCCCCTGCTAGCTCTGCTAGAAGTCGTACACTACAAACTGCGGTGTGGCCACAGTGGAAGCAGCGGCGGCTTGGGCTAGCCTCAGGAACACAACCACAACTGAGGTAGATCAGCTAGCCCAGGCCACCAAGGAAACACTGCAGAGCTAGCACATATGTCTACCCACACTAGGAATTCCACCTCCCAGCTGCCGTGAGTAGACATCCCCTACAATTCAGCACGGGCCCTTGTCCAGAGAAGGTCAGCACAGCAGCGCCTGCTCTACCAGGCCCTCGGCCAGCAGACTGCTGTGCTCGGCACTCGCAGGCAGATTATAGCTCCTTTGCACTGTGGAAGTGGCGCAAAGGGGCAGTCGTGAACCTGGCCTTCCATTTTTATCTTTACTTTGGTTTCACCACTAAGTCTAGATAAAACAACGTACCAAAAAGGCAAAGCACATCTCCTAACCCTGCCTACCGTATCTCAAAGTACTGCTGTTGAAATAGGTCTGAGAGCAGCAGGGCTTAACTAAACTCAGAACCAGAGTCTAAGGGCAGGTAGCAACTGAACCGTGCTCAAGCTTAGTAAGACCTAGTAACCAAAGTTTTAGGCTGAGACACCTGTGCTGAACCTGGACATCAGGAGCTCAGAGAGCTAAACTCACAGCATGGCCCCATTTTAAATAGCTCCTCACCAACACTCCCAGCAGAAGAAATGGTTACTCATCCTGTGCAGAAACTGTGGTTCTTCAAGACGTGTGCACCTACAGGTGCTCCACTGTACATGTGTGAGCGCCCTCGCGCCTTCGATCGGCTATTTCTCACAGCAGTGTCCATTCGTGTCAATCAGTCTCAGGCCCATAGCACTGCACGGGCGAGCTGCCCTCAGTTCCTTCTCTACCACAAAGCTCTACACAGAGGGGAAGGAGGGCATGTAGGAGAGCACCCGCAGGGACACACATCTCGAAGAATCACAGCTACTGCATGGGGTGAGTAACTGTTTCTCCTTCTCTGAGCAGTGTCCCTGAGGGTGCATTATTCTAGGTGACAACCGAGCAGTTCCCTCTAAGGCGGAGGGGCTTCAGAGCAGAGTCCAGTACGGAGGACAGTACAGTCAGGCCGAACACAGTCCAAAAGCTGAGCTGTGAGTTATAGCACAGTGTTCAGTGATCGTACTTACAGATGCCCAAGTCGTGGCTTTACAAACCTCAATACTGGGCATGTCCTCCGGGAAGGCCGTAGAAGTGGCAATGGGCCTTGTAAAATGAGTGCCTATATTTGAAGGCGGTTGACTATTGTGAGATTTGTAACAAGAGTCAATGCAATAGATATCCACTTGGAGAGCCTCTGTTTAGAGACTGCAGACCCTTCTACTCTACCTGCTAGCCAGACGAACAGCCTGTGGGTCTTTCTGAAGGACTTCTTCCTATCCAGACACAAGGCCAGTGCTCTCCTGACGTCAAGGGTGTGCAACAGTGCCTCCGGGTTACCTAGATGCGGGTTGGGTGGAAGACAGGCAGGTGAACGGGCTGATGGATATGAAACTCAGAAGAAACCTTGGCTAAGTATTTGGGGTGGGGCTGCAGTATGACCTTGTCCCTAAAAAAATACTGTGAAAAGGGAGAATGTCACCAGGGCCCCTATTTCTCTAACCTGTCACGCCGGCATGAGGGCTATCAGGAATGCCATTTTCATTGACAAATGGAGCCGCGAGCAGGTAGCTATTGGTTCAAATGGTGGTCGTGTGAGGCATTTAAGGACCAGACTGAGGTCCTATACCATAGGACGGTGTTGGACTAGAGGAGAGAGGTTTCCAAGCCCTCTGAGGAATCTCGCTGTAGTTGGGTGGGCAAAGACAGAAGAGCCCTCTCTTGGGGGGGTGGAAAGCTGTGATGGACTCTTATGCAACAAATCGATAGTCCCAAGGTTTTCAGAATTAGAAGGTAGCCCGATACATCCAGAAGCGATGAGGTGATCGGTGAAACATGCCTGAGGTCACAACTGGCAAACCTCATTCATTTCTGTGACTATGTGCACTGAGTAGATTGTTTCCTGCTGTGTGATCGTACTCTTTTTACATCGTCTGAACAGATTGCCTTTAGTCCTGTGAGCCACTGACCAGCCATGCTTTGAGACGTAGCACTGAGATTGGGGTGAAGAATATTCCTGCCTTCCTGGGCTAGGAGAAGAGGAGCAGCATGGAGAGTGATTGGAGAGCAAACGGCCAGCTGTATCAGGTAAGGAAACCATGCTTGCTTGGGCCAGGCTGGAACTGGCCTTGTCTTTCTGTCTTTTGAGCACAACTTTGGCTACTGGGGGAGTCAGTGGGAATGCGTACAAAAGAGTTGACGACCACTGAAGGTGAAAAGCACACTCCAGGATTGGTGACCCAGTCCGCCCATCAAGCAGAAGTGAATACATTCCTTGTTTAACTCTGTGGCAAACAAATCTATGTGAGGGGTTTCCCACTGACAGAATATGTAATTTTCTTGGATCTATTTGCACTCATGGTCTTGGAAAAAGCACTTGCTGAGTGCATTTGCGATCACATTCTGAACCGCTGGGAGATAGGCTGCTGTGATGACGATCCGGTCGCATATACACCAATTTCAAAGCTTGACAACCTTGGGGCAGAGGGAGGGGGGTCTTGCCCCTCCTTGGTGACTGATGTAAAACATGCATGACATACTGTCCATCATGATCTTCATGTGTTTGCCCCGATTAATGGCAGGAAACGAAGACAGGCGTATCTTACCTCTCAAAGTTCTAGGAGGTTGATGTGCAGCATCACGTCTTGCAATGTATCTCACACGGGTCTCCTTCACTCTGGTTTGGTACCCAGAAGTACCTAGAATAAAACCTCTTCCCTCTGTGCTGCATGGGGACCGGATTCATAGTTCCCAAGCCTAAGAGAGTGTCTATTTCTTAAAGCAACAAGCTCTCATGAGGGGTCCCTGAAGAGGGATGGGGAAGGTGGGTTTAGTGGTGGAAGTGTAGTAAAGTAAATGGAGTATCCTGTGTAGATGTTCTCCAAGACCCACTTGTCCATAGTGATCAACTTCCAAGCCCACCTGAAGTGATGAAGGCTGGTGAATCAGTGCAGCTGAAGAGGATGAGGATGGCAATTCAAGCCCTCAACCAACCCATCAAAATTGTTGCTTGAAGGTGGACGGGTGCGAGGCTGAGAAGTGGACAGTTTCCTTCTCTGGAATCTCTGCCTCTTTTGGTGCCATTCATACATCCACTGGGAAGTAAAGAATTGGGCAGGGTGGGATCTCTGAGGCATCTGGGACTTGCTAAGCTTTCTCTTGTAGGTGGGTGTGTAAATACCAAGAGAACGTAAAGTAGCTCAAGAGCCCTTTAATGTTTGCAGAGACTTGTCTGTGATACCTGCGAACAACTCAGACCCATCAAAAGGAAGGTTCTCTACTCTATTCTGGACCTCTTTTGGGAATCCAGAGAGATGGAGTCAGAAAGCTTTGGCATAACTATCACTGTATCCTGATCAAACAGGAGACAGTATCAGCGGCCTCATGGGAGGCTTGTAGGGCTGTTCTGGCAAGTAGTTGGCCCTCTGCAATAATTGTCTGGAACTGCTCCCTCTGCTCAGTCAATAAGTGATCCACAATAGAGTTCAGCTTGGTATAATTCACATGATTGTACTTTGCCTTTAATGCCTGAAAACTGGGGATTCTAAATTAGAAGGAAGCCGAGGAATAAGATTTCCTCCCCAGTAGTCTAGACATTTATGGTCTTTTTCCTGAGGCGTGGTTTTAACACGGTGCTGTCTTCCACATTCACTAACTGCATCAACTACCAAGGAGTTAAGTGAGGAATGGAAAAAGAAAAATTCTGAGTCCTTTACTGGAACATAATACATCTTATCCACACTCTAGCACGTAGGCAGAATAGAAGCTGGGGTGTGCCAGATGATCTTTGCTGGCTCCAGAAGAGCTTCATTAATAGGCAAAGCTATGCGGGCCAATGAGGGTGAGTGGAGAATATCGAACGGCTTATGATGAGGCTCTTTCACCTCCTCAAGAGGAATCTGCAAGGAGTCTCAACTCTCTTGAACAGATCCTGGTAGTGCTTAAAATCATCCACTAGGAATGAGCGGAAGGCATGACTTCTTCATCCAGAGATGAGGAGGAGATGCTGGCCATAGGAGAAACCTCTTCATCAGCTCTAGCTTCCTGCTCCTGAAAGGATTCCTCTTGATTGGCAGGTCTCCTGGAGGGATCAGGTGAGGCAAGCTGCCCCCCTCTATAGTGGGTGGTGCTCGATGCTCTGGAAAATTGTTGGCAGTAAGCCACGCAAAGGTCCCAATATGGCCAGAGAGGCATAGGAGGAGGCACCCAAGGGTGCTCAGAACAGCGAGGCATTGGTGGCAATCATGGGCCTCAAGTAGTTACAGCTTCAGCAGAGGCTTCTGGAAAAGAGCCTCTAGGAGTGAGAGGGTGAGAACCCTGAACTGACACTTGAGACACTGAGGAAAGGTCTCCATCAGAATCCTCTTCCTCAGGCTCACTCTGGAATGGTGGAGAGCCTGGAGAGACCTGAGGTGAAACCGTCAGTACCGGGCAGACGTCCGGAGATCTCAATGTTCTCCATAGCAGCAGCACATCGGAGCCGACATCAGAGAATCGAGCATCTCAGACGCTGCCAGGTCCCAGAGAAAACAGAACTCCTGCAGTACCAAAGAGCGTTATTGGTACCGAGCCTGCACCGCGATGGTCGTGGCCAAGGGTGCTGATAGCACCGCAGGTCTTGGGCGCTTGGAGGTAAACGCGGCTGACGACAACACCAAAGGTCTTGTGCAGTCGGAGCCCAAGCGGGCTTCTTCGGTACCGAGGAAGCAGAGGAATAGTTTTTGCCGCTCGATCCATTAACGATACGATGATCTCTCTGGGCCCGAGGCTTTGTCGTCTGTCGGTCTAGCCGTGCCCTGGGTAGCTGAAGAACCAGCAGCCACATGGGTACCCAACAGGCGAGCCGGTGGCACCGAGGTAGCTAAGGAGACTGACAACCTCGGCATTTAGAGGTAGATTCGCTACCTGGTGAGCCAGGGGCACGTCCCTTTGAAGGCTTATGAGAGGAGTCCTGTGTCTTCCCCTTAAAAGCCCTGGAGGTGTGGGGCTTCGATGTCATGGATGCAACAGATTTGTTCCGAGACCAGCATACAGGAGTGGTCTCTTGGACTGAGTTAGAAGCTGAGCGGACAGAGCTCTCCATCACCAGAAAACGAAGCTTTAGCTCTTGTTTTTTCTGGCTCTTAATTTCAGTGCCAGACAAAGCTGCACTTCTGGGCCAGATGCAATTTCCCAAAACAACAGATGCTGCGCGAGTGCCCGTCGCTGACTGGGATTGCCTCCAAGCACAACAGACAACATCTGAAGCCAGGAGAATGGTGAATAACCTCCCAGTAAAGAAGACCTACTAACTAACTAGTGTCTATCTACATACAATGTGAGAAAAAAGAAAAGAAAAAAAATCTTTAAAAAAAAAAAGGAAGTTATACTACTAGTACTTACTAACTATCGAACCGAACACTAACACTACAACTAACTATTCATGAGAAAAGAGGATAGAACTGAGGAAATCTCAACGGGAGAACTGCCAGAGCGCCACCTCCGGCCAAGGCGGTCGAGAATGAACTGTTCGCGTTTCGCCCGCACCGTGCTATATAACAACATAACATGAGATTGGCTAACACACATGCGCGGGCCAAACGGACACTGCTATGAAAAAATCTCCAAATAAAGGCGCATGGGGCACGGGCGCACCTAGAGCGGAGCACACGTAGGGACACTACTCAAAGAATTACTAATTCAAGATCTCAGGTTCAACTGAGGGAATAGACAGTGAACTGAATTGTCATTAGCAGGCACAGAAAGACTAAAGACAGGCAATAATCCCCACAGTGGAGTCATCTCCTAAATATCATGTTACTCTTGAGAACAAGCTTCCAGCAGAGAAGTGAGGACAAATCTCTGTTCAGAGTTAAGGTTACACTGAAAAGCCACCCACACCTTATAATTTGGGAATGCACAATTAAGGGACCCAAGCAGCTTTAACTCTGCCCGGCAGTGACACCAGGCAATGACTATAATTATGCTTACGGCATTTTAATGTTTGTGGCCCTGTCAGTCACGAGATATTGCTGTCCCATCTGAGCAAGGCGGCAGGGGCCATGGAAAGGAACTAAAACAGTCTGAGCATTTCCTGGAGGAAGACACCCAAAGTGTAATGATGGGAACCTGCACCTCACTCCACAACCATCTATTCAACATCAAAACGCAGCCGCTAACAGAACTGGCGAGACATCACAAGGTCAAATGCCAACGAGCTGCAGATGAGACATAGCTCTACCTATGTGCCAGTGTCGCCAGGCTAGCCTGGAGGACCCAGCCCATAGATGAAGATGAAGAAGATTTGGTTAAAGTTGCTGGTTGGCAGAGAGGGGTAGTCATGGTGTGGTCTCCCCCAGTCGAAGAAAAAGACCCACACCTGCTTAGCTGGCTTCCCAGTGTCCTATGGACTCCTCACTGGCAAGTCAGCTCCCACAGAGCAGAGGTCACAAGAGATGCGCTCTGGCATTTCTGATTGTGCTCCATCGCTAGAGAGGAAGAGCTGCTCTCGGAAGCACACGCCTTCATTGCCCTCCAGCCGCACTACAAGAAAACAGCTACAAGGGCTTGGAAGCTTTAGCGCTGAGAAAATTACAACTGATGGAGAATGCAGCAGCTCACTCCCTGGGCATCAAACCTGATCCCCACTCACTGCACTGGATCATCATGAAGTATCCCATCAGTGGTCCTTTGTCATCATGCTTCTAACTGGTTTGGGTCCAGGGCATGTAACAGAGCATCGCATGCTTGGGATGAAAACTATGGCCATCACTTCTCTCCACTGGCATAATGGAGCTGGCTACCGCAAGGCGTAGCTTGTTTGTACAGGGGGCAGAGCATTTGGGGGAACTGGTCCAAGACTGTGGCATTCATTCCTGCTGGATCTAAGAACTACCTGGAACTCACCACTCTCCGTTCCGAGGGCTAAGCCGCACCTTCGCCCTGTCTCCAGTAATAACAGCACAGAGCCCACAACGTAACCAACCAATCAAAAACCCATAGGCAGAAAATCATGGCGACGACACCAGACATGACAGGTGTGTTGCTTAATGCATCACTGGATGATGCACAGACACCAGAGATGTGCTCATGGTCTGAAAACCTGAAGAGAGCAAACAGTCTTAGGGCAGGTTTTCCAGGAGGATCAGCCTGCCAGGCGTCGAGCTCTGGAAAATTCTGGCCTTACGGCCACTCGGCCTGACTGACAGCTAAGTGTGCACGGGTCTCCCACTTGCAGCGTTTGCTAGGGAACATCCTGACCCAGCAACATGCAGCACACCCAGCAAGGAAACGTTAAAGCTATTGGAGACCAAGTCTGCAAACACCTGCCTAATTCTGCCTTTCCAGCTTACCTCTAGTAGCTGCACGGCTCCTTCATGTTCCCTTTTTGCCTCTGCCTGGGCCTGAAGTCAAACAAGAGACAAAGAGTCAAAGATCAAGCACGCTCCAGAAAGCTCACGTCTGCTAATGTGGTCAGCATCTCAGCAGGCAGCAAGATAGATTAAAAAGCCTGACTAGAACAACAGGACCAGAGACATCGATGGAGAGAAGCTTTGCGGATTAGAATCATCATGCACGTGAACAGCCCCTTGCAGTGCCCAGGTATCAGAGCTGCCCCTGGCACAGACACACATCCCTGGATTCGTTTATCTGGTAAATTCACACATACCTCCTCCCTGCACAGTCCCTCTAAGGAGACAATGCAGGAGTCCCATCTCTTCCCAGGGATTCAGAGAGTGAACGTGTCCATTCTCTCATTGTCTCGCACTCGATGCATACCTGCTGCAACCACCTGACTTCCTCTTGCTTCTCCTGCACTGCTAGCCGCGCCTCCTCATGTTCAACGTCCAGCTGCTGCCTTCGCTCTGCCACATCTCTCATATGCTGGAGAAGAAAGCGCACACAAGTTAGGGGAGGCATTATCGAAGCACTGCCTCTTGGAGCTCTGCTGAGGGCTTTTCTGATGGGAATTAACAGACCCTGTGTTTTCACAGACTAATACAAAGTGGGGAGGTTACTTTCAGGGGCGGAGTTCCAGACCCAGAACACATTGGGCAGATCCCTGGCACTCCACTCCAGCAATTCAAAGGGGGCTCAGAGCTGCCTCATTCAGCTCTACACCACAGGCTTCCCCGTCAGACACTGAGGACATGGAGAAGAGTGGCATGCTAGGTCAAAGGGGCAGGGCCATCACACACGGCACTCTGGCCAGTCCTCAGCTGGCGAAGCAGTCCCCGGGGGACCACAGCAGCCAGCACAATCTAGTCACTCTCGCCAGACAAGGCACTTGTCCAAAACCAGACTTGTGGAATGAGAACCTTCTTGAAGCCAGAGGAGCCCAGTCTGAGGAACCCCCAAGCAGGGAAAGCACCAACAGTGAAACTATACATAAGTGACCCAAACAAATCATACCAACACCAGCCCTCCAGCCTGATTGCCTTACACTACATCGCAGCCCAGGCCATTTTCGGTGGTGAGCAAGGAGCACCAGGGAATCACAGTGCACTCACTGTACCTCTCCAGCTACTAACAATCACTGATTTCCCATCTTACCCACAGCCGCGGAGACACATTCGCAGGTTTCTCTTCTTGCTGCTTATGGCAGAGCTTAGACGTTGCTCTAAATGACATTTGATTAGCTAGATCACCAGGTCAGACAGACCAAACACTGACAGACGGGGGAACTCCGTCTCCTTTCCTGATCAAACATTCAAACCAGTGCTTAGCATCTCAACACCCTTTTCAAAGGCTATGGATCCAACTAACCTTCAGCACCTGCTCTAGATTCTCCAGCTTGGTTTGGAGCCCTTGGCTCTTCTGAATAGCCGAATCCCGCTCCTCAGTAACTAAAACAACCTGCAACTTCAGGTCATTGTTTTCAGATTCAGCCTGCGGAGAGGATTGTTGATTAGTACAAACAGCCGCAGGCACATGTTGTATCTCTGTTCAGTTTGAACACCACCTTAGAATGTTTTGCAGACACACCTTCCATTGGCAGTGACCCTCCCGATGGCAACCACATGACCCCCACATCTGCTCCCATCCCACTGGCAGTCATGTGACCCCACCTCCCCACCCATTTGTGGTCAAACATAACACTGGGAAATAGTCATTTATTTTTTTCTTTCTTAAACATGACTAATGGTCATTTTGCTTTTGCTACTGAAGTCATCTCCCACCCCATATGTGGGGCTTTCCGAACATGATCTATGCTGGAGAGACTGTGGAAAGTCAGGCTCTGTGACCTGGACATGATGGAACTAAAGACAGAGATTTGTGCTTCGGGTTGAACGGCACTGTCACCTGATAACGCTATTGTGTTCTCCCCTGCATTCACCACAGAAGGTGCTGATGACCAGTCTTCAGATCTAATCAGAATGAACTACGACTTGGTTATGATGAGCAACGAAGATCCCCAGTGTAAGGCTAATGTTCCCTTGCTGCACAAATTCTAGGAAGTCCTAGCCAGTCTTCAGAGTGAGAGCCCAGCACAGATTTTGGCTTTTTGGCTCACTTATGTCGAGAGAAGGAGCTGAGTTAAGAAACCACATCTTTGAGGAATTCGTCACCCCCCACACAAATCCTTTACCAATTCCCACCCAGTCACGCACATTTAAAACCCTTCCCTTTACACGTCAGTCTGCACCTTATGGTTGCCTTAGTGGCTGCAGCCGATACGGCAAATTATCTTCTTTGTTTTTCCTTGCTGCTGTGTGCTTGTTCACGACCACAGTGCAGTTATTTACTGGGGCAATGCCAGGGAGCAGTCACGGCCTAAAAAACCACTCCACGAACTTGGCACCCCAGAAGCAGCTGCCTCTTGCCCTGCTTCAGGGCTTCCATCAGGCAAGGGCAGCTGTAAATTGCACTTGGGTCTCTCCCATGCTCCCCTGGGTACACCCTGCCCTCAGGCAGCGCTACCCATTTAAAGGGCAGCACTCACCCCCTCTTATGCCCCAACCAGGGAGAAAAGTTTATGGCCCCTTTCCTCCACTGTAACCACCCCATGGTGGACTCCACCAGCCCTGCACAAGGCCCTTCACCAAGCTCTACAACAGCAGAAACCACTGTGGGGAATCACAGAATCATAGAAAGGTAGGGCTGGAAGGGACCTCGAGAGACCATCAAATCCAGGCCCTGTGGCAGGGCCAAGTGAACCTAGATCACCCCTGACAGGTGTTTGTTCAACCTCTTTTTAACAGGATTCCACAACCTCCCTTGAAAGTCTGTTCCAGATCTTAACAATCCTAAGAGTTAGAAAGCTTTTCCTAATATCTAACCTAAATCTCCCCTGCTGCAGATTAAGCCCTTTACTTAATGCCTACGGAGGATGGAGCTAGGCTGTTCTCAGTGGTGGCAGATGTCAGAACAGGGAGCAACGGTCTCAAGTTGCAGGGGGGGAGGTCTACATTGGATATGAGGAAAAACGTTTTTCACTAGGAGGGTGGTGAAGCACTGGAATGGGTTACCTAGGGAGGTGGTGGAATCTCCATCCTTAGAGGTTTTTAAGTTGCAGCTTGACAAAGCCCTGGCTGGGATGATTTAGTTGGAGTTGGTCCTGCTTTGAGCAGGGGGTTGGACTAGACACCTCCTGAGGTCCCTTCCAACCCTCATCTTCTATGATTCTATGATTACTTCTTATCATATCTTCAGTGGACATGGAGAACAATTGATCACCGTCCTCTTTATAACAGCCCTTAATATATTTGGAAGCTGTTATCAGGTCCCCCTAGTCTTCTTTTCTCAAGACTAAACATGCCCAGTTTTTTTAACCTTTCCTCATAGGTCAGGGTTTCTAAACCTTTGATCATTTTTGCTTCTGTCCTCGGGACCTTCTCCATTTTGTCCACAACTTTCCTGAAGTGCGATGCCCAGAATTGGACACAGCACTCCAACTGAGGGCACACCAGTGCCAAGTAGAACGGGAAAATTACCTCCTGTATCCTACATACGATGCTCCTGTAAATACACCCCAGAATTACACTAGCTTTTTTCACAGCTGCAACACATTGTTGACTCATATTTAATTGGTGATCCACTATAACCCCGAGATCCTTTTCAGCAGCACTACAACCTAGTCAGTTATTCCCCATTTTGTAGTTGTGCAGTTGATTTTTCCTTCCTATGTGTAGTACTTTGCACTTGTCTACTGAATTTCGTCTTTCTGAATTCAGATCAATTCTACAATTTGACACAGTCATTTTGAATTCTAATCCTGTCCTCCAAAGTGCTTGCAACCTCTCCCAGCCTAGTGTCATCTGCAAATTTTATAAGCATATTCTCCACTCCATTATCCAAGTCATTAATGAAAATATTGAATAGTACCAGACCCAGGATTGACACCTATGGGACCCACTAGATACACCCTCCCAGTTTCACAGCCAGCCACTGATAACTACACTCTGAATCTGGGCCATTGCTTTGTCTTAGTCCAGTAATAAGCTCTGCTTGGTAGTGGAGTTTTGCAATGCAACATAAACATAATATAGAAAATACAAATAAAAGAGAAGCTAATGTTCCATTGAGGGAACAAGAGCATCCCAGGTTACCTGTCGTGCCCATTCAGCCTTCCCATTCAGGTAAGTGTTCTCCTCAGCCAGTCGTGCATTTTCACCCTGCACCACCTGAAGCTGGATTTCCTGTCCAGAGCGAATGAGCTTGTTACTACACCTGATTAACTGCTTTCCCCAGGCAAGAGGGGAGTAGGGGGTTTAGCTGCACCTGGCCGACTGCAGGAGAAAGTTATGGTTCTGTGCTTTGATACCCACTGCTGCAGACGAAGGAGATGCAGCTCACATAATTTTGAGCAGTGATATGGGGAGACAAAGATTTTCCCAGGCCTGGTGATCACCACAAATGATGAGTGGTCTCTATAGCAACAGAGGAACTTTACAGAATTTCACTCCCGCCGCCCCACAAACACATATTGTGGTAGGCGTCAAAGACTCAGAGAAGGGGAACAGGCTGTTACTGACCATCACACATCTCTGGACACCAGCTCAGCACTAACCCCTCTGAAGAGAGACTCACAAGCCAATTACTCTGTGCTCACGGCTGACTTCAGTGACATGGTGCTGGCCAGCATGAGTCAGGGCACCAGAACCTGGCCTGAACTGGGTAAATCAATGTATGGTCAAGACACTGTTCAAAGCAGACCCCGTGAGGACCCCATAGCCTCTGCATCCCTGTTCCTACAGGGCCCTTTTCTTCACATCCCCAGAGATGACACCATCAGCAGTGCACTAGCCAAGGCTCTTGGGAGCTGGGAGATGTGTCAGGGGCTCCTGGCCCCGTACTGAAAGGTTCTGGCCATGGGTTGGCCCTCTCCCAATTCCAGGAGAAAAGGGAAGGGCCGAAGAGGAGTCAGGATCCTGTACTGACAGGTCCCCAGGGTCAGTGGGGAGAGGCCAGCACTCGAAGTCAGCCAGACTGACAGGCCAGGCAGGCCAGTGGCAGAGTCAAGAGCCCAGGGCCCATGCTCCATGTGAGCTGGGGCTGCCGGGGCAGAGCAAGGCAGAGCTGGGGACAGTGCAGCAGCCCAGAGCAGATCCAGGGAGAAAAATCCACACCCTTGAGCGACATAATTATACCTACATGACCCCCGTGTAGACAGCGCTATGGCAACGGGGCAGCTTCTCCCACCGACATAGCTACCATCTCTCGCGGTGGTGGATTAACTACGCTGACAGGAGAAGCTCTTCATCATTCACTAAAGCACTGCACCGGAGCAGCTGTGCCACTGTAGCGCTGTACGTGAAGCTAAGCCCTGAGTATATAACATCAACACCATTACCTTATCAACCAAAATAGCAACCTCATCACAAAAGGACACCAAATACCTTTATTAAACACGTCAGCCCCAAAAGTGTTTGTGGCAGTAGAGCCATACAGTCTGCATATCGTAAGATACAGGGTGATTCATAATTTTAGGGGGAAAATGCTAAAACCACATCATTAATATAAAAGATAAAAAGAAAAGGGGCTACTAGAACCCCCCCCCATCAAACCTCCTTTGTAACTGGGATGGAATCAATCAGTCCCCCATCCAGGTTTATCCACTGTTTGTCAGTGAAGAACTCTTAAAAGAAAAAGTAATCAGGGATCTATTCCAATGATCTCCAATTTGCCCCATTGACGGTCCTTAAAAATCAATTCAAAGGCGGATTTTAGATCAACAAAAGTTGCGTACAATTTTTCCCCCTTAGGCGGTGCATATTTGTAGATTAAATAAAAATGAGTTGGTTTGTACTGTCCACAAGGGGGCCTTTCGATAGATTACTCCAAAACTACATGAGTGCCTTTCATCAGAGACTGAGGTGCATGAATGGAGGATTGATGGGCAATATACTAAACAAGTTAACTTTTTTACCCTACCTGGGTATCTGGTTCTCACAAAATAGTATTCAACATATGCAAATTCAGGTAACAAAAAAGAAGGCCTCAGATTCAATGCAAGTGGTGTTACATTTTACCTGGACTCATGGGCGTAACTTAGCTGCACCAGCCCTTAGAGTGTTTGAGACTAAAGTACGTGCTCAAATTTTATATGGAGCAAAAATGCCGTGATCGTATGATCCCAGAGACTGGCAGTGATTCAAACCACATGTTTTAGAAAGATCCTTGGTGTCCCAAATAATATTCCAGCAACTCTTCTTTACAGCTGAGACCGGTCTGAATTCTATTCTGTCCAAATGGCAACATTTATTTTTGGCTTCATATTCATAGTTTTCACTCACAGCATTTGCCAAGGTTATACTTAGAGGAACAACTCAGCAAGCCTTTTTCACATAACTTGCCTTTGTAAAAGTATATTCAAAACTCTTTGCACACCTAGGATTTTCAGGATCAGAAATTAGATTTAAGTTTAAAAATGTGAAATCCCTAATCAAGTGGAGAAGAGAGGCTGTTAATAAGCAATTGGATATGGCCTGGTCAGCCACTGATCTAAGGAAAAGGCAAGCAGCACAGGGATAATATACAGATTAATGGCATGTCTCCTTTTTAATCTTTATAAATATTGTAACATTTTATAATCTTGGATTTATCTTTACATTTTATTGTAATACCTTTTGCTTTTTGTGTACTGGCCAAGGCTAATTTTCTGTTAAAACACCATAACATACTAAAAAAGATATCGAGTTAGTTTGACAGGTTCTGTTTTCCATAAAATTATGTTGATTGGCATCAATGATATTACACTTCTTTAATTCTATATTATTAATTGAGTCCCAAAGCAGCTGCTCCATTATCTTGCCTGGGATCTATGTCAGATTGACAGGTCTATAATTACACAGGTCATCCCATTTACCCTTTTTAAATACTGGCATGTTAGCTTTCTTCCAGTCCTCTGGAACTTCTCCCATGTTCCAAGACTTGCTGAAAATCAACATTAATGGTCCAGCAAGGTCCTCAGCCAGCTCTTTTAAAACACTTGGATGCAAGTTATCTGGACCTGCTGATTTAAAAAGGACTAAATTTAGTAGCTGCTGTGTAACATTCTCCTGAGATACTAATGGAATGGAAAAAGTGTCATCACATGATATGATCATTTTTTCCCAAATATAGAACAGAAATATGTATTGAACACTTCTGCCTTTTCTGTATTAGTACTGATAATTCTACCATTTCCACCTTGTAATGGACCAATACCACTATTAGGATTCTTTTTGTTCCTAATATATGTTTTTAAAAACCCTTCTTATTGTCCTTAACTCTGCTGCCCATAGATTTCTCCTTGTGTCCTTTTGCTTCCGTCATCAATTTACTACAATTCTTTGCTTCTGATTTATATTCATTGCTATCAAGGTCCCCTTTCTTCCATATATGTATTTATAGTGGCATTCACTTCCCCTCTGAACCAGGTCACATTTTTAACCAATATGGCCTTTGTCCTTGACTGTGGCTTTTTAGGATCCTCTTAAAGTGTTCTTAAACAATTCCAATAATCATTCATATTTTTCTGATTAAATTTTTTCTCACAGCTGATTTTTAAGGCCTGAAGGGACCTTTATGATCTTCCAACCTAACTCCCTGCACAACCTGGGGAATTTCACCCAGAAATCCCAGAAGTGGAGGGAATTATTTTTCCCTACTACATACATTAATATTAATTTAATGCAGAAGAAGCTACACACTGGGTCTGCAACCAGCTGAAAGACTAAATGAACTAATCTTTGGACTATAAGGGTTGGAATCCAGAATTTGTGACTTTGTTGAAATGAGGAGACAGAGCTGGAAAAGAAATTACTTTCGTTAAATGAGGAAAAAGTCCCATGTAAGAATGCAGCAATCTAACCGTTCATCTCACATCAAACTCACAGCTGGAGAGAGAGATAATGCTTACCAATTCTTTGCATCTTTTGTGCTTTTTTCTCACTTCGTGTTCAAGGTTTTCACATTTTTTACGCTTTTTCCTGAGCTCACATTCCTACACAAGAAAAGCAAAGGAAGTCAGGAAGAAACCCTGGGCCAAACACAGACCAGCATCCCAGATTTCTCATGGTGCCTGTGAAATTCAAAATAGCTTCCCTGTTCTAACACCACAAAAGCTTTTTCTCTCCCACGTAAAAACTCTTTGTGAAAATGATTTGAAAAAAGTTAAGAACAGTTCTGAAGAAGGCAACAAGAAAAGCCCAAACAAAACTCATTAGGCTAACTAGCTTTTGTTACAGGCCCCTTTTCAGCTCTGGACACCGCTCTCCGCTTTCCCACATACATCATGCTGATGACAAGCAGTGCATGGCATGGCCTCCAGCACAAGGGGGAGCGCTGTCATGTGAAACGGACCCTGAGAGCTGGGCTGGAGCTACTCAAAAGGGTCAGCCTGAGCTGCAAACCTGCCTGTGCTAACTCAGCCACACTTCAAATCCGGGCTGTGTCTAGCAGCCAGCACAAATGTGCTCAATATGTGTTGGCATCTCTAGCTACTTGCTACTTTTTGGCTCCATTGCATAACTGTGAACATTACCAGACTGTTAAACTGGGATTACACTCTGAACAAGCCTGGCTTGTTGGGACAGCTCATGAGGGACATATGAGTTTCATGTATTTCTCCTGTGTCCCTGCTAGGATGCACCTGTTCCATTTGACCAAAGTATAAGCCCAGAAAAGCAAAACTTTTTTCACTTTCACTTAGTACTGAGGTGCTTGATGCTTCAGTAGTGCATCGGATACGCATCATTCAGCATGCAGTGACCAAAACACCTCGGAGCTGGGTACGTCCAGGGCACCAGTAAATGAGGGAGATCACGAGTGCCTACACCCTTGAGCATTTGTTTCTCAGCAGATTCTTGGCACAGGCCAGCTCCCCAGCACCTCCCATCTCTGACATCAGCAGCACCTGGAAGACTTTACCCCAAATCCCATATATGAAATTAGAGATGAAGAAACTGACACAGAACAGTCATAGCATTTCATCCCAAAAAAGCCTTGCTTTCACTCTGTGGGAGAAAAGCACATAGGTGGAGTCCCCTCTTGAGCATATGGGACGGGGCCGCAACTCACCAACTTCTGTATTTGCTGACTGCTCTCTGGGTCTGCTACCGCACTTTTTGGAGGAAAGTTTTCATACTCCTCAGAGCCATGTGCTAAAGGTAGCACTCCTGGATGCACCTGGAAGGTAAGAGAGTGATCCCAGAGGGGTTTGAGACAGAATCAGAGTAACAGAGCAATTTGTTTGTCAAGGGGCAGGCAGCTCTGCTTCCAGCACAATTTAACCTACAGCCCAGAATGCTAACAGCCCATGAGAACATTTTCTCTCCAAAATCAGCCAGCAGAATGAGTCATGCTAGAGATGTCAATGAGGGGAAACAAGTGTTTCTATTACATCGCATTGCACACCTGCCTGGAGCTTAGTGAGATTTTTCATGGATGAGAGTTCTGAGGAAAACCCAGACTGTGCTGCCGGTGATTTATTATTCCTTCTGAATCAGCCGACCCCAATGCCCCAGTAAGGTGTTAGTGGATGCTGTGATGGCTGAGGAGGTCTCTCTCGTGATGGCATTTCTCACCAGAAGATAAGTATTGGGGTCCTCAACAGATTCCAGTGTGGGGCAGGAAAGGGGCCTGGTATTTTGCTGCTCTCAGCAAAGTTCAGTGCTCTCCTTCCATCCATCCATTCTGACCCAGCCAAGGCTTGGCCATTTTTCATTGAGTTACTCTCACAGAAAAATCCCATATAATTTAATAAGGATAAAACGAATAGAGTGCTATGGAAAGTACTCTAACTACCTATAGCATTTCATACAGAATATGATCTCCTTTTCCTTTCCACTGCATCACATGGCTGTGTCTAAGGGGTGAGTTGTGCTTTCTCCCCTCCTGACCAGCTAAAGCACAAGAAGCCTTGGGGAATTATTCCCTGTGTGTTCCAGTTGATTTGCTTTTTGTGATGGTTTGGTGACTAATAAACAAGCCCTGAGGAAAGAGCCTCGAAAGAACTCAGGCTAGGAGCTTCAAGTCTATTCCCTCGATGGTGGAACCGCCCACCAGCTTGCACCACTCAACCAAGTATAAATGCTAATTAGGGAAGCACTGAATAGCCACTCCATAGTTAAGGCTGCATTTCAAAATGGGACATTATGATCATCTCTAAGCAGACATCCTGTGTAACCCAGGCAAGCGACCATGTGATTCCTGCATCAAGCCCATAATTACTGTCTGAACTACAGCAAATCCTTTAGTAAGACATCCAATCTTGATTTAAAGGCTCTAAAACATGGCGACTCCACCACATTCCTTTGTTATCTGTTCCAGCAGTTAATCCTCCTTAATTCTAGTTTGAATTTGTCTACTTCAACTTCCAAGCACTGGATCTCATTCTGCCTTTGTCTTCCAGTCTAAAGAGCCATCTGCTCTCAGAAATCTCCTCCCCAATCATAGAATCATAGAATATTAGAGTTGGAAGGGACCTCAGGAGGTCATCTAGTCCAACCCCCTGCTCAAAGCAGGACTAACTTCAGCTAGGTCCTTATAACGCTGTTACCCAGTCACCCCTTAACGTTCCCCTGGAAAAATTAAACGGATTGAATTTCTTTACTGTGCGACAGGTTTTCTAGAAATTGACTCAATCTTGCATGCAAGAACACAAGATTGGCCATACTGAGTCAGTTCAGTGGTACAACTAGCCCAGTATACTGACTCTTACAGTGGCCAGCACACGATGCTTCAGAGGGAATGAACGGAACAGTTCATTTTGAGTGATCCATCCCCCTGCCATCTAGTCCCAGCTTCTGGCAGACAGAGTTTTAGGGACATTGGAGCATGAGGTTGCGTCTCTGGCCATTCTGGCTAATAGCCATTGATGGCCCTATCCTCCATGAACTGATCTATTTATTTTTTGAACCCTGTTATACTTTTTCTTCACAACATCCCCTGACAACAAGTTCCACAGGTTGACTGTGCATTGTGTGAAGACTGTGATTTTGTTTGTTTTAAACTCACTGCCAAATAAGTTCATCCAGTGACCCCTCTAGTTCTTGTGTATATGAAGGGGTAAATAACACTTCCCTATTGCTTCTTCCACACCATTCATGATTTTATACACTCTAACATATCCCGACTTAGTCATCTCTTTTCTAAGATGAAGAGTCCCAGTCTTTTTAAGCTCTCTTTGCATGGAAGTTGTTTCAAATCACTAATCATTTTGCAATTCTAATATATTTGTTTGAGACGAGGGAACCAGAAATGAGGGCAGTATTCCAGGTGTGGGCATACCATAGATTTATATAGGGACATAATATTTTCTGTATTATTATCTATCCTTTTCCTAATGGTTCCTAACATTCTGTTAGCTTTTTTGACCACTGCTGCACATTGAGGAAATGTTTTCAGGGAACAATCCATGACGACTCCAAGATCTTTCTTGAGTGGCAGTAGCTAATTTAAACCCCCTCGTTTTGCATGTACAGTTGGGATTATGTTTTCCTATGTGCATTGCTTTGCATTTATCAACGCTGAATTTCATCTGCCATTTTGTCACCCAGTTTTGTGAGATCCTTTTGTAACTCTTCACAGTCTATGTTAGATTTAACTATCTTGAGTAATTTTGTATCATCTGCAAATTTTGCCACCTCACTGTTCACCGTTCACTGTTCATTGTCCAGATCATTTATGAATATGCTTAACAGCACATGTCCCAGTACAGATCCTTGGGGGACCCCACTATTTACCGCTCTCTATCATGAAAAATGACCATTTATTTCTACTCTTTGTTTCCTGTCTTTTAACCAGTTACCAATCCACGAGAGGACCTTCCCTCTTACCCCATGTGTGATGCTGTCTGAGGTATAAGGGATCATTTATAATATTATTTAATATCAATATTGCAAAATTACAATAATTTGTATGAGATATGCCATGCCAGGTACTGTTGGAAAGGGTATAATTCACCAAAATTGATAAGCACATTTATAGACATGTAGCAGTGTTAGAAGTTCTCAATGTGCGTGATACATTGGTATTTCATCTTGTGCTGTGTTTCTGGGTGACACCCCAGACAGGATGGCTGCAGCACTAAGCCTGATTAATGGCCCATCAAGGGAACTCGCAGGTACTGTATGAATCCAGTGAAAGAACCCAGGGGCTGCACCTTATGAGTCACCACGACATGTTAAAACATGCCCAGCAACAGGGGACTCAGGGGCTTTTCCATGCCATGTGCTATGCAGCTGTGTTGGGAAAAGCCACATGGCAAAGGGACATGAAAGGCAGCTGCACCATCCCCATCTTGTCTTCATTCCTGCTTCCTACCCCTGGATCAACTCATCTGCAACTGAGGCTGTGAAAGAAAGGTCTGAGACCCATCCAGGTACCGGATGTACACCAGAGGGACTGAACAAGCCTGAAAACGCCACAATTTTACTGAGAATCTGATACATATGGACTTTACAGTCTTTGGTATGTATCTGATTGCTTTGACCATTTAACATTTCTCTTAGTATTTGTTTCTTTCCTTTTATAATAAACCTTTAGTTCAGTTACTAAAGGATTGGCTGGCAGCGTGGTGCTTTGGGTAAGCAGGGCCCAAGCGTAATTTTTTCAGGCCCAGCACAAACTTGTAACACGGGCCCCCTCCCCCACACCTCCCCCAATGCCTCACCCCACGCATACAATCACATGAGCCATGGAAAAACCTTGAATTGTGAAATTACTGTTACATATTCCACATTTCTGAAAAATGCCCCCTCCCCCCCTTTGCTAGTTTGGTTTAGCAGAACACCCAGCCTGAGTCCTACACGTTTGCTGACTATTTTGTAACTTTTGGGTCATTATAAAGGTGTTATAGCCTGTCAGTGTCCTGATTTTGTTCGTCTGCTTCCCTAGTTCGTATATTGCCTGACTGCAGAAAGGCCTTGTCTGATTTGAAAAACCGGAGGAGAGATTGGTGTCCTTTAGCTTCTTTTAGTTCCCTTTCTTTCACCTCCTTGCGTTTCTGGCTGCCTGGTTTGTATTTATAGCCACCACCAGACATGGCAGTATGGGGGGGTGTGACTGTGAGTGAATTAGACACTTACTCACTTATATTTGGCCCTGCAAATCCTGCCAGAAACAGCAGCAGCCTGGCTCCCACTGTCTGATGGTGCTTTGCTTTGCCCCTCCCGCCAGCTGTCCCCCCCTCCTGCCTGTGCACAAGGAACTCTGGGCCTGGCAGTTCTTGATCTGGAGATGCTAGACCATGTCACAGAGAGGAGCACGAATCTCCCTGTCTCTCAGACCCCGTCCATACTTACCTCCCGGATTCGGCGGCAGTCGACAGTTACACAAGCTGCACAAAAAACGTGTGTAACTCCCACTGACTTCTCTGCTCCTCTTCTGTGCGCCGTCTTCACTGCACTGTGCCGACGGGAACCGCGTTCCCGTCGACGCAGCACTACGCCACTTCTGAAGGTGGTCTTAGTACATCGATTTCTGGATCGACTGAGCGGGTCTTCACTGTCTCAAACGACAAGTCCTAGTTTAACTGCACAGTCACACACTGTCTATTCTACAGACGGGCCTGGGCCAGGCCAGCAGCTCCCTGTTCACAACGCTGCGTGAGACTGCGCTAACACGGCTTCTGACTGCCTCCAGCGAATTGCACCAGATCTGGACAATAGATACCTAGATACAGGGAAATACGTTTCTATAAATATCCTCAGGCAGGATCTACAATTTAGCCTCAATTTTTTCTTCATGGTAAGGGGGGTTGCAGCCTGGGCTGGGCCCCCCAGGGCCTCCAGGCCCCGGTAAAGTGTACCCTCCTCCCCCATGTGGCAGCGCTGTGGGTAAGATCCAAACTTATACTGGTCTGGTACCATGGCTGACTCTTTGGAGATCAGGAGAACATTTAGGTAAAGGGAGTAGATTTTAAATAACTGGTCTCTTTACTGGACCTAGGGGCTGACTGGGATCCAGAGACTGAAATGCAGTAAAGGGGGGGCTGTGTGTATTTGTATACAGGCTTCTTGATAACCAGTGTGGGGAAACAGAAGCACTGTTTGTGACTGGTTGGTGAATCTAACTGCAGTGTTAGCCACCAGTTTGGGAGAATCTGCTCTCCTTCTTGCAGCCTGCCCGGACCTTGACATTTCCAGGTGGGGTACCCTAGGCACGGACGGGTCACACTATGACTGCTTACTTTGCTTAAGAGCATTTTGTGAGGGAACTTGTCAAAGGCTTTCTGAAAGTCCAAGGGCATTACATCCACTGCATCAGCCTTGTCCATATCCGTGTTGACTCCCCCAAAGAATTCTAATAAATTGTTGAGGCACGATCTCCCTTTACAAAAGCTGTGCGAACTCTTCCCCAACATATCGTATGTATCTATGTGTCTGGTAACTTCGTTCTTTATTATAGTTTCATCCAGTTTGCCTGGTACGGAAGTTAGGCTTACCGGTCTGTAATTGGCAGGATCATCACTGGAACCCTTTTTTAAATTATACATTACATTAGCTACCCTCCAGTCATCTTGTACAGAGGCTTATTTAAGAGATAGGTTACAGTAATTCTGCAGTTTTCTAGTTGAGTTCCTTCAGAACTCTTCGGTGGATACCATCTGATCCTGGTGACTTATTACTGCTTAATTCATCAATCTGTTACAAAACCTCTTATATTGACACCTCAGTCTGGGACAGTTCCTCAGATTTGTCACCAAAAAAAAATGTCTTGGGTGGGGGAATCTTCCCCCATATCCCATGCCATGAAGACCAACGCAAAGAATTAATGTAGCTTCTCTGCAACAGCCTTGTCATCCTTGAGTGCTCCTTTAGCACCTTGGTCATCCAGTGCCCCACTGACTGTTTGGCAGGCTTCCTGCTTGATATACTAAAAAAAATTTGCTGTTACTTTTTGTGTCCTTTCCTAGTAGCTCTTCATATTCATTCTTGGCCTGCCTTATTATATGTTTACATTGGACTCACCAGCGTTTATGCTCCTTTTTATTTTCCCCACTAGGATTTAACTTCCAATTTTTAAAGGATGCTTTTTGGCTCTAAACGCCTCTTTTATTCTGCTGTTTAGCCATAGTGGCACTGCTTTAATCCTCCTACTGTGTTTTTTTTATTTTGGATACACATTCAGTTTGAGCCTCTATTATGGTGTTTTTAAACAGTCTCTATGCAGCTTGCAGGCATTTCACCACTGTGACTGTTCCTTTTAATTTCCTTGTAACTAGCTTCTTCATTTTTGTGTACTTCCTCTTTTTGAAGTTAAATGCTACTGTGGTGGGTTTCTTTGGTATTTTCACTCTCCCCAGGATGTAAAATTTAACAACAGTATGGTTACTATTACCAAGTGGTTCAGTTATATTCGTCTTTTGGACCAGATCCTGTGCTCCACTTTGGATTAAATCAAGAATTGCCTTTCCCCTTGTGCGTTCTAAGATAAGTTGCTCAAGAAGCAGTCATTTGATATGTCTAGAAATTTTATCTCTGCTTCTCTTGCTGAAGTGACATACATCCAGTCAATATGGGGATAGTTAAAACCCCCATTTTCTGCCTTTGTAGCCTCTCTAATCTCCCTGAGCATTTCACAACCATCCTGGTCAGGTGGTTGGCGGTATAGTCCTACTGCTATGCTCATTATTCAAGCATGGAATTTCTATCCATAGAGATTCTATGTCCTGTTTGATTCATTTCAGATTTTTACCTTACCTGACTGTATGCTTTCTTTCACATATAGTGCCACGCCCCCAACAATATGACCTACTCTCCCATTCCTATAGATTTTGTATTCCGTTATTACCATGTTCCATTGATTATCCTCATTCCACCAAGTTGCCGTGGTGCCTATTATATCAATATCCGCATTTAATGCCAGGCAGTCTTGTTCACCCATGTTAGTATTTAGATTTCTAGAACACTTGCACATTTTGTCCATAGTCAATTAACTGCCTTCATATGTTACATTGAAAGGGGACTCTGATGTTTAATGTTCCTCGGTAGCTCCTATGCATACTTTACAATGTCTATCCTATCCTCTTTACTATGATATAGGATTCCCTCTTCAATAAATTCATTCCTAAGGAATGTATCTGCCCACACAGTGTGCTCCTCTGCACCTGTCAGCTTTCCCAAGCCCTCCATTTATAAATCCCCCACAACCTTTTTAATTTTACATGCCAGTCATCTGGTTCCACTTTGGTTTAGGTGGAGCTCATCGTTCCTATACAGGCTCCTCCCTTCCCAAAGAAATCCCAATTCTTAATAAATCTAAACCCCTCCTCTTCTTTAACCTTCTTCAATTTGTCAACATGACGTTAGCCTTCATTCACATTATACCTGACAGACTATGCACTGTGCACATAAACCTGTCTGAAGGAAGCCAAGCGCATGAGCCCTCTCTGTTGGGTGTTGCATTTTTCTGACAGATTTTATCCTTCAGTAAAGAAGAATTTATAGGCAAAGAGGGGGGCCTGACAAGAGCTGGTGCGATATGAAGGTAGGTCTTTTAAAAGACTGGATTTAGAGACACTTTTAACTGTTATTCACATTACACCTGCAAGTTCATACATTCTAAGGCCAGAAGGAACTATCATCATCATCTAGTCTGACCTCTTGTATAACACGGGTCACAGAACTTCCCCCACAATAATCCCCCCAGTAGATCTTTTAGAAAAACATCCAATGTTCATTTTCAAATTGCCAGTAACAAGAATCCACCATGACCCGTGGTAAAATGTTCCAATGATTCATTACTCTCACTATTAAAAGGTGCACCTTCTTTCCAGTCTGAATGTGTCTAGCTTCAGCTCCTAGCCAGTGCATCCTGTTATACTTTTCTCTGCTAGACAGAAGAGCCCATTATTAAATATTTGATCCCCATGGAAGTACGTACAGATTGTAATCAAGTTACCCCTTGACTCCCTTTGATAAGCTTTGTTATTGCACTCCTGGAGTCTCTCACTAGAAGGCAGGTTTTCTAACCCTTTAACCATACTCAGCGCTGTTCTCGGAAGCCTCTTCAATTTATCAACATGTTTCTTGAACTGTGGGCACCAAAGCTGGACGCAGGATTCCAGCAGTGGTCGCACCAGTGCCAAACAGAGGTAAAATAACCTCTCTGCTCCTACTCGAGAGTCTCCTATTTATGCACCCCAGGATGGCATTAGCTCTTTTGGCCATGGCATCACACTAGGAGCTCATGTTCAGCTGATTATCCATCATGATCCTCAAATCTTTTTCAGAGTCACTGATTTTCAGGTATGACATTATGCACCCCTACGTTCACCCCTTTCACAAAACTATGTTAAATTTTATATAACGCATACTGTGTAAGGCATCATTTGAAAACTCATGCTTTGCTGATCATTATTGTCCTTGTAAAATATGTGTGGCAGCATTGTGTGTAAAGATATAAGACTCCATTGTATAATATTACCAAGACATGTTCCAACTAGGGCTCTCAATTAATCGCATTTAACTCAAGCGATTAACACAAAACAAATTGACTAGATTTTTAAAAATTCATCGCAGTTTTAATCACACTCTTAAACAATAAAAAAATACCAATTAAAGTTATAAATATTTTGAATTTTTTTTTTACATTTTCAAATATATTGATTTAAATTACAACACAGAATACAAAGTGTACAGTGCTCACTTTATATTATTTTTTACTACAAATATTTGCACTGTAAAAAAGCTAAAAGAAGTAGTATTTTTCAACTCACCTCATACAAGTACTGTAGTGCAATTGATTTATTGTGAAAGTGCAACTTACAAACGTGGAATTCTTTTTTACATAACTGCACTCAAAAACAAACAATATAAAACTTTAAAGCCTACAAGTCCACTCTGTCCTACCTCTTGTTCAGCCAATCGCTAAGACAAACAAGTTTGTTTGCATTTAAGGGAGAGAATGCTGCCGACTTCGTATTTACAATGTCATCTGAAAGTGAGAACAGGCATTCGCAGGCACTGGTGTAGCTGGCGTTGCAAGATATTTATGAGCCAGATACGCTAAACGTTTATGTGCCTCTTCATGCCTCAACTTGTAGATTGCACTATCTTTTTATCTTTTATACAGTGCAAATGTTTTGAACAAAAAATAATAATTAGGGCTCTCACTTAATCACAGTTAACACGTGCAATTAACTCAAAAGAAATGAATGCTTTTTTTTTAAAAAAAAATAAGCATTAATCACATGCCAGGGGGCTGTGCTCGGGGGGCACAGCTGTGTGCCTATAGGGCAGGGTGCCCTTCCTCCCGCTGCCCTGCTTCACTGCTGCTCCTGCCTCCTCCCCGTGGACCTGCCCCAACCAAGCTGCTCCAAACCAGGAGCCTGCCTCCTGTCTGTTGCACACAGTGGAGGGCAGGAGGGCCCCTTCCCCCCCAACCCATGTACTGCTTGCCGCTGGGCTGGGGTCGGAGAACAGGGGGCACCTGGCTGCTGCTGCCGGCTCAGGAGTGCGTGCCACCGACAGCAGCTGCTGCAGGCTGAAAAAGCATTCAGGATCCTGAGCGCTCCACCAACACACACACTCTTCCCCCCAAGACCGAACATATTTATATCAATGGTATTCTGTTATTGCTTCCCAATGCGATTAGAACTGCGATGAAATGCAACGGTATTTGTAATCTCATAATTACATTTTTTTATCGTTTGATAGTTCCAGCATGTTCTGGAGGGCAGTCACACACAAGTTCCCCAGAGACCAAAGCTAGCCAACTCCTCAGCCAGGTGTCAGCGAGATCAATGAACCAGTACCTTATTAAGTGGCCACTCTTCTGCAGGAAAGAGGGTGTGGGCAAAAAAAAATCTACATTTTGACAAAGAAGCAGCTTAAGGTTCCTGGCCACACAGACTTTCTGTCTCTTGAACATGAGCTGGAGATGATTCTTGCACAAGAGAAAGGGCTATAAAAGGAGAGGGCAACCACCGCAAATCATCTCTGCCTTGTTCGCTTCCTGTGGCATCATCAACAGCTGAAGAACAAAGGAAACAGCACTGGGTTGGAGAGGAGATCCTGACTGAAAGAGGTTCAGCCAGTAAGACTGCAGGAACACGTAGTGAGAGAGACCTTTGCTTTGTATTCACTTTGCTCGTTAAGTTAGGTGTTAGTTTGCGTTTTACCTTTTATTTCCTTGTAACCAATTCTGACTTATAAGCCTCATTACTTGTAGTCACTTAAAATCTATCTTTCTGTTTATACATATATAGTTAATACATTTGTTTTGTTGTTTTATCTAAACCAGTGTGTTTGGATTGAAGTGTTTTGGAAAGCCCAGTTGGGATAACAAGATTGGTGCCTATCATTTTCTATTAATAAATGATGGACTTTATATGAGCTTGTATTGTCCAGAAGGCTGCTGGGCAGTACAAGACACACATTTCTGGGGGAAAGTCTTGCACTGGGAATTTGCTGGTGTTGCTCTGCAGTGTAATTCATGAATGGCTGGCTATAGCACTCATACAGTATAGCTGGGAGTGATTAACATGCTAGAGGCTGTGTGCGAACAGACCAAGTGTGGCTGCTCTCACAGCAAAGCAGTGTAAAAGGCACCCCAGGTTGGAGAACTGAGGGGACACAGCTGTCCATCAATGCAGATTGTACCCTAGGTAATGTCACACCAGGTTAGAGACCCCATCCTGTAAGTATGGCCCACATTCTTTGTTCCTACATGTGTACATTTACACATTTAGTCATAGTACAACACATATTGTTTGCTTGTGCCCTGTTTACAATCTAGATCATTCTGTATCGGTGATCTGCCCTCTTCATCATTTACAACTGCCCCATCTGTGTGTCATCTGCAAACAATTTTATAAGCCAAATCACCTCGGAAGAAGAATTTATATTTTGTTGTGAAGTGGTTAGGGCTGTCACACGTATGCGCGCACACACACACCACATCTGACCCAACCACAGAGGACCAAGGAAATGAGAAGCAAATCCATGAAACAGCATGTACTTTCTATTCCTCCCCGCACATTCACACACTTACCACTCCCACCATACAGTACAGACCATATATTACAACCTTACCTCTACCCACTGCAGTGCATCCTGGGAGATGTAGTCTGGCCAGGGAACCCAGCCCAGCTCCCAAATTACAAAAAACATGAGTGATAATTGGAAATTGTTTAAGTACGCTTTACTAGATGACCAAAAAGCCACAATCCCACAATTGAGGAAGAAGGCTGGTTTAGAGAGGAAGTGAAGGCAGCTATAAAGAATCTATATAACAAATAGAAGAAAGGGAAAGTTGGTAATAACTAATATAAATAAAAAATTAGGAATTGTAAAAAATGGATATGGGAAGCAAAGGGACACAAAGAGAAACATACGGCAAACAGAAATAAGGACAATAAAAAGTTGTTTAAGCACATAAGGAACAAAATGAATCCTAACAATGGTACTGGTCCATTGCTAGATGGAAGTGGTACAACTATCAATAATAAAGCAGAAATATTTGTTTTGTATTTGGGGAAAAAACAGATGATGCAGTATCATAGAATGATAGAAGATTAGAGTTGGAAGGGATCTCAGGAGGTATCTAGTCCAACCCCCTGGCTCAAAGCAGGACCAACCTCAGCTAAATCATCCCAGCCAGGGTTTTGTCAAGCCACAGCTTAAAAACCAGCATATCATATGATAACATACTTTTCATTCCACCAGTATCTCAGGAGGATGTTAAATAGAAGCTACTAAAGTCAGACATTTTAAAATCATCAGGTCCAGAAAACTTGCATCCAAGAGTTTTAAAAGAGGAGCTGAGGGACTCACTGGACCGTTAATGTTGATTTTCAGTAAGTCTTGGTGCACTGGGTAAGTTCCAAAAGAGTGGGGAAAAAGCTAATATTGTGGCAATATTTAAAAAGAGTAAATGGGACAATCTGGGCAGTTATATGCCTGTCAGTCTGACATCGATCCCGGTCAAGGTAATGGAGTGGCTGATATGGAACTAGATTAATAAAGAATTAATATAATATAATTAACGCCAATCAACATAGGTTTATGGAAAATAGCTCCTGTCAAACTAACTTGATACCCTTTTTTTTTTTTTTGAGATTCCAACCTTTTTTGACACAGGTAATGACACTGATACATCACACTCACACTTCTGTAAGGCATATGACATATTGCTTAAAAAACTAGAAAGATATAAAATTAACATAGCAAACATTAAATGGATTAAAATCTGGCTAACTGATAGGTATCAAAATGTAACTGCAAATGGGGAATCATTATCTACACGGGTGTTTTTCTAGTGGGGTCTGATGGAAATTGGTTCTTGGCCCTATGCTATTTAATATTTTTATCAATGACCCAGAAAAAACATAAAATCGACACTGATAAAGTTTGCAGATGACAAAAATCAGGGCAGTGGTAAATAATGAAAAGGACAGGTCACTGAGACAGAATGATCTGGATCACTTGGTAAGCTGGGCTGAAGCAAACAATATGTGTTTTAATACCTTACAATCATAAAAGATTAGGGTTGGAAGGGATCTCAAGAGATCATCTAGTACAACCCCCTGCTCAAAGCAGGACCAACCCCACCTAAATCATCCCAGCCAGGGCTTTGTCAAGCCAGGCCTTAAAAAAAGATGGAGATTCCACCAGCTCCCTAGGTAACCCATTCCAGTACCTAGTGAAAATTTTTCTCCTAATATCCAACCTAGACCTCCCCCACTGCAACTTGAGACCATTGCTCCTAATTCTGTCATATACTGTCACTGAGAACAGCTTAGCTCCATCCTCTCGGGAACACCCTTCAGGTAGTTAAAGGCCTCAATCAAATCCCCCCTCATTCTTCTCTTCTGCAGAATAAACAAGCCTAGTTCCCTCAGCCTCTCCTCATAATCATTTTTGTTGCCCTACACTGGACTCGCTCCAATTTGTCCACCATTCTTCCTGTAGTGGGGGGCCCAAAACTGGACACAATACTTCAAATGTGGCCTCAAGAGTGCTTAATAGAGGGGAATAATCACTTCCCCCAATTTGCTGGCAATGCTCCTACTTATGCAGCCCAATATGCTGTTAGCCTTCTTGGCAACCAGGGCACACTGCTGACTCATATCCAGCTTCTTATCCACTGTTACCCCCAGGTCCTTTTCTGCAGAACTGCTGCCTAGCCAGACGGTCCCCAGTCTGTAGCTGTGTATGGGATTCTTCCCTCCTAAGTGCAGGACTCTGCACTTGTCCTTGTTGAACCTCATCAGATTTCTTTTGGCCCAATCCTCCAATTTGTCTAGGTCACTCTGGATCCTATCCCTGCCCTCCACCGTCTCTACCACTCCCCCCAGCTTAGTGTCATCTGCAAACTTGCTGAGGGTGCAATCTACCCCATCCTCCAGATCATTAATGAAGATGTTGAACAAAACCGGCCCCAGCACCAACCCCTGGGGCACTCCGCTTGTGACCGGCTGCCAACTAGACATTGAGCCGTAGATCACTATCCATTGAGCCCAATGATCTAGCCAGTTCTCTATCCATTTTATAGCCCATTCATCCAACCCATACTTCTTTAACTTGCTGATAAAAATACTGTGGGAAACTGTATCTAAAGCTTTGCTGTAGTCAAGGTATATCACGTCCATCGCTTTCCCCACATCCACAGAGCCAGTCATCTCAGCATAGAAGGCAATCAAGTTGGTCAGGCATGACTTGCCCTTGATGAATCCATGCTGACTGTTCCTGATCACCTTCCTCTCCTCCAAGTGCCTCAAAATAGATTCCTTGAAGACCCTGCTCCATGATTTTTCCGGGGACTGAGGTGAGGCTGACTGATCTGTAGTTCCCCAGATCCTCCTCTTTCCCTCTTTTGAAGATGGGCACTAGATTTGCATTTTCCCAATCATCCGGGACCTCCCCCGATCGCCACAAGTTTTCAAAGGTAATGGCCAATGGCTCTGCAGTCACATCAGCCAACTCCCTCAGCACCCTTGGATGCATTGCATCCAGCCCCATGGACTTGTGCATGTCCAGACTTTCTAAATAGTCCTGAACCTGTTCTTTCAGCGCTGAGGGCTGCTCACTTCCTCCCCATTCTGTGCTGCCCAGTGCAGTGGTCTGGGAGCTGACCTCCTCTGTGAAGACAGAGGCAAAAAAAGCACTGAGTACTTCAGCTTTTTCCAGATCATCTGTCACTAGGTTGCCTCCCCCATTCAGTGAGGGGCCCACACTTTCCCTGACCTTCTTCTTGTTGCTAACATACCTATAGAAACCCTTCTTCTTCCCCTTCACATCCCTTGCTAGCTGCAACTCCAATTGTGCTTTAGCCTTCCTGATTTCACTCCTGCATGCTCGAGCAGCATTTTTATACTCCTCCCTAGTCATCTGACCAGGTTTCCACTTATTGTAAGCTTCCTTTTTGTGTTTAAGCTCATCAAAACTTCTTTTTTTAAGCCAAACTGGTCGCCTGGCCATATTTGCTATTCTTTCCACACATCGGGATGGTTTGTTCCTGTGCCCTCAACAAGGTTCCTTTAAAATACAGCCAGCTCTCCTGAACTCCTTTCCCCCTCATGTTAGCCAACATGGCTAAATGTAAGCATACACACCTAGGAACACAGAATGCAGGCCACACTCACACAACGAGGGGGATATCATCTTGGGGAGCAGTGAGTCTTAAAAAGATTCAGGGGTCCCAGTGGCTAATCAGCTGAACTTGAGCTCCCAGCGCTACTCTACAACCAGTAGGGCTACTGCCACCCTTGGGTGCATAAACAGGGGAGTCTCGAGTAGGAGCAGAGAGGTGATGTTACCTCTTTATTTGGCACTGGTGTGACCACTGCTGGAATACTGTGTCCAGTTCTGGAGCCCCCCATTCAAGTAGGATGTTGATAAATTGGAGAGAGTAGAGCACGGGAATGATTAAAGGCCTGGAAAACCTGCCTCATCGTAAAGGGCTCCAGGCACGCAATCTATTTATTGTAACAAAGAGATGGTTAAGGGGTGACTTGATCAGAGGGTAAGTACCTCCATGAGCAGCAATTATTCCATGATGGGCTCCTCAGTCTAGCAGAGAAAAGTCTGATACTCTGCAATGGCTGGAGCTGGACACATCCACACTGGACAGAAGATGTACGTGTGTCACAGTGAGCGTCAGGGACCATTGGACCAGGCTACCACGGGGCATGGTGCCGAACTGCGGGCTGGGTCCCTGGACGCTGGGCTGACGCTGTGTGCGCTGCTCCGGGGATTATTTGGGGCAGGTCTCCGGCCTGCGCCGTGCAGGAGCTCGGCCCCTGCTCACCATGGCCGGGAACCGGGGCACGGCCCAGCAGTGTCCAGGGAAACGTCCATTGCTGCGGGAAGCGGCAGGTGCTTTGAAAGCCTGACAGCAAATTCCCAGCAGCTGGAAAGCCGCGAGCTGAGCTGAGCTGAGCGGCTCCTGCCCGCCGCCGGCTACCCCCGCCCGGCCACCCCCGGCCCGGCTAACGCGGCTCCCCGTGACACACCACCCACACACACACCGTGCGCCCCGGCCCGGCCCGGCCCCGCCGGGGGAGAACCGCCCGCTCCAGGGCCCAGGCTGGCGGCGGCTGCAATGAGCCCCCGGGCCGGGAGCCGGGACACGCACCTACCTGGAGCTGCGGCTGGGCGGGCCGGGAGCCGCGTCCTGCCCGGCGGCCGAGCGCTGGCGGACTGCGCCCCCAGCCCGGCCCCGGCCGTACCACTCGCCCGGCCGGCCGCAGGGGAGGCGCTGGCTGGGCCCCGCCCGAGGCTGGTCCAGGGCCGGACCCCGCCCCGCCCGGCTCCCGGCCAGCAGCGGCCTCGGTGCGGCGGGGATGGGGCCGCAGAGCGCCCGGCCCTGCTGCAGGGCCCGCCTCGCCGCCGGCGCTCAGCCGAACCGAGCCGGGCCGGGCCGCGAGAGGGAGACGCTGGAGCAGCTGGGCCGTTGCGCGGCCTTGCCACGGGGCTGAGCCGAACCGAGCCCAGGCCTGGCTGGGGCTGAGCCCCGCAGCGCCCTGCTCAGCCCGGCCCCAGCCCGCCCGCCGCCGGGGACCAGGCCAGGCCTAGCCGGGGAGCGGTGTCCAGCCAGCCGGGGAAGCCGTGCACGGGGCGCTGCCTGGGACATGGGCCTGGGCCTGGCGCCCCCCAGATGAGAAGTTGTGCCCCAAACCCTAGACGAGCCCAGGGCCGCGGTGCCACCCGGCTGTGGCAGGAAGCGAGATCCGGTCCCTCCCGGCCTGTCTGGTGCTGGAAGAACCCCGGCCTCGGTTCGGATCCTGGTCCACACCCAGCAGCTCGCCCAGCTCTGGCTGCACGCTGGCTGGGTACAGTACAAGAACAAGGGCTTGCAAACGATTTCCAGCCCCTCCCGCTGCTTCCAGACTCTCCCAGTACCCACACTAGCTGCCCCCCAAGGACCATGTCCCACCCACACACAAAACAAAGGGAACTTCTCAAGTGGTTGGGGGCATGCCCCACCTGCCAGCCCTGCTGCAGAAATGCTGTCTGCGGTGGAGTCCGCACTTTCACCCCTCCCAGCAATGCCTGCTCCCCTTGGCTGCCCCTCTCTGCACCGCCACTCACCTCAGCAACCTCAGACAGTCCTGTTCAACCTGTCTTCGCTTGCCACCATGAACTCATGCATTTGCTGTCTCACAGCACAACCCACACTCACACTTTGGCTGCACCCTGCTACGTTCCCTAGAGAGCATAACGTATGGTATGGTTGGTTTGTGGCTGGGACACTCTGCATCTGGAGTTCACACTGGGAGGAATTGAGTTGGGTGAAGTGGAAAGGGAGTTTGCTGTGGAGCTGAGTGTGTTTGTGTCCGATGATGTCTGGAAGGGGAGCTGTGCTAGGAGGGGCAGAGGAATAAGGTGACTGGCAATCTTCTCTGATTTTAGGGGTTGTGGTGATAAGAAACCCAGTTCAGTAACTTGAACCCTAAGTTACCCAATTTCTTTGTGTGGGAATTTCCTTCGTTTTTTATAATGCGTTTGGGGGAAGAGGGCAGTGCTGGGCAGGGGAGAGAGGTAGAAGAGGTGTTTGACCCAGGAAATGCACCAGAGGAAATGGAAGCAGCAGAAAAGACATGCTGGGCTGGAGAGGAAATGAGCCCTTCTTGGGGGCACTACGGGAGCCTGTCCAAGAAGAGAAGCTGCCTCCTTAGCAGAGCTGCAAACTCCAGTTCCCAGGCAAATTTGGATGCAATTCTCCCCCTCTCACCATCGCCTGGCCGCTCATCCCAAATGGGGTCACAAAAGAAGCAAGGTAGAGAATCTGATGGCGGGTGGTAATATGCAAATGTAAACAGACAGACAGGTTAGCCAGACGGGGAATGAAGGAGGGGACAGGCCCCAGGGAGCCCCGGTGTGAGATAATCAGCCAGGCACATCACGGGAAGCTGACAGACACACGTGGGGGGGCTGCTGCGACAGATCAAGATGGATGTGTCAAGCTGAGGAGGGTGGGCTGGGCACAGAGGAGAGCAGAAATCTAAGCAGTGACTTCCTGGTGCCGAGCCAAGGGGCAGCCCACAGCTTCACTCTTGCTGAGCATCAGACTAGGGCACCATGTCCACCGCTTCCTTTGCGTCAGTCTGAGTCTTTCTCTTTCTCCTACATATTAGGGCTGGTCAGGCCCACTGACAGCAGCTCCAGGCCCCAGGGCAGACCAGTCGATGGCCCCCTAAAAAGGCATGGCTGAGGTTTAACCATGAGCGGTGGGTTAAACTTCTCCTCGGGGAGTCTAGCTGCCCCTCTCGCCTCTTTTGCCCACTGCCCCACCCCACCTCCACTCCGCCCCAGGCCCCATCCCACTCCACCCAAGCCCCGCCCCTTCTGCTCGGCTCTGCCCCTCCTCCCCCCTCTCTGCTTGGCCCCCCTCCTCTCTTCCACACCCCTAGTTCCCCCAAGTCAGCAAGCAAGGGGGGGGGCCTGAGAGAGGAATGGGGGTGTGGAAGAGAGGAGGGGGACGGCAAGCAGCGAGCGGCAGGGCTGAGCGGGGCGGGGCCTGGACAGAGCAGGGGTGGCGTGTTAGTGGGGCTGTGGGTGGAAGAGACGGGATGGGGAGCTAGCCTCCCCAAGGGGACACTTCACCTGCCCCCATGGTACCTATCTCATCCGCCTGGGCCCTTTTAAATCACTGGGCCCTGGGCAATTCCCACCTTTCCTTCCCCCTCCCTGCCCCCCGCCATCAGCAGGCCTGGGTCTGGTCAACACCTAAAGCTTAGCTTGACTTCGCTTCATTGCTCAGAGCTATGAAAAAAGTCATGCCCTGTGTGATGTAGTTTGGTCGACCTAACCCCCACTAAAGCAAGAATTCTTCCACTGGCCTATTTACTGCCTCTCGGCAAGATGGATTTACTACAATCCCTTCCAGCACTGTAATGTGTCTACACTGTAGCACTACAGCAGTGTCACCGGTAGTGTAGACCTAGCACAAATGGAGAGCTAGGATGAGTTGAAGTTCCTGCACTGCACCCGTGAAGGGAAGGTGACCTAAGCCTCTTGTGATAGGCATTTGGGGTGAAAACTGAACTTGTTCTGGAGCACTTGGTTGAGGAAACTCCCTTAGCCTGCCTTCTGGGCACCGGCTACCATGACTAAGGGAGTGGGGAAATGGAGTATCCGAGTGGCAAGACTAGGGGTGTAACATTCACTGGGCTGAGGAGCTGCCCAGGGGTGCTGGTGAGGCAAGGAAGCAGCCTGGGAGAACAGATGCAGCTGGAGGAGCTGGGCAGTTCCACTGGCTTTTCTTTATTGAGCTAAATTGTCCGGACATTGCACCCCATTTGATAGAGATGAGTCGTGTGAGCAGGTATCCATCACTGGCACAGAGGGTCCCAGCACATAACACCAAGTGACAAAGAGCCTGTATTTGAAAAGCAGCCTGTCTGAGATATTAAGAGAGTACATGTGTGTGCGTACGTATGTGTCATGCATGGACATTTTGGGGACTGTGGGTCTACAGGGAGGTAAAAATATATTTAGATTTGCAGTCTTAATGTGTGTTCTGCAAAAGTTTAGTCAATAGTTTATTGACTAGTATGAAACATTCAGTTGTTTTCTGCAGAGTGGCCAAAAGAGGAAGGGGAGAGACGCACTCCATGTCAAACATGGCAGTACCTGTTTCCGAGTCACTGACAACTTGGAAACAAATGGTCTTGGATTCTTATGGATCAAAGTCCTAACAGGTAAAGAACAAGATGGAACAGTAGTTGACATCTGCTACAGACCACCGAAACATACTAGGGAACAGGACAAAAGCTCCTTAAGCACCTATCTATGACTGTGTTATCCAGGGGGACTTCAGTCTCAGTGACGTGCTATAGTGCGGGAGGTCGCTTGCTTCTAGTCCTTGGAATGACTAGAAATTATAGATGACAATTTCCTAACTTAACAAGTGTTGCATCCAAGATGAGGGGGTTCTATATTAGACCTCATCTTGACAGACAGAGGAACTGCTCACAGAATTAAAAATTAGTAGATGCTTAATTGCAAGTGATAAATCATAACTTGATTACTTAGTTATGTGCAAACAGAATAAAGTCCAAACTAGTAATATATTTTCTTGGTCCTTTAAAGGGCCAGTTTCACAAAGCTGAAAACAATTATGACCAAATCCGTTGGGGAAAATAATTTAAACAGAAAAATGTGAATGATAATTGACAATTGTTTAAAGAACATTTTACTAGATGCCCAAAAAGCCACAATCCCACAATTGAGAAATTCGGCTGCACTGGCTAAAAAAAAAAAAAACAGCCTAATTTAGAGAGGAAGTAAAGGCCACTATAAAAAATAAAATAAAACACAATATATAACAAGTAGAAGAAAGGGGAAGTTGCTATTAACAAATATAAATCAGAAGCTGGGAAATGAAGAAAATTAATAAAGGAAGCAAAAAGTCACAAGGAGAAATCCATACTAGCAGTGTTAAAGAAAATAAGAAGGTGTTTTTAAAGTGTATTAGGATCAAAAGGAATTCCAAATGTGGTATTGGTCCATTATTAGATGGAAATAGTAGAATTTTCAATAATAATGTAAAAAAGGCAGAATGTTCAATAAATATTTCCGTTCTGTATAAGGGATAAACCAGATGATATATTTACATCATATGATGATGAAATACTTTCCATTTCAACAGTTACTAAGGAGGATGTCAAACAGCAGCTACTAAAGTTAGCCATTTTTAAATCAGCAGATCCAGAAAACTTGCATCCAAGAGTTTTATAAGAGCTGGCCAAGGAGCTCGCTGGATAGTTAATGATGATTTCCAATAAGTCTTAGAAGACCGTGGAAGTTCCAAAGAATTGGAAGAAAGCTAATATTTTGCCAATACTTAAACAGGATAACCTGGGTAATTATAGACCTTTCAGCTACACATTAATCCTAATCAAAATAATGGAACAGTTGATATAGGACTCAATTAATAAAGAATTAAAAGAAGGTAATATCATTAATGCCTGTCAACATGGTTTTATGGAAGATAGGTCCTGTCAGACTAACCTGTTTGTTGTATACTGGGTTTTAGCATATGCACATGTACATGCATGCACACACATGCGCGCGCACAGAGCCACCCTATTTCACACACCTTCAATACAGTTTCAGAGGCTTCCAGAACATGGGAAATATTTTTTGCCCAACTTCACAAATGGAAAAACGTTGCATACGTGCTACCTTTTAATGGAAGTTTTGCAAAATCAAAGAGACACAAAAAGAACAGGGGCAGGCCATACATGTTCATCTGTTTCTATCTACACCCCTGTCACTTTGCAGGGCCAGATGCTATAGGGTTCACTCGGGGATATGCTTTTTGGGCTTTCTATAGCAACTGGACTTATTCTTTCTGTTCATTATATGACACATTATCATATACTCAGAGATGACTTTGAATACCTAAAAGGTCATTTTAAAAACCTATAATATCTATTTCTGGCAGAGAGGATAATAACTGTAATAATCTTAGCAATTACATCATGGTAAAAGTTCTGTAAGAACATTCATTAATTGACTGCTTAATTAGCAAAAACTTCAGATCAGTGACCCAGATCTCTCACCTTCCTATGTGCTTCCATTGCTAGTGTTGGCTCTCCTAATTGCACCCCCTTTGATAGAGATGAGTCATTTATGCTGGTATCTAGAGTTGGCACAGATGGTCCCAAGCACATGGCAGCAATTGACGAAGAGCTTTTTGAACCAGTTTTAGAGGAAGAAAGAGATTCCTTGAAGTTCTTCAGTGCAATCTGTCTCTGTAACCGTAACACTTCCTTCTGAGATTCCCGCAACAGGTGATCAAAGTCTATGAGGTTCAGGCAATGAGGTCCCTCCTAAGGAAATGCAAACACAATATGATGTAGCCCCTGTGGTTGAAAGGATGGAAGATAGAGGATGCTGGTTTTGAGCATGAATTGCCAAAGTGTTGTTCAATAGACAACAGAGTGGCACAAACACACCTGCACTGTCATAGCTTGGCACACAGAGCTCTGTTTGCAGCGTCTCCTGGAGCAAACCACTATGACTAATGTGATGAAAGGAGGCCAGGTCCTGTGTATCCCCAAAGCACTGAAGAAAATGGTTGTGGTGTAGATTCACAAAGGGACTTAGATGTCATGATGCTCATCATCACATCTAATTTTGGGGTGCCTAGGAAATCACAAGAACACGCTGTGATTCACAAAGCTTGCGTTAGGTGCCCAGGTTCCCTGCACAATGCATGGGGAGATATAGGCGCCTAAGGATACGATCCACAAAAGCCAGCACACTGGGCGGGAAGCTGCCTAAATTAGCCAATGGGAAATGATGACTAAGGCCCAATCCCTGATGGAGATAAATGCCTAAATCCAGGCTGCAGGGAGGTGCCAATCTCTGCTACTGATTCGCAGCCAGGAATCCTCTCTTGGAGTCGCATGGCTCAGGGGCCTAAGGTAATTCCTGTTGGAATTGCTTAGGCAGGTGCCCAACTACACAACGCAGCCAGAGGAGGCGATGCAGCCACTATTCCGGAGGGAATTCTGTGCCAACAAAAGTACAAATTTGGCACCAAAAAATAAAAATTCTGTGCACGTTTCAAAATTCTGCAAATTTTATTTGGCAATAAATAAATGTGGTGGCTCCAGCATGGCAGGGGGAGCAGAGGCCACTGGCTGCATGGCAGTGGGAGCTCACCCTGCAGCCCACACCCCAGGACACGGACTCGGGTGCGGCTGTACCTGACCCTGACACAGCACAAAAGGCTGGGTTTGCCCTAGAAAAAACTTGGGACCCTGCCCCCTGGTGCCAGGTGTGGTCAGGCTGGCTCAGCTCAGTAGGATCCAAGTGTGGCAAGGCTCAGTGTGGGGGGATCCAGGTGTGGGGTAAGAGGGTTCTGTGTGGGGCAGTCTGGGTTCGGGCAGCTCAGTGGGAGATCTGGATGCCCAGGGCCTCGTTGGGTGGTTCTGGGTGCAGGGGCAATGGGACTCTGCAGGGGTCCAGGTGAAGGTGATTCAGACTCAGTGGGGTAGGGGTCCAGGTGTGGGGGTCTCGTCAGAGCAGTCCAGGGGCAGAGTGGGGCTTGTTGGGGGGGAGGGGGAGTTCAATGGGTCTGCTTAAGAGAGGTGTGCCAGCTGCTGCTGCCGTCGGGACGTCACATGCTGGGCTCCCACTTCCTCCCCACTTCTCTTATCCCCTTCTCTTCCTCATCCCCTGCCCCAGCCCTTCCCCTTCACTGTCCCCTGCCCCATCCACTCCCCCTTCCTCTCCCCACTGTACCCTGCCCCTATCCCCCTCACCTCATTCCCACAGCCCCCTCCCCCTGCCCTCTTCCACCCTCATTCCTTCCACACTGCCTCTTCCCCCCACACCAACCTCCTACCCCCATTTCCCCCTCCCCCCTCGCCCTGCCCCACCACAGGCACTCACTGTTGTACAGAAAACAGGATGGCTCCAAGCACACAGAAGGAGGGAACGACCGGCACTAGGACCCAGGAAGCCATGTCCAGAGCCAAGTGGCACCCTCCTTCAGCCAGGCAGCTCTGTGCTCATAGAAAGTGCCATCCACACACCTCACCTCTCTTGGGGGGGGCAATGCCCCTCCCCAAAACTATGCCCATGGGCGTCCCCAGTGCCCTTCGTGGTTTCCCTCTGTTTCCCCATCATTTTCTGCAGGGAAGCAAAGAAATCTGCGGGGCCCATGAATTCTGTGCATGTGCAGTGGCACAGAATTCCCTCAGGAGCAAGCCACCCACCTTATAACTAGTAGCCCAGTGGCTAAAGCACTCCTCTGGGCTGTGGGAAGCCAAGGTACAATTCCCCCCTCTGCCTGAGGGGGATAAAGGACTTGAACAGGGATCTTCTACCTCTCAGTAGAGAGTAACCACTGAGCTATGGGATATTCTGATGTGTGCCTCCCTACATTTCTCCTGCTGAAGCTGTTCCATTGTGGATAAATAATTAGAATCACTGGAGGAGGGGGCTGGACCCTGAGTCTCCCACTGCCTGGAGAGGGGGAAAAGTTTGCCTTAACCACCAGCGTCATTCTCTCTCTCACTTTCTCTCTGACCCAGTGACTCACTTTTGATTTCTTTTGTGAGTGCTTCTCCACTTGGGATCAACACTTAAAGAGGTGCTGGGCCAGAGAGAGAGAGAGACACTGTAGCCTGGTGGTTAAAGTAGCCAGCTGAGATACCCATGGTCCAGTTCCCCTGCTGCAAGGACTAATTATTTATCCCCAGTGGAACAGCGTCAATGGAAGAGATTGAGGGACTCTCCCATGCACATCAGCATACCCCATAGCCCAGTGATTAAAGCACATGCCTGAGTGGTAGCGGACCCCTGCTGGAATCCTTTCTCTGCCTTGGGAGGAACTGAACCTGGGTCTCCCACATCCCAGCTGAGGGGGTCTAACCACTGAGCAGATTTGGAAGGGAACCTGATCCAGGCGGCAACCTCTGAGCACATGACCAGATGGGCCCCACATGTGACACAGGCAGATGAACTATCTACCCCCCAGGTTGCAGATCGTTCTGGGACGTAGGCAGGAGCTAGGTGTTTCAACACCTAGAGCGAGGCGGCAGTGTGCGTGTCCAGACGCTGACACATGGGCACCACGGGAACTTTCTCCCTGAAAACGTAGGTGCTGAGTGAATTTAGGCGCCTGCAGGGATTGGCAGAGTTTTGTGGATCACTGTGGAGGCTAAACCTGGGACTTAGGTACCTAGGTACGTTTGTGAATCTAGGCTTGTGCCTCTTAGAGTCACCTGTGTCAATGTGTGACCGCAGCTCCCCATAGGCAGAACACGGCCACGCGAAGCCACGCAGCCACCGCACTGCTGATGTGAACTTAAGAGAGTTTCTGTACCCTGCACCTATGGGAGCCCCTGCACGCCCGGTAATGCCCAGCAGATGGCGTCTCAGGGTGACATTAATTAGCCTCCTTCTCCCTTCAAAGCCAGGGTCTGGGGCTGACTTGCTCAGTGTGAATGTTAGAACACAAGAACGGCCATACTGGGTCAGAGCAATGGTCCATCTAGCCCAGTGTCCTGTCTGCCGACAGTGCCAATGCCAGGTGCTTCAGAGGGAATGAACAGAACAGGCAAACATTGAACGATCCAGCCCATTGCCCACTCCCAGCTTCTGGCAATCAGAGGCTAGGGACACCCAGAACATCGGGTTGCATCCCTGACCATCGTGGCTAACAGCCATTGATGGACCTGTCCTCCATGAACTTCTCTAGTTTGTTTTTTTTAACCCCATTATAGTCTTGGCCTTCGCAACATCCCCTGGCAATGAGTTCCACAGGTTAACTATGCATTGTGTGAAAAGTGCTTCCTTTTGTTTATTTCAAACCTGCTGCCTATAAATTTCATTGTGTGACCCCTGGGTCTTGTGTTATGTGAAAGAGTAAATCACACTTCCTTGTTCTTTTTATCCACACTAGTCACAATTTCACAGACCTCTATCAGACCCCCTCTTAGCTGTCTAAGTTCCTTTTCCAATTCTAATGTATCTTTTCTGTGATGGGGTGACCAGACCTGCACGCAGTATTCAAGATATGGGTGTCCCATGAATTTATCTAGTGACATTATGATATTTTCTATGTTAATATCTATCCCTTTGCGACTGATTCCTAATGTTCTGTTTGCTTTTTTGACTGCCGCTGCACATTGAGTGGATGTTTCCAGAGAACTATCCACAATGATCTTTCTTGAGTGGTTCAGCTAATTTAGACCCCATCATTTTGTATGTACAGTTGGGATTAAGTTTTCCAGTGTACATTACTTTGCATTTATCAACATTGAGTTTCATCTGCCATTTTATTGCCCAGTCTCCCGGCTTTGTGAGATCCATTTGTAACTCTTTGCAGTCTGCTAACAGTCTTGAGCGATTTTGTATCATCTGCAAATTTTGCCACCTCGCTATTTACCACTTTTTGTTAGGAAGTAGTTTGGGCTCTTGGTAGCTCTCTAAACCTGGATTTTAAATGCTGGGGTATCTGGAAAGTATCTGGAAAAAAAACTTTTTAAAATTCTGTCCCAAGAAGGTTGGTTTGTTTGTTCATTCATGTTTTGAGAAAGTTAGAAGCTGATCAATCCTGAAACTCAGAAAGTGAGTTTGGGCAACAGTTGTGGTGCTGGCTGGTCACCCATCCCTACACTCCTGCTGAAAACTCTGCAGCTTTCACAGATAAATGAAGGGAAACCAGGGAGACCCTTTCTCACAAAAATTCATGGGAGATTGTTCACCAGTTTGTTCACTTACTATTGCATCCATCAAAATTTGGGTTTCATGAAATTTCAGGAGACCAAAAATTGTTTTTACAGGTTAAAAACCACAAAAGGCCCATTCTGTACAAAGCTGCACTTATGGATTTTGGAAGAGTTGCTGAAGGGGGCATTGTACATTCCTTCCAAAAGCCCATAACCCACTGGATTAAGGAAAAAGCTGGGAGCCAGGAAATCATGATCTATCCCCACGATTGGATCTGCCGCTGTAGGGCCCTAGCAATACTCTGCACCCTATAAACATGACTGAATTACAGAGCAGGTAAATATCATTATCCCCATGTGCGATGGAATGTGAACCCTGTCAGGCACCGGAATGGTTACAGGAGCCCGGCAGTGCTATAACCTCACTGATTGCATCTGGGGAGAGCGCGGTTGGGTGAGGGGATGGGCTTAAGGAAAGGAGAAAGATGGTGATGGGGTGGAGACTGATCCGGGGGGCTGGGTCTCTAGGAAGCAGCCTGTGAGAAGGCTGAGAAGAGCAGGTGAGCTGGAGGTAAGCACCCTGCCTGAACCCCTGAGTGAGGGGGAGAGCGAGCCAGCCCCTGGACAGTGGAGTTGTTGGAGGCACAGGCGCCTGGGACAAGATGCCCCATGCTTCAGAGCCCAGCCTCCAGCCCAAGCCCCAATGTCTACACAGCTATTTGCAGTGCACTAGCGTGAACTTCACTGGCAAAAGTCTGTGGAGCTGGCTCGCTCCCAGAAGCAATATAGACATCCCCTACAAAGTGGGGCTAGGTCACTCCGGATGGAGTAGGCCAGAAGACAGTGGGGGACCTGGAGGCAGAGTTGCAGTTGTACTACATCTTGCCACAAGAGGGTGCAGTGGAGTGGAACTTTGCTATACCATGTAACAGAGGGGGAAACTGAGGCATGGAGTGATACGGACTGACTTGAAGTCACACAAGTCAGGATTAGATCTCCTCCTGGCTGCTAGACCTATGTCTAGTCCATTATGGCAGTGGTTCTTAGCTGTCAGCTGCTTTATGCAAAATCTCTCTCCTCCCCACCCAAAATCTCCAGCAGACGGGTGGTAGGGCCTGGGGGAGCATGAGATCAGGAAGGAAGAGCTTTGTCCAGGAGCTTTTCTGTCTGGCCCAGCTAGGCTGCTGCTCCTGCCATTACACCCCACTCCCACTGCAGCTGCTCCCTGCCCACAACACACAGAGCTCCACTACTGGGAGATGCCACGACAAAAGCTGTCTGGGCTGCATGTCACACCATTGCTCTCAGTGCTTAGCTATCTCCAGAGCAGCAGCAATTCCCCAGTGCTGTGTGTGATGCCAGTGGAGAAATAAGGAGCTGAAGGAGCACCTGCACCTCTACCACCCCTCACCAGGTCCTGTCCAGTGGCCCATCCACCAGCTTGCATAGAGTCATAGAAATGTAGCATTAAAAGGGACCTTGCCAGGTCATCGAGTCCTGTGTCCCACGCTGAGACAGGACTAAGTATTATCTGGCAGGTGTTTGTCTAACCTGTGCTTAAAATCTCCAGTTATGGAGATTCCACGGCCTCCCCAGGTGATTTGTTCCAGTGCTTAACCACCCTGACAGGCAGGAAGATTTTCTTCATGTCCAACCTACATCTCCCTTGCTGCAGTTTAAGCCCATTGCTTCTTGCCCTGGTCTCAGAGGTTAAGGAGAACAATTTATCACCCGCCTCTTTATAACAAACTTTTATGGACTTGAGACTGCTGTGGTGTTTCCCCGTCAGTCTCCTCTTCTCCAGACTAAACACACGCAATGTTTTCAATCTTGACTCGTATTTAGTTTGTAGCCTCAAGATCCTTTTCTATCGTACTCATTCCTAGGCAGTCATTTCCCATTTTGTATATGTGCAATTGATTCTTCCTTCCAAAGTGGAGTGCTTTGCATTTGTCCTTATTGAGTGTAATCTCATTTATTTCATTCCATTTCTCCAGTCTGTCAAGATCATTTTAAATTCTAACCCTGTCCTCCTAAGCACTTGCAACCCCGCCCAGTTTGGCATTGTCCACAAACTTTATAAGTCTTCTCTCAATGCCATTATCCAAATCAGTGATGAAGATATTGAACAGACAATATCGAATAAAACCGGACCCAGGACAGATCCCTGCACAACCCCACTCGATATGCTCTTCCAGCTCAATCGTGAACCATTAATAACTCTCTGAGTGTGGTTTTCCAACCAGTTGTTCCCCCACCTTACAGTACATTCTCTAATTTGTTTATGAGACGATCGTGTCAGACAGTATCAAACGTCTTACTAAAGTGGAGATATAGCACAACTACTGCTTCCCCCCACCCACAAGGCTTGTTACCTTGTCAAAGAAGGATATTAGGTTGATTTGACACGATTTGTTCTTGACAAATCCATGTTGATGGTTACTTATCACCTTATTATCTTCTAGGTGCTTACAAATTGATTGTTTGATTATTTGCTCCATTATCTTTCCGGGTACCAAAGCTAAGATGATTGGTCTCTAATTCCTGGGTTGTCCTTATTCCCCTTTTCATAGATGGGTACTATATTTACCCTTTCCCAGTCCTCGAGCATCTCTCCTGCCCTGCACCCAAATCTAGCCATGGCTTCTTGCTGGGACCTCAATCCCACAATCCTGTGTTACCACAATGATTGTTGGATTTGGGTCATGGCAAGAAACTGCAACTTGCTTTTAATTGCGGATGAAGAATGATGGAGAGCCATTGCCCTAGAGCAGAATGTCTCAGGGAAATCACTTCCCTCAGAGCCCAACGCTCTGCAACACTGCAAAATGGGGCAATTGCACTGACATCTGTACCACAGCAGACTCACAGTGTCTCCAGCCATCAGTAAATAATGCTTATTAGCCCCATTTCCCAGATTTGGAAACCAAGGTTGTATATAATAGAAAACTTGCACTGATGCAGCCAAATCCATTTAAAATCTATCTAGTTACATTGTGCAAACCCCTAGCAGGGATGTTATGGAAGCACTTAAACTGTAGTTAACAGACTTAGCTTAGTGCAAACGAAGAAGGTGAATTTTTAGATTGTAATGAATTGTTTTCCTGCCAGGCAAGTGGGGAAAACAAGAACAGAGGGTAAGTTTTCACCTTTATTTCTTCACTGTGGACTCATCAGAGCAGGCACAGCCAATATAAATTGCTGTAGCTCTTGGAAAGATGACTGTTTTCACCAGCTGATGATCTGCACTAGCACTCTTAGCCAGATGAGGTCTCCCTCTCCCCAGCTATGCAGTGCTTGTCACAACACGCTGTAGCATTCATCAGTACTAAACCTCAATCTGCCGCTGGGGGAAAGGAGTTTTTCTCTCATCATACTTTGCAAGTCCATAAAATGGACAGAATTAAGTTTGTTCCAGATATCATTCACCTGGCTGGAATCAGGTGTGGAGTAAGCTATGTACTACTTACTCCAGTAATAGAGTGGTACTACCAGAGTAGAGTGGTACTATCATCTTCCATGACTTGCATGCTATGCCTCTGTTAATGCAACCTAAAGTTGCTGACTCACGTTGAGGTTGTGATCCACCACAACTCCCAGATCCTTCTCAGAGATGCCAAGCCAGTTATCCCCCATTCTGTATTTGTGCATTTGGCTTTTCTTCCCTAAGAGCAGCACCTTACATTTGTCTTTGTTAAATTGCCTTTTGTTGTCTAGAGCCCAGTTCTCCAATTCATCAAGGAACCTCTGAATTTTAGCTCTTTTCTCCAAAGTGCTGGCAACTACCTTTAGCTTTGTGTCATCTGCACACTTGATCAGTCTGCTCTCTACACCTACATCCAGGTCATTGATAAAGATGTTAAACAACACCAGCCCCAGAACAGATCCCTGTGGAACCCCCCTTGAGATCTCCCTCCAATCCGACATCATTCCATTAATAGTTACTTTTTGTTTGCGGGTGTTTAACCAATTATGTATCCACTTCATGGTAGCTCCGCCAAGCCCACATTTCTCCTGCTTACTCATCAGAGTGTCATATGGGACTGTGTCAAAAGCCTTGCTGAAGTCCAGATATACCATGTCCACCACATTCCTCCATCCACCAAACCAGCTACCCTGTTAAAGAAGGAAATCAAGCTGGCTTGGCATGATTTGTTCTCGGTCAGTCCATGCTGGCGGCTAGTGATCAGCCCTTCCAGGTATTCAAATGGGATGTTTTATACGTTGCTCTAGTAGCTTCCCAGGTACCCAAGTCAGGCTGCCTGGGCTACAGTTCCCGGCTCCTCCTTTCCCCCTTTTTAAAGATGGGCACCACAATAGCCCTTCTCCAGGCGTCGGGGACCTCTTCTGTCATCCATGAGTTTGCAAATATTATTGCCAGTGGTTCCCCAGTTCCTTCAGTACCCTCAGGTGAATAGCATCCAGCCCCTGATTTGAATTCATTCAAACTGGTTAGAAGATCTGACGTGTTCTGTACTTATCCCGATCTGCCTCCCTTCCCCTTTATTGTCTATGGTAACGTCGCTAGTCGGCCAGTCACATGCTATTCTTTGTGGAGGGACTGAAGCAAAGTAGGCATTGAGCAGCTCTGCCTTCCTGTCATCTTCCATCCCCAGCTCACCACCTCCACTGAGCAGCCGACCCACATCCATGAGCACCTCACATTTGTCCTTGGTGAGTTTCATGTTGTGTCTCTAGCCCAGTGTTCCCATTCATCTAGCTAGCACAATAAGAACAGAAGGATCGCCATGGCAACCCGTGCAGCAGGAGGCGCTAGCCACCCTGTGTACAGACATTTGGTCTTGGATGGGATGGGATGGGATGGCGGCATCTATCCACTCGCACAACTTGTGGGGTGCCCCTGTGGCTCCACTTCTGCTTTTAGCATTGCTAAGTCATTCAGAGCTAGCATGGGACGTGTCTCCCCAACCCGGAAATACACTTCCCAGTTCCAGCAGAGACACCTCTGGAGCTTAGCAGTGTGTGTGAGGAGTCCAGATTATCCCTTCCAATGTACACAGACGTCAATCTGCCAAACACCTCGCTTTGCTGACTTCCTCTGCAGTGCCTCAGAAGCCTGCCACCACTCTGTTTATGTCGCCTGACACTTTCCCTTATGAAAATTCCTCTGACAGGTTTTTGAAAGGTCTGGTACCTCTGTGGTTTACAGAATGAACTTGACATTTGCCAAGGGGATAGTCCTAGGTTCAGGGAATTGCCTATAGCTGGCACCAGGAAAATTCATACAGATGTGGGCAAGTTATTCATGGATTTTTTTTTTTTTAAGGCTGGAAGGGACTATTACCTCATGCAGTCTGACCTGCAGTGTACTGCAGGCCAGAGGATGTTACCAGTGATTCCTGCATCAAGCCCATCACTTCTGGATCAGAGCAGATCAGTGACAGAGATCTAATTTTGATCTAAAGACTTCAAATGACAGAAGACCCCCCCCCCCCATTTTCCTTCCTAAGTTGTTGCAATGGCTAACTCACCTCACTGTTGAACATGTGCAACTTATTTCCAATTTGAATTTGTCTAGCTTCAACTTCCAGCTGTCAGATCTCATTCTGCCTTTTTCTGCCTGACTAAATTCCATGTAGATAAATGCAAGTAACATGCCCTGGAAGGAATCATTTGAATTACTCATCCACTTCGCTGGTTTCCAGATCAGTGCTAATCACTCTGGAATTAAAGGCAGAGGTGTCCTTCCGGCCAGCTCAAAATGACCCCACCTTTAGTTGTGGCCTTCTTGAACTGTGGCGGGGTTGCTGTCGCAACCCTAAGTGTGGTCCTTTCATTACAAACAATGATAGACCAGGGGATTTAGCATGGCATGATGCGGGCTCAGTGCTGAAAGGAGCTCAGCGCTCTGGCCCTGCTCCACCGCAGTGTTTCAGCAGGTGGGAGCACAGCTGAAGTCACTGAGAGGAAGTGCAGGCCACAGGCTCGAGTAGCAACCTGGGGCTTGAGTCAATTCCCTGCTCTGCCAAGACTTCCTGTTTAACCCCAGATGAGTCACCTCGGGCTAGATTCCCTAAGATGCCTAAACACCAGGTTTACGTGTCTAAATCTAGGGTGAGGCATCTAAGGACCTATTTTAGGCTCCCTTGTGACTCTCAAAACTCCCACTGAAACCTGCAGGCGTCTAAACTCACATGACACCGACATTTTCGGAGTGAAAGTTCCCTCGGCAGTACACTTCTGCCTCTGGACACACGCACGGCTGCCTCCCTCTAGGTGTCCAGACACCTGTCGGGATCCCCCCTAAGCCCGAAACGATCCATGGGCCAGGGAAAACAGGCATTTCTCTGCTTCTCTTGTGTGCAGAGGCCCCCTCCTGGATCAGATTCCATTCAAATAGGGCAGAGATGGCAATGCCCACCTTATATCTCTAAGTCCAGGGGCCAGAGCACTGGCCTGGAATGTGGGAGACCCAGATTCAATTCCCCCCCTGCCCGAGCGGGGGAGAGGGTTTGAACAGGTGCAGGGTGGCACCTCTGGCTGTCTTGTGTGGAGTTAGGCACCTGCCTAAGTCACTCTCCCAAGAAACGCCTGCGGGATCCCTGCCTGTGAATCACTAGCATAAAGAGGCACCTCCCTGCAGCCTGGATTTCAGCATCTGCCTCTGTGAGGGGGCGGAGCTTAGTCACCATCTCCCATTGGCTAGATTAGGCAGCTCCGCCCCCAGCTTGCTGGCTTTTGTGGATCATATCCTTAGGCACCTGTTGCTCCCCAGGCGCTGACCAAGGAAGCCGGGTGCCAAACTCAGGCCCTGTGGAGGACAGCGTGTTCCAGCGATTTTCTAAGCACCGAAAAGTTTGGCGTTGTGATGATGGCTATCCCGATGCCTAAGTCCTTCGTGAATCTAGGTCAATTCCCTGTCTGTAAAATGAGGAAAACAGCCCTGCCTGGCCTCACAATGGGGTTGTGAAAAGACTGTGAGGTGTGAACATGGGCCAGAGAAGTAACTAGGAGTATTGTGAGAATACTAGTAAAGACTGGCAATGCTGCAATGTTATCATATGTACAAAACGAAGCATTTGCAATAATTAACGTGCTCTACTGCTAAAACTGAGCCATGAATATTTTGCTTGTGGAAGGAATTCACTTTGGGGCAAGCTTTCCAAAATACTGAAATACATTCAGTGGCAGCAGCATTCGATAAAACATCACATTTTAAGTACTATTAAACAGTTATGCAGAATATTCATGGAAACCCAATTCCGATTCTGCAGCTGTGAGTATGCACTCTGCACACCCCATTCGAGAGCTCCTGTCACTCGGGCAGGCAGGGAACACAAGCTGTGATCTATGCGTCCAAACAAAACAGCTTGAATTTTGAAGGGAAAATATTTACAACAAATTGTTTTTTAATTGCAAAATTAGAGCAGGTTCAGAGAAGGGCAACAAGAATGATCAAAGGCCTGGAAAAAATTCATCTGAAGAGAGACTGAGAAGTCTGGGGCTGTTTACCTTAGATAAATAAGAGGGGATGAAATAAAACGGCACTCTAGTAGTTCTCCCTGTCTCAGAACACAAGAGCTAGGGAACATCAGTGAAATTAAAAGGTGGGAAATTCAAAACCAACAAAAGGCAATACTATTTCACTGGACATGTAATTAGATATGTAACTCACTGCCACCAGATGTTGCTGAAGCTAACAAATTAGTGAAATTCAAAGAGTATGCACGGATACATCTCGAACCCGAAGAGTTAATGCTGATAAACATTTTGGAAGGGAAATAAACCCTCCTGCTTCAAGACTTAAGCCAATCTCTAAGTATTAGAGACCAGGATAAGACCTTTAGAGGGGCAGGTTATCCCACGTCTGCCCCCTGTAGGGTTCTTGCACCTTCTTCTGACGCATTTGGGGCTGGTCGCTGTCAGAGATAGAACACTGGGCTAACTGGACCATGAGTCTGAGCCAGGCTTGTAATTCCCACGTTCCTCTCTAACAAGCTACACACCAAAAATGATACTAAATACACGTGAAATATTCACCATCTATTCAGGGACTATTCAGGGACACAAAAGGAAGCAAAATTCATCAAATAAAGTGGTTGTTACACACTGTTCACCCAGTTCTCCTTAGGCTGAGACCACATTGCCTAGCACTCTGTCTCATATCTGGGTAAGGAAAGAGACAATCCTGGGGGTGTTCTCAGATTAGTAAACTTCTTCTTGTGCTTTGTTACATGATGATGTTATGCGATCATGTAACAACAGACCATATTGTAATACACATCAAACACATCAGGGCAGAGTTAAGGTGACTATGGCCACCTTATCTCTGCATCTCCAAATTTGTGTGTTCACAGCCTTAATGTTGCAGTGATGTAGCTTTATGCATTTAATTATCATCACACTTGTAATGGCTGCGCGCATGCACTGAGCTGCATCTCAGGAAGTGGAAAGATGGGAAGGAAGGCAGAGAGAGGGTGACGTTCCAGTGAGCTGTCCCTGGCTTTGGATAAGAATGGATATAGCAGCAAATGCAGCAGCTCAGACGTATGCACTCAGTCACAGCACAGGTCTCTTGCACAAATTCTGCCTTCGGAACATCTACACTGGGAAAAACCCCACAGCAGCGAGTCTGAGATCTCTGGTCAACTGACTCAGGCTCAAGTGGCTCGTGCTCTGGGGCTAAAAATAGCAGTGTAGACATCAGCCCAGGCTCCGAGACCCTCCCCTCTTGCTGTGTTTCAGAGCCCAGGCTCCAGCCCAAGCCTGAACATCTACACTGCTATTTTTAGCCCTGCCGCGCAAGAGCCCTAATCAGTGGACCTGGGCTCTGAGACTCAGTGCTGCAGGTCTTTCCTTGTAGGGTAGATGTACCCCGTGAGGCCCAGACACTTTCTCTGCCACCAGCTTTCCCAGTGGACTCACTCGGGCTTATAGTTCCCAAGCTCTCGGACCACATGACGTCAGCTTCCAGGTGGGTGTAACTTGTCTCACACCAGCTACTGGAGCTTCATTTTCCGTTACTGCCTAATCGCACCATTGAAAGCGTTGGATTGCCCATGCCAGCAAGGAAACCCCAGAAAGACTCTCACCTTCCCAGCTGTGAGCTTCGCCTGCAGCTCCCGACACTCCTGCTGCAAAGCTTCAATCTGTTTGTCTTTTGCCAGGAGGGCACTGGCCTGTTCTGTCAGGTCCTTTTCACGCTGGCGGGCACACACTTTTTTACACAGCTCCCGGCTGGAGCCCTTCACCCTCACTGGAGCGTTTACCTGCACCGGGGAGAGAACAGCAAGGGAGAAAGCCACACGCGTGTTGGTGTTGTTAACAATGCACAGGTAACGGCAGGCTCAGAGCACCAGAACCAGAGCTGGGGGGTCACTGGTTTTTTTGGTTTGCCGGCAGCTCCGAAAAACTGAAAGAAAAAAAAAATCAGCTGAACCTGAAACTTTGGAGAAATGCTGGTGCATCCAAAAAGTGGACAAACCCTTGTCTTGGAGCAGTGGAAATGTTGTGCTAGGTCTCCAGGCACGCCTACAAAGCAAAGCAAAGCAAAGCCAACGAAGGGCTAGTTTCACAACGCAGGTGGTGCTGCCCTACAGCCTGCCATGAGATGAGAGGCCCAGGCTCGAGCCCCCTCTGCCTCTTGTTTTGAACTTGGCTCTCCCACGCTGCGTCCCGCGGGCTACGGGTAAGTCTGGCCCAGGTCGCTCTCAGTTGCTCCTGCGGACGTTGTTTTACCCTCTACTCGCTGTCAGTGGGCCATGGTGAGCTCGTCACAATGACCCTAGTCAGGGGCTAGACCGCTCACGGGGGAGACCGGGTTCAAGTCCCTGTTCTGCAGCAGCGGGGCCCAAGCATAATTTTTTCGGGCCCAGCACAAACTTGTAACACGGGCCCCCTCCCCCACACCTCCCACAAGCCCTCACCTCCCCGCATAAAATCATATGCGCCATGGAAAAACCTTGAATTTTAAAATTACTGTTACATATTCGACATTTCTGAAAAATGGCCCCCCCCCCCCCCCTTTGCTAGTTTGGTTTAACAGAACACCCAGCCTGAGTCCTACACGTTTGCTGACTATTTCGTAACTCTTGGGTCATTATAAAGGTATTATAGCCTGTCAGTGTCCTGATTTTGTTCGTCTGCTTCCCTAGTTCGTATATTGCCTGACTGCAGAAAGGCCTTGTCTGATTTGAAAAACTGGAGGAGAGATTGGTGTCCTTTAGCTTCTTTTAGTTCCCTTTCTTTTACCTCTTTGCATTTCTGGCTGCCAGATTTGTATTTATAGCCACCACCAGACATGGCAGTATGGGGGGGGGGGGGGGGTGTGACTGTGAGTGAATTAGACACTTACTCACCTATATTTGGCCCTGCAAATCCTGCCAGAAGCAGCAGCAGCCTGGCTCCCACTGTCTGATGGTGCTTTGCTCTGCCCCTCCCGCCAGCTGTCCCCCCCTCCTGCCTGTGCACAAGGAACTCTGGGCCTGGCAGTTCTTGATCTGGAGATGCTGGACCATGTCACAGAGAGGAGCACGAATCTCCCTGTCTCTCAGTCTCAAACGACAAGTCCTAGTTTAACTGCACAGTCACACACTGTCTATTCTACACACAGGCCTGGGCCGGGCCAGCAGCTCCCTGTTCACAATGCTGCGTGAGACTGCGCTAACACGGCTTCTGACTGCCTCCAGCGAATCGCACCAGATCTGGACAATAGATACCTAGATACAGGGAAATAAGTTTCTATAAATAGCCTCAGGCGGGATCTACAATTTAGCCTCAATGTTTTCCTCATGGTAAGGGGGGGTTACAGCCTGGGCCGGGCCCCCAGGGGCTGCAGGCCCCGGTAAAGTGTACCCTACCCCCCTCATGTGGGGGGCCCTGCGCAGCACACAGAGGGGGAATTGAACCTGCGTCTCCCACGTGAGTGCCATAACCACGGGGCTAGAGGTTATATGGGAGGCAGGCGCCTCTTCCTCTGTCATCTTGTGACTGGGGGGAGAAGACTGGCGAGCTGAGCTGGAGGTGGCTGCTGGGAGTCCCAGAGGAGACACCAGGAGGCAGCTGGACAGAGGGAGATTTGCATCCCCAGCTCTAGATGGAGGTTAATTCGCTCTCTTGCTAAGAGGCCAAGTGCCAAGGTCCTTCGGTGCGGGCAGCACAGAGAGAGGCAGGCCTGGCACCCTGTGCACCAGACAGCAGCTCTGCCTACCCTAGGAAATGCAGCAGGTGCCAGCAGCGGGGTGGGACCGAGCACAGCACAGCTGTAAGTGAAGACAGGACCAGGCGCTGCCCAGCACCGGTGCAGGAGCCTGGCAGAGCCAGTGCTGGGCACTGTCTGTCTCCGGCTGCACGAGCATCCCCCTTCCAGCTGCATCCACCACCACAGCCCGTTCTCAGCAGTGGTGATACGCCGAGTGTAGCCTTAGCCACCGAAAGCCCAGTGAGAACAAAGCAGCCGTCAGTGCCGGCCAGGCTCCCTTGCTCCTCTCTGGACTCTCGACGCAAGGGGCAGCCTTGTCAGAACAAAAACCCTTGTTACAAGCGTCTGTATTTAACAGAGACCTGCTCACCAGGACAACCATCCCCCAGCCGTGCCCCTGCCCCACAAAGCCCAGCTGCTTGGGCAGGTGTGAATTTCTTCCTCAGTCAATAACCATCAATGCAAAGGGGCCAGATAACTCAGGACAGGCTCCGGCTTTCTGTCTCCTTGTTTAGATGTGACTCGTTCAGCTGCAGGATGGCTGCACTCCGGGGACCTCGCCTCACTAGACAGGCCCAGTGTGCGATGGCACATCCAGGCTTTGGGCCACCTCTGGCAACCGAATGCTAACTCCTCAGCACCTCTCCCTTTAACTATACGCCTGCCCCAGCCACGGTGGCCAGACCCCTCCACACTCCCTTATCGCACAAGGGAGGCTCTTGTGTTGTAACTAGACCAGCTAGAAATCAAGTTGTCCATGGTGCGTTTTGTTTCTCTGAGGTTAGCAGCTCGGCCGCTCATGGTCCGGCACTCTGAAATCAGGCGTGTGTGTTCCTGGCGCGCATGCAATTGACTTTCATTGAAAGCCACGGAGCCTTTCCCGTTCTGGAGAAATGCAGAAGATATTGGGTGCAGTTTTAGGAAGAAAAGGAGGAGTGTTGCTGGTCTGTGTTATTCCTGCATCTCAGATCCTCCGCCCTGTCCACAGGCTCAGGCAGAGAGCCCAGGCAATGCTGTGGATCTCTTTGCACAATGCCCAGGTGCTCGGTGCTACACAGACAACTTGCAAAGAAAGCTCCCAGGGGAGACATCTCAGGAGTGATCCCGTGACACAGGGCAAGGGCTGTCACACAGCAACCCCAGTCATGCCCCGTACCTGCACTTCATGGGAGGTCAACGAGGGGCTTTCAAACTGTGCAGATAGTAACAATCAGAAGTCTCACCTCTCGTGGGCACCAAACCCAGTAGCACCCAACTCCAGTCTCCAGACAACGCCTGTCTTGCCATCTCCCCCCAAACCATGCCCCTTTCTGGGTCCTCAGGGGACTGACCCCAGGGGGAATAACCATCCTCCAGTTGCATATTGCAAATGGCTGGAGATGCCCTGACTGAGCAGCTGGGTCTCTAAGCAGTGACGGCTGTTCTGCCTGGCCTTCTCCTCCTGCCTTTCAGTCTCGGGACAGTCTGCACCTAAAATGCTGCATCGGCACGGCTACACTGATGCAGCGGCGCCACTGTAGCACTTAAGTGCAGGAAAGAGCTCTTCTGTCAGCGTAGTTAATCCCCCTCCCCAGGAGGCAGTAGCTATGCTGGTGGGAAAAGCCCTCCCGTCGACATAGCACCATCCACGGGGGGGTAAGGTTGGTGTAACTACGTTGCTCAGGGGGTGGATCTTTCACACACCAGAGCCATGTAGTTATGCTGATCTAAGTCTGCAGTGTAGACATGGCTGCAGGGTACGTCTACATACAGCTGCCCCACTGTAGCGCTTCCCTGGGCACACTGCCTGTGCCGACAGGAGGGGCTCTCCCCTCGGCGAAGGGAAGCAGGAAGCAGTAGCGAGGTGGCCGGAAGAATTCCCTCGCTGTCCACACCAGGCGTTCGCTCAGGGTAGCTGTGTCTCGCAAGGGGGGGTTTCACACCGCGGAGAGACGCAGCCACACCGAGGTAAGTTCCTCGTGTAGACCAGGCCTGACGCTTCATCCTCATGAGAAGCTGTAGCCTGGCAGGGGATTGTCTTAGTGTTGCTTCAGGTCAGGGTTAGCTCTGAGCTTGTGTCCAACGCCTTCCACGGCACCCATTTCCCAGGTGAAGACACTGGGGCCCTAAGAGGGAGCCGGGGCCTGTCTGAATTCGCACTCAGTGCTTCCTGGCCCAGTCCCTAGCCTGGCCCACCAGACTGGGCTGCCTTTGGCCTTTGCTGGTGGCAGCCGAGCAGCAGGAGCTTCTGCCTATGTCTTTGGCTCTGAAAGGCCATGGCCAGGAGAGAGGGGACGGGGAAGCCCAGTGCCGAGTGGCGGAGAAGCTTGTAGTAATACCCCTTGTGCCCCCGCCCCGGCAATGGGGCAGAGCTGCAGTGCAGCCCTCAGCAAAGGACTGAGTCGCTAAGCTCACCGCTGCGTATACAGAGAAAGGCTTTTATTCCCACCCCACCCAGCCCCCAGCTGGCTGGCCAGCGGGCTGGCAGACCCTGAGCAAGCTGGTCCCACTTGGCTAGGCCATGGGGGAGCACACAGCTTGCCTTTGAATGCTTGGCAGAGAAGCACCAAAGCAGGGGGGAGCTCCCCCGGCCACTGTCATCACGTCCTCTCCCTGGCCTGCAGGGGACATCGTTTCCCATTCCGATTCCTGCAGCCCTTCACTCTCTGCAGCGCCCCATTCCCCGGCACACTGCAGACCTGCCACACGGCCAGCGCGAGACTCGGCCCCTGGCCTCCCGTCCTTCTCCTCCGCTCTGCATCCAGCCGCTCTCTCCTCCGGCCCCAGTCGGGCTCCAGGCCCTGCCTTTCCATCCTCTCCCTCTTCCCAGTGCAGGGAAAGACGTGCAGGCATCACACCTGCCTACCTCATGCCTTTTGGTCAGAGACTCCCACTTCCTGGCCTCCCCTTGATACAACAAGCCCAGCGTGAACCGCTCTGGATCAGCGCTAAGGTCTTCCCAGTGAAAGGCCCTGGACTGTAGAACGCCCTGATCTGGGGGCTGAAGATGCTGTAGCCTGACCATGGTCACAGCTTGGGGCCAAAGACGCCAAAAGTCTCAGCAACTCAGAGAAGGAGCAAAGAGCAGGAAGGGAGGAAGGAATTGCCAGAGCCGGTCAGGCCTGTGGCCTGGTAGCCCAATGTCCTGTCTCCAACAGACAGGAGCCACAGCTGCTCCGGCAGAAGGTTCAGGAAGCCCTGCAGTGGGTGGTTCTGGAATAACCTGCCCCCGGGGAGGGTGATGGTGTGGAGGTCACCCCGGCAAACCCCTTGTGGTCACGTGCAGCATAGTACGGGAGCCCCTTCCTCAGTTTCCCTTGCCCAGGGCACAAACAAGTCCAAGCAGGCTTCCCAGTATTAAAGAGCATCCTCTTCAGAGGGGCGTGCTTCTTAACTGGAAAGAGCAACGCAAAAGCTTCCAGCAGCTGCTCCACCAGAAACTCTCCTCCCCTGGGATAATCAGGTTTGTGTTTTCCCCTTTGGCCCCAAACCCAGCTTCCCAGGCTGGTGGTCTGGGCCTCTGCAGAGCATTCAGCTAGATCCCAGCCTTCCCCTCACCGGCGCGTTCCCCTTTACTAAACCAGCCCCCAGGGGAGCCCCAGGAGGTCCCACGCCCCTTCACTCCTCTGGAGCTGCTGCAGTCTCTGTCTGGGAGACCTGTTCCTCTCCCTCTGAGCCGCTGCTCTCCGGGCAGACACCACTGGACGCAGCTCGCAGCCCAGGTCTCCCAACCTTCCTGACTGAGCCCTATAGGTCTTTATTAGGCCCAGGTCCCCCTTCCCCAATGAACTGCCACCCAGCTACCTAGGCACTTAACTAGCCACAGGTGGGTCTGGGTTGGCTCACGTTCCTTAGCACAGCCTGCCACAGCAAGGCTGGGTGCCTGGTCCCCGCAGGGACCTGTCCCCGTGAGGCCCTGAAGCCGGAGGGCTGGTCTCGCTCTGACTTCTCTCCTCCCCCCCACATCTTCTGATACGCACAGAAATGGCCAGTCCGGCCTTTGAATCCTACTAAGGAAGGAGGGAACAAATCCCAGTTACAGCAGCACTGAGCCTGCGAACGGCGAGGGCTCCCCTCATTTCGAACCATCTTCTCCTAACACCGCCTCTGGCACTCACATCGCATGGCGACTGGTGCCCGGAGTGACTGACCAGGCAGGTAGTTCTGGCATGCGTATGGGAATGACAGGCAATGGCCACGCACCATGGGGATCTCCCCCACCTGCATCCGCCATGACCTCCCTTCCCCTCTCTTAGCCCTGCATGGGACTTCATTTCCCACTCGGCACCTGCGCCCTCTCCTGCAGCACGGGCTGCTTTTCCCTGGCACGCTGAGGACATGCACTCCGCAGGCAAACCACTGCCACCTCCAGTCCCGGTAGATGAGATCAGCCAGACTGGTTCCAAGGAGCAGGTTTACCACCAGTCCCATGCCTGCCCTGCCGGTAGCAGCCATGCTCTAGAGAAGCAGAGGGAGATCCTGCGGTGTCTCAGACTCTCTAGCACGCTAACTGATGGTGGATGCTGACATGTATAGGTGCAGCAGGGCAGCCCGAGGGGACAATCTGCTCCAGATTTGCGTTCTCCTCCAATTACCCCGTCATTGCTAGGAATAGGGAGTGGCCCTGAAGGCCTGGGGGGGGGGAGGGTTGGACAGGCAGTGCCATGCCACACACTGCTGCAAAGGGGTAAACACTTACTACTTTGAGGTTTGCTTCCTGCAGTTTTCTTGCTCTTTCCTCGAGGCGCTTGGCGATCACAGCCAGCTCCGCGTTCTTTCTCTTCAAGTGCTTCACCTTCTCCTCGGCCTCAGGAAAGCAGCTCTTCCGCTAAATAACGAGCGCAGCGGTTAATGGCCTGGATGGCCCTTTTGCTCCCCGCCAGCTCACAGCCCCCTAACCCCCCAAACCTCCAACTTCAGCCTCACCCTGTCCGTTATAACTACGCAGTCGAGAACTAGAGAGGGCAAAGGTCGCTGGCAGTAGAGGCTCCAGTCCATTCCCCTGGGCTAATGCAAATGCAAATTCGACATTTTCTAGTACTTTGTCCGCTCTAGTTTTACACTTCCCAGGTATTGGGGCTTCTTCCCCATTTCTCTGAGGCTCTTCCACAGCTTCCTATGTCTCACTGTCAGTTCGTTTTTCCTGATATTCATCCTAATATTGCCCCTTTCTTCATTTCCTCCCATTGACTTCCAGTTAAACCCCCTGATGCCACCCTACACACGTCTCCTTCCTCTGGGCTTACATCCCTTAGCCATTTGCAGGCTGTTACTCCGGCCCCCAAATCCTCACTTAGCCAAGCCGAGATGTAGTGCTTTCAGCTCGCCTCAAATAGCCTCAGCCATTGGGCTTTTCTCCTCTGAAACCCTGCAGTCTATCTGCAACTTCCCGCCAATGTGCTGCCAGGACCGAGTGCTAGCTTCCAACGCACTTGGCTCTTTTGCTGCCGTGGCACATGGATCTCGCGTGCATCTCCCTCTGCCTTCAGTCTCTCTAGAGATCCCTGCTTTCCCAGCATTCCTTCCACAACACTCCCAGGCCAGCCCAGCCAGTCTCTGGCTTTCAAAGGATTTTTCTCCACATGTTAATTACATTTTTTTTCAAGTTGTATCTCATGTTATTTTCTTCCCATGTTTTTATTCTCTCTAACTCCCTTTTTATTATTTATCTACCCCACTGATAAACTGCAGCTGCTCCCAATTTGCTGTCGTCTGGCAATGTGTTTCCCAGGCTGCTTTCTCCTCTTTTAGATAATCATTGACAGTGTTAAGGAAGATGAGCCCTAAAACCAATTGCTGTCATTGCCCCACTGGATGCTACCCTGCATATTTATTACTGTCATTTCCCTTTCTTTACAGTCCGTCAGCAGTGACTGTGGAGCTAATGTGGAGAGTCCGATGTTGTGGGACCTGGTGTGACAAATGCTCTGCTAAAGTGCAGGTGCAGGACATTACGGGGAGCAGTGGTGACACCGGAGTTCGGGTGTGGCTGGACTCTTTATTTGTGTGGGGGGATAAAGCTGTCTAGAAGCTGTGCATTTTGAAACATGTGATTCATTTAAAACCCTTAATGGAGACTGTAAAGTGATTGACTTTTTAAGGTCATTTTGAAGGAAATAAAACCTGGGCTTAGTTATCATTGTCCTAAAAAGCACCATTGTGGACTGTGGGCGCTTTCTTCCGAAGGGATGAAATTCATGGGAGCACATTTTCAGTACGGGTTGTTTGGACAAATATAAACCTCCCAGCTCGTTGTGAAGATTGAAAACGTTTGATGTGACTGGCGCTGCAGGCTGGGACAGCTCTCGCCAGAGAAGCACTGCAGTCATGAGCTCGGAAGCTGACACTGACACTAAGGGCACAGCTACACTATGAGCTAAGTGTGATTCCCCTACTCACGTACACACGCTGTGCTAGTGAGGAGAGCCCACTGGTACGCCCACACTGCGGCTGGGAGCGTGCTCTCTCACTCGGGTAGCTCAGCGGGCGACGTGTACAATGAACGCAGCCCCAGGGGTTGGTACTCAGGCAGCTAGCCCGCGCTGCTCCCCACGCCAACCTGGTGTGTTTAGCACGCTTACTGGGCAGAGCTAGGGCCCGTACGGCCACCTGTGCTGGGACGCACACGCCCCCGACGCTCAGCAGAGACAATTGTAACCCACAGTGGCTCTTTGGCTCCGTCTTGTGGCTGGACCACTTATAAAGGTTTATGAGTCTCCCGTTGTCTGAGGTGTAATGGAGCAGCCCTTCAACTCACGCATTAGCGGCTACTGCTGCTCTCAGAGCCTCTGAGGTCTTAGGTTCAATGCTTGCAGGCGACCTGAGTCTTATTATGAGCGGTGCCCACAGAGGGATTTGAACTGCTGAGGTCTCTGAAGCTTTGGGACGAGTTTCCCCCTCGCCAGGGGCGACGGGGAGCTCACACTGCCACGGAGCGGCCCTTTGTCCTGCTCTGCACTTGAAAACCTCCCTTCGGCAACGTCTCCTGCCAGTGAGCAGCGAGCGCTGGGTGGGTGAAGGCGGATTCAAATGGCGGCACTGGAGCGCCGTGGCTCTCACACAGCCCCGCGTGCTGGCTTTGAGGCGGTTGGAGGATCTGAGTGGGGAGCCTGGCTCCGGGAGCAGCTCCATGCTGTTACTCTGAGGCTGTGTGAACAAACAAAGCCATGTGTCCTCTGCCGCCTTGTACTGGCTGCTGGGAAGATTCACACGTGGCCTGGCCCAGAGATGCTGGGATGGCAGAGGGGTCTGCAGGCTCCCCGATCCCAGCTGTCAGCTGCACAGTGCAATTGGCCAGGGTGGGATTCCTGAACAGCCCAGCTCCGCCGGCTGCTCCCACTCAAGGCCAAGCCCCATCCAAACAGCCCAGCAGCTTCCCTCTCTCCGCAGGCAGGCAAGCTTCTAGACCGGGCATCCCGAGGCCCTGCACAATGGCCTTGGCTCATGCTCATTAGCGATCCTGACTCTAACCAAGACCCCGCTTCCCTACTCACCAACCGGCAGTTTTCCTCCTTCAGGCTGGCGCAACGGTGCTGTAACTCCTCCAGCGCACTCAGGAGCTTCGCGTTCTGCTTCAGCAGGCTGCTGGAATCAGCACAACGCTACAAAGCAATGGGAGGGAGAGACAAGCTAGGACATCACGGCCACTCTGCAACGAGATCACACGGGCACCTCCTGCCCGCCCCGCCCGACTGTCCTGCACTGGCCTCACATAGTAGGAATTGCTCCTCAAGGCTGGAGGAGAATAGCATGGTGGGCATGAGCAGGGAGGCTGCAGGGGGAGCTGGGATGAGGACGAGGAGGGAGCCTGAGAGGAATAAATAAGCTGAGGAGTACGCTGGAGAAATGCTGGCTCTGCAAAACTACCAAGTGGACACGTCATTGGTTACACAACCACACACAAAGAGTAACTATTCATGGAACGATGTCGGATTGGAGGGAGGTCTCAAGGGGGTTCCACAGGGATCTGTTCTGGGGCCGGTCTTGTTTAGTATCTTTATCAATGACCTGGATGTATGTGTAGAGAGCAGACTGATCAAGTGTGCAGATGACACAAAGCTGGCAGGTGCTGCCAACACTCTGGGGGCTAGAGCTAAAATTCAGCAGGATCTTGATGAATTGGAGAACTGGGCCCCAGACAACAAAATGAAATTCAACAAAGACAAATGTAAGGTGCTGCACTCAGGGAAGAAAAGCCAAATGCACAAATACAGAACGGGGATAACTGGCTTGGCAGCAGCACTGCTGAGAAGGATCTGGGAGTTGTGGTGGATCACAGCCTCAACATCAGCCAGCAATGCGATGCTGCTGCCAAAAAAGCAAATGCAATTTTAGGTTGCATTATCAGAGGCAGAGCATGCAAGCCCCTGGAGGGGATAGCACCGCTCTGCTCAGCTGGAGTACTGCGTCCAATATGGGTCACCACTGTACAGAAAAGATGTGGAGAAACTGGAAAGCATGCAGAGACTAGCAACAAAGATGATCGAAGGGATGGAATGCAAACCATGTGAGCAAAGGCTGAGGAACTGGGTATGTTAGTGTGGAAAAGAGGAGATTAAGGGGGAACATGATAGCGATCCTCAGATACTTGAAAGGCTGCCGTAAAAAAGATAGCAAAAAGTTGTTTTCTCTTGCCATAGCAAGCCATTGCAAGAGGCAACGGGTTCAAACTACAGCATAGTTTGAACCATCCTTAGAGGTTTTTAAGGAGCAACTTGACAAAGCCCTGGCTGGGATGGTTTAGTTGGGGTAGGTCCTCCTTTGAGCCGGGGCTGGACTAGCTACCTCCTGAGGTCCCTTCTAGCCCTCATATTCTATGATTCTATCACAGCAGATTTAGATTAAATCTCAGGAAAAATGGCTTAGCTGTGAGAACAGTCGGACAATGGCACAGACGGCCCAGGGAAGCCGCGGAAGCTCCTTCACTGGAGGTTTTCGAAAGGAGGCTGGGTAGCCACCTGTCCTGGATGGGTGAGACACAACAAATCCTGCCTCTTGGCAGGGGGCTAGACCAGCTGACCCCTGTGGTCCCGTCTAACCCTATGGCTCTATGACTCTCGGAGATGGGGGATGTGGTGGCAGATTTAAGGAGTAGCAGAGATTCAATAAGTCACGGAGCTCCAAGGTCCTCCTGGGGACCAAGCTCAGCAGCAGCAATAGCTGCCAGCCCTTGACAGCTTCTGGCCCAGTTTTAAAACCTGCATCAGACCCACTGTGCCACGGGGCAGGAAGTGCCCTGGCCTGCAAGTCTCACAGATCCATCCCCGCAGCTTGGCTGCAGTCAGAAGACACCTAGCAAGCAGCAGGCTGCCATCCTTGTGAAGCTTCTCTGGAACGCTGGACACGCTTGCCTTTCACTACAAGCACAGCTAGTAATAACGGGCACTGCTAGAGATTGCATAGACGTTACGACCAGAAGGGACCGTTGTGATCTGCTAGTGTGTCCTCCTGTATAACACAGGCCAGAGACCCTCACCCGGAATCCCTGCATCAAACTCAGCACTTGTGTTAGAGCTCTGGCTTATCTTTTAGAGAGACACCAGTCCTGATTTAAAGACTTCTCGTGATGAAGAATCCCTAGGTAAGCTGAGAGCTGCGGAGAAGAGACCTCAGGAGGATTCACATGTGACTTGAAACCAGAGCCGGTCAAACCTGAGCACATTCTGGGCAGCATCTGTAGCTCTCCATTGACCTCAGAGCACCCCAGGAGAGTCAGCAGCTCCTCTCCCTTCCTCCACGTAACCACCCCACATAGCCCGCTTCCCGCCCCTGAATTCTAGCCCAGCAGGCAGCTCAGATCCACCCCAGGAGCAGCGTGAAGGCAATCCATCCCGTGTGATTTGTGAGGGCACGGACTCTGGTGGGAGATACATGACTCCTGCGGAGCGACACTCTGGTGATGGGACCGTGCGGTAGAGGATCTCTGGTAGGATAAGGACATGGGCGAGTGGAGATCCAGGGGAGTGGAGGGCATGTCCTCCTGACTCCCATGGCATCTCAATGCCCCCCCACCACACACACCCCCGCGCCAGGTTAGGCTAAGCAGAGATTCCTGTGTGGCTAACAGGAAACCAGTACAGGCAGCTCCTCAGCTGTGTCAATCAGCACAGCTCCTTCGACTTCAGTGGAACGGCTTGACGCCAGCTGCCAATGTGAGCTTTAAATGCTGCACTCCCACAGGAGCCGGGCCTGGCCGGGGCCTAGTGCAGTTGTGGGGTTAGCAGATGGGGAGCAGAGCAGCAGATGCTGTTGTGTTGGGGTGGGTGGGAATGAAAAGGGCATGAGAGGCTGTGTCTCAGGGCCAGCAGGCTGAGGGGTTCTAAAGCCCCTGTGTTTGGGCCTGTAATTCCCTTCAGCCTCTGGCTTCAGCAGTGGCCTACTGGGGGGGGCAGGAAGTGGCCATGCCCCCGGGTGCCAGCCATGGGGGGGCACCGGCCAGGCCCTCCTCTTCGGAGTCATTCCCTTCCGCTGCAGGCAGCCAGCAGCCACCGTGCTTTGAGATCCCCGGCAGCTGCGCCAGCCTCAGCTCAGGCCTGCCAGTGGCCGAGGGCTCCCGCTGCAGGGGGAGCAAGTGTCCCCCTGGCCCCTTCGCCCCCACGCTGGGCACAGCCAGGAAGCCGCAGAGACCAGATCCCATCACACACACAAATGCACACACACACACACACCGCTGGGGGCCATCTGCCCCTGTCACTCCCGCTCCCAGCCGCCTCCGCCACCCCCACAGCAGGGGTGGGGAGGGACAGCGGGAAACGGGCCCGCAGACCCCCCCATGGGGCACTGCCACTGCCACCGCCGGGGGGCGCAATGCAGGTATTGGCCTCCGGGAGCCGGAGACCCACGGTTCGCCACGGGGCTTCAGAGTCTGTCTTGGTGTAAGGGTCTGTTCGCCCCACGCTGAGACTGAGCCGGGCCCTTGGGTCGGCATCTCTCGGGGAAGCAGGACCCTGAGACAGACACAGCCCCAGGGCCCGTGGGGAGAGGCCAACTCAGGTCAGCCTGATTGACAGGGCGGCAGGCCAATGAGGGAGCCAGGAGGGTGGGGTGGGGGGTCTGTCCTCCTCCTTCCAAGCTTGAGCTGCCCCGGGGCCTGGCCAGAGAGCGGGGCCGAGCTAAGGACGGAGCAGCCGGCGGCTGGAGGCCAGAGACGCAGCCCAGGGAGCCGAGCCGAGCCGAGCCGAGCCGAGCCGAGCACAGCTGCACTGAGCAGAGCGGGGCAGGGGCAGGGGTTGGGGCCGTCCGGAGCAGAGAGACGCCACCAGCCCAGAGGCCGCACAGGCCAGACTCAGAGGGGGATCGTGACCCCGACGTGCTGATGCTGGGCAGAAGGGCCCTGCCCCTAGCGCCTGGGGCATGTGGCCACTGCCAGAGCGAGTGTCTGACTCTGCATCCCTGCAGCGCAGCCAGGCCTGGGCAGGGCCTGCGACGTGTGACACAGACGGTGAGCGTCCCTCACACCCCACAGACGCTGTGTGTGGGGCCCCAGGCCAGGGGGCGGTGTTGGGTGTTTGCCTTTCTCCTCTTTTCTATTTTTTATTTGATGTTTGGTTGCTGTTTGTGTAATAAATTGTCCTGCTTTGCACGGTGTGCTCTGATCAGTGGGGCAGGGAAGCGCCCGGTGCAGAGTTAGTGCCCAGAGCGGGGACACCCAACCCCTGCCCTAAGGGACCACGGCAAGATTGGGGGTTGAGCCCGAGGAATCCTGGGCCCAGCCGTGTCGGGGTTACAGGGACCCACCACACAGGAGAGTGAAGGGGAGCCCTCGAGGCAGGCCGGCCTCTGGGTAAAGGGAGTGGGAGCAGTGACTCAGCTCCTCTACTCGATATTGGTGAGACCGCATTTGAAGTATTGTGTCCAGTTTTGGGCACCCCACTACAAAAAAGATGTGGAGAAGTTGGAGAGAGTCCAACGGAGGGCAACAAAAATGATTAGGGGGCTGGAGCACAAGACTTATGAGGAGAGGCTGAGGGAACTAGGTTTGTTTAGTCAGCAGAAGAGAAGAATGAGGGGGGATTTGATAGCAGCCTTTAACTACCTGAAGGGGGTTCCAGGGAGGATAGAGCTAGGCTGTTCTCGGTGGTGGCAGATGACAGAACAAGGAGCAACGGTCTCAAGTTGCAGTGGGGGAGGTCTAGGTTGGATGTTAGGAAAAGCTTTTTCCCCTAGAAGGGTGGTGAAGCACTGGAATGGGTTACCTAGGGAGGTGGTGGAATCTCCATCTTTAGAGGTTTTTAAGCTGCGGCTTGACAAAGCCCTGGCTGGGATGATTTAGTCAGGGTTGGTTCTGCTTTGAGCAGGGGGTTGGACTAGATACCTCCTGAGGTCCCTGCCAACGCTAATATTCTATGATCCTTTTGCTAGCCAACTCCACTGGGGTAGTGTATGAGCCAGGAACATTCCCCACAATAGCGGGCCCATTCCCCCGCTTACACTAGGGAATAATCCCCTGCTGGGCAGTCTCTGAGATGTCACGGAAGAGTGTGTTAACTTTCATTGCTGGGAAACAGGGACAGTTGGGTTAGGTTGTCTTGAGACGCTGTGGCCCTTTAAACCGAAACAAGACTAAATTCACACAAAATGGGGAAGGGGAGAAAATGATAGGCAGAAAAATGCATCTTCTGTCTTTCTGATACTCTTCTGTTTGCAGCAAACAACAGACCCAGTTCATGGTCTCATTGAGAGACCAGGCAAAGGTTTTACTTCGGTGTGTCTTCCTGGCCTCAGCCCCACAGTCATGGTGCAGAAGACGCATGTGTCTGTGCTGTGCAGTGGGGTGAGCCCCCTTGTCCAGTGTGCATCTGGGAGGATTCTTGAAGAAGAGACAGAACAGGCAGGAATTATTTGCAAAACAACTTGTCTCTTGGCGTGTCGAAAACGACAGCAGATCTGTGCGTAGATATGGATTGTGGTTATGGCTTCCTGCTAGTAAGCAGCCAGCCACAGACAACTGTGTCCTGAAAACTACTTATGAGCATGCAAGCTGTTACCACGGCAGCATCAAGCCTATGACTGGCTACTCAGCAGCAGCAAGCCACAAGCCACAGGCCCCGTGAAAACCTGCCCGAAGGCCTTTCCCAGCAGCGACTAGGAACTTGGAGGCTGAGAGGCTTTTCTGTTTGTTGCTTGGAATACTGTGTTGCTATTGTTAAAAAGCTAGAGTGCTGCCAGTCCATATCTGTGCTTTGTAGGTCATAAAGAGGGTGCAGGAATTGATAATGGACTGTCCCTCAGTGACTAGAGAATCATTTAAAAAACATTCCCAGATGGCCAGAGTTCCCAATGTTCAAAAACCCTGAGACAGCCCCTACAACAAACAGAGCTTAAAATAGAATACATTTGTGGGTTTTATTTGCTCCAAGAGAGAAGTGGAGGCAAGGCTGCCGTGCTTTGCCAGCAGCTGGTGGCCAGCCAGCTCTGCTCTATATGGCCACACTGCCTGTATTGTCAAGGAAGGTTGAGGGTAGCTCAGAACTAGCTGTCTCCACATGTTGCACTGGCAAGGCACATGTAGGTGGCTGGAAAGGGAGACAAGTGTCTGAGGGTGGCTGTAGGAGGTGGCAGGGCTCAGCAGAAATCAGGCCTTCTTCCAGATGAGCTAGAAAGGTGTGTGTGGACTGAAATGTTACAAACCCCCACCATCACCAACTCTCATAGACTCTAAGGTCAGCAGGGACCAATCTGATCATCTAATCCGACCTCCTGCACAACGCAGGCCAACAGCACCTCACCCACCCACTCCAGACATAGGCCCCCTAACCTATGACTGAGATATTAAAGGCCTCAGATCATGGCTTAAAGACTTTAAGGTACAGAGAATCCACCAGCAAGTGTCTCCTGGCACGCACACGAACACCTCCCCCCCGTGGGTGTTACCAGCCGTATTCTCGTGCAGCACCTCTCTGGGAGCAGACCCCTTGATCCATGTCTTTTTGACCAAGGTGGGAGTTTAGGTTCCAGGAGCCCTTTACCTTTGAGTACCTTATTTAGAGACTGCCAAGTGTTCTTCCTCCGCAGAGACAGACTGAGGGAAAATCCCACACAACAGTAGATCTCTTATTAAAACAGAATGTATTAAAAACAGAGGAAAAGGAATTAAAACCAAAGATGTGATGGATTCAACATGTCCACTTTACGTGAGCTAAATGGGGGCAGCACTGCTGCAGCAAGGGAAAGACAAAACTCGGCATCTCTAGAAGGCAAGACTAGTCTCTAGCCCATCCTGTCTAGTCTCTGCATCCTGTTGCCATGTCTGGGGAGAGAGAAATGATTCATCCCTCTCCACAAGCTTATCAAAGCCTCTGCCTGGGGATTTATTACTGTGCTCTGCTTGGGGCACCTTCCCCATGACCAACGTAAAAACACACCAGGAGAAGGCAACCCTCCCGTACAGAACATCTCCCCCACACCAGGAGCAATAGCTATTGGGTCACTCCATGTCTTGGCCCAATCATCAGGACACTTGTTTCCTGACGGCTTCCCCATCTGGCTGCAGAGGTGTTGGTTTGTATCTCTGGCCTGACCAGCTGGATTTTTTCCTAAATATGAAACCCATCTCCCTGGTTATAAAACAGAAATGCTGAGTGAGGCCCTATCCCATGAAGCAAGAGCTGGACATTCATTGCTGGTCTTGGGATGGCTGGAGTGTTCTGCTACTGCCTAGCTAATAGCCGAATATGACAAAATGGCTTCATTTCTTCATTTTTCCTGTGATGGGGTGTCTGCCCCACACTGGCACTGAAGGGGTTAAAAGCAGCCTAGGGAGGCTGCACAGGGAGCAGCCAATCCGAGAGAGGCTGTGAGAAGCAGCCAATCAGGGCCCAACAGGCCATATAAACAGAGGTACAGAGGCAGAGGTGGTCAGTTGCTGCAGAGAGCCCCAGGGAAAGGCCACCCTTGCCTAGTGTCTGAAGTGGATGGGATAGGTCACTACTTTCAGCCTGTTGCCTGGGTCTCCTTGTCTGTAGGACTAAGCCTGGCCTGTTGTTTTTCCCTACAGTGCCAGGGCACTGGGAGCTGCTGTTGTGAAAGCCAGTCCTTCTCCCTGGTGTTCTTCACTGCTCCCTGGGCCTCTTCCCCCTCTGTCTCTCTTCAGAGTGACTCTGTAGATCCAGGCGTGGACACCATCCTACTCACCCTCCCTGTTGGGACTGGGAGCAATTTCAAATGCCTCAGAGAAGTGGCTGAGGGGAGAGAGGAAGAGAAGACCGCACACAGCAAGTTACTGGAAGAGGGAAAGCTCAGGAAAGAGATCGGACACACAAGGTAGCAAGAGAGACACTTCAGGTCACCCCATTTTCCTTGATCATCCCTTCCTACCTGGTGCTCTGAATCCAAGTGCAAAGAGTGTCAGTCAGGGGCTGTTGCGGGGCTGGAGGCAGATGGCCCAGATGCAATTTGTGATAAATCAAGTTTTCTCTGAGGCTAGGGCCGTGTGTTTTGTTGGAGCTGGTGCTGAATCACTTGGCAAACACTGCCAGCAGCTCCTCAAAGGAGGAATATAGATTCTGGATCAAGGCTGGGCAACTCCCATGATCTGAGGCTTGCTGAGACTTTCCCACAGCTGATCGTAGTATATTAGGGTTGGAAGGGATCTCAGGAGGTCATCTAGCCCAAGGCCAACCGCCTGCTCAAAGGGAGAGCCTTGTACCACCAGGGATGCTCACAAAACTCCTGTGACAGGTGTAAACAGGAATCCTTGTGAAAGGTCAATAGAAGTGAGTCATGGTCACAGCTTTGCATTTCTGATACCTGCTATCAGCTGGGTGCGTGAACCCTCCTGGAAGCTGTCAGGTGTAATGCCACCCTTCGTTCAACATAGTAGGAACGGTTAAGCTGGTGAGAGGCAGGAGGTGAGCTGTCAGTGACAGCTGAGGAGGAAAATGTCCTCTCCAATAAGCAAACATAAGAAGAGTTGTTCCAAGCGCCTTTTCTGAAAGCTCCTTTCCAGGGCATCAGGGTAACTCCAGCCACTGGCCTTCCCACGCAGAGCTTAAACAAACATTCACCATCTCTTTGCAGCGCACTGGATGGGGCTCCCTCCCGCCATGGAGCTACAGGGCTGAGAGGCTTCAGACACGTTGTGGCCTGGCCTCTTCTCCAGAGGATGTGTGCTCCCAGCCAAGATAGGAAGAACTGCCTAGGCTTCAGGCTACACTTATTAAATATTCATTACCAGAATGAAATGGCTTTTAATTGATTTCAAGACTCCGTTGTTTACCACAACCACTAATGCAGCCTCGTTCCAGACCATGCTGATATTCCTCGATGGCACAAAACGCTCTCCAAGCTAAGCTTTTCAAAGGAACCAAAGAGACTTAGGCATGCAGAACCTCTCTGAGGCTCCTTTGAAGATCCCTGCCCCGTACAGGAATTAGGCTGGCAGTTCAGAGCATAAATCTCAAGGTCATCCTTTGTCTCAGAATTGGACAGTGAAATAAGCAGGTCAGTGGGGCAGAGGAAAGAAGCAGTGTGAAAGTGCGTGAGGTAGCTGCATGTGTTCTAGGGGAAATTCTAGGGCAATCTCCAGTAGTACAGGAACACAGCCTATGCTAGCAAGATAGTGTAAAATACTAAACATGATACAAAAGTGACAAACTCTCCACAGCCCTCTACGATCAGTCTGCAAGGAACAAAAATGAAAACTTCTATTAGCCACTCACTTCGCCCCAAAAAGGAGCACAGGCCTTTTCCACACATCACAAAAGCAAGGATGCAGTTACCTTGCCACCTCTGTAGCAAACACAACCCAAAATAAAATCTCTGCTTTAGGCAATAAAAAAAAACCACCCTCAAGTAAAGAAGCATTTGCAAGATGTTGCCCAGCAAAAGTTGAAAAGATCAGCAAAAATATATGAAGCCTGTTATAGCAAGAAATGCTTCAATTAGAACTACCAAATGGGTCATAAAATATAGTTTAACCCGCAGCCCAAAATGAAAAAGCCCCCAACTTCCAATGTCATTTTAAAAATCTTAACAAAATAATTTTAAAAAGCCATTTCTGCAGTTTTAGGCCAAAATCTACAAAGGATCCAAGCACCCCATCTTAGTCCCGGCTCCCGCAATGTGAAACAGGTGGGCAGAGTCCTACAACCATATTGAGTCCCAGTGACCTCAGCCACACTCTGGGTGGGCACCAGTCTCTGCTCACTTGGTATTTCTGTGTCAGCTCAAAGGGTTGGTCCATTATATACTGATACAGGCCAAGCTGACAAATAGAAAGATGACAGTGGAATAAAAGATCGTCGTAACTGTGTGTAAAGCCCCACAAATTTCAATCGTGTTTCAAATAATACAATAAACAGATCAAAACAGCTAAATAATATACACATGAATCTGGCATGTTGTGAAGCTTTCCAGGACACCGTATGCTGTCTTAACACACTCATTGTGAAAACTGGTTGAAAAATGGGAGTTTTTTTTCTCCAGAAAATGTGTATTTTTCATCAGAAACTGACAAATTTAGACTGAACCCCCCACTATTTTGGTTCAGGGCTCCAGCGCCGTGGGTGATGAGAGCTATGGCTGGGGGTGGTTAATCCTGCCATTCTCTGATTGTAATGTTGCTCATGTAACCCAAGTTCAGACCCTTTGTGCATACGGAGTCCTAGCACATAGCTAGAAGGTGCTTGTGACAGGTGCTAACTGGCCAGCCCACTCTCGCCACAGAAGCTAGGCAGGTCCAGTTCTGTTCAGCTGAATCAACGGGGAATTTCAGTAAAACCTACACTGACATTTAGCTAAGACACTGGGGTTTACGTTCCTGCTTCTGCAAAAAGCATTATGAACTCTTCTCATTCACACGTGGTCCAGGTGCAGTGTTCCTTTTTAGCCAGGACACATCACCTCTGGCAGCCTCCTTACACGTGTGCTTTGCTGGCACTGTAATGTTGCAAAGACCCCTTGGGGAGCCGATGGGGGCAGACTGCTTTGCCCTCTTCTACAGCTCAATGGGCCCTTTCCCGAGAGAGACAGCAAAGCAACCTGATAGCCCCTTCCACACCGACTTTGCCAGCTTCAGGATCAGCCAGGCTGGGTCAGAGTCCAAGTAAAGGGCTAAGGAGTTAACATGCCCCTAAAACTGAGTGGGGGGGTTAAATCGGTGAACTAAGAAGACAGGGACCTCTCGCCCAGAAGCACGATCAGTTCCAATTCACTGACACGGGAGCAATTCCTCTCCATCCAGACACTTGAACAGCAATCCAAAAGAAAACGTCTTAGCAGTCAGGCAAAAAGACACTGACACAGAAATGTCTCAAGGTTGCTGTCAAAGTCAGATCAGAACTGCACACGCTGTTCCCTAAGGTGCCATCTGATGCGCATCTTCATCTCTTACAAAGTGACCCAGATAGAACAATTTCAAGAGGTGACCTGAGAATCCAAAGCAGTTTCCTTTCTCCACGGGGTGAGCCTGCCCTCCTCCAAGGCTGAGACAGAGAGCACTTTGAACATACGCTCTTTCCAACTGCCGATTACCGGCCAAAAGCATACAAGTGTCACAAGTTTTCCCTAACCCGTGAACGTGAGCAGGTCTCTCTGCCTGCGTGAGCTCCTCATGGGACTTTACACAGGATATTATGCTGCTTCTGACAGGAAGCAAGATGCCTAGACTGCTTAAATCTAGCTCCAGCGCTAGATCTTACTCAGTAAGAAACCACTGACAGTGACCATTACAATCTGATACCTTCCTATTTAGCTATTTGATTGGTTTTGTTTGTTTGCCAGTTTTAATACAAAAGCACTAGAAAATGCCATTGCAAAGCCAAACACTCAAAAGTTAGGAAATGCCAGAATTAACATTGCCTGTGCAATCTGAATTTCACTCCTTTGTGTGCGTCTGCTAGGAGAAAGTTTGTACATGATCACTGACATTTTCCCAACAGTTCCTCTGTCTCATTCAGTGCAGAGCTGGATGGTGCATAACGAGTAAGGCTGAAGGCTGATTTAAGAGCAAGTTTTAGGATTAAGGCAGTGGACTGGGATCCAGGAAAATTGGATTGTCCCCTGCCTCTGCCACAGATTTCCTATGTGCTCTTGGGGAAGTCACTTAGGTATGAGGAGAAGCGAACACAACTGAGATGATTTAGTTTGGAGAAGGGAAGATTAAGAGGTGATGAGAGGAGTAGAGCATATCAATGACTCAGGATTATTACAGCAAACACGAAGGTTAAGGTTGCCAAACAATTCCCCTTACAACCGCCACTTTTCACATGCTTAGACTGTCTCCGAGACTCCTTCTGAACTGAAGTTTTACATGCTTGGTTTCTGTCACAAGGGATTTTTTTTTTTTGGTAAAATTTGAGCAAAATATATCCAGTTTTTGAGTAATGAGAGAGCGAAAAAAATAGTTTTCCATTTTAAAACATGGTTGCAATAGGTTTTTCCAGGACCCTGGGGCAGAAAGAGCTGCGTCTTTAAATCTGAGATTAGTCCTGGACGTATTGGTGAATATCGAGTATGTGTTTTACAGCACTGCCAAGCGCTCGTTGTACTGTGTTCGGTTATGAATGTCTGAAAATCCAGTTGGACAAACATACATGGGTGTGATTTCCTAAAGCACTCAGCTTTGGCCCAACGCTGAATGCTAGTGCAAATGCTACCAGATGTTGGTATGTTATTCCACCTCAGACCTTGACGTGAGATCTGGTAACTAGGGAACAGGTCTGGCATTGTTAGGTCAGTTAAAACAGGGGTATTCGTCTTCACAGCAATTTCTGAGGGGAACCTCCACTTTGCAAATTAATTCGAGAGCCTTGCTGGCCAGGTGCATAGGATTATCACCTCAGACTGGACCTGGTCATAGATGCTCAAAAACTAACTACGGTGCTGCAGGCCCGTGAGACAGACATGTGGAATAGAAGTGTGTATTTCACAATATAAAACAGGAGGTTATCTCTCAAGAGAACAATTTTATGTTCTTTATCATGCCCTATATCTCTAGAGCATCTCTGATGGCTATTGCAAGTAGTTAAAGAGAAAGAGGCGACAAAGAATGTCCTTCCCTTGAGCTGCTCCTTAGAGATAAAGGCTCTGACTCAAAGTTCAACTAAAGGGCTGCATGTTGAGAACTGCAGAAGGGTTATAAAATGGTGTCCAGAATTATTTCTCCTGTGCTATAAAAGACAGTCCCAAAGAACCTTATGAAATGTCTCATCAGGGTGGATAAATAGTGACAGGGCTAGAGAGAGAGCTTTGCTAAGTCTTTTGCTGATAGCTTATTCCTAGATTAATGATATTGCTCCCAATGGTGTAAAATCTTCTGGCTTCTTATCTTTTGTCAGGAGTGTGGCTATACTGGTATTCTCATCTGAACTGGGCCATTTTCCCACTTTAAGGAAGTTATAGAACTTTTAAGTGCTTGAGACACTAAAAACTTCTGAACAAATGTATTTAACTCACTGCCAAAGCCATCTGGAAGGGCTTTTGCAGCATTTGCAAATTCCTCTGTTGGTATGTCTGTTTCACATGGTACCTTTTCTCTTTTGAGATTCAGTAATTGCAGGATTGTAAGAGACCTTAAGTGTGAACAGAGTTTGCTATAGACTTTTGAAATGCCCAGTGATGTGGGGTTCCAGACCAAGAGATTTCTGATTTTACAGCTCTGCTGAGCTCCCGCAGCTCCACTGATCTCCGCTGAAGTTGGGAGTGCTCAGCACTTCAGGGAGTCCGGTCTGAGGTGTTTCAGGGACTAGAAAACACGCACCAGTGGCCATCCCACCACACCAGGCACCGCCAGCCACAGCTGGTACCTGAACCACAAGGTTTTTCAGAACAGAATCAACTTCTGCACTCCCCCAGCACAGAGCACCCGGGGGTGCATTACTAGGCCATAAGGCCAGCGCTCTGGTGGTAGACACCCTACCCTGCTGGAGCACACCTTCTGTTTGCAGAGGGTTAGTGCTGGTGACAGCAGCCCTGGTAGAGAACAACTCCTATTCCCAGAACAAGAGCAGCCCACACCACAGCGTTACAAGCGTCACCACCCACGCCCACCCACATGCCCAGCCCTGATCTGGAAGAACCAGCCCGCAGACAAGAGGGCAGCATCCTGGCTCTGCCCATTCACCCCCAGGCCTCCGCTCATAGGTGCTGGAACTCACCGTGCAGGGGGAGCTGACGCAACCATCATATAGAGGGTTTACATTTTGGATCAGTGGCTCTCGGCGTCCCCTCCCGTACACACTGTTCCAGCACCCTGCCCTGCTAGCATTACTCTCTGGTGCAAGCACTTGCCTGCTAGGAACTGGACTGAGAGAACACGTTTCACACAGGCCAGTCAAGTGTCAGTACCTGTTATCCCTTGATAGGGAATTACGCTCCTGTGACCTAGGATGTTAAGTTGTAGCTGCCATCAGAGGCACGATCCAGGGACCCCCGGATAAGTTGTAACCATCTTGTGTTTGCTCCAGTAATGCTGTCTGGCACCGGGATGAAGCTTTTAACTCTTTCCCAGTGGGAGACGCGTTAACTCTGCTGGAACTCTGACGTGTCCCACAGCACCCACTGCCACTGACAAGCCGGCACTGGAGCGGCAGCTCCCAGAGTGAGAGGTGTGTGCGCGAGGAGGGAATGAATGCTGGGCATCACAGGGGCACCCATCCAAGTGTCTGCAGGATCCCTAGGGGGTACCCAGGCAAGCAGCCTGCAGAAATGCACAGGTCAGGATTGTGTATGTGCAATGGCTGCTGTCGCTGATGACTGAACCTCCTCCACAGCCAAGAGCATAGCCCTCTGCAGCTTGAACTCCTGCTAGGAGCCATGGCAGAGTCAGAGACGGTGTGTGACACATTGAACTACACACGTGTGACACACTGAACTACACACGTGTGACACCCAGCTACAGCAGAACTAGTCATCTCCTCCACACCTCCCTCACTGCCCCTCTCTGCACCCAGCCTTCCTCCCTGCGAGCTGGGAGGGGCGCAGAGCTCAGGCTCCAGCCTGGAAGTCTCCACAGCAATGGAACGGCTCCGCAGGCCCAGGTCGGCTGGCACTGGCCAGCCCTGGGTTTTTCTTTGCTGTGTAGACAGACCCTTCGTTTTCCTGCAGGTAAGTTCACCGTGCTCAGCCCACCTCGGTGATCTTACCTCACAGGAAACGGAAGCTCCTGCTCTTCTGTATGTTTTCAGCTCGGCAGCTCGCACGCGCTAGTTTTAGTTGTGCAGACAGGGTCTCCAGCACCTCATCAGGGCAGTCAGGCAATCGGCGTTTGCCAGATCAGGGGCTAAAGAGGGAGCACAGCACACCAGAGGTGCTGAACTCCGGGGAGCACAGCAACGAGACTTCCGGTGGCAGCTTCCAAATGCCCTTTCTCCCCTCCTGAGAGTGCGTCTACACTGAAGGCTGGGATTGTGACCCCCAGCTGTGTTGTCACACTCACACTAGAGCGAGTGCGCCAAATCCAGTAGTGTAGCCGGGTACCATGGGCAACAGCAAGCAGGAGCACAGGCGAGCTCTGATGAGTACAAGCCCGCCCGGCCCCTGGGTAGCATGCTGCCCAGTTACACTACAGTTTTTAGTGTGCTGGCTCTGGGAGAACTAGCATGAGTCTGTCTGCATGGGCTGGGAATCACAGTCCAGCTCCACGTGTAGACCCAGGCTGAGCTCAGGGACCTATCTTTGGGGCTGACTGAACACTTGCCAGTTTCTCCTGAAAAAGAAGAAACAAATGGGTCTCTTTAGGTTTCTGTGGTGGATGAAGAGGGCAGGAAGCGGAGAGGCATTTTAAAGAGGAGTTGCTGTTGTGCTTGTTTTTTACATTAGAAAAAGCAAGAATTTCCAGGCTTATCTTCCCCGATTTTGCCGGGTGTCTCGCTGGATGACCTGCAGCTGTGGATTAGAAGATCTCTCAGCCCTGAATCGGTGGGGCGGAGTCTGCGTTAAGCAGGCGTTCAAAAAACAAACAAGAGTTTAAAGGGTCTGAACTAAAGCCATGTCCCCTCGCACGTCATTAGATTTCACTTACAATTTCTCTAATGTGCCAAACCTGCCATTTGTCCATAGAGTTTTTCAGGAATATGGTGGAGACATGTCCTGAACATCTGTTGTAAAAAAACCAACCCCTTTTCAGGCCTTCTCTCTCTCTCGCTAAGAAGTAATAATGGGCCCAGACTGTTTTACAAACTGTGTCTAGTCAGGTACTGTACTGCCTGAAGGATCCCTGGGTTATCTGCAAACCACGGTCCACGTGCCTGGAAGCAGCAGACCCACACAGCATCACCTCAGCAGATAAAGGGTACCACGGAAGAAGCTGCCAATTAATCCCATCACATTCTCCAGTCTGAAAGCCAGGAGATCCCTCCATAGTGACAAAAAGATCTACCTTCCCCTTTGCACTGCACAGTGCATCTGCTGAGAACCAGCACAGCCCCACACTCAGCAGCCCCATCCAAGCTCCACAAACCATCCTCCAGCACAAGCCAAAGCACAACCAATTGGAGAGCCCTGCAAAAGAGCAACTAGCTAGACAGGTGCCTTCACTTCCAGTCCACCGAGCAACGCAGCCAGTCATTCCTTGGGACTGGCCTCAAGCCCAGAGCAAAGCTTTCCAGGGCCGTGGATGTGCGGGTTCAGCCATGAAGAGACAGCTACTGCCTGTGCCTCTCTCCACACCAAGTCAGTGTTGGTGTCTCCTCTCACAAGCACCCACAAGCACTCCCCAGCTGAAACACCCACATGAATCTCTATCTAATGGAAACACGCACGGCAGTTCTCCACCTGAAAGCAAATTGCCTTACCTTGGAGGATCCATCCATCTGGTAGTGTCTGAGCCCCTCCACTGAGATCTCCAGGGGGTGCACTGACACCTCCCATTGGCCTGGGGTCCACAGGGCGCTCTCCTGGGACTGCGCCAGGGCTGACTGGCTTCTGACTTCCAGTAGACCAGGCACTGGCACCCCGGGCGTCAGTTCAAGAACTACCCCGCTGCCAGTATCCCCCACAGGGGCTGCATCTTCTAGCATATCTGTCACCACGGCTGTGTCCTGACATACAAGAGCTTCAGGGACTACTCTGCTGTGCCATGCCGGACAACCTTGCCATGGTGACACCTGGATTAAGTCAGCATGTGGCTTCATTTCTTCCTGCTTCTCCATGTCTTTCTGTGGGGCAATGTGCTTCTCTCAAATACTGATTCCACCCCGGCTATAGCTAGGAATTCTCTGCAGCCACAAAGCTCCAGAGACCAGGATAAAAACCCTGAAGGCATCACAGCCTGAGCACAGGAGAGAATCCCGGGAACATCCTGGGCTGCATTTCTTCACGGCTGGGCTAAAAGGAAATGGAAGCGTCTCTCTGCTAGGAAAGGCTCGCCTCGCATCATCCTCATTTTGACCTGTCAAAGGTTTTGCAGACTGAAAATCCACAGTGTGAGCTCCCCCTCCTTCCCATCATACAAAGGCTGCAAAATGAACTGCAGAATATCAGGCTCTGTGTTCTTCCCAGCTATAGATCCTCTGTCATCACTCAGCAGGGTCTCCGGTCCTCGTTCCCAGAGCAAACAGCATCCAGCAGGCCTGCTTATTTATTCAAGGGCTGATGCTCATCTGCAGCTCTGTGCTACGGAGGCCTTGTCCGATCGGGTGCTTGCCTCATAGTCACACACACTGAAGCGATGACGTAAGTGGAGGGGCTGGTAAAGTTGTCAGCCCTTAACAGCTCCAAGGAATCATTCCGTGCTGCTTGCTAGATTTTTCCAGTGCAAGCTCCATTGCCAGCTATGGAATCACCACAATCCCCAGTACAAATAGTGCAAAGTCATCAATATTAAAACGGGACTTGCACCTAGCAGGACTGTGTCACTCCTGTGAGCCCTCCAATAGGAAGAGACTTCTGGTTTCCATGGAAATTGTGCTGGAATGGTGTGTTTGCTGCCTATTGATTAGAGGTTAGGATACTGCAATACAGAGCTGTCAGATACGGAACATGCATTTCTAATCCATAGCTACCTCTGCGGAACCGAAACTGACAGTATCCACCCAGAATCCCTGCTCGACTCAGAACCAAAGACCCGCACCCACCAGTCATCTCAGTCTTTAATCACTCCTCAAAACCCTTTTGCGGAAGCAGCTTTGCATTTTGACAGCTGAGTGTATGTGCCTGGGTATAGGTGCAGGTAACCGCAATAATCCAGAGACCTCAGCGGGACCAGCAGTCAGAGAGCCACGGCCCAGTCTGGTAGCCTGCACAGCATGCACAGAGTCCTTAAAGAGCTCGCCGAGCCAGGAGTGCAGGGCATGGGAGCAGGAGTTACTCTGCTGTCAGTAAGATGCATTCCCAGATCAGCTCCCACATGAATGGTCAGCTCTGCCTGCAGCTGCCTCTCCTGATAAATCAGTGAAACTGACAGGTCTAATCCTCTAGTCGGAGGGAAGATTCAGATGCGTCTCATCTTCGCCTCTGGCAAGCTAAAACTCCTGCCCACGCCATGTACTAATTATGGCCACCATAGAGCCACACTAACCAACCTACCCGGAACCATTGTCTTCTAGGCTACCTATACAATTCAACCCCACTGAACAGAGGGTGGGGTCTGCCTGAAATCCCACCAATTTAGGAAATTCAGAGGGTGAAACCTGGAAAGCAGGGTTCTGAGGGGCTGCTGGGCTTCAGATTAGAGAAGAACTAGCAGTATAAGACAGACGTAAAATAGGTCACTGCACTTATTCAGAGACATCACATAGCGGAGCAGACAGACCCAGCTAGCTAGCTATGTCCACCTCGGCATCCCAGCTGCAATTCAATTCCATTCAGCTTTTTGGGCAGGACAAAGCTATACACGTATTGCCAGAGTGTAAGAAAAAAGCCAGAGCCTTCGGGTTTCTGTCAGTCCCACGTACTCACTGAGGATGGGCTCATAGTCTGAGTTTAGTGCTGATTCCTGGGTCCAGCTGTGGGGACGGCTCAATCCTGACCCAGTGGTAAGTTACTCCGGAGTGGGTTCAGTCCTGGCCATCTCTCTCTCCAGCTCCCAGGGTCAGGCATGGTCCTTGCCCCTCAGTCCTTAACAAGATCATGTCTTTTCTGGTGCCTGATAGTGCGGGGAAATCTCTCCCCAGCCCTCTATTGTACCTGGGACCGTGGCGCCAGGGGTCTCTCCTCTGGCACGTTCCACTCCTCATCTGGATAAGACTTTGTGTCCCCACTCGCCACCTCTATTTTGTGGTCACTCTTCCACATGGGGGGAGAGCCAGCCTGAGCTCTGCACAGCACTGGGTGGGTATCACTAGGGTGATTGCTCTGGGCACAGCTCCGCAGCCCTCATTCACTGAGGTTTTGGATTTGTTCTTTCCAATGTCTTGGCATTTGACATGCTGGCCTAGCATCTTGAGCCCCCTTCTCTTTCGATTGCTTGCTTCTCTGGTCGGTTGCGGAGCCCAGCAGGCAGTGATGCTATATAGGAATGAGTTCCCAGCCCCACGGGACACCATGCCAGACACCTATGCTAGTGTCCAGGCTGTAGGACTGTGACAACACACCTGGAATATTGCGTTCCCATCTGAACACCTCCATTCTGAACGATAGCAGTAACCTGGTGTATCATAGAATCACAGCACATGAGGGTTGGCCGGGACCTCGGGAGGTATCTAGTCCCACCCCGTGCTCAAAGCAGGACCAACCCCAACTAAATCATCCCAGCCCGGGCTCTGTCAAGCTGGGCCTTAAAAACCTTTAAGGATGGAGATTCCACCACCTCCCTAGGTAACCCATCCCAGTGCTTCACCACCCTCCTAGTGAAAAGGTTTTTTTCTAATATCCAACCTAGATCTCCCCCACTGCAACTTGAGACCATTGCTCCTTGTTCTGTCAACTGCCACCACTGAGAACAGCCTAGCCCCATCCTCCCTGGAACCCGTCTTCAGGTAATTGAAGGCTGCTATCAAATCCCCCCTCATTCTTCTCTTCTGCAGGCTAAAGAAGCCCAGTTCCTTCAATCTCTCCTCATAAGGCTTGTGCTCCAGCCCCCTAATCATTTTTGTTGCCCTCCGCTGGACTCTTTTCAATTTGTCCACATTCTTTCTGTAATGTGGGGCCCAAAACTGGACACAATACTCCAAATGCAGCCTCACCAATGCTGAATAGAGGGGAATAATCACTTCCCTCAATCTGCTGGCAACGCTCCTACTAATGCAGCCCAATATGCTGTTAGCTTTCTTGGCAACCAGGGCACACTGCTGACTCATATCCAGCTTCTTATCCACTGTAACCCCCAGGTCCCTTTCTGCAGAACTGCTTCCTAGCCAGTCAGTCCCCCAGTGTGTAGCTGTGCATGGGATTCTTCCCTCCTAAGTGCAGGACTCTGCACTTGTCCTTGTTGAATCTCATCGGACTTTTTTGGCCCATTCCTCCAATTTATCTAGGTCACTCTGTATCCTGTCCCTGCCTTCCAGTGTATCTACCAATCCCTTCAGTTTAGTGTCATCTGCAAACCTGCTGAGGGTGCAATCTACCCCATCCTCCAGATCATTAATGAAGATGTTGAACAAAACCAGCCCCAGCACCGACCCCTGGGGCACTCCGCTTGTTACTGACTGCCAACTAGACATCGAGCAGTTGATCACTACCCATTGAGCCGAGTTATCTAGCCAGCTTTCTATCCACCTTTTGTGTGTTACTCCCAGATTTCCATTTATCAAGGGGAATTGTCAGAATTTCAGTGAGTTTATTAATCAATAGCAGAGCTGGTTAGAAAATGGTTTTCCCATCCTGTGAAAATTTTCAAGATTTAGAAGATGTTTCTTTCCTCAAAGGGACAAAAAGTCAAAATCTCAAAATTTTCACAAACCAAAATTTTTTTAAAAAAATTTCTCGGTTCATGTCAAGCTAAATATTTGTTTCAATAATTCAGAAATGTTTCATTTCAGTTGGGACCATTTTTAATTTAATTTTTGAAATTATAATTAGCTTAAATTTCTAAATGAAATGTCATGCTGAATTGAAAAAAAACAAATTTGTTTGTTTTGAAAACGTCAAAATGAAACATTTCCAAAATTTTGAACTTTTTTTCAAACATTTTTCAAGTCAAGACATTTGTCAGAAAATATGCTTTTCTCTCAAGTTTTGGTTTTGACTACATGGTTTTTCCTAATTAAAAAAAAATTCCCAACCAGTTTGGAATGAGTCTGTCAGTAAAATACCTTGCTCCCAATGGCAGCGGTGTGAACCAGCCCATTAAATCCCATGGTTTGTCCCCATAGGGACACTACCTGCTAGTATTATCATTATTGTAAGGGGGCTTGATGGGCCACCATATCTCTAAGGACAGCTAATCAACAGGGGCCCTTACCTGGTGCCCTCTGCTTTGGCCGCAGTGGGTTTCAGCAGCCTGGGTTATTAGCTGCTGTCTGGTGGTGCCTCCTCCTGACCGTTTAAGGGAGTCAAGAACCCACCTTGCCTCCTTATGTGGTTATCCCCAAGCCAGTACTTAGCCTGTGACTAGCCTGATACCTCCTACATGTTTTCTTCTGACACCTCCCCAGTGGATGAACCAACAATCAACGTATACTTTACTTACAAGGGGAAATACAGAGGAAGCCTATAAAAGGGAAGGAGAAGTTGCGTGTGGAGTGGGTGCATCAGTAACACCACACAACCCGCAACTAACACAAGCCCCAGAGTGGATTTCCCTGGAGTCACGAGTCCAGCTTACTCCACACTAGTGGGCTCCATGATGTGGAGAAACCCGAGTACCTTGATGAAGCGTTGCAGGCCTGAAGGTGCTGGGGTGTGGTGAGGCAATGAGGGGGCCGAGTCACCCAGGGGGTTAAATTCTCGGCAGCAGCAATACGTGTTACCCAGTGGGAAAAGTCCCCACGGCATAGGGGGCCTCCTCAGTGTTTCCAAGACAAGTTACTCTCTCCCAAGGTAGTTTGGCAAACCCCTTTCAGGGTGAGCTAGGCAATGCCTCAGGCAGGGGAGACAGTCCGGGAATTGCCCGCATTCCCTCAGGCAGGGGAGACAGGCAATGCCTCAGGCAGGGGAGACAGTCCGGGAATTGCCCGCATTCCCTCAGGCAGGGGAGACAGTCCAGGAATTGCCCGCATTCCCTCAGGCAGGGGAGACAGTCCAGGAATTGCCCGCACGCCCTCAGGCAGAGCTGTCCTCCTCTCCTCCCCCATCCAAGTGGCTCAGTCAGCCTTCCACCCCCAGCCTTCGCCCAGGCCCAAGGCTCAGCCCCTTGCTGAGGTGACGGCACTGCAGTCTGCCCCTTCTCTCAGCGACCCAGCAACAAGCTCAGCTCCCTTTTTCGGCTGACCCATTAACCCGGGTTACACTGTTGTTGTAGTGCCTGGGCATCTCAGCAAGGGACCACTGCCCCATTGTGCTAGGCGCTGTACAACCACAGAGCTCTTAGCTCTACAGCGGTTACAGTCTACGTAGACGAGACAAGGATGGGCTCAGATGGCCGGGAGAACACAAGTAACAACAAAATAACACTGCTCAGCATGAGGAGCAGTGCTCTCAGCACAGCAGCAGCCCCACAGTTGTCAGGTTTTTATTATTTTTATTCCACAGACCCTGAGCAGATCAGGGGCCCTTGGGCCAGGCACTGCCCAGCCGCAGTGTAAGGCACACTGCCCAGGCAGCGACAAACTCACTTTGCGACAAGACGCACTACGCGGGTTTAACAAACAGCAGCGAGCGACGGGCGGGGCTGGGAAGCGTAAGGCCGATAAGATCAGGTGGTTGCAGAGAGAGCGCGTGGCTAGAAAGCCCCTGCCTGCTCTTGCATCTTTCGCGTGTCGGTGACATTGCCTCGTGCTGCTATTTTTCTCTTTGCCTGATTTGTTTTTACTTTTATTTCTTCAGCAGAAGCCGAGCCCAGCTGCCCATTGTTATTGCCTGTTCTGCTGGCATCTGCCTCCCGACCGCCCCACACCCAGGCGCAGGCTCCTGCCAGAGGGGGCCCTGCTGGCTCCTTGGGACCTGCTGCCCTGATGGTCGGGAAGGGGGGGGAGGGGTAGCGTCACTGGGTGGGCGGAGCCTTGCAGAATACCTGGTCCAATCAGACAGCGGATTCTAAAAGTTCAACTTCCAAACTCAGGCTCCACCTCTGACTTCCCTGGGGCCCAGGGCATGTGGGGGTCAGGGGTGCAGGGAGCAGCTGGGACATGCAGCCCACTCCCACTCCTGGGAGTCTGGGACGCTTCTCTCCCGGCCTGCAGGGAGCATTTAGAGTGGGGCCCACCCGGCTGGAGTTTGGAGCTGGGCGAGCCCGGGGAGGTTCTCCCCACTTGGCTCTGCTGCAGCATCTTCCACACTTACAGAGGAGCTGTCACCTGTGACTGCTGTTGGCTTGTCTGGGAAAACAAGGGTTACTTTGACCTGCATATCTGGAAGGGGGGGGGGAGTTATCAGACCACATAGCAAGGGGCTGGAAGGGGGCCTATTGGCAGGAATGTAAGAGGGGCTGGCTGCCTAGTGCACAGACCCATCCCCCAAAACAGAGCTCACTACCCCGTGGGGAGACCCCTGCGCCAGCGACAACGTCTGCGCGGCGCTGGGTGATTCTGCAACACGTTGCCACACCACCTGCGCGGCCTGTAACCACGCCTCAGCCAGCACGTGGCGCTCTGGGGAAATGCGAGCCCGGGCCAGAGGAACTCCAGCCATGAACACACTGGCCCAGGAGGTGTGCGGGGCTGGGCTGGCTGCATTCTTTAATGAAACACAGAGCTGCGCTTTGTGATAATCAGGCTGTCTCCTGGATGTTGCAGGGGCCGTCTTGACCCCAAACATACACCCCAGCAAGCTGCTATTGAGTCTGGCGCAGGGCACAGCCTCCATGTCCCTCCCTCACCTCCTGCCAGGTCCCTGACAGCATTTGGCACCACCACATAAAATCCCACCTCCTCCCTCCTTCCCCCGTTCCTCCATCCATTCGTGTGCTCCTACAACAGCACCACCCGCTGAGCTGCGGGGATGAGCCTGTCACCTGCTATCCCAGGTCACCCATCTCACGTCGGTGCCCTTCCAGGAGTTCCCACCCCTCCGATCTCTGGGCCCCAGCACCCCTCCATTGCGCCTTCAGCATGTCAGGGTGTGTCCACGCGGGGACTAGAGACATACTCGCAGTAGCTCTGCTCTAAGTAGCATGCTGAAAATATCAGCATGGCCACGGTACCACAACCAGCTCGCTGCCCCAGTACGCGGCTATGCAACACGACAGGCACAGCTCGGCATGGCCAGCCACTCCCACCACCCTTCTATTTTTAGCATGCCAGCTCGAGCAGAGCTAGCGTGGGTCTGGCTCCTCCAGCTGGAAATTACACGTCCAGGGCAGGACTCTGGGCAGTAGCTGGGCAAGTGAGCTAAGGCAGTAAGTATGTCAGAGAAGCCCCCCCGCACAGGGCCTATCGCCTTCGCACACAGGCAGGTGCCAGCCACTGCTGCTTTTCCTGGCTCTAGTTGCTGTCAAACAATCCACACCCCCTGCATGACCCCCATGTCCCGGTGAGAGGCTGCCACATCCCCCCCTGCAGGGACTGCTCGATGCACTCCACAGACTCCTCGGGTCGCTCGTTCACCGCTAGGCTGCTGCTGCATGTTCTGTTGCCCTCATGGAGATGAAAGTTCGTTGCCCTTCCCTCAGGCGCTGTGTGTGTAACCTGCCAAAACGCCCTGCCACCTGTAGCACCCCAGCTGCAGTTCCTGCTCCTGGGACCGCCGGTTGAGGGCCCTGCTGGGGACTGCAGTTTCCCCTCCCGGCCGGCCTGCTCCTTTCTCTTTGCGCCGATCCATGCTTGTGCGACAGCCCCATGTTAGCCAGCCCTGAACTAGGGCCCTTCACACCTGCAAGCAGGAGCTGCTGCGGCGTGAGCTAGAGAGGCCGGGCGGAGGGGCAGAGGGGGTGTGGTAACACTCACATCCTCTGTGAACCCTGCCAGTGCTTCCCCCGCATGCTCCGGAAGTCAGGCCTTTTCTTCCCCATTCACCCCTCCGCTGCCGCTGCCCCTGCCCCAGCGACACTGGGTGCCCCAGTGCGGGCAGGCCTTCAGGGGGCTGGCTGGGTCTTTGACACCGTGGGCTAGAGCTACAAAGGGACTTTGGCACCTAAGGCTGGGGTGGAAGGAGAGGGATCCTTCCGCTCCAGAGTCACAGCCGCTAACACACTCCCGGAGCTCAGCCCTCAGCCAGCCCAGCCCGTTCTCAGGGCCTAGAACTCCGTGGGTTAAACCCTTCACTGGGAAGCAGGAAATGTTCGAATGTCTGCCCTGCCTGAGATGGAGCAGTGGGGTTTTGACCCCAGATCTCCCAGGTGCTGTCCTACCCCCCCGGGCTAGGGGTCTTTGGGGATGGGAAGCCCACCTGGCGAGGCCATTCCACTTTCTATACGAGTCATTAGAGCAGGGACTGGACTTTCAGTCTCCCTGGTGAGCTCCCTAACTCCGGGCTACAGAGTGGTTCTGGCCCAATGAATTTTGTACATGCCCAGCGGAAGGTTAGGGCATTTTACTGCTGGAAATGCCAGGAACTACGCTGTAGTTCTCCCTCTTTCTCTCCACTGTTTTCCAAAATAGCCTGTGGAGAACATGCATTTCGTGCTCTCACCACTGAGGGGCCCATGATCCAATTCACTTCAAATTTGGTTAAAAATAAAATTCTGTCCCAGACGTAAGCCAGTAATGCTGAGCCCAGAATCCTTTCCCTGAGGACTTATGGAAAGGGGCTAAAATCAGACTTTTAATGGAGACTGAATTGCAACTTTAACTCTAGAGTGGCTGCCCACACTCTATAATAGGCAAGGAACCAGCAGACACTTTACAGTGCAGGCTGGGGCACGGTGCCGACCTGCCTGGTAGCGTCCCACACGTTTGTGTCTGAACTGAGGATGAGAGGTAGCTTACCGTGGCCTTGTGTTTTATACAAATACAGCAAAAAGTCTACACAAATAATAAAACATTTTATTGATTAACCCCCTTCGGCCCCAGCGCCATACAGCATAACAAAACAATTCAAAAGACACATCAAACCGGACCTTAACAGGAGCCAATCAGTTTAAAAACTGCAGAGGAGTCTACAGCGTCCCACCTGAGCAGTTACACTAACGTTGCTGGCTACAGAGCAGAGGAAACACGTTGCTCTGCTCTCTGCACTTGGCAGGACATTGTGTGTTGCCCGTGCCCACCATTGCAGCCCGGCACTTGCCCCAGTTATTTATGTGGGGCTGTCACACTCTAACAGGGACAAGGAAAACATTTTTCAAAGCAGGAGGATGTGGCTCTGGGCGCACAAAAGCCTGCCTGGGCTCTCCGGGAGCTGCAGCACCTATGGTCACTTCTAAACGCAGCAGCCGCACTTCAGCCTGGAACCTGGTATATACAGGGTGCGCCTCACTTCACCCCCGCCCCCGGGGACCTGAATCCCCGTCCTCTCGCACTGCCCGTGCACTAGGACACTCCCCTTTCTGCCAGGAGCAGTGCTTGTAGCTGATCAGACTCTCTGTATTTGAGGAGTGGGAGAAAAAGAGACTTTGCTCCCATGGAGCCTCTGAGTGTGGAGAGATCCCGGAGCTGAGCAGGGACTCTCCGCACTGTTAACACAGGCTCCAGGCAGCGGCAGAGCTCGGCCCACACACAGCTCAGCCCAGCAGCCCAAGGGTTCGCAGGGGTCCCAGTCCATGGCAGCTGTGGTGTAGCAATCCATGTCAGCGAAGGTGCAGGCGGCAGGTGTCCTGGGGACTGTGGTGCTCTCTTCTCCGTAGCCCACAGTACACTCATCCATAAAGTAGGAAACACTACACCCTGCAGTGCTGTTTAGTAGTGCTTTCTACTTTATGGGTGACTGCACTGTCTCTCAATCGCCGCGCGGCTCCTCTTCACCCCATCGCAGCTCTCGTCCTCCAGCAGGTCCTTAGGCAGGCCCCAAGTGGCAGCCCAGGCCCCATCTCCCCCTCAGACAGAAAACAGACCCTGTGGCCGATATACAGCTGTTTCCAGCTGGCAGCTAGGCTTTATAATGGAGCAACAGGTCTATCAGGCGGCTGGCCCCAGGCCTGATTATCCTCGCATAGGATCAAGATATTCTTGGCCAGCGGAGACCGCCCTGCCCCCAATCCTGGCCGCTCACGCTCTCAGTCCCGGCCCTGCGCCCCATCCCAGCTCCTCCGGGCAGTGGCTGCCATAGCCATTTTCGTGGGACGGGGGCTGGGAGCCCCAGTGTGACCTGGCCACCAGCCTCTTAGCCAAGCTGTCGTCCACTCCGCACACAGCAGCTGCCCGCTCATGGCGGGGTGAACGAGGGGCCTACACAGCGGCCTGGCCTGGCCCCGCATTCAGCTGCCCCCATTGCTCCAGCCGGTGTCAGCATGGGTGTGAGGAAAGGCCCCAGGAAAGCTAGCGTGGCTGAGGCTTTGGTGGTTGGTTTATGGCCTTTTCCCCAGGCAGCTCCGGGCAAGCCCCTCGGCAGCCGTTGCCCTAGGAGCAGCAAGGTGAAGTTCCCCTGATTAGCAAATGGCTTGTCGTGGAGACCAGCCTCTGGGTTTGGTGCAACAGGGCCCAAGCCAGCAAAGCAGAGCCAGTGTCCTCTTGGAGCAGGCGCTTTGGAAGCAAGCACTGGGACAGCCAGCCAGCCTCCCTCGCCCCAGGCGCCTACCGACGTGGGACAGAGCTGAAGTCCTTACAGCGTCTGCCCGGGCAGCTAGGGGAAGTGCCCTGCCTCGAATGGCTTGTCACCAGTCCCCGGAGAACGCCCCGGCTGAGCCTCGCTCCCGGACTCACCTGCATTGAGAGTCCTTGGCAGGGAGACGGGCAGGGGGCTCCCACTACCTCGCCCCAGCTGCCTGCCGCGGTCTGGCTCTAGGCTCCCCGTCTCCAACAGCCACCAAAAACTGCGCACTTCTGCTTTTGACACTTCCTCCCTGGCTGTCTGCTCCCGGGGCCCCTCCTTCCTCCCCAGAGTCTAACCCAGACCAAAGACGGCACAGAGGCTCCGTGCAGCCGGAGCCCCTGAGCCCCAGCACCCGCCGGGCACACAGCTACCCAGGCAGCCCCAGTTCCTGGCACCCACATGGCCACCCAGGCAGCTCCTGGCAGAGACGTGGCTACCCAGGCAGGCCCAGCTCCTGGCAGACACCCAGGCAGGCCCCTTTCCACCTGCTTCACAGACACCATTAGCTGAAATCAAGCCTGTGGGAGCTTCGGCAGAGAGCTCTGCCTCTGGGAGGGTCTTTCTTACCTGGCCGGGTGCTGTCCAGCTGCCGCACATCTGGGTCTCAGAAACTGGGCACTGAAGTGGCCTCTTTCAGAGGGAACAATTGACAGTTAAAGGGTAAGTGAGCGGACAAAAGCCAGCCACTGACCCGGATTGCTGGGCCAAACAGCCACGCTCCCCGTCCCCATTCTCCGCACACGCTCAGCCACGGACACGCATGCACACACAGCCATGCACTCACACACGGGACCCGGGGAGTTTTCTCGTGGACGGAGCCATGAGGAGAGGTCGAAATACGTTACCAAACACCGCCTCTTGCATGATGAGCTGTAGAGGCTAAAAACAATAACCTACAGTCAATTGCCTACCCCGCTGCCGCTCAGGGGGCAGCGTGCCGCACGCCTGCTGTCTCCGGAGGAATGGACCCCCCACCAAAGAGTGAGCCTGCTTTTAACCCCATCCTGCCCACGTGGGTTCAACCACAGGAAGAGCCTGAGCTGCTGGAGAGATAACGTGTGTAGCTGTCCCACCCAGTGACACTGCAGCAGGCTGACCGCAAAGCGCTCTCAAACGACTACGCGGAACTGCGCCCGGGGCAGCAGAAAGACTCACAGGAAGCAAGAAACTCTGTTGCAGTTACAGCCATTTCAGCTCTTCGGAGCGTTACCTTTCAGAGCAGCAAACCCGCTGGTTCCCAACGCCCGTTTTCCACCAGCCATTAGTACCTGACTCCCCCGCAGTCTGGGTGTGCTCCACCTAGTCATGCCCCTCTCTTGACCTACAAAGTCCCACCAGACTGACCAGCGGGATGGCTCGCCAGAGCAGATGGCACGGAGGGGTGAGCAGTGGGGCATGCAGCTACATGCCCCAGGGATGAAGACAGCAGCACAGCCAGCTGGAGAGAGGGTCAAGAGCAGCCTATTTCCACTGGTGCCTCCGGTTCTCATGCTGAGCAGGGAGCTCGAGTTAACTTTAGATCCGCTTGAAGCAGCGGTTCAAGCACATGTTGCACCTGGCAGAGAGGCTGAAGGAGCTGTGCAATGCCAGCAAGAGAACCAGAGCGCCCACCTCCCAGAACAAGGACTAGCAGCCTCAAAGGGCATGTTGCACCACTGCCCATGGTCAGAATTACTTAGGGGTAGGAGGAAGATGGGGCAGGTAGATTGCAATGGCATGTCACTCACGGAAGTCCCGGTCTATCACTCTCACCCCGGCTCCATTCCTTACACCACTGAGTTCAGTGGAGTGCTTCTGGAGTAAGGTATTGATCAGTGTGAGTAAGGATGGCAACATTCGGCTCTTACTGAAGGTGTCCAAAGGCATGTAGATTGGCCGAGGCAGAAGTGGATTAGAGACAAAGGGTTAGAAAAATCCTGACCTATGAAGAAAGATTAAAAAAAACTGAGCATGTTTAGTCTTTACAAAAGAAGACCGAAGGAGGACCTGATAAAAGCTTCTAATATGTTAAGGGCTGTTATAAAGAGGAGAGTGATCAATTGTTCTCCACCTCCACTGAAGATAGGACCAGAAATAATGGGCTAAATCTGCAGCAAGAGAGATTTAGGAAAATCTTTCCAACCCTCAGGGTAGATAAGTTCTGGAACAGGCTTCCAAAGGAGTGATGCTTGGGAAAGGGGAGGAGAATGTGCCCTTGGGTATCACTTTGCCACTCGCAGTTACATGAATTACTGCAATATTAATTTAGGCAGAGAGCTGGACGCACCCCCGTGGACCCCTAGCAGCAGAATGCAAGGCCTAAATGCATTTCCTGGTGATCCAGACTGTCTGGCTGAGCTTTTACCAACACTTCAATGGGGAACTAGTCAGAAAAACCCAAAGGGGATGAAATCCAGGACCCAGTAATGGCCAACCAACAGTACCCAGTAAATTAAATATGAGATGATGATATAGCGAGAGGCCCACATGACATTAGGTTTAATCATCTCAGTTAAGTTCCTAGTGGCCATTCCCACATCACAAAGTTGGTGCCATTTGGCATTCTTCTTGACAGCTGTAGCAGGATGAAATGGAAATGGAGCCTTCGCTACCCTTTCTTCCCCAGACGAAGCCTATTTTGGTCAAGGTTGAGACACATTGAAAATGCGTTGTGGGGAAGTTTTCATTGTCATTGCCTGTGCTGTATGTTAAATATGTGATTTGCACTAGTAACTAAAGGGTTAATTAACTTTGCGTCTGCTGTGCATGGGTTAGTGAAGCCGTAAGGGGACAGTCATGTCCCTGCTGGCTATTAAAAGTGCTGGGGTACAAAATAATGCATTGCTGCAACCGATGGACTACAAGTAGTGCTTGATAACGGTAACTTTTGACAGGATATGCTCAGCTTTATGTAAACACTGCACAACATTCTGATTTCAAACGATCAGCACAGACTAAATGGATTAAAAACTGGCTTCATTATAGGTCTCAAAATATAACTGTAAATCGGGACTCGCCGTCAAGCAGGTGTGTTTCCAGTGCGTCCCACGGCACTACGCTAGTCAACAGTTTTATCAGTGACCTGGAGGAAAACATAAAATCATCGCTGCTAAAGTTTGCAGGTAACACAAAGACGGGTGGAGTAGTAAATAATGAAGAGGCCAGGTCACTGATACATAGCAATCTGGGCAAAAGTAAACAATATGCCTTTTAATACAGCCAAGTGTGAAGTTGTACATCTAGCAACAAGGACTGTTAGAGAATGGGGGAACTCTAGACTGGGAAGCAGTGACTCTGAAAAAAGCTTCGGGGTCAGGGTGACTAATCTGACAAACATGAGCTCCCAGTGTGATTCCATGGCCAAAAGGGCGAGTGTGATCTTCAGATGTATAAACAGGGGAATCTTGGGTTAGAATAGGGAGGTAATTTTACCTCCGCATTTGGGACTGGTGCAAGCACTGCTGGAGTATTGTGTCCAGTTCTGGTGTCCATACTTCAAGAAGGATGTTGATAAATTGGAGAGGGTTCAGAGAAGAGCCAAGAGAATGATTAAAGGATTGGCAAACCTGCCTTACAGTCATAGACTCAAGAAACTCAATCTATTATCTTAACAAAAGAAGATTAAGTAGTGATTTAATCACAGTCTGTAAATACTTACAGGGGGACAAGAATTTGATAATGGGCTCTTCAGTCTGGCCAACAAAGATCTAATGGCTGGAAGTTGAAGTGAGACAAATTCAGACAGGAAATTAGCAAAATTTTAACAGTGAGCAACTAACTATTAGAACAATGTATCAAGGACTGTGGTAGATCCTCCATCACTGGCAATTTTAAAATCAAGATTGGATGTTTTTCTAAAGATCTGCTTTAGTTCAAACAGGAATTAACTCAGGGACGTTCTACAGTCTATGATCTGCAGGGGTCAGACTAGATGATCACTGGATCCTTCTGGCTTTATAATGAAAGTCTGTGTCCAAAGTTCATGGGCATAAGTCCCTTTCCAGTAATCATCATGCTGACTTCTGCACTGCTTGGCGAGCACCTTTGATCTCTCTCCCCTTTAGAGAACTAGTCTGTCTTTAGCAACCAGTAAGTCTTTTGTCCAGGAAAGCCAAATGGCTGTTGGGGATTCTTCAAAACGCGGCAGGGCTACGTGGTGATGCCTGTGGGTTAGAGTCCGTGAAAGGCTCTGATTTAACGGAACAACCTCTGTCTATCTAGACCATCTAGCTAGATTTTCACTCTGAGCCCGTCACTACAGTATCTAAGTCCCTAGCTCACAAGAGATCACTATAAACTTTTTAAACGGCATCTGTGAGTGAAGCTGGTGAATAAATAGTTTTGCCTTTTCCGGATGAGGAGAATTGCCCAGTGAGGTGTCTGCCAGTTTTGGGTCTCCATTAAGTTCTTACCTAGGATACAAAGTCGGGAGGGGCAATGCCACTTGCCTGAGAGCATTGCCATAGGAAATAGAAAAGCGCAGAGAGGCTGAGCGAGCAGTCCCACTCTAGAAGGCCAGGCTGTGACGTGGAAGTGGAGAGGGCTCCGTTCACGGGCTCAGTGACTGTGCCGCAGATGCACTCAGCTCACAAGTCAGACGCCCTGGTTCACGGCTGCCTCTTTGTGCCAGTGAAGCTGTTATAAAGGGGTGGCATGGCAAGCGTGAGCCAGCTCCAAGACTTGGCAGAGCGGCCTCTATGCCCCAGTGCAGAGCTGGCTACCCCTGCTTTGCGCTGTCTCCACAAGAGCTCCAGGCGCGTTTTGGAGGTGCCTGCTTGGGGGGAGAGGGATGGGGCATGGCCTGGATGTTCTTACGCTCCAGCAAAGCTCCACAAAGGCCATTGTAAGAGTGGCACGATGGGGGTGGTGCCAGCTTCCTCCCCTGGGTGCCCCCGTCAGTGCTGGGGTGAATCAAATCTGTTTCTCCCTGCCATTCCTGCAAACGCACCCTGGGTCCTGGCAGCCAAGCTGGGCGTATTCCCCCTCACAGATCCTGCCGTGTAATACAGTCCCGCTGACCCGAGTAGTGGCCCAGTGACCCCCGGGCAGCCCATTGTCATGTGGGGTGCCCAGCTGTACTGCACCAGAAGTAAGAGAAGCCAGGTCAAGCAACCAGCGCAGGAGGAAAAGACATCCCTGATGGGTGTCCCTCAAGTCAGGAGCTCTGCCTCTCCGTGCAAGTAAGAAGCAGATCAGCGATACTGGCTTTTCAGAGTCGAACTGCTCTTACTTGGAGCCCAAAAAGCATTGTGTTCTGGGTAACTCAGAGCCGCTGTCATTCAGAAAGGAGGAGTGCTAGCTGCGTCTTCTCAACGGCACGTCAGCCCACTAGTTCATTATCTGTGTTTGTTGCACACGGCATGATACAGCTTGTTAAATTAACCGTTGTAACAACAGGTCACTTCAGAAAAAGCATTTTAGGGCCCTTTGAAAAGCCAGTTCTCAAACAGAAAGTTCTGCTCAGCCAACCTCTGGAAGTCGCTAGCGCTCGCGTCGTTGCACAGCTGATTTGGTCTCGCTCCTTGGAGACTTTTGGTGAAAGTGAAGCGTTTGCTAATATGATCCAACTGAGACTTTCATAATTATTCAACCCGCAGCCTACTCCCTTTGCTGTGGCTAAACTGCGGACTCCCCCCACCTGCCCTATTGCTGGTTAAATCCAAAGGGACCATTCCAAGATTTTGTTTTGAGCAGACTCATCTGCAATGTGATGTGGCAATACAGAAAAGCCCGGTTGATTGTTTATTCCATTCCAGGGCAGGAGGGGAAACACCCACTCGGGCTATGCTGAGATTACAGCTAGGCTGATGTTTTGTTTATTAGTGACATTGAATTAAATCCCAGGAGTATGTGACCTGGAACAAACTAGAACATCATTAACAGTTTGGAGAAAGGGAATAGGGAAGTGTTATTTACTCCTTCACATAACACAAGAACCAGGGGTCACCCAATGAAATTACAGGCAAAAGATTTCACACAAAGCACTTCTTCACACAACGCAGTCAACCTGTGGAAATCCTTGCCAATGGATATTGTGGAGGTTAAAACTATGACAGCGTTCAAAAAAGGAGAGAGAAGTTCCTGGACAATCAGTCCATCAACAGCTATTAGACGATATGATCAGGGACGCAACCCCCGGCTCTGGTGTCCCTAGCCTCTGACTGCCAGAAGCTGGCACTGGACAACAGGGAATGGATCACCCAATCACTGCCCTGTTCTCTTCATTCCCCTGAAGCACCTGGCACTGGCCGCTGTCGGAAGACAGGATGCTGGGGTAGGCGGCCCATTGGGCTGACCCAGTCTGGCCGTTCTCACGCTGGGAGTCCAGGAATAGCAACACTAGCCCTCAGCTGGCTGGAGGGAGCCATTGTGGGGAAAGAGCGAACTAGAGTGACACAATGAACTGAGCTGTGGAGAAATACTGCTGCTGACACCCTCCCTCCCTCCCTCTCCGGCCCTTCACTTTACCCTGATCCCTCCCAGCAGTTTTCTTTTAAAATCGCCCTGAATCCAAGCCCAATCCACGGTTGGCCCATTGGACCCTGATCCACTGATGGCTGACATGCAGCACTCAGCTCCCTGGTGGCCAGAGCCAGCCCGGAGGGAGTTGGGAATCTGGTGCAGGGGAGGGGCCACTCACTCCAGGCCACAGTACCCCCAAGAAAGTACAGATCAGCTCTCCTGGTGGAGAGCAGCATTTCCTGGGGCTCAAAGAAGCAGCAGCCGAGGATGAGGCAAGAAGCCCGGGGAGCCTGGGGCGAAGGTAGCGGGATGTGGAGCAGACACACAAGGAAACGTGGTCATTGTTGGGTGGCTGGAGTTTCAAACCCCAGGAGGGTGGGTCTGAGCTGGCTGATACAGAAGCTGTGGAGCTGGTGGAACTGCTGGAGGCGGTAGTGTGTGCTGGGCTCTAGGGAGGAGATGGTAGATGAGGCTCCGACCGGTGACTGGTGACATCTAGGCTTGTAATGCACAGGTGATGGGGATTCAGAGCCAGACCAGAGAGTGCTAGCACGGGGGGCAGATGGAGATGCCCTCGCTGATGCTCCTCTTGCCCTGAAGACATGCCGTGTTGAGGTGGTCCCCTGAGGGTGATGATGGCTAGCGAGGTGGAGTCAAAGGCACCGGAAGCTGTGGCCAGCAGCTGTCTGATGAAAGCCGAGCGGAAGGTGAGCAGGTGGATAGAAAGTGGCAGCAGCAGCACTGAACTGGCAGCGTGGCCAGGGCGTTGATAGGCAGGCAAAGCCACGTGGCAGGAGGACAGGGTGCTCAGCACGCTACACAGCAGGGAAATCCATACACAAGAGAAGCCCACAAAGCATCTAGGCCGAAGAGAGGCCCGCAGCGTCCATGCCCTGGGGAGGGGGCTGCACTGCGTGGGTAGGCGAATGGGAGCGAGGACTGCCAGGCAACTCCTAATGGCCTCCCTGGAGATGACCCTGACTCCCCGCGAAGGGCCCTGGAGTTCCCGCCGGCCAGCTCCGCACTGCCAGCCACACGGGACAGTCAAGAGCAGATGCAAGTAAATCAAACACGGGGTCACTCCCGGCAGTTGAATGAAGCCGTGAGGACGGTGCACCGGAGCCCCGCACATGGGCCTCACAACCCCGTGCGTTCTCACTGCTCCTCCATGCTGCAGAGGATGCGCGGCTGCCTGGCATCACCAGGCATGGCCAGGCAGAAAGCTGGAGGCCTGAGTGCCCAGGAGGGGACCCGTGGGCCTTTTCACTCTTGCGAGGATGTGGGAGAGAGAAGGTGGAGGAGGTAACGTCTTTTACTGGACCAGCTTCCGTGGGGGCCAATCCAGCTAGAGCAATGCTGCAAACAAAGCTGTGGGAGTCAGTTTGGATTTTCAGGAGGAAGAGAATGGGGGAGGGTCACATCTCCTCGTTCCACACCCTCGTGGGCAGGGTTAGATGTGAGTTGAAATTTTGGGTGGTCTTGAGCTCCTAGGCCCCTACCCCAGCAGCCCTTGACAGTGACTCTGCCCCACTGCTCCCTGCCCAGTGTTTGCCCCAAACGCAGCAGCTCAGGACGGTAGCTAGTTGCTTAAGCTCCTGTGATCAGCATTGAAACAGTTATTGCATGTTTCCATTGACATTTACAGTCAGATGTTTAAGGCCAGAAAGGACCATTCTGATCATCTAGCCTGACTTCCTGCATCGCACGGCCAGAGAATGTCACCAGTGATTCCATCAAGCCCATACATTCTGGCTGAGCTACTGCACGGCTTCTAGAAAGAGGCAGCCAGTCCTGATGTAGAGACTCCAATGTCTGGGGACCCTACCACAGCCCTTAGAGAGCAGCTCAGATGGATGCTTAGTCTCACTGTTAACGAAGTGAGCTTCATTTCTAATCTGCATTTGTCGTATTGCCTTTGTCTGCTAGATTAAAGAGCCCCCGACTAACTGGAATCTTTTCCCCCGTGACCAAGTCACACTTAACCTTGTCTTCAGGAAGTTAAAGAGACCAAGCTTCTTAAGGATTGCCCAGGAAGGCAGGTTTTCCAGACCTCAGACCATTCCTGAGGCTCGTCTCTGAACTCTTTCCAGTTGCCCAATGTCCTTTTTAGAAGGGTGGACACAGAACTGGCCTCAGTATGCAGCTGTGGTCTCACTAATGCTGTGCACAGCTGTATCGCTCTGCACCTAAGCCGAGGGGTGCAGGAGTCGTGTGTGTTCAGTCGCTTTGCGCCTTCGCCCCAAACCCTTTTCGGAGTCATTGCTTCTTGGGTTCAGGGTACGTGTGAGCTATGTTCTTTGGACCTTTCTTCTTGCGAGAATCCAGAATGAACAGCCCACTGAGCTGGATGGAACCACCCCCCCACCCCTCCACACTTCCAGTACTATTGCTTCAGGCTGCCTGCAGACTCTGGCAGACGTCAGAGCATCAGGTCACCGCAGTCCCGGCCAGAGGTTCTCCTCACATGCATATGGACCCAAGACTTCATTTGTAAAATGAAATACGATTCTGCATTGTGAGTCCAGGGCAGCCATTGCAGGACGCAGCTCGTAGCCGGTGTGGCTGGGACGCGGGCCAGTCGCTCCCTGCCTTTGGGGTTCAGGGGGAGGGTGAGTGGCAGGGCTCGAGGAGGGCAGGCGCAGCACAAAGCTGCTGGAGTCAGTGCAGGGGGCCAGCGGGTTACTCAGGGTGGGGGAAGGGCTCTTGTCAGCCTGTGCAGACAGGTCTCCGAGAAAGCTGTGATATTTCTTATCGCTCCTTACAGCAACTTCCCCTCCTGGCCTGTGGTCACATCTCACGCTGCACTCCTGCACTCGTGAGGCGGGGGGGGGGGGGGGGGGGGGGGGCTCCATTCCTGGCCCAGCTGCATTCTAGCCCAGTTTTACTCGGCTCTGTCTTAAAGAAACAGCGCTCCACTTGATTGCTGCTAGTTCCCTTTCATTCGGAGGTGCCTCCGCCAGCCAGCTGCCCAGCTGTTTACCCCAAGCCTGCTCAGGACCTATTTGCCTGTTGACCGTATCCACCAATGCTCCTAAGCATACGCCAAACCCCTCCCACTGTAGCCGCTCCTGAGGCCCAGCCACATGCTCCACCTGTGGCTGTTGTCCTGATCCAGTCACGCCATGTCACAAAGTACGGAGCAAAACTGGAAGAGACCAGAGACCAGTGCCAGAAATGGGGAAAGGCCTGGAGAGAGGCTACAGCACGTTGTTAGAGAGAAACATGACAGAGGGTTGTGAAATAGCCCGTAGCACAAGGAAAAGGAACGGGGTGCTCGTATTAGTCAGTATTAGTTAGTCTCTCAGAACACTAGAACAAAGGCGTGCCCAGGTAAATTAAAAGGGAACCGTTTAAAATCTCTGAAAGGAAATATTCCTTTGTGCAGAGCATAACTGACCTGCGGAACTCACTGCCACAAGACGTCACTGAGGCAGAGATCTTAAAAAGTATCCCAAAAGAATTAGACGTGTATATGAAGAATAAGAATACCAGCTGGGTTACACAAAGTAGGACAACGTATTACAAGAGGTATCAACGTTCCTGCATCATGACATAAGCCAACTGCTAACTCAGTAAGCTTGGGAAGAAACATCTTTTCACCTACCCTGAAGTGTCTGGAAATGGCCAGTGTCTGAGACAAGAAGTGGTTAAGATGGCCCCCTGGTCTGGCCCCTATATTCGTAGGCACTGCCTGCTGATTATACAAACACTTTTTAAAATCAGGGATTTTCAAAATTCCAGGGGAAATCCAATAGCCAACGCTCTGATTGGGTTGCAAAGGCAGAGCACATTTTGCCGTTCCATTACATCCGTGGGCATCTCTCCACTGTCTACCGGACATCTCACCGCAGAGCAGCAGCCAAGCGGAGGGATTTTGCAGAATTACTGAAGCACGTGTAGATGCTGAACTCTGAGCAGTGAGCACCTGGAAAGCAGAGCTGGGTGCTAGGTCTCTGCATTTCTGAGCCTTGGGGGGGTCTCTTTCTCTGGAGACTTTGTATGATGGCTGGGTGAGCTACTGATGCGTATGAGAGGGCAGGACTCAGGCAGGAGAGAGACCTTTCCCCAAACAAACCTGGCAGCAGCAAATGGGACGAGGCTGTCATCGTGTGCTCTAGAATCCCTGTCTCTATATCCCAGGGTCTGGCCCTGGTGACTGTGAAAATAACTTTTGACATGCTCCAGCTGTAACCCAACGCAGCAATGGCTGCCTGAGCCTGAAGGCGAGGTGTGTTCAGTTGGTTGTTAAATCTGAAACCTAATGATGTCATTACCACTGTTAACTATTTTGCTGCTAATCAAAGGCAGCACGAAGCGAGTGGGACGTGCACATGGCAAAGATCTGTACGATCTTCTGTGAGCGAGGGCTCACTTTAGCCTTCTGAGTGGGTGCAGTTCGGGGGCTGGAGCTGATTTTTTTTCCAGTTTCCCCCTGATTAAACGGTGCCAAGGGAGTCTGACATGAGCGATGTTACTGGGGAAAGCGGAGAGCTGGCAACGGTGGTTTCCTCTGAGGGCCTTCTGATGCCAAGTGCCAGCTAAGAAAAGGCTGAAGGCCACCTGCTGAGAGGAGGTTTGGGGCAAGCACAGCCGTGGGCTGCCCTCTGTGGTGGAAAGCGACTCACGCATTATTGGATAACCTCCACTTAGGCTGTGGGGCCTGGGTTAAAGACTGGCAGGGCTGGCTAGGCAGGCTTAAACTTGGGGGGCAGGTGGGAGAGAGGTGAAGCAAGAACAGAGGGAGGGGAGCTTAGCATCGCCGCTCACGCCCAGCTTGGCTAGTTGGGTGCATATGTGTGTGTTCAAAACACACCTGCCACAAGACCGGCCTTGGCCAAGCCTCACGGACGCCCGTGAAAAGCGGCGCTCAGCGCCAATGGGGTTGGCTCAGCACTAATTCTGCGTGCCCTACTACAAACACCTTGCTTAGGTGCTGCGAGGGGCCACGCGCCTCCAGCGCCCACCAACAGCACTCAGTGCTGCGGGCACCCAGCATCTCTGAGCCCCCGGCCCGGGCTGTGTTACGCTGGGCCCCCCAAAATGGAGCCACTCGAACTCGCGGGTCACGTGTTACTCGGGGCTAAAGCTACAAGCAATACCCCCGGCCTGTCCTGGGTCACAGGAGGCTGCCGGGCTCAGTCCCCTCGGCCCACCTGCGTTTCCAGCCTCCGGCACAGCTCGGCGGGAGGGCAGCAGATTTGGTGACAATCTCGGCAGGGATTTTTGCTCTTTTTCTATTCACCGTTTGGGGCCAGGTGCTTAGTGACCAGCCAGCGGCCAGGCCTGTTGGTTCAGGCCCGCAGCCAAGTGTGATCAATAAACTCTGACTAGGTAACTCGGACGGAAACCTCTCATGTCCGCAGCAGCGCTCTCCGAGTGGCTGGCTGACGTTTTCAGGGTGGCGCGTGCCCTGCCCCTGAGCCAGCAGCTGCTGGGCGTAGAATCAGGCCGTTAAAAAGTGAGTCAACTAGAAACTAACAAGTGAAACACAATCGGGGTTGAAGGCAAATAAAGAGCGTGAAACAAAACCTCAAAAAGTGAAGTGACGAGCTGAGCGGCCGGCGGGCCCAGCCCGGGGCGGAAGGGGTTAATGCAGGAGCCCTGGCGTGCCCATATATAGACAAAACTGACACGCTCTCCGCCAATCCCGGAGCCGCCGGGCTGTGCTCCGAGCTGGCAAGTCGGCAAGTGCCCGTGGGGGGGGGCGGGAATCGCTTCCATTGGCCCAACTGCTGCTGGGGAGCGCCCAGTGCCCGACCCAGCCCGGCTCTTCCTGGGGCGCGGGGCAGGCAGGCCAGCCTCCCAGCGCGATGCAGGGGCGGCTGGGGTAGCAGGAGCCGTTACCACCCATGCAAGGGCCATTCGGTGCAGGCGCAACGGCGGGGGGGGGGGGGCGCAGCTGGGGCGGCTGTTAGTGGGTGTTAGGAGAGTGTCAGAAGCAGACATAACTCCAGCACCCAGCCACTTTCCATCGCACCGGCTGGAAACAGACTGAGCCGGGGGCAGCCGGAGTCAGGCACTGGAGGGAGACGGGGCCGCGGTGGTTTGCGCGGGCGGCGTAGAGGAAGCAGGGGCATGGAAAGCTCTTTTCTGCTGCAGCAGCAGCCCGGTCCTGCCTCTCCCCGGCTCTGGCGCACGAGGCCTGCTGCAGGGCCTGGCTCCCACACCTTGCCCCCACCACTCCAGCGAGGTGTCCTAGGGCTACAGTGTCCGCCCTTGGGCTGGGCTGCGCCCCACAGCTCCTCAGCGCTGCCCTGGAGCGAGCGGCTCTGTCTGGGGTATTTGGGGCTGCAGGTTTCCCCCACGCGGCTTCAGCAGCGCTCATGGTTCCCACGTTGGCCTAGCCTGGGGCACGACCCCCCCCAGCAACACGCACAGCAAGCCGAGGCGGGAGGGACGCGCAGCCCCACTGAGCCTGGGGGAAGGGAGGGGCTCTGGTTGCTGCTAATGAGAACGCACAGGACTGGTCCCAGCCTTGCCACGGGCTGGGAAAGGGGCGCCCGTGACCCCGCCGGGGTGGGGGCTGTTGGAAGGCCGTAGGAGGGTTGGGGCACTCATGTGGTGCGAGGGATTCCTTTAGGACCCTGGTTTGCAGCCTGTGGGCCGTGGCCCCCGGGGGGGGGTCTGCAGACTGTGTGCACACCTCCAGTCAACACTGTTCAGTGGTGCACAAACGAAAAAAAGGTTGAAACCCACCGCTCTAGCGTGCGTGTTTCCAGGGAATGCGCCCCCTCGGGGCCCCGGGGAGAACTGCGCCTGTTCATGGTAATTGCTGCCACTTCCCTGGGCAGGCCGGCCGCTGGTGGACCCAGGGCTCCACTATTGTGAAGCTATCACAGCAGACCGTGGGGCGAGGATTGGTAGGGACGGCTGCAAATAAGAGGTGCAGCACCCCTTCGCTCCCTCTGCGCTTCTCAGCCACCAAGGCCTACCTGAGCCACCTTCACTTCATATTTGGCCAGTGCCGAGCTCACATTGGCTGTGATGAGTTGTGAGTACTTAGCATCTGTGACAATCAGGCCCATTTAATGGTGTCCCAGCGTCAGCCCCCAAAAGCAAAGGCCCCCCAGAATCAATGGCCTATTCTGGAAGTTTGGGCTCAGAAGCATAGCCAGGACGTGCAAGGTGGAGGATGGTGCTGCTGGCAAAGCAGAAACATTTCGGTTTTGTGTCTGCGTTTACCTCTGAAAAAGAGCCCAGGTTCTCAGCTCAGCATCTCTTTCACTGGGTCCGCCTCACCCCTGTTTGGCAGGGGACCCACCATGCTCCCCCTACAACCGATAGCTGGGTGATCTTACTCGAAAGCAAGCCTTCAGCTAGCATTGCTGATGCCACATGGGGGGAGCTGGGTGAAATTTAAATTAAGCGCCAATGTGGCCACAAGAACAAATGGGTATAAACTGGCCATCAATCAGTTTAGCGTGACAGTTTCTAACCATCAGAGGCGTGACGTTCTGGACCAGCCTTCCAAGGGGAGCAGTGTGGGCGAAAACCCTAGCTGGCGTCAGGCCTGAGCTTGCCCAGTTTATGGAGGGGCTGGTGTGATGGGACTGCCCACCATGGCACGTGGCCCAGCTGCGACTGCCAGCAGCAAATCCCTCCAGAGCTGGCGACGGGACACTAGCTGGGGCGGGCTCTGGGTTACTCCAGCAAATTCCTTCCCAGCTGTCTGGCTTGTGGGTCTTGCCCACATGCTCAGGGTCTAACTGATCACCAGATTGGCAGGGGCGGGAAGGAATTTTCCCCTGGGCCAGATCGGCAGAGACCCTGGGGATTATTCACCTTCCTCTGCAGCCCAGGGCATGGGTCACGCAGGTTTAAACTAGATTAAATGGTGGGATTTCTGCAACTTGACAGCTTTAAACCGGGATTTGAGGCTGTCAGTAACTCAGCCAGTAACTCTCAGGAGTGGGCGGGTGAGGGTCTGTGGCCTGCGTTGTGCAGGAGGTCAGCCGAGCTGATCATAACAGGCCCTTCTGGCCTTTACGTCTACGAGTCTCTGAGTCGAAATTGTTAAAAGCTGCAGTTTCGGGCAATGGTAAACGTGGTGACAGCGGCAGCCTAGGAAGCGTGTTTCCGGGCCAGCAGAGGGGTCCAGTCATTTCTAACGCTGAGCTCAGTGGGGAGGATGTGTGAGGCGCAGGTTTGAATCCTCAGGCTGGGGCAGGGGCTTGGCCCCAGGTCTCCCCCGCCCCGGTGAGCAGCCGAACCAGCAGCCTCCTGTGAAGCTGTTCCGCTTTGCATAACTACGGAACGATCCGTGGAGCCAGCGAGAGGGAGCAGAACTGGGTGGCTGGGGCTTGAGGCCCACACCTGGCGCCAAATCCCCCCTCCGATTCAGGCAGGGAGACGATTCGACTCCCCTGCTCCTACCTCCCCGGTGAGAGCCTTAGTCACCAGCTATGCAGCCCTTCTCGCTCCTTCCGCCCGCTGGAGGGGTAAATGTTTGTACAGAGCGGCAGAGTTTCAGCAGATGTCTGAGAGCCACCCTCCGCCTCCACCCTGGTGGTTAAGAGAGAGGAAAAGTGAGTTCAAGTCCCTGGGCCGCCCACGTCCCAGGCAAGTGCCCCGGGGCAAACACGGCACGTGTGGTTTGCTGCCTGAAATGGCCTTTCCCAATGTGTCACCGAACAGTTTCAGAACGAGGCCGAGTGGTTTCAGTTTGCCGGCTGACCTGAGAAGTCCTTGATTCGCCCAGCTCCACTCACAGATCCACCTCTGTGCTCAGCACCTGCCCCCGGCCAGCCAAATTAAACCCTCCCCGCCCCCATGTCATGCCTCCTGCACGGCCAGCCAGCAACCTGCACTGCCTGGCCAGCTCCGCACTTTTCCCCACACCCAGCTCCCGGTGTTACCTTGGTGGGTCCCTCCCGCTGCCCTGGGGCTCATAGGCACAGCCTGGGCCTCACCATCGGCTCAGCACATGCAGGTGCTGTCGAAACGTTGCAGCTCCTTCCGACACGTTCACAGGCCCGGCCTTTCTCATCTGCCCCCACCCAGAGCATTGTCGGGCCTTTGTCATCTCACGTCTCAATGACTGCAACTGCCTCCTCTGGGCCTCACCAAGTGCAAAATCCGTTCCCTGCCGTGCCCAGTCGAACACTGCTGCTGAGATCAGCTTCTTTGCATCTCACCCCTGGCCCCGCTGCCCCACCACATTAAACATAAGCTACTTTACAGCCAGTGCCCATCCTGGCAGCTCGGACACATCACCGCCTCTCTGCCGGCCAGGCCAGCGTTCATCGCCCAGGAGGCAATTCCTCAGCATGCCCCTTGTGCTTTCCCCCATTCTGCCCTTTATGCATGGGGAACGTTTCCCATTCCTATCTAACACGTCCCCGAAACGTACCCTGCCGCCATGCCGAGCAGCTCTCAGCCGTGGCCAGGCAGCGGCAATGCTGGACCAGCTGTTTCCAAGGTTAATCCGAGCCCCCGCATTTGTTTTACCCACCTGTTGTCATCTACTAGACTGTAAATTCCTGCTGGTTTTGGTACCTGCGCGTACAGCACCCAGCACAATAGGGCCCTGATTCCTGACTGGGGCTGCAGGTGCTAGCACCACACAGCGCATGCGAAGAAGCTGCAGCTGCCTGCTCAGCCAGGCCAGGGGAAAGGTCTCCCCTCGGGAACACACGGCTGGCGGAGGAGTTACTGCAGTGGGGACGTTTGCATATGTGAGCTGGGCGGTGAGAGGCGAAGCAAACCAGGATGGACAGGAGAGCAAAGCGGGAGCGGAGAGCTGTGCTGACTGGTTACGCCGGCGGGACGCGAGCACACAGCTAACGCTGCAGGCATCTCACAGCCGGGAAAGGGACACAGCGAGGGGGACATTTCAGAGCGTGGAGCGCACGAGGCCATGCTCAGCGCTGCCTCCTGTCCAGCGCAGTCCCTTCCAATTAAAGCCCCACACGCCCCCAGCTCCCACCCAGCCAGAGAGGGCGTTGCACAGGCCAGCGGGGCAGCCCCAGCCCGTCTCAGCCACGCACGCAGCTGTCGCCCGGGCGCTGCGATGAGCTGGGACACACGAGGAGCACGTGTACGGGGGCGGCCAAATAAGGCAGAGGCTGTGTGTGAAAGTGGGTGAGAGGAGGCCCCTTGCGCTATGGCAGGGCAGGTGGTAGGTGCCCTGGGGACCGCCCAGCCCAGCCAAGCGGCTTTCGGAAGCAACGTTCTGCAGCTGCACCTTTCGGAAGCAACGTTCTGCGCTTTGTAGTTTTGGAAACTCACTTTTCACGCGCCGAGGCAGGGCTGGGTATCGGTTCTTGAAACCTGTGCGGCGAAATCGACTCACTCCCACTTCCTGCCTGCCTCTCGCTAGCACGGCCCAGCTGCAGCCGGCCCCAGCCCCGTCTCCGGGTCAGCACTCACACGCCAACAGAGACAGGCCCGGCCAGTGGGAGCGACCCACACAGCAGCCGGGCTGCGTGGGGCCAGTTCAGACACGGACCCAGCCCCGGACTTGGCTGGAATAACCCGGCCCCGCTCGATGCAAGAGCTGAGCAGGAGCTTCTGGACGCGGCCTGCATGCTGTGGAGTCCCCCCAGCCCCCTGGGGCCCCCTGTCCCTTGTAGCATGGCTCTTCCCAGCGCCTGGGTAACGGGAAACCTCCACCCACTCCTGTCCTCATTCCCTCTGCAGCGCAGCTCCGGGCACATCGCTAACCCCAAGCAGGAGATAATTCCCCTGCCCTTACGAGCAGGTGTGGGGAAGGCCTGCTAGGAAGAGACTCTTCATCTCGGGCTTTGCCGTTGGGTGGCCACGTGCGTAGCTGTGCATGGTTCCCCGCTTCCTGAGCACGAGCCCCGAGGTGAGAGATGCGCTAAGCGGCCAGTACGACCCATCCGCTCCAGCCTGGGCTAGGGTGCTGTGCCGCAGGCGGGGGGTGAGCCGGCTGGTGGATGCCCCACTGGGTCACTCCACCTGATGCCCAGCACAGCAACGGAGGGCACTGGCCCGTTGGAAGCCCACGATCTGCACCAGACAGTAAAAGCAAGGTCCAAGCCGCCGTAAGATCCCCTGTCCTCAAGTCATTTCCCTCAGCCTCTACGCCAGACTCCAACACGTCACTTTCCTCCATGCCCATGCAGGCTCCCCACGATACAGGCTCCGTCTCCCTGTCCCGACATGCTCCAGTGCTGTGCTGTGCTGTGGAACACCTGCCAGAGGTGGCTGCATTTCACTGGTGGGAGCGATTCCCCTGCTGGGTGTGCAAAGCAGTTCAGTCTCCTTAAAGGCGCCAGGGGAGCGGGCAGCACTAGCGCAGCGCGGCGCAGCGGCAGAAAAGTGGGAGATGAAGCTCCCCACTCCTGTGCGCTGTGCAAATCCTGCTGGGCTCAGCCCGGCCATGGAGAAAAGGCCCTCCCTGCTCTCCTCCACTTGCCAGCAGAGCCCCTCCCTCGCCCTTCCCACCCTGCGCACACCAGCGAGCCCCTCTGCCCAGCACAGCCGGCCCACGCGCAAACCCAGCAGCAGGACAGGGTCCCAGCAGCAGGACAGACAGGCTGGGAAGGTGCCCCCACCCTGGCCATACTCCAGGCAGCCAGAAACCCTCTCTCCCAGGGCAGGACAGTGCGGGCCAGCTGCCGTGCCCCCGGGAAGGAGTCAGTCTCCCAGCCAGGTAACCCGGCAGGGAGGCTGGGTGCAGACAGAGCCGCCAGCGCAGAGCCAGAAAGCTGGCAGAACGTGGGTGTAACTGGTGCAGAGGCTGAGCCCAGGAGTCTGCCCTGCCCCGAGCCCTTCCCTCGGCTGGAGCGCAGCAGGGTCCACGAGGCTGTGCTGCCCCCCTGTGGAGCTACGCAGGGTCAGCAGCGAGGCCTTGGCCAGCAGGGCTGGGGGGACCAAAGCAACATGGGAACAGCCCCTAGCCCCAAGCACAGAGTCACCTCCCCCTCCAGCCAACTCGCCCAGCACCCTCCCCCCAGCCACACCCACTCTGGTAAAGCCCAAACCCTCTCCCCAGCCCCCCGCATGCTGGGGACTCGAGCCCTCGACAAGCCAGCTCAGCCTGCTCTAGCACAAGCGCCCCCAAGACGATACCAGTGCTGGTAACCCCAGCCCCACCCAGACACTCTTGCTCCTGGCTATCCTGACACGCCCCAGCCACCCTCCCCCCAAACTAACCCACACTTGGATTTGGCGTTATCTAACTCACCCCATTTATCTAGGCTGGCCTGAAAGCATCACCACCTCTCCCCAAAACCCCCTGCCCAGGGCCAAGGTTTACCCAGGGCCAGCTGTCCCAGGAGCAAACCCCACTCCTATAAAGCAGCTCGGCCCAGCAGTCACTGACGCAACATATTCTCCCTGGCCACTTCTGCAATTAAACTGAATGTCTTACCATTGCTACTCTTCCTTGAGAACTGTCTCTTGTGCAGGAATTGCCCAGCTGGATCAGACCCAAGGTCTGGCATCCTGACAGCAACAATGGCCACAACCAGATGCTCCAGAGCAGTGGTTCTCAACCTATTTAACACTGTGGGCCACACGTGCAGCTCTGTTACGCTGGCCACAGCCACACAATCTCTCTTCTAGCTCTATGATCCTGAAGATGTCAAATGGGCCACAGCTATGTGCTGATTGGGCCATGGTTTGAGTACCAGCACTCGAGAGAGATGCAAGAACCCCACAGTAGGTTGTTTCAGGAGAATCTGGCCCCTGGGAGGTTCTTCCTTATCCCCATCAGTTAGTCCAGCACCTCCCAGCGTGTGGCATACCAGACTCACCCTGGAGCCGGATGCAAAAATTAAAATGAAGAGACTTTTAACACCACAGATTAGAGCGGAAGGGGGCTCAACTGGTTTCATTTTCCTGCGGGAGATGGCTTGGGAGACGCAGTTAGAAGCTGATTTACTCCCCACAGCGTAAGGATGCGTCTCACAACTCAGAACCCAAGTTTCATCCAAGTTTTGTGATGGGAGGTGAAATCACTGGGTAGAGACCCAGCAACGGCTGACAGTGGGCATGTCAGAAGAGAGCTTTTAATTTCATTGGCAGGAAGAGACACAAGCCAAGGTGACAATCTCAGAAAGCACATGGATAGATACTCATGGAGTTACGAGATTTAGACCTGAAAGGTGAACACCGCCTTCATTAGGCAAAGGTTGAGATTGGAACCTTGGTCCTCCAAAAGCACAGGCCTCTGGAGCGAAAAGATCTACCAGCCACACACCCAAGTTCTTCCTGAGCTGCAAGCAGCCAGTAGAGGGCAACATGCCTCCACACAGGTAGGTGTGCGTAAATCTCCCCCCTTCGCTACCATCCCACACTGCAGCCAGAGATCTCCCCTCCTGCTACCCCTGATTTTCATGAGGCCCTACCCCTCCAGCGATACTATTAATAACCTCTCTTCAAATGAAGCCATCATGCTAGTTTTCAAGGAGTTTCAAGTTAGAGGAAGCCTGAAGGGAGAGTAAGAAACCGTCACTGAAGTGCAGGGACGAACGCCAAGCAGTGAATTCAAAGCAGGGAAATGTGAAGTGTCTCTGAGCAATTAGCTCACTCCCTTAATGACTTGGCCCTGAGTCCCCCTGAGGTCCCAGGCCACGTAGCCCTAAATCACTTGGGAAAAATCTCATCCTCAGCCTGGTATTTTTCTTCACACTTGCAAAAACAGTCTCCTCAGTTTAAATGCAGCAACTTTCAGGTCAAGCCAGTTTTCCAGGCTCAACAGACAGGAAGCAAGCAGAGGGCATTGTAATGGACACTGCTTGCACCTGTAATTCCAGAGGGAAAGAAAATAGGATTCACGGGGCTAATTGTTAGGAGTTGCAGAAGTGCTTTGGAAGGCTAACGTTTTGGAGCCAGAGCCCTGCCCTGCCCAGCCCATCCCCCCGGGCAGCAGCTCTTGCTGGACAAGCAGGGAATGGAGACGAGTCCGATGCAAATACAGAAGTCACACAAGCAGCATTTTCACAGGAGACAAAATAGGGGAAGTGGGGGAGGGGTTTCCTCTGAGCCCAACATGCCTGGAGGGCAGGGCACCGGTGAGAGCACGGGGGACCTGGAGTCCCAGCTGCATGGAGTGGGGGAGGGAGTTTTGCAATGGCTCTGTGGCGTGTACACCCCTCAACTCTCCACGTCACTGTATCCAAGTGCTGCCACCCCCCCACTCTGGTCCCTGCTACCCTCCACAGAGCCCACCCGAGGGGCTCCTGGCTCTGCATGCCACAAACTCCTCCGCTCCAGCGTGGCTTGCAGAGCACCTAGCTCCACAGGGAAAGCCTGGCTGGGACCGTGAGCAGCCACTGCACGCTCCGGGGTCCGGTACCACCCTCCTCCACCCTGGCTCCCTCGGCCCCACTCCATCCAGCACCTGCCGCCAGAGCTTCAGCCACTAGGTGCTGCTCGGCTGTGCGGAAAGGAGGCCCAGCTGGCCCCGGCTGCCAAGGCCTGGCAGTTACACAGTCCAAGCCCCACCTACAATTCCCGCAGGCACAGGGCAGCGGAGAAGCAGGCCCATTCCCACGGTGCGTCTGCCTGGGGTTGAGGGAACAGGTGCTGAAGAGAAGAGAACTGTCACCACGTTTTTATTGGTAATATTTACACCAATCGCAATCCCCTGCCCATGGCCCCTCCCTCCCAACCTCTGGGTGACCTGCTGCTGCGGAGAAACTCACCCAGGGGAGGGTTGTGCAATGCTCCATCGGAGGCAGCTGTGTTCCTGCCAGCCCACTGCTTCCCCCTCCCTCTGCCCTGGGCTCAGAGAGTGGGTGAAGGGCGGGGCACCAGAGGAATCCACATAATGCTGAGCCGGCTCCAGGCACCCCCAGTCTTGCCACCATCAAATCAGAAGTTCCTGCTCCCCTCCTCCCAGGACTGAAAGGCAGCAGAGCTGCCTCCTAGAGCAGTCACTGTGCCCCTGTCCCTGCAGAAAAGGAACACAGCGAGGCGCTGGAAACGCTGGCAGGTGGTTCAGTGACGTCTTAGGTTTTGATGGCTGTGTCTCGGGATTTGTAGGCCACACCTCGGCTCTTCAGCTCCCGCACAATCCCTGCAACAAGGAGACAAACACCAACTTCTCAGTGTCATTGAGGGGGGACAAAGGGAGCCCTTGGGAAACCTGGTGGCCATGTGCATACTCACCCCACCCCTCAACAATGGACCTCGGTCCTTACCCTGTCCTCCCATTCCCCAGAATACCCAAAGCCTCATTGACATGAATGACTGTTCACAGACTGGTTGTGAGGTGGGGACGTATTAGCCCCACTCGAGGGATGGGCAGCTGATTCGTAGTGTTGTAAGGCCAGAAGGGACCATTAGAACATCTAGTCTGACTCCCCGTATAACACAGACCATTCCATGGCCCCCGTCATCCCTGTACTGAGCACAATAGCTTGTCTTGGACTAGAGTATCCGACAGAAAGGGACCCAGGCTTCATCTGAGACAGAGAATTCACCACTCACGTGGGCAGTTTGTTGCACTGGTTAATCGCCATCACTGTTAAATATTCGTGTCTATTTCTCCTTTGCATTGGTCTGGCTTCAGATTCCTGCCACTGGTTCTCGCTATGCCTTTCCGCACTAGACTAAAGAGTCCTTTTCTCCCCATGTCATCAATTCCCCCTGAATCTTCTTTTGGATCAGCCAAACAGATGGAGCCCTTGAAGTCTCTTACTGTGAGGAATTGTCTCAAGCCCTCAAATCATTTCTACAGATTTCTCTGCACCCTCTCCAATGTTTCCAATGTCTTTCTAAAAGTGCTGATTCAACAACTGTACGCAGTCTTCCGGCATGGATCTCATCAGTGCTGGGTACAGAGCTACCCATCATCTTCCTGCACACTACTCCTGTTTATGGATCGCGGATATTAGCCCTGTCTGCCACGGCATCACACTGGGAACGCAGGATGATTTGCTTGTCCACTTTGACCCTTAAATCCTTTAAAGGATCACTGCTCTCCAGGATACAGTCTCCCATTCTGTAGGTACAGGCTGGACTGCTTCTTCCTAGATATGTTATATCGCATTTCATCATCTCCTTCTTTCCAAACGCCAGCACTGGGTAGGGCCGAGGTTATGAGCAGATTCCAACCATGTCAGCTCTGAGCTGCCATCTGAGTCTGTTGCCTGGATGGCTCTACCTACAGTGTTACCACGTCTCCTCCTTGGATGTCCACAGCTTCTCTCTCCAGGCACTCTTCCACAGAGAAGCATTGTAGGCAGTTGCCATGGGTTTACACTAGCAACATGGCCAAACTACTGCAGCTGACTTTTAACGGTTGTAGTTCCGCACTGCACTTTCAGTCTGCCATGGATGTCATTTCTTGGTCTATCTAGTCTCGTCACAGCTAGAATATGGCTCATTTCAAATGTTTGGCGCTTTTGCTACAGATGCTTTGTCAGTACCCATGTATCACAACCAGAAAGTGAAGGTGATACAATGAGCACTGTGTATAGCCTGGTGTTAGCTGGAACAGACACGGATTTAACACTCTAAACTTTTCGTTCAGGCATGCACACATTCTCCTGGCAGTGTGTTCGGAGGGAACCCATGTAGCAGAAGCAGTCCACTTGTGCAGTGTCTACACCGTTAATGGCTAGCTTAGCCTGCTCCTGGATTGTCAAGGTTCCTATTAGTATGGTCCTTTGTTTAGTCAATTTTAATCCCCGTTCTCTGGCTGTTGCTGCTTGGTTGCGTTCCTTCGTGGACAATCACTACGATCCCCTCTGCAGTGATTGATAATGTGCCCAGATAGCATGCAGCCTTTGCATTTTAATACAGCAAGATGCACTTTGTTTGAATGGCCCCAATTTACCATGAGGGTAGGTCTCTCTGTAGGACTGCCCTGTCTTCCACTGGACCAGGGGGGAGATGGACGGACGGACAAGCTGTCAAGACCACAGAGCTCTGTGCAGCTTGAAAGCGGGTCTCTCTCACCAACTGAAGTTGGTCCAATAAAAGATCGCCTCCCCCACCTTGCGTCTCTGATATTCTGGGACCGACACAGCCACAGCACTGCCTGCCCTGTCTTCACCATTTACCAGGCTTCCTTTGTCTCCCCCGCAAATCTGATCAGCCGTGATTTTACGTTCACATCCAGCTCACTGATGGAAATGTTGAATAGTGCTGGGCCTAGCACTGATCTCTGGGGAACCCCGCTAGTAACACCCCACTGACGACTACTTTCTGAGATGACAAACTGGCTAACTGACACTCAGCTTCACACCTTGGTTCTCAAACGGGGGTTGCGACGTGGTTATGTGGGGGTCACGAGCTGTGAGCCCCGACCCCAGCCAGGCGCAGGGCTCTGAGCTCCCTGCTTCCTCCTGGTGGAGGAACATGGAGGGGAGGGAGGTGGGCGAGCACACACAGATTCTGCTCACCCCCCTCAATGTTCCTTCGCACCACCCAGGGAGGTGTGAGGGAGGCAGTGAGGAGCAACGCCAGGGCACCCAGCAGCCAGGTCACTTCCCCACCTGGGCTGTACAGGGCTGTGAAGTGAGGCGAGTGTCAGGAGCTGCTGCTCTCTGCCCTCCCCTTACGCAGCCCAGGTGGGGAAAGTGACCTGAATGCAGGGAGCCCGGACATTGCTCCTCGCTCCCCCAACTCACAGCCCCCTAGGGGTGTGCAGAGGAGCAGCTTTTGAGATGGGAGCAAGCAGCAAACCAGCTGCTCCATGCATGCAGGTCAGTTTCCCCAGGTAAGCACAGGAGGGGGAGTGCAGGGGTTAGGGGCGAAGGGGAAGTGGGGAGCCCGCAGAGGCCCACACTCAGAGGCTTGCTGTGCGAAAGGGGTCACCAATACAAAAGGTTTGAGACCCACTGGACACGTGCTTGGATATTGTGCAGTTCTCTTCTTTAAAAAAGAAATCAGAATGGCGTGTAGCACTAAATCAAATGCCTGACAAGAACCTAGGTGTATTACATCTATGCACTTACTTTTAGTAAGCAAACATGTAATCTCAGAATGAAATCGGTCAGAGAGGCGCAAAACTTGCTGCGCTCACACAGAGAGTACGTGGCAGAGCTGGGAACAGAATCCCGATCTCTAAGTCCAATGCAAAAACCCCAAAACCATCCCCCCTCCTCCATGTGTGCATTCAAGGGAGTCTCCCTACATAGGGAGACACCATCCCACCACCCTTTTAAAAATCAGGAGAAAGGACAGCCAGATTACCTTGGGGCAGACGACCAGTTACAGACACTGCATACACACCAGGCTTGAAATTACCTGCGAGAGAGAGAGAGACACACACACACTGGCTTATTCTGCACATCACCATCCAGGCACGAGAACTCACTCCTTGGTAATTTGGGGTGTTGAATTCCCCCCACCTCCCCTGCAATTCAATGGTAACAAGGGAGGAAGACGCTAGAAGGGAGTGAGAAAGCAGTTTTCCCATGGAGGGTAAGTCACTGGGTCTTTAGACACCTGCTCAACTACACAGCCCCACCCGGAACTCATCCAACCTCCCTGGCCTGCGGGGTGGTGAGGAAAGTTATTTCTGCTACTTGAACATTTGTCAGAAGAAAATAAGCTAAAGCCCAAATCCGTATCAGAGGAGAGAGCGACTCACTGACTCGCTGCCACTTGGAGACCCAGCTGTCCTCCGGGCTCATCATGGCAATGATCCTGCAGAAGAGAGGAGGGTTAGTGCACAAAGCCCCACAACACAGACCAAGCAGAGGTAGGATGAAGAGCAAGTCAAGACCCCTCCTCCACAGCGTTCTCTATTCCCCAGCACCTGCCAGCAGTGGGGTCATGGAGACAAGCAGCAAAAATGAAGGCCTCTTCTATAGTGTCTCCATGCCAGAGCTTCCTCTGGCAAAAGCCGATGGAGAGGAAGGTGTGGAAGCAGGAGAGACTCCCTCCGCCCGTGGGATGTACCTGCTCGTGCAGGTTGAGACACGCCTGTCTTGACCACTCCAGATCTAGACACATGGCTCACACTGCTACCTAGAGGTCATCAAACATAGGTTCTAGCGAACCGGAGCAGAGCTACAGCGAACACCCTAGGCCTGCTTTCTGGGGTGCCACTTCACAGACAGACACAAAGAGCTTTCTGACAAGGTGACTAGGGGAGAAGAGATTTCAGCTATAGCCAACTCCCAGGACATTCAGGGCTAGAGAGAATTTCTGGACAAACTATGTCTTGAATTGCATCCAGAAGTGAACTGGGAGCCCGTGTGCACCGTGAAGCATGGACACCATCAGCCCGCGTCATTCCAGAGGCCAGCATCTGCATTCCGCGGCAGCTGAATCTGTGAGATCGTGGGTGAAGTCACAATCAGAGGACGGATGGGACGTGGATAATTGGGACGAGGCCGCATCAGAAAGAGAAGATCACAGGCTCAATGTCAACTGGAGAATAAGAGTCACCTGAACTACTTCTGCAGCCTGGCAATCGAGGAGCAGCAGCCAAATGAAGGGTGGGAACGCCCCACTGATGGAGAGAGCAGGCATATGTTCCTTCAGCCATTTGAAACTGCTTCCCTTGCCTACCAGCATCACCTACAACTCGTGTAGTTGGATCTGAACTCAGCCCATTATTATCCAGGAACTCCACCGGGCTCCGGGAAAACAGAACTTCAGGTTCAGAAAGGAAGAAAAATGAGCAGCCTGACCCCTTTCTGATCTCACCCAGCTGCATATGCACATTAAACAAGAGGAATGAGAATGGAATCCTGCATGACCCCACCTGTGAGAACCTTCGGGGAGGTGGAGCAATTCCAGGCACAAAGTGGATATACACTCAGTGTAAAAGCCACTTATTTAACAGGGCCCAGAGGCACTCAGTGACACAGAGGAGATGCCTGACAACTCGTACGACTTGCCAGCAAGAACTGCTTGGGGTAGGAATCATGTAATGTTGTTGTAGCTGTGTCGGTCTCGGGACATTAGAGACAAGATGGCGGAGGTAGTATCGTTTACTGGACCGACTTCTGTTGGAGAGAGAGACAAGCTTCAAATTGTTGGAATTATCTTTTTTCCTTTAAAAAACCCAAAAGATACAAGGAGCCCTGAAACTTCAAGTTGGCATAGAAAACTGAACCCGTTTTCTGCGGTAGCCAGCTCTCCCTCCGACATCCCGAAGATGTAGAAAAGGAGATGTCCTGCGCAGCTCCTAGGCTGAGCTGTCTTCGCCTTAAGACTTTCTACAGTCTACAAGATGGCTGGGAAAAGAACTCTACGCTTCTCAGAGAGCTTCGAAGTTCTTCAGTGGAGAAGCACGGCCACCATGCAGTTATGAATGGTGGGACAGAAGTATCAGGAACTTCCTTCTCCTGTGGCTTTCTTAAGTGCCAGAGGAAAGTAGAGTCTGGGGTTCTTGATTTGGTAGGAAAGAGACTCTCAGCCCTATAAATATAAGAGTCATATTGGAGGTGGTTTTAAAGATTGATAGGAAGTGGATACATCATACGCCACTGAGTAGAGTGACTAGTTACTCTTTCGGGAAGGTTAAGACGCGCCGCCGCCCCCCGCAGCTCTAAACTCCACAAGAGGAACTTTAGAACACTGCAGGACAGAAGGGGCTGAGATCCACCTGCTACAGCAGCAGAGGCAGATGTTTCCTTTGAATTTGCAAATCTTCTGTCTTCTAAATTTAAGAAGTCCCAGCTTAGTACTCAGCCCAGTTCACAGGAAATAAAAGGAAATCATCTAATAGCTGAGCCACTTAAACACTCAAAATACAGGCAGGAGTGTTTCACTAGCTCTTAAGTCAGTGACAAGTTAAGTTTTTCCTGCTTTTATTCCTGTTAGTCCTGCTGAGTCAAAACAGCTAGAGAGCGAAGTGAGTTCTACCCATCCTCATGCACTAAATGCCATCGGTTTCACCTCTTGCAATTAGTTGCACCTGTGCAATCACTGAAGGTGATGGGGCGCCATGAATATTGGTGACATCCCTCACAGCTTGCCATTTTTTGTACCTGGATCTGGCTGGTGAACTTGGCCCTCCAGGCAAGTGCTAACTACAGCCAAAATAAAAATAGATCATAAACTGTATTTCTCCCAGGTTGTAGAACAAGCATATTTCTTCCTTTGGTTGACTGATAAAGTCTCCTCCTTTCCTAGCTTAAAGGCTGAATAACAAACCATCCCAGAGGCCCTGGGTTCCCTTCCTAATCCAAAATCCTTCTCTACTGTACAGCCCAGCCAGTGGCACATACATCTCCCCCACCCCACTGGTGATCAACAAGATTTGCACCCACAGCCTTCAGAACAGCAGCACAGACCTTTCACTTCAGCTACAAGAGCAATTGGGCGGGCGGGGGAAAGGGAGGGAATAACCACAAGGACAGGTGGGGAAATAGTTATTCTCTATGGACTGGCCCAAAGAGAAGAGTTTGCCAGTGGGTTCCACTGCTGCCTCACAAATAAGTGCGTAAGACTGGGAATAAGGACTCTGGATTTCTATCCCTGACTCTGGGAGCAGAGTGTGGTCTAGTGTTACAGACAGCAAGGCCAAACGTAACAGCCCCCTCTGTCTGGCCATCTGAGGGAACTCTGCACGTAAGAGCAAGGGACTTCATCACTGAATTAAAGAAGCCGGTCTGATGGCCTCCTCTATGAACTAACCACGAGAGGGGACACAGACCCACACTGGGTAAGCGTGGGTTACACAAGCACATGGTGGTGTTAGTGCTGCGGTGCGTTGCTGGTGTTAATGCTGCCGATGTTGCTGTTCTTGGCGCTCTGGGGTTAGCTGCACTAGCAGAAAGCACAGTGTGATCATCTGGCAGACCTCAATGATGTTCATAAAGTAAGACCACAGGCTCAGTTTGGTGGCTAAGGCGCTCAGCCAGGTTAATCATCAGCAAAGGACAGCACTAGCACCCGGTCCAATGGGTCGCAGGGACACTGACACCTGTATGCCCGTGACAAGGTAAAAGCTCAGTCAGCACAACAGGATGCTATCCCCACAGCCAACACAAAGTGGCCCCTCCTATAATCTCTCCTTTTATAGACTGGTACAAACAAGTTCTGTACCACACTCCAGATCTTGTTAGTTACCACCGTTATACATTGTATCTGCTAGCTGAAACAAAACATTCCCTCCCATTATGCTGTCATCTCCTCCTTATCTTAGGAGGGGTTGGTGTGTTCCTGGACCAGCTCTTGAAAATTTGTTTACATATAGTTACTTGAAACCTCTGGGTGTTCTTGTACCCTCCTCTCCGGTCAGGAATGTGCTTACTTGGTTAGCCAATACCTGGTGTGTTACCATACTGCCAAGTGTATTTTTTAACCATGAGCACACATTTGCTACCCTCCAATACCGCATGAGATTCTGAGGAACTGCATATTAATATGGCATACATTAAGTGGATTACAAACTGGCTAACTAATAGGTCTCAAAATGTAACTGTAAATGGGGAATCATCATCGAGTGGGTGTGTTTCTAGGGAGGTCCCACAGATTCTTGGACCTGCACTGGTTAACATCTTTATCAATGACATGGAAGAAAACATGAAATCATCACTGATAAAGTTCACAGATGACACAAAAATTGAGGGAATGGTAAATAATGAAACAAACAGGTCACAGCTTCAGAGCAATCTGCACCTCTTGGAAACTGAGCACAAGCAAACAATGTGTGTTTTACTGCGATTAAATAAAAATGTGTACAACTAGGAACAAATAATGTAGGCCATATTTACACAATGGGGGACTCCATCCTGAAAAGCAGTGACTCTGAAAAAGATTTGGGAGGTGGGGTTGGATAATGAATATGAGCTCCCAGTGTGAAACTGTAGCCAAAAGAGCAAATGCGATCCTGGGGTGCATAAACAGGGGAATCTTGAGTAGGAGCAGAGAGGTTATTTTAGCTCTCTGTATTTGGCACTGATGTGAACACTACTGGGACATGGTGCCCAGTTCTGGTGCACACAATTTAAGAAGGATGTTGATAAATTGGAGAGGGTTCAGGGAAGAGCCATAAGAAGGATTAAAGGATTAGAAAACCTGCCTTCTAGTGATAGACTCCAAGAGTTATATCTATTTAGCCAAACAAAGAGAAGGTTAAGGTGTGACCTGATTAGTCTACAAGTATCTACACGGGAAACAAATATTTAACAATGGGCTCTTCAATCTAGCAGAGAAAGGTATAACATAATCCAATGGATGGAAGGAGATGCTAGATAAATTCAAACAGAAAATAAGGTGTAAATTATTAACGATGAGCGTAATTAACCATTATGATTAGAACAATTTATCAAGGATTCTCCATCACTAACACTTTTTAAATCAAGATGAGATGTTTTTCTAAAAGACCTGCTCTCTGAATGATTTTGGAGAAGGTCTCTGGCCTGTGTCATACAGGAGGACAGATAGATGGTCCCTTCTGGCCTTGGAGCCTATGAATCTGCATTATACAGTCTCCTATCTTCACTATGCTCAGCCTTGGGAGCATCCTTAAGATGACTAGAGACCAACCCAGCCTCAGTCCTCCTCTCAGATCCTTAAAGTTATCCCTGGTCTGTGTAATCTCCTTCAGCTAGGACACCTGCTCACGCGGGGGCTCCCCAGCGGATAATGCTCTTCTCCTTCCCTAGGCAACAAGGGGAGACAGCCGTGCTCACTACAGACCCAGCCCAACGTCTCTGGCTCCGATCCCCCAGCCCAGAGCCCTCAGCTCCGCTGGACCCTGGGAGCATCTGCACCGCAACGAACAACCCGCAGCGCCAGGCTCTCGGTCCGGGTCAGCTGCCAGGCTGCGGGGCTAACACCTGCAGCGCAGATGGCCAGGCTCGGGCTCAGCTCCGCCGCGGGGCTCCCAGAACCTGGGCTCCAGCCCCAGCGTCCACACGGCGCCGGTGCAGCCCTGCGGCCGGACCACACAGGCCGAGCCAGCGGAGCCGGCCCCGTCCGGCCGTGCCGCGGGGGCTTTGATCACAGAGGGGCCCCACCCTCCGCCTCGGGGCGGCCAGGCCGGGCCCGGGGCACCGCTAGTGGAAACAGGCCCCGGCCCGCCCGGCCCCGGCTCACCCGTCGAAGGAGGAGCTGGTGCAGTCGTAGACCATCTCCCGGTTGCCCTTCATCTGCAGGTAGGCGTCGCAGTTGTCGCAGCCGTCGTACTCGAACTGGTCGATGGTCTGCGGGGCGGGAGAGACCCGGCGTAAGGCCCGTGCGCCCGCGTCTCCCCGCCGCCCCCCCCTCGGCCCCCCCCCGCGTGCCGGCACCTTCACCAGGGAGCAGAGCAGACAGGCCCGCAGGTGCCGCAGATCCTTAGGCACCGTCTCCAGCGCCATCGCTCGCTCGTTCGCCCCCCCCCCCGGAAGCGAGGCGGCCGCGACGCGGACCATAGATATACACAACGGGAATTACAGAACGGCCCGGCCGCTCACTTCCTGTGCCCGCCCGGGCGGACTTCCGGCCCTGCGCCACGCGCATGCGCGCTATGCTCCGTTCCTGGGTGGGCGGGGCTCGGAAGAGGCGCGTGCGAGCGAGGGAACGAACGGCCCGTGCCCGGGGCGGGGCCTGACCCTGCGTGACCGACCGACCGACCCCGCGCTTAGCCTTAGCAACGGCGGGCGCCGCCTTGGTGCCGCGCTAGGGGAGTGCGGGTGTCTCTGTTCCGGCCCCTCCCCCCCCGGACGTGGGGCCTGACCCGGGGCCTGTCCCCGGCTGCGCGGGGTCTGTCGCCTGGCGGTGGGGGTCTGGGCCTGGGCCTGGGCCTGGGCCTGTGCTCACTTCCCGATCCCCTCTGGCAGCTCGTGCAGCTCCGCGCGCGGACGCACGCCCCGGGCGATCCCCGCCGGGCCCCGCCATAGGCAGCGGCTCTGCCCCTTCCAGCCCCGGGACGTGGCACCTGCCGGGGCACGGCGCTGTTGGAAGAGCGGAGCGAGGCGCTGACATCCCCAGCGCTCAGCTGCTGTCAAGCCGTCAGTCAGCTGCCAGGTGCTCAGCCTCCCTGCGGGGGGCGGGGAAGGGGCGCTGCACAACACAACACAACACAACCCAACACAAAACACACACACACACAGTGACCAGTGGAAAACAGAAACAAACTCGGTGACAAATGACCAGGTGCGTGTTTTGCTGGTTGATCTCGTACTGTGCCGATTATCATCGTTGCAAAGAACCAGATCCGCCTGAGCCATCTCTTTACTGTGCGAATCGCAACCAGCCCGTCCCCAGCTAGACCAGCGGCACTGGCTGAACCTCTTGATTTTAGGTGCTTTGTACAGGCCCTCACTGCTTGAGCTACAGGAGAAAGTCCAGGCGTTAGTGTAGACCCGCCACTGGAGCAGGATTTGATACGCATTTGCCCAGTGAGTTACTCAATGGTTTATTAGTCAGTAGTAGAGTATTGAGCCTAGATCCTCAAATGGAAGTTCGGAGCTTAGATACCGCTGAGGATCTGGGCATTAGTGACCAGGAATTTTGGATTCTGTTACTGACCCTAGAAGAAGAGTGAGGGGAGACATGATAACGTCTTCAAATAGGTACAAGGTTATTATGGAGAGGAGGGTGTTACATTGTTCTCCTTAAACACTGAGGACAGGACAAGAAGTGAATTGTAGCAAGTGAGATTTACCTTCGACGTTAGGAAAACTCCCTCACTGTCAGGGTAGTTAGACACTGGAGCAACTTGCATAGGAGGTTGTGGAATCTCTGTCGTTGGCAGTTTTTAAGAACAGATTAGACAAACACCTGGCAGAGATGGTCTAGATCAGGGGTTCTCAAACTGGGGGTCATGACCCCAGTGGTCGGCCGTCCATGCATACATGCTGGTAAGGATGGCATGGCATGAGGTGGGGTCGTCACAACCCGAAATATTTTCAAAAGGATCCCAGCAAAAAAAGTTGGAGAACCCCTGGTCTAGATAATATTTAATCCTGCCACAGTATAGGGGACCTCATCTAGATGATCTATCAAGGTCCCTTCCAGTCCTACATTTCTATGATACTGGTTAAAAGGGCAGTGTGACACAGTGGTTAAGTGTGGCTTCATTGTAGAAACCAAGGTTGTGGGCCTGCTTTGACATTCCCTAAGCTTTCTACTAACTGAAGGTGTAGGATGTTCAGCAGCCTTCCTTCGTTGTCTTTGTGTTGAGATCTTTGACCTTAGTGACTTGCATGGAAATGTAAGTGGCAGAGACTGTGAGAATGAATTCCTGATTCATATTCAGCACATATCTTCCTTTATGACTACAAAGTTATAAATTGCTCCACAGCAAACACTTCTACCAGGATGTAACCAATATTCCAGGAATTGGCCCTGACAACACCAATGTTGCCAAAGACCAGGTCTCAGGGTGCTGCAGATTTGTTGCACAAGGGGTACAAAGAAAAGTGAGATATTACAGTAAGTCAGTGAAACTGGGTTTGAACTCTTTCTGTTTTAATTTATTTTTCATCAAACCTCCATGACCATAGTGCTCAGAGTTTATAAATTATGTGTGTTTGGCTGTTTGCTGTTTCAGTGTGATTTTTACAGAATAAAGCCTGAAGGTGCCTGTTAAAACTGAACTCTGTAACACAGCCTTAAGTATGATGCAGCTTCTGCTGCTTCATGATACCATTCATTGCAAAGGGGCTGGCTAGTGACGGGCCTCCCGTTCCTTCCTCTGGTAGCAAGACAAAAATGGAGCCACCTGCAGTGCCCCTGCCTGATGGGAGGGGAGCAGTGCACAAGTGGCTGGTTTCCACTATAGTGAGCCTGGCTTCTTTCTTTCTTTGACCTCTTTTGGGATAAGGCTGCACTGCAATTGGAGGTATGATTGTGGCATGTGTAGACATATCTGAGCTAGTTTTAATCTAGCTAGCTCTGGTACCAATAGCAACCAAGCTGTGGCGGCATAGGCTGGCTGTCTAGGTACAAACCACTAGCAAGCCTGGGTATGTAGTATGAGCCTCTCCGGCTGCACTGAAAGCTCCAGCTCTGTTAGCTCATAGGTTGTAGCTGGCTCTTAATCTATGTCAGAGGTTCTCAGATGGGGGTCATCCTCCCTCCCCGCAGGAGGGGTGCAGAATGTATTCTGGGGGACAAAAATTTACTGTGCACATTTCACCACAGCAATGAATAACTAGCAATGCTGATTCCTCCAGACATATCAGGTCCTCGGATGGTGCTGTGCGTTTGACTCTAGATGGCGCTGTGCATTTTGACGGATTTCTGTTAAGCCATATACATATACATACATATATATATATATAAAGTCATTGCCATCTGTACGTTAATCCGTTTGCTATGACGCAGCACGAACATTTGATTGTAAGTATCAACCACAGTCGCAGTTTTGCTTTTGCTCTTATTAAAATGGATCGTTGGCTGTTTGAATCAATGCCTTACTGTTTTTAATAGTGAGAGTTGCATGTTGATTTTTATTTATCAGTGGGTATATGTACTTGTGTGGCGGCGCGGGGGAAGGGGCATAAACTACTACAGACACAAAGAACAGGGGCATGATCAAATACGTTTGAGAACCTCTGTTCTATGTGGTCCACCCACTGGAGGATACAGACCCACTCTGTGTTAGTGTGGGTGATCCACAATAAAAAATAAATTGCTGTACCGCTCAAAACCTCAGTCCCTCATCTAATTCTTTCCTTTTTCTTTCTTCCTGCCTCTTTTCCTTTGCTTTTGTTTTCACTTTGATTCACTTTTCTTTCCCCTTTCTCTGTTTAACTCTCCCATCCTTCCACATTCTTTCTTTTAATCCCTTTACTTCACCTCCTCGCTTTAAAGTATCAGGATGGGAGAGATGACAAAGCCATTTTGTTGCCCCAGTAATGTGACTTATGCTGTCTTTTCTCCCAGGAAGGGGATGGGAAGCCACCAGAGAAATCCAAGGAGGAGTGTCTCCTTTGTATCTGATCCCACCCTCTGCTGGTTGCAAGGAATGAGGGGTTTGTGACGTTACTTAATGTTTGTGCAGGGCTTTGAAAACGTAAACTGCTGTATTCAGGGACTGTAATGCACGGAAATGCAGATTGTGCAGGCAGGCAGCAAACAGATAACTGCAGTTTGGGCTTGTTGGGGACAGAGGCAATCCTGCTGACTGTGCTATCTTCACAGTGTTGGCTACATCTTCAGGGAGGAGTAGTTACTTACAGACAGAGACAACTGGACCAGGTTTCCCATGACCATCCCCCAGACCTAGCACCCAGCTCAAGTGGGCCAACCCCCCTGAGGCACTGCATGTGTTATGGGGGGGGGAAAGTGAGCCACGCTGGGTTTCACCCCCACACACCCTTTCAACACTCAGCGATCCTTCTCCCTGATGGGCTAACCACCACCCTCTGTTACCATAGGAGGTGGTTATTGTTGGAGGCCTAGCCTGGCCTGAGTTGCTTGCCCACTGGTGAGATTGCCTGACCACTGTTTGAGGCCTAAAGCCTCAGCAGCCTGACTGCTTTTTACATTTGGCAGAGACCGATAGAGTGCTGAGTAACCTTGTGGTGCCTCAGTTTCTGCACACTGCAGCAAATAACAACTGATGAGGGTTTGGCACAACACAGCACATAGTTTGTTAGTTTGCAGCTGCACAGAGATAAAAATGAGCAAGGAGAGGAGTTACATCTTTTACGTTTCCCATCATCTGGGGTGAGTTTTCCCATCGCTTTTCTCACTGCCAGATGTTGTTTTGCTCCCGTTTATCAGGGTGAGAACATGAATATTAATTATAACTAACAATGAAGGATAGAGAAAGTGAAGAACATGAAAACATCACCTAAGATAAATGAATGGAGGTTGTATAAAAAGTAAGGTATAAAAAACCACCACTCAAAGGAGCACTCTTCATCGCCACCTGATTCCACAGGAGATGCTGCTGGCCTGATCACCTGGACGGGCTCCTGAAGACAGCCGTTCCTGTATACAGCCTCTGGAGGGAACACAGAGCTCAGTGGGGCTAGTGAGTGTGGATATGTCGTAGTTCATTTTTGGCTTTGTGTTGAACTAAATATCTAAAAATCCTTGCGCATTAAATCTTGTTGATCTGCAAATTGGGTGTACTGTGTCTCACTGGTAACGTCTACTGATCATAGCGAGTGCCCTGCAACAGTTATAGCCCTGTAACTCAACTGCCAGCAGGCAGCACTACAGGTTCAGATCCCAGTACTGGTGTGCAGTGGGCTGCTACAGTTGGACACAACAGCATTTGTTTTTCCTTTTTTTCTTTTAAAAACAACTAGAAGATGACATTCAAAGAAAAAATTAACTGAAGGAACATTATTTAGGTTGCAAAGTCTAGCACTTGAAAGTTAGGAAATGCCAAAATTAGAGTTACCCATGCAGCCTTCATTTGTTTTCTTTGTACAGATGTCTGATGATAGGGTGTTTAATTGCGTGGTCACATATTATTTTTTCTATGGGACCTCTGCCTCATTCAGTGCGCAGGTTGTGTCCACAAGAGGACAGAATTAAGGTTGCTCAGGCAACCAACTTTCAAGTACTTGACTTTGCAAGGTAAGTAACAGTCTTTGAATGTATTTTTGGGTCTGTAATTATAATAGTCCATAAAACAATTGAAGCAGGTGGACAGAAGGTGAAATGGGATCATGGTTACAGTAAGTTGAAGGTTAACTTAAGAGCGAATGTAATAGGAAATTGCTATGCTGTCTCCTTTAGACGTCCTTCATGCGACCAGTTAAAGTCAATGGGAACAGGACTGGGCCCTTGTCCGCTCTTCGTTCCATGCAGCACTCTCACACACTACTACTACTGCAGTAGAACCGCAGAGTTAGGAACACCTTGGGAATGGAGGTTGTTTGTAACTCTGAAACACTCGTAACTCTGAACAAAACTTTATGGTTGTTCTTTCAAAAGTTTACAACTGAACCTTGAGTTAATACAGCTTTGAAACTTTACCATGCAGAAGAAAAATGATGCTTTTAACCATCTTAATTTAAATGAAACAAGCACAGAACAATTTCCTTACCTTGTCAAATCTTTTTTTTAAACTTTCCCTTCAATTTTCAGTAGTTTATGTTTAACACAGTACTGTACTGCATTTGCTTTTTTTGGTGTTGTCTCTGCTGCTGCCTGATTGCGTACTTCTGGTTCCAAATGAGGCGTGTGGTTGACAGGTCAGGTTGTAACTCTGTACTGAATAATCTGTGGTCACGTAGAGCGGAAGTTCTTGGGGGCGTGCATCCTCATGCAAAAAAGTGGAAATTCACTGAACTCCAAATTCCGAAGCTGCCGATTCCCATGGGAGCACCTCACTTCACCTTTGCCATAGATCATCGCTAATACCTGAGACACTCATCTCCAATGCTTCAAAGCGGGGAAGCACTTCATCTTCTCGACAAAACAGTGGTGAGAATTTTTTAACCTGGGTAATAACGATGTAGTGTTCCCGAATCTCATTCTTGGCAATAGCTGCACCATTTTTGCTGAAACTTTCCAAAAAAAAAAATTCTGCCTGAAGCAGACACCGAGAATGGAAAAAAACCAGCACTTCAAGTTTGGGCAAAGTCACAAGCAACTGAAAACAGTGTCCTATACTAGAAAGTACTAGCAGCCTTATTTATAGGCATTGCTGCCAGTTTCACCTATAACATACGCAACGGGATAGGGGCCAGTGGCTGTTTCTGATTCTACACAACTGACTAAGAGACATACTGAAGTCACGCCAGTTTAAGTATGTGCCATTGCACCAATTTAATTAAACTGGTACAACCTTTAGTGTGGATGCTTACATTAGTTTAAACCAGGCTTATATTTGTTTAACTTGGTCCTGTTAAAATTAACAGGAGTTGCTCAGTTAAATAACAGGGACAAGCTAAACCGATGTAATAGGGTCCACATATAAAGCTGCACCAGTTTAGCTAAATCAGTGCACCTTCACCCTTTATTCAACTGGTGCAACTTGGTGCACAAAGCAGTCTCAAGTCTCCTCAAAGCAAAATGCAGACATCTGTGTCATCACACCCTCCATCTCCCTCCAGGACGCAGGTTGTTAAGGGGTATCCCCTAGCTCACATGCTGGACTACATCTTCTGCTCCCTCCTAGAGCGAGGACCTTAAGACACAGATCCTGAGTGTATTCTACTGTGTCTCCACTCCCTTTTCTCATGAACATCGGAGACCAACATGAGATCATTTGAAATAATTTATTTGTGTGGAATTGGAAGGAGGCACCTTCTTAGAAAGCAACCTCTGATGACTTTACACAAAACGAAAACACAAGAGCAGACCTGATACATGGATAAATATATTAGTAAATAAATATATTTCTAAGCATATTGCCATATTCAAACATCTTTGTTTCTATCTCAGACATAAATATACAGATTTGCATATATAAAAAAAACCCTATTTTTGGCTTGTAATGTATCGAAAAAAACCTCAAGAGCCTGCAGAACAGACTCAGCAAAAAATAAAAACCATGTTCACATTTCAAAAGGATCTGAGCTTTACAAGAGGAGGGAGCAGACGGCCGTTTGCATGACTGGAAGGAGGCTACAGACACAGCTCTGGGAGCTGCACCCGCTTTGGACTCATCTCAGTGACACTGGCTGTCCTGGGAAGAGGCTAAAACTCGGCTGTCTGTGGTCTCTGGGAAAGTGCTGAGGGTTCAGTAATGAGTAATGCTCATTTGAGAAGTTCTGGCTTTCACTTCTACTTCCAGCTGGAGTACTAGAGACATTCAAAGCATGGTGCTGAGTAGCTGTAAGTCCCCTTGCCGTTGCAAGGGTTCAACACACGTCAGGATCATTTCTTATTTTCTCAGACATTGATTCTTATCCATCACTTCCCCCCTTAGATGGCTAAGGAATCTCCCTCCTTCCACTTAAGAGTCCCTTGGAATAATTCATCCAGACAGAGCACCTTCCCTTCTTCCCATCTGGACAGAACTGTCCACCCACCACCATTTAAACAACTCCCTAGATCAGCTCTCCATGCGCAGAGGGATCCTGAGGCCTTGATGTGTCAGTTTTGTGAAAGAAAAGTAGCAGCATCAGGCCAGGAAATGAAAACATTTCAAAGCGGTAGCTGCCCAACGCAGCCCACATAATGCTGCAGTGCGGAGCAGCAGGGGTCCTTTACACAGGAGCACACATTCTGCTGAGCTTGGCTCTTCCACCGCCCCAGCAGAGCCTGCCTACTTTTAGTGGTGCTGGGAAAGAGAGGAATACTATTAAACTGCAAATTAGAGGCCTATTCTTTCAAGGTGCTGAGTGTGCTCAATTCCTACAGGCATCAGTGGGGGTTTAGCTCTTGGATGCAGGTCTGCACCTGCAGGACCCTGACCATGGTTTGAAAGCAGCTTTGAGTTCAGAGCCCTCCTCTTAAGTCAATGGCCAGCCTTTGGCCAGCCTGCACCGTCAGTGGAATCTCGGCCAGGTCCCGCTTTTACTTCTAGTTTAAAGGTGAACTGGGGGGAGGGGAGAATTGGGTTTGTGCCCTTTTCTTTCTTCTTTATGATGGCGAAAGAAAGCCTGAAAGGTTTAAAAATACAAATCTGCTTGTGAGATGGTGCATCACGAGAGCTAACAGAATGAGAGCGGACCCACTGGGAGAAAGGGGGTTTTGGGTTAGTCTATTTAAAATAGTGTTATTTGTTAGCTTTTATTCAGACCTGTTTAATGTAAATGGCAAGGGACACGGGAGACAGGATGCCTTTGTTAACGATTAATGGATTCAGAATTCACAGTAAAGTTCCCTGGGAACCCCCCAAAGGTCTGACATCAAAACCAGAGAAGAACAGGATGATTTAGTTGGGTTTGGTCCTGCTTTGAGCCGGGGGTTGGACTAGCTACCTCCTGAGGTCCCTGCCAACCCTCATCTTCTAGGATTCTATAAGAGTCAGAGCCAAGGTCCATGTAGGCCAGTGCCCTGTCTCTGACAGTGGCCGGCACCAGCTGCCTCAGAGGAAGGTACAAGCACCTCACAGTGGTACCTATGGGTTAATCTGCCCCACATTAGCTCTCAGCATGGCCTCTCCTAGTTAGAGACTGGCTTCAGCCTTGCAGCAGGGGGTTTAATGTCCTTTCCAGCATTTTCATTAGCATTAACTATGAGAACTCTGGATCTTTGTGAAGCCCATATTACTGTCCAACTCCATGTTGAAACTTGCTAAATCCTTAAATGACTTTTTGTGAAAAAGTATTTTGTTTGATCAGCTTTGAATTTCCCACCTTTTACATTCATCAACTGGCCCCTTGTTCTTGTGTTATAAGACAGGGAGAACAGAAGCTCCCGATCGCCCTTCTCTAGACCATTCATTATTCTTATTTGTCTCCTCTCTAAGGTAACAATCCCAGCCTTTGCAGTCTCTTTTCACATAAGAATTTTGCCAGTCCCCTAACCCTAACCCTGATCACCCTCACCCACTGAAACCCTCCAGTTCCACAATATCCTTTCTGAGACGACTGATCATTAGAGCTGCACCATGTCCAAGGGGAGGCTGCACCACTGAGGTCTATAATGGCATTATATAATGTTCTGTGTTCTCAATGCCGATCCTTATGCATCTGGTTTGCTTTTTTGACCACTGCTGCACATTAAACTGAGGTCAAACTTGATCTGGATGTCTTTCTAAAAGATCTGCTCTAGCTCAGCCCTAGAGCAGGGTGACTCTGGAGCAGCCTCCCAGTAGGAGTGGGGAGCCCAAGCAAGGCAGCTGGTTTTCAAATGGAGCTGGACAAGTTTATGAGTGGGTTTATCTGACAGCGTTCTCCGCAAGAGCAGGAGACTGGAGTCAATGGCCCAGAAGGTCTTTTCCGTGTCCTTATGTTCCAACAAGAAATCCTGGGTTAGATGCAGGACTCACTGAATGACATTCTCTGGCTTGTGTCCTACAGGAGTTCAGATTAAATTATCATAATGCTCTCTTCACACCTGTGAATCCATGAGTTCCTGGATTTCTAAGGTAAATACAAGTAAAAAACCCTCCAAAACTTTTCCAGCCTCCATCATAAAGAAGCTAGGAAAGGGCACAAGCTGATTTTGAAGAACTCTTTTGCAGGTCACTTTGAAAATATCCTAAGATTCCAGAATTATTAGCTGGGTGGGGCTCTAGTGAGCATTTACTGACCCAGATGCTTTCCCAGAGACTTCAGTGTGCTTCTCACTGTGTCACGTGATGATGATGGCAAAGATCACGATGAAGAAGGCGGAAGGACCCGTGCTGGTTCATGGATTAAGAGGATGGTCTCTCATCTCCCCCTGATTTCCATGTTCTCAAGAAAGATGCTTAGAGAGGCTTTGAAACCTGCACTGTAAGTGAGCTACTCAACGCAGTTACACAGTTGGCCTCTGTAACGACTTTGACAGGTAAGCGAGGAATTAAGTGATGAATGAGGAATCCGATAACACTTCCAGGTAATGTAATGGATTCTGAGAGGGTTCTCAGCCCCAGCTCTTGCCTGGAAATGCTGGCAGAGTCCTGACTGTCCTCGCTGCTCCACCAGCTGGATCCTAGTGTAGGCAAAAATACAAGGTGTCACCACCATGGCCTCAGCTGAAGGATAATTAACTGCCAAGCAGCAGGGACTCTCAGTGCCCATTGCGGTCAATGGTAGCATATTGCAGGGTCAGGACCTAAGAGAGCTCCTGCAGCGTGGGAATGGAAGAGAATATTTTGTGCTTAAATTTGAGAAATAATAGCATTGCAGGTTAGTGAAGTAGGCTGGCCTGACTTTGACCTAAGTGAGGAAATGAAAAAGGCAGGAGCTATTTGGCTCTATATTGTCATCTCTGCAGCTGTTAGTCTCACAGGCCTGCCCATTTCCAAGCTGTAAAAAAGCCTCCCAACTACCACAGGTGTGTGACTATGCCAGACTGCCAGCTTACATATGCCCAGCATGCTCGGCAAATAACAAACACTGGCCACGGGGGTTGGAAGGACTAAGTCCATGCCCCAGAGTGTCTTCTGATCAGTGTGTGTTGCCCATGCCTTAAAAAGAGAGAGGAGTGGTGTGTTTGTGGGACCACAATATGGCAAAGTGGGCAGGGAGCAGGCAGGAGGGGGCATCATGGAGGTTATCAGCACAATTTGGGGCAGACTAGGACTGTTACTACACTACCTGCTCAGAGACACAGGAAATAAGTCACTGATTCCAGTTCTTGTTGGTTTCCGAATGTTTTGTCCACTCTGGCTCCCTGTAGTATGCAGACGAGTTCATCTTTTATTAAACTGAATGTTCGTACACATCTTGGATCTTCTCTTTGGATCCTGCATTCAGAAAAGAAAATATAAGTCACAGGTATCCCACCTCCCAAGGCCTGACTCCAGTGGGGTCTTGATCCAACGATAATACAGAGAACAGCAAATGCCCCCAGGTTCCTGCCAGCATGTCTTGGGGGAACCTTCCTCTTCCACATGACAGTCAGTCTAATCCTGCCAGGTAATGTATAGTCCAACTAAGTACAGCTAAGGTTAAAACCAAACCGTTCTTCTAAGGGCCTGGCTCACTCAGGACTTTCTAAAACCATTTACCCTGGATGCGACTCTTTTCAGGCTCTGTGTTGGCACCAAAGGGGTGTCGTTCAGTGGGTTTTTAAAATCTGAGTAAAATACATGGAGCCGCTTTTGAATGAGTAGTGACTGACAGTAACAATTATCAGTGTGCTTCTGACCATGCCCTCCATACCCTGGGCTGTACAACAGAGTGAACGTGACTTCAACACAAGTACACAAGTTCTGTGGATGTGGGTCCAAGTGGGCCTGTTGTGTGTCAAGAATGTACTGGGGGAAGCTAAATGGAAAGTTGTGTTATTGTTGCTGAGTTGACAATGAAGTCAAGTCCCAACAGAGGTGGAGTCTGAGCATTAACTCCAGGCCTATGTGCTCTGCTGAGGAACGGGTAGGGATTCACACGCGCCTCTTTCTCTCTGAATTATCCAGGCACAGTATGGTTTGCATAGACATGTTTCAGCCTAATAGGCTGCTCACAGATTATTTGCCATGACTATTGCTTCAAATATTCACTGTCTCCGCTGTGTGACTAGGTACATAAATCGCATGGTATTGCTTCTTGTTCCTCACTGGGTGACTCTCAAATCCAGAAGGGGCTTCCGTAATTGATACACAAGTATGTCCAGAACAAATGCACGTCTGTACGAGCCTTTACGACGTTCTCCTTTCCCCAAATGTACTGAGCATGAAAGGAAACAGCTGCTTGTCTGAATGTTTGTGGAGAGCAAATAAAAAGGGTTGTGAAACCTGTCACAGCAAATTCAGTGTCTGCAAATAATTCACTGCTTTAGAAATGAGACCAGGCAGATTAGAAATAAAATAAGCAAATGAATTTAGCTTGGAAAAAGTAGCTAATAGATTTGGGGAACTTAAACCCAAACATGGGGTGATATGGGGTTTCCTGTCCTCCTTTCAGCACAGAAAACAGTCTCAGAGAAGACAGAGTCATGTCCTCTGAAGATAAAATGTCTTAAGTGTATAACTTGGCTTCCCCATGGTTAGTATGGGGGTCTGGAAAAAATAGGGGCAAATGGATGGCCTGACTCAGATGCAGCTCAGACACAGGTTTTGGAATGAGCTTTGGATACGATCTCTGAGATACTTCATCTGGACAAAAAATGCATACTGGGGGTCTGCCCTCTGGGCCCCCTACTTCACTCACTGCCCTGCAGATGTTATTGTGATGAGGAAGGAAGTTTTCATGGATAAGTTTTGTAAATAACATGTAGCCAAAGGTTCAAAACAGGGACCCATAAGGCCTGATAAGACCACATTTAAACCCCATGGGTTCCTGCATGGGGGAAATATTCTCACTAGTCCCTTTAAAAAATCTGATCGTGGCAGGGTGGGAAAACCCAGTTTATCCCTCTGTAGATGGATGGTGGGCACTAACAGAGCTAGGTGCTCCCTGAAAGAAGTGGTTGAGATACCTGTGTTCTTCAGGGACAGTATATCAAAGGGATTTTGGCATCCAAAGACTTTAGGTGACATTTGCACCAAAAGACAAATATTCTCCACTTTGAATTATTAAGGCTTTTTAGTGGCAACTTTCCTGCTATGGATTAGTATGTTGTGTAGTTCAGAGGAACGTTCACGTTTTCTCCTTCTGACATCCATCGAAAGCCCATGCAGTTATGTGGAGGTGTGCAGGTTGCAATGAAGGATTAGACTCTTGTTCTAAGATACGAGGTCTGGGTCTAATGGTAGAAGTATTGATGGGCAACTCAAATGCTGTATGCGTTGTGGGAAACCAATACTGTCTTGGTCATGCTGGAACCACCAAAATAATCGTTGCTGCATCCTGCCTGACATTCCGAGGCAACCTTGGAATCCAGAGAATTGGTGGGAATGTATATATCTGAGCATCTGAACATGAAATGAAGAACTCATCCACTAGGGACCCCAGACTGAGTCCCCATATGGAATAGAAAGTAGGACATTTCTTGTCCCTGTGCATTGCAAACAAGTCCATTCAGGGGAGATCCCACCTCTTGAAGATGGATGGAATCATTTCATCCTTTACCTCCCATTCATGGTCTGTCAAGAAATTCCTACTCAGATCATCTGCCAGTGTGTTCTCTAATCCCAGTAAATGGATAGCTGTGACTGTAATGTGGTACTGAATGCACCAGTTCCAATATTGTGCTTTTCTCTGCACAGGGTTGATGACAAATCCCCTCTCTGCCTGTTTACACAGAGCATTGAAGCTGTATTGTCTATCATGATCTGAATGAAACAACCCCATATGAGTGAAAGGAACTCCTTGAAGGGTGTTTTGGACTGTTCTCATAGACTTATAGACTCTAAGGTCAGAAGGGAACAATATGATCATCTAGTCTGACCTCCTGCAGAATGCAGGTCACAGAACCTAACCCACCCACTTCTGTAATAGATCTTTAACAGATGGCTGAGTTATTAAAGTCTTCAAATCATGGTTTAAAGACAGAGAATCCACCAGCAAGTGAGCCATGCCCCATGCTACAGAGGAAGGTGAAAAACTCCCAGAACCTTTGCCAATCTTCCCTGGGGGAAAATTCCTTCCCAACCCCAAATATGGCGATCAGTTAAATCCTGAGCATGTGGCAAGACTCACCAGCCAGACACCCAAGAAAGAATTTTCTGTAATAAGTCAGAACCCACCGTATCTAACATCTCTTCACAGACCACTGGCATATCTACCACCAGTAGTCAAAGATCAGTCAATTGCCAAACGAGGCTGTCCCATCATACCATCCCCTCCATAAATGTATAAAGCTCAGTTCTGAAGCCAGCTAGGTTTTTTTGCCCCCACTGCTGCCTGTGGAAGGCTATTCCAGAACTTCACTCCTCTGATGTTTAGAAACCTGCGTCTAATTTCAAGACTAAACTTCCTGCTGGCCAGTTTATATCCATTAGTTCTTGTGTCCACATTGGTGCTGAACTTAAATAATTCCTCTCCCTCCCTGGTATTTATCCCTCTGATGTGTTTATAGACAGCAATCATATCTCCTCTCAGCCTTCATTTGGTTAGGCTAAACAAGTGTCTCCTCTCATAAGGCAGGTTTTCCATTCTGTGGATCATCCTAGTAGCCCTTCTCTGCACCTGTTCCAGTCTGAATTCATCTTTCTTAAACATGGGGGACCAGAACTGCACACAGTATTCCAGATGAGATCTCACCAGCACCTTGGATAATGGTACTAACACCTCCCTATCTCTACTGCAAATACCTTGTCTGATGCATCCAAGGACCGCATTAGCTTTTTTCACGGCCACATCACATTGGCAACTCATAGTCATCCTGTGATTAACCAACACGCCGAGGTCCTTCTCCTCCTCTGTCACTTCCAACTGATGCGTCCCCAGCTTATAGCAGAAATTCTTATTATTAGTCCCTAAATGCATGACCTTGCACTTTCCACTATTAAATTTCATCCTATTTCTATTACTCCAGTTTACAAGGTCATCCAGAGCTTCCTGTATGATCCTTCTCTGTACTGGCAATACCTCCTAACTTTGTGTCATCCATAAACTTTATTAGCACATTCCCACTTTTTGTGCCACAGTCAGTAATAAAAAGGTTAAATAGGTTGGTCCCAAGACTGATCCCAGAGGAGCTCCACTAGTAACCTCCCTCCAGCCTGACAGTTCACCTTTCAGTATGACCCGTTGTAGTCTCCCCTTTAACCAGTTCCTTATCCACCTTTCAATTTTCATATTAATCCCCATCTTTTCCAATTTAACTAATGATTCCCCATGTGGAACCGTATCAACTGCCTTACTGAAATCTAGGTCAATTAGATCCACTGCATTCCCTTTGTCTAAAAAATCTGTTATCTTCTCAAAAAAGGGGATCAGGTTGGTCTGGCACGATCTACTTTTTGAAAAGCCATGTTGTATTTTATCCCAATTACTGTTAAGGACATCAAGATTAACTACTTTCTCTTTCAAAACATTTTCAAAGACCTTGCATACTATTGAGGTCAAACTAACAGGCCTGTAGTTACCCGAAGCACTTTCTTCGCTTCTTAAAAATAGGAACTATGTTAGCAATTCTCTAGTTCTGAGCTCCAAGATATTTATGTGGTGCTGAGACTCTTCAGGCATTTGTCTGCACTAACTGATGTTCCAGATGGGCTCCCAAACCCATCCCATAAGTATCATCTCCATTGGAAGTAAAGGGAAGCAAGGGACTCCTGAACCTACTCTGAGGGAGTCTTTCCACCAACTGATTCAGAGTAGAACTTCCTGTGGGATTGTTAGGAATACAGCCAATTTGTGCTCGTTTGGAATGTAGACTGACTTCAACCAGTCTTGCATACACTTTAGGTGAAGTCTGGCATGCAGTACTACAAAGGTGCTAGAGGCCATGTGGCCTAACAAATGGTTGATGTTGTCCGAGGCACTTTCTGCAACTGTGAGATCAGACGACATCATCTGGAATCCAGGCTGAGCTAAGTAGGATCTTGCTGTATTGGAGACCATCAAAATTCTGTCAATTGGGATGGTACTAAGGCAGACTTTTCTGCATTTAATTTTAGGCTCAGGGTACTGACAAGATGAAGAATAGTCTGGATGTAATTCTGCATCTCCTGATGAGACCTCCCCTTGATGAGCCAGTGATCCAAGTATGGGTTTACTCAGATCCCCCATCCTTCTCAGGTGAGCTACCACTACAGATAACAACTTTATGAAAACTCTTGGCGTTGTTGATAGGCCAAAGTGGAGGACCTTGTACTGGTTGTGGTTTCAACCTACAACAAACCTGAGGTACTTTCTGTGTGAGAGATAGGTGGCACCATGAAAGTTGACCTCTTTGATGAGTAACCTCTTGTGAGAGGGGTCCCTAAGATTGGACGAGAAAGGTAGGTGCAAGGTAGGTGGAGTGTAGAATTGGGTCAGATAACCAGACATAATCTGATTTCTACTCTGAATTTGTTTAATTTCAACTTCCAGCAATTTGATTATGTTATACTTTTCTCTACTAGATTGAAGAAAAAGAACAACACCAGGAGCTGTATATGGCCTTTATCGATATGACCAAAGCCTTTGACTCTGTCAACCATGAAGCTCTGTGGAAAGTCATGTCAAAGTTTGGCTGCCCAAGCAAATTTACCACCATTGTAAGACTCTTTCACGACCAGATGACTGTCCCCATCTTGTGCGTGGCTCTACTTCTGAGCCCTCTGCCATCCAAACTGTTGTAAAGCAAGGTTGTGTACTGGCACCCACTATCTTCTCCATTTTCCCAGCAGCTATGAAAATGCTAATCCAAGACCGACTGTCCCAGGGTATTGGCATCCAATATCGGATTGATGGCAACCTCTTCAATCTCTCTCGCCTCCATGCCAGAACTAAAGTAACATTCACAACAATACCAGAACTCCAGTACACAGATGATTGTGCTGTGGTTGCACACTCAAAAGAGGGTCTACAAACTGCCCTCAATTGCTTCTCTGAAGCTTACAAAAGCCTAGGACTAACCCTAAACATTGGCAAAACTAAAGTTCTCCACCAGCCTGCTCCCAGTCAATCATCAGACCCAGCAAGGAAGGGCCACAATGACAAAGAGGAACTGGAAAATGTAGATCACTTTGCCTACCTTGGCAGCCAACTCTCAGAGAGGGCAAACATAGACATCAAGATTCAGCACAGAATCTGCTGTGCTAACCTTGCCTTTGGCAGACTGTCTCGCTGGGTGCTCTACAACCATGACATCAGAACACATACTAGACTTTTAGTTTACAAAGCGGTGGTAATCCCAACTCTCCTCTATGGCTGTGAGACTTGGGTGACTTACACTAAAAATCTGAAACACTAGCACCAGCACTTTCTCTGGAAGATCCTCAACATAAAGTGGGAGGATCATCGTGCTAATGTCAGTGTCCTCTTTGAGGCCACCATCTTCAATGTTGAGGCCCTGATAGCACCTGCTGAGGTGGAGTAGGCACTGTGTGCACAAGCCTGACGCATGCCTACCAAAACAATTGCTGTACGCCCAACTCACCAAAGGAGAAAGGAAACTGGGAGGCCAAAAGAAAAGCTTCAAGGACACCCTCAAGACAAACATGAAGAGGTGTGGCATCGACATCACACGCTGAGAGACAGCAGCCTATGACAGGACTAACTGGCAAAGACTTGTCAGAGAAGGAATGACCACTTTTGAGGAAAATGGCTTCATCTTTGGCCACAGAAAAATGCCAGAAAAGAAAGGACAGACAACTGTCATGCAGCAGTCGTGGCCCAACCCTGCCTTCCAACAGCACCTTCAACGTCTGCCAACGAGTCTGCGGCTCAAGGATCGGACTCCTTAGCCACCAAAGGACCCATATAAAATAATCACCTGTGAAAGAACTCATCCTCACCTATTGAAGGATCACCAATGACCTTTCGCTGCTAGACTGAAGAGCCCATTATTATATATTTGTTCCCCATGTAGGTATTTATAGATTGTAATCAAGTCACCCCTTAACCTTCTATTTGTTAAACTAAATAATTAGAACTCTTTGAGTTTATTGCTATAAGGCCTGTTGTCAAATCCTTTAATCTTCTCATGGCTCTTACCTGAACCCTCTGCAAATTATCAGCATCCTTCTTGAATTTTGGGCACCAGAACTGGAGACAGTATTCCAGTAGTGGTCGCACCAGTGCCAAATACAGATGTAAAATAACCTCTCTGCTCCTACTCGAGATTCTTGTCTATGCATTCCAGGATCACATTAGCTCTTTTGGCCACAGTGTCCCATTGCAAGCTCATGTTCAGCTGATTATCTACCACAAGCCTCCCATCACGTAAGTCTGGCCTACATTCTTTGTTCCTAGATGTATACATTTAGCCAGATTGAAACGCACATTGTTTGCTTGTGCTGTTTATCAAGTTTTCCAGATCGCTCTGTATCAGAGACCTGTCCTCTTCATTATTTACAATGCCCCTAGTTTTTGTGTCATCTGCAAACTTTATCTGTGATGATATTGTTTCCTTCAAGATCATTGATAAAAAATATTAAATAGTGTAGGGCCAATGACCAATCCCTACAGGACCCCCCTGGAAACGTACTGCTTACTGATAATTCCCCATTTACAATTATATTTTGACACTTATCAGCCAGTTTTTAATCCATTTAATGTTTGCCATGTTATTTTTATACCATTTTAGTTTTCTAATCAAAATGTTTTGTGGTACCAAGTCAAAAGCCTTACAGAAATCTAAGTATATTACATCAACACGAATACCTTCATCAACCAAGCTTGTCATCTCATCAAACAAAGATATCACGTTAATTTGACAGGATCTATTTTCCATAAAACCATGTTGATTGGCATTAATTACATTATCCTCCTTTAATTCTTTATTAATCAAATCCTATGTTGGCCATTAGCTTGTCCAGCATGGATGTCAACCTAACAGGTCTAAAATTACCCAGCTCATCCCATTGACTCCTTTTAAAAATGGGCACAAATTTTGCTTTCTTGTAGTCTTCTGGACATTCTCTAGTGTTACAAAATTAGCATTAATGGTCCAGTGAGTTCCTCAGCCAGCTCTTTTAAGACTCTTAGATGCAAGTTATCTGGACCTGCTGATTTAAAAATGTCTAACTTTAGTAGCTTCGGTTTAACATCCTCCAAAGATACTAGTGGAATGGAGAGTGTTATCATCACTCTATGATGCGACTATATCATCTGCTTTTTCTCCAAATACGGAACAGAAATATTTTTAAAGATTTGACTCATCTGAATTATTATTGATAATGCTACCATTTCTATCTAGTAATGGATCAATACCATTGTGAGGATTCTTTTTGTTCCTAATATATTTAAAAACACTTTTAAATTCTGCTGCCCATAAATTGGTTTCTCTCGTGTTCCTTTGCTTTCCTTATTAATTTTCTACACTTCCCAACTTATATTCATTACTATCAATATCCCTTTTCTTCCATTCATTTTATATATCTATATACAGATATATATATATTTACAAAAAAAATGTTTACAGCTCTAAATTAGATCAGGTTTCATAACCAGCACAGTCTTCTTCCTCAGTTGTAGAATTATGGATTTTTGAGTATCTAGCAAGGTGTTCCTAAATGATTCCCAATTATCATTCACATTTTTCTAATTAAATTCTTCCTCCTCGCTGAGTTGGCTCATTCTTGTTTTCAGCTTTGTGAAACTAGACCTGTTTAAGCACCAAGTATATATTTATTACTGGTCTGGATTTTATTCTGCTTGCACATTATAAATGTGTACCTAAGCTACCATTGATTTTAAATTCTGTGAACAGTTCCTCTTTATATGTTAAGACGAGGTCTCATAAAGAACTCCCCCATCTTGGCTACAACACTTTTTGAGTTAAGAAATTGTCATCTCTAATGTTTAGAAATTCCAAGAATATTTTAGTACTTCCAGCATATGTTATGCAAATTGAAGTCCCCCATGATCACACAGATTTTTCTTTACACTTTATAGATAGGTGCGAAAGGAGGAGGTCATCCTTTTCCCTATTTGGTGATCTGCAACAGACATCAGCTAATATCCCATCTTGTGGAGATAGCACGATCTGTAGGACTGAACAAACCCGTGAAAAGGGTTGCTTATTTTATGATGCTGCCTGCGAGGTCGCTGTATGAGAGGCAGAGGACATCTCCTCTGCAGCTGCTGCTGCTTTCTGGGCGGCTCTAATGGTCTTTGATAATAAAACCCATCTGAGCTAGCCTCTGTTTGGGGTAAGACAGAGGTTTGGTATACTTTCTTTTTTGTGCAGTTCTTACGCTCTCAAAGAACACAACATAGCCTGAGAATCTTTAAGTGTATTGGGGGGGAGGGGAAGGTTCATCTGTTTTCTCACTAACCAAGGTGGGGCCCTCAAACAGCAAGTCCTTCTTGATAGATTGAACCTCTCTTGGTGTGCTCAATGTCTGAAGCCAAGAGGAGCTCTGCATTACAATTAATGCTGGTATGGACACAATGGTATCTGCAACAACATATGCCACCTGCAGCAAAATTCTTGCTATTAGAATTTAGTTCCCTCAACTATTAGACTGAGGGAACTATGCTTGTTTAGCCTGCAGAAGAGTAAAGTGAGGGGGGATTTGATAGCAACCTTTAACTACCTGAAAGGGGGTTCCAGGGAGGATGGAGCTAGGCTGTTCTCAGTGGTGGCAGATGACAGAACAAGGAGAAATGATCTCAAGTTGCAGTGGGGGAGGTCTAGGTTGGATATTAGGAAAACCTTTTTCACTAGGAAGGTGGTGAAGCACTGGAATGGGTTACCTAGGGAGGGGGTGGAATCTCCATCTTTAGAGGTTTTTAAGGCCCGGCTTGACAAAGCCCTGGTTGGGATGATTTAGATGAGGTTGGTCCTGCTTTGAGCAGGGGGTTGGACTAGATACCTCCTGAGGTCCCTTCCAACTCTAATATTCTATTCTATGATTCTATGTCATCTAGTCCAACCCTCTGCTCAAAGCAGGACCAACCTCATCTAAACCACTCTTCTCTTCTGCAGACTAAACAAGCCTAGTTCCCTCAGCCTCTCCTCGTATGTCTTGTGCTCCAGCCCCCTAATCATTTTTGTTGCCCTCTGCTGGACTCTCTCCAAATTCTCCACATCCTTTTTGTAGTGGGGGGCCCAAAACTGGACACAATACTCCAAATGCAGCCTCACCAGTGCCGAATAGAGGGGAATAATCACTTCCCACATCCTGTGGTCCTTTCCAACCCTAACCTATGATTCTATTAGCTATTCTTCTCAGTGACTGTAATTGGTTGCTGTGTTCTGACAATAAATTCTTTTGTTATTGTTGATACAGTCATATTGTGCCATGACTGCCAGATAGTTAGATATTCGAAACTGCAACTCTCAGAAGCATTTTGACTCATTCTCTGCTACTGTTCTCTTGGAGTAGTATTTCTTGCTTTTCTCATTTGCAGCTGTCACTCCTAGAGATCCTCACACTGGATGTGAGTACAGGAACTCACTCCCAGAGAAAGTATGTAGTATCTTTTATCCACCTTCGTTGATGCTGGTTTTATTTATTGTTGGTGTCTGATCTTGGTGGGCTCTGAATGGGCCTCTATTGGAAGCACGAGATGTACTGGCAAAGTTATGTGCAGTACGTCGAGAAGCTTTTGAGGTGCTTCTTGCACTCTTCATGCTGAATTTGAAGAGAGTTGGACTCTCTCTTCATAAACCTTTATAGTCATACAGGAGTGGTGGTGCAGCAGGGACTAGTGCCTCACCTGGAGATGAAGAGCAGGAGTTGAGGATTCCTCTTCTCTGAGTTGCTCCTCATGGAGGATCGATCCATCAATGCTATTAACCAAGGCGGTCAGGGACACAATCCCATGCTCTGGGTGTCCCTAAGCCTCTGGCTGCCAGACGCTGGGACTGGATGATCGGGGATGGATCACTCAGTAATTGCCCTGCTCTGTTCATTCCCCGTGAAGCACCCGGCACTGGAAGACAGGACACTGGGCTAGATGGACCATTGGGCTGAGCCAGTGTGGCTGTTCTTTAGTTCCTCTTCCCCAGGTTGTTGTTCATGCTGCTGTGGCTGTTGGGTCTGAACAGATGATCAAGAAGGATGGATCAGCGTCTGCCTGTGGGTCTCTCTCTCTCTCTCTCAGCGTGTGAGGCTGCATGAAGCCAGTCCTCTGTAATGATCCCAAGGGTTCCAGTACACCCCGGGAAGAGGATTGTCAGGATACTGGAAAGGAGTCCCTGGGGATGGATACCAGGGCCTGTGTGGAGTATAAAACCCCCTCCTGGGTTTATTATGCTGATAAACCCCAAGCCAGGGCAACGAGCTCTGAATCCCCTTCACAATGTTGTGAGTCAGATGATGAATAAATAGATTAGTACTGCTGTAACTCTAACCCCACGAGCTGAAGGCAGGCATGGAGCCGGGAAAATAAAAGGACAGGGGCTCCTCTGAGACCTGCATGTCTCTGTACCATATGCCGAATTGGTACCAACATTAGTGGAGCTGAGAACCCCAGCGATAAGACGGAGGACAGAGTCAGTGCTGGTACTGAGTATTTGGCCCCAAGATACTCAGTGCTGAAGCTGCCGTCGGCTCGGTTGATGTACTCAGCGCCAGTCAGCCCCAGTCTCTGTGGTCCCCGAGCAGACGACATAGTGATAGACTCAGGACCTTGAGGGAACACAGGCCTTCTCAATACGGTACCCAACAGATGCTATGGTGCTGCCCAGACACTCATTCCATACCTAGAGAGGCCATGGAGTCTCCTTGGTATGGGAGCAGACAGAGGGCTTAGACATCTTTCCATGAAAGGATTTCTGAGGCAATCAACCTCTAACTTCTGCTCTCGAGTGGATGGATTTGTCTCCAACAGCTCTCCGGAGACTTCTCCCCCAGAGATCTTGGTGGAGGCCGGCTTGGTGGAATGCATCCTGGCGCTGAGTGAGGCTGAACTGCAGGGGGGTTTCCAGCCGCTGCTGAGTGCAGTACAGGAGCCAAAGGGACCAGGAGCAGCTAGCCTCATGGAACAGGCCAGAGGTACCTTTTTAAACATCAGAAACAATGGGAGTCCTGTAGCACTTTAAAGACTAGCAAATTTAATTTAAACATTTAATTTTAAACATACCTCCCTAGACTGTTTTGTCCTCCTAGAGAAGGAGAATACCTGCAGTCAGCTGGACTATGTGTTTCCCCTAAGCAGAACTAAGAGAGTGTCTGTCATTCTGGGTAAATGCTCCCTCACAAGAGCTGCAGTACTTGAAACGAGGGGAGTTTGTATGAGATCTCATCCCCAAATAAGACAAATGTAAACCCCTTTATACTCCCTTCAAGATAACTGATGGGACAAAGAACGCCGGGGGGAGGGTGCAAAAAGGTAAATTCTCTCAAAAACACTAGATAACCACAACTAACTAGTAAAAAACAATTTGCCAAATGGCAAAAACACTCATATTAAACCTATTTTACACGAAGTAAACTGTTGACAGTTTCTAGAAAAAGCTCTCTGAAGAGTGCGGACACTGCAGCACCTCATCTGAAGCCTAGACAGAGAGGAAATGGAGTGGCACCTGGTCTGGCTCTGGCCTTTAGACCCTTGGTACAGAGCACGAGGGACTTCAGGGGCATGCACAGACCAAAGGATTCTGCTAGCAAAAATCTCCAAGAGCACATGGGGTGGGTGCATACATATCTTGAGTGTAATACACACAGAGATAATCACTCAGAGAACTGACAGAAAGAAGTGGTGTTCTCTACCAATACCTAATGCCACATGCCCTGCACTGCTCACACCACCAAGTTTATGTAATGCCAGAGATGCCCTGTGTTGGCCAAACAGGACCAGTGAGGTCAAAGATTTCACACGTCAGTGGCGCATCTGCAATGAATTCCAAAGCAGATCATGATTCACAAAATACCTGATCAACCAGGGAGCAAGCCAGGCATGGATCTACATATAACTGGAAATCAAGTCTCTTTGTAATGGGTGAGTATTGTTTGGTTTATTGAGAAATAAACCTCTGCCACTGCATGGTGCAAAACTCATATTGCCCAGCATGGAATTCTAGAGACTGTTATGCATAAATGGACCTGTCAGATGGGTATTTGAACAGTTTACTGCATCAGCAAAATTTGAATATATACTGCATCCTCTACATCACTGCATACATGGTAGAAGGACATGGACAATTCTACTGACAAAGCCATTGTTTCCTAAGCACAACTAGGGAACAGTTGCCCTCAAGGGATGGCCCAGGTGCTTCAGAGTAACCACGCACTACAGCAATAGCAGGGGTTCTCCCATCGGCATAGGTACACCACCTCCCCGAGAGGCAGTAGCTAAGTGGACAGAAGAATTCAATCGAACACTGTCTTCACCGAAGGTCAGGTTGGCTTAACTGCGTCGCTCAGAGTTTTTCACACCCCTGAGAGACAGCTATGCTGATGTAAGGTTTCAGTGTAGACCATCCCTTAGGGAGGAAGGCACCAAACCCACTGAAAGTTGGACAGCCGAACTCTTTTAGGCTCCTTTGGAAATCCCAGGCCCTGGCCTGATCCATACTACAAAGTTAGATTGATTTACATCAACTTCTTTCAACATAGTTTTGCAACCGGATCGACATTTGTCTCCCACCAATGTAAACACCCTGTTTCCTTGACGTAATATCACCACCTCCTCAAACAATGCAGAACCCGCCAATGTGAGCATCCCATGTAACTGGCGCAATACCATCACCTCGACGAATGATGCAGAGCCAAAGTCGACCTACTTCCGTTGACAAGGTGCTAGTGTAGATGCTGCACTACCTGTGTTGACCCTAATGTGCTCCAGTAGCTGTCCAACAATGCCCCGTCTCCCCAGGAGTGGTCACTGGAGTCACAATTTTGCACGCCACTGCCCAGGGACCACAGACACCAGAAGCCCACCCCCCTTAAAAAACCCAGCATGTTTTGAGGTGCTTTTTCCTGATTGCCTGCCTTGGAGAACACACCTACTAGCCCATCTTTGTGAGCCTCTGCCCATGCCAGCTCAGCACAGAGCTACACCTAGACATACTCGGACCTGCAAGTCCGGGATCTCCTCTGCCTGTGAGAAGAGGCTGTGTACGCCCAGTTAAGGAGCAGTAGAAGGAATACAGACAACTATATGCAGATTGCATAGGGGACACTACGCCTTAGCATGAAAGGATGAGCAGCAACACCGGGTGAAAGCCAAGAAACTTCAGCAGGCATATCAGAAAACAAGAGAGGGCATCAGCCAATCTGGGGACAGCTTGCAGACTGCTGCTTCTACAAACTTGATGGGGACTTCACCAGCATCCCGAATTTGATTGTGGATGCCTTGTTAGAACCGGGCGTGGCAACCCCTTCAATGCCCAGTGAGGGGGGGCACAGAGGGGAATGTAAACCATGCTGCAAGCCAGGAGCTATGCAAAACTCCACGAACTCGAGCCAATCCCAGCAGGCCAGAAGAGGTGAGCCGGGTGAGGAAGGGAAGGGAACTCAGCTAAGTGTATAGATGCATGTTTGCGTCCCTGTTCAGTGCCCAAAATCTCCCGCCTTTCCCTGCCCTTCTTCCCTATTTACAACTGGTGCCCACCACATCCACGTGTTTAGAGAGCAGAGAGACTTCTGAGTCCTCACTTTACTTTTACAACCAGCACTGGGAACACAATTAAAGTTACTGCTTTGGAATTCGTATCTAGTTGCCACTTTAATCAACGGCTACACGCTAGGTAATAAATGAAAGGAGATTAGTGAAGCAGTCCAAATTCCACAGTCCACAAGCTCCCAGCTCTGTGCGCAGCTCGGGGCAAACAAAGCGTCAGAGGCGGCATTCACTTTGGCTAGCTGGGGTAGGCAGGGGCCATGATTCTCCCCAGTGCTCGGTACTTCGTTTTAATAGGGATGTCCCTTCTAGCCACAGCCTCAGTGAACCGTTCATGGAGATACTCTGCAATCCTCGCTGGAAGGTTCCTAGGGCTGGCAGCCTTGTTTCTTCCTCTGTGCTGGGAAACATTCCCATGCCGGTCTGCGAGGAGTTCGGCTGGCACCAGTGCGGTAAACGGTACTGGCATATGGGCCAAAGCGGCTTTGGGACACCAGAAGCAGCTGTGTCCTCTGGGCCTTTGTCATCCTCAAAAGCACAATCTCAGCTAAAACCACCCTGCACATTCCCCCCAGGGACACGCAGCATCTAAACCGCCCGTGCAACAGTCTATCCAAAGACCCCGTCCTTTCCGATCCATGGAAAACTCCATGGCGTTGCTCCTACAGCTCCCAGCATAACAGGTGGCAGCACGGCGTGACTCCATCCCCCTAGCACACCACACCAGGGGCAAGGAGCCCATTACTCCGATGCTGACTTGTGACACGCAGAGGATCAGCCAGCAAGCACGCTGCACTACTTGTGTTTACCATGAATGAGACCGAGTAATATGGTTTTAATATGTAACCATGTCTGGTTATTGGTTTACTGGGCTTTCATAGAGACAGGTCAGCCTCTCACCAGGCTGCTACAAGGTTTCTAACGTGTTTATTTGCACTTTAGCTTCGTTTTCTGATGATTGGCACACAATAAAGCTTTATTTTTTTAAACTCAGAGTACATGTATTAGTTTGCACCAAGCAGACGTGCCACGTTACAAAATTCACAATACCCGCCCCTATGTAAAGTCTATACACAAAGGCACAAAAGTTCCCTAAAGCCTCACACAACACATCTATGGCTGACTGTTAAAAAGTTCTTTTAAGGCCTCCCGCAACTTTATAGGGCCGTGGTTGTCTTTTTAAATAGCCCTTGTGCCTGGCTGTTTAAATTCAGCAGCCAGCTGGTTCCCCTCACGCCTCCACCCTGCCAGTTGCCTTTCCCCCATTTCCACGCACAGCATTATTATATAATGCCCAGCAGGCAGCAATGATTAGCGGAATATTTGCCTGCTGAGATCCAGTCTAGGCATTAAACAGCACCCATGATCTTTGAGGCTCCCAAATGCATACACAACGGTCGTCCTGCACCTGCTTACCCAGTGGCGAGCTGGCAAGTGTACACTTTCACCAGTGAGTGGGCGGCTGGGTCCTCCAGAGTCACGACTGGCATTTCAGCATTGCCAGCGGGAATGACTCGGGTGGGGAAGAACGTCCCCGCTTGCAGTCCTGTGTTCTCACCTTCCCTGACTCGCCCACGTGGATCCCAGCGATCCACCAACACTTGCGTAACGCTGCCAAAGTAGCCCTTCCGTACGCACTGGCCAGGTGGAGTGGTGCCAGACTAGGGATGTGTGTGCTGTCTATCATACCACCCCAGCTCAGACACGCCAGTGCTGCAGCTCCATCTACTATTTCCTGCCCATTGCCAAGAGTCACAGTCTGCAGAGCGGGCGACGGTTACTGGTCCCCACTGTGGATTTTCCAGCTCTGACCTGACTGCCCGCTGCAGACTAGCCATCTCCAGAGCACCACCGCCACTCACTCGTGCACGGTCGGTGCAGCTGTCTGGCCACCTGTGCAGAGGCGGGGGTGAGCTCGCTGCACAGATCCAGGAACGTGGCCTTTTGCCTCCCAAAATCCTGCTGCCCCTGCTCATCCTCCCACACCTGCATGGTAATGCGGCCCCACCAGTCAGGGCTCGTGTCTCCGGCCCAGACCATGGACCAGCTCCGCACAGCCTGACATTCTGACTCACTGTATCCATCATCTTGTCATTGGCTCAAGCAGCTCATTTTCCTCATCGTGCCCCAGTTGTAGTAGGCGTTGCTGAGGTTCTGTGCACAGAGAAGAAGCCTGCGTTCTCATGAGCATTGGGCTGAGCTGTGCAGGGTGCATGCTCTGCTGGAGAGACAGCAGAGACCCAAAAGTGGCATGCAGAACTGCAGGAATTTTAAAAATGGAGTGAAAATTGAATAGGCCTTCTATATTGGAGAGAGTGGGACTGTGGGAACCAGTTCCCAGAAATCCCTGGATGAATTGCTGGTATCCCACAAACTTCTGCAAAAATAGCCCACAAGGCATTGTGCAGGATGGCAGTGCGGGCATACGTGTCAACTCTGGGGGCGCCCAGGGGGCCCAGCACCCACAGAAAAAGGAGTGGGTGCTCAGCACTGTTAAATATTATGCCTTACTTCCAGTTTGAATTTCGCTGGATTCAGCTTCTAAAAGCTCAGACGCTGCCAGTTGGTTTAAAAAACAGATAAAGGGATTTATTAATCATATATGCTATTGGTCACAGCTGTAATACTGTACGGTCTGAAAAACAGCCATTCTTGGTTGTTGTCAGTAGGTGGGGGCAATGTGTGGTGTGTGCACGCACACATGCACATGCACACGGTCTCTGTATATGACCCCTGAATCATACAATCAGAGGTTTGCTAAGAGCAGAGGTGACTAACAGACTTACCCTGATTGTGTTGCAGAATTTGGCAGTGGAGGTAAAGACTCGTGTTGGCTTCTGTGGGGCCTGTCCCTGAGAAATCGGCTGGATAGCCAGGCTGCCCCTCCCAGTCTGACAGGCCCTCGTCCTGCTGCTGCGACTCCGAGTTGGGGGGCGGGAGCAGACACTTCCAAACCACCTGGGCGCCTGAGCAACAGGGCACCGGGACACTTGGCAACAGGGGCTGAACTTCTGGGGAGCAGCAGTAGCCAGGGGGGTGGCCATAATGAATGTGAACGCTGCAGTCTTTGTGCACGTCTGAGTCCTCGGGCAGGTGAGCCAGGGCAGGCTCCGGGCGGCACTTCCGTTTCCTTCTGTGGTGACGGCTCTGTAAGCCGTGTTTCTGCGACAGCGGGAAAGGCAATGGACCAGCTGCTCCGGCTTGCCTACTGGCCACCCAGCTGAAGTCAGACCCCTCTGCAGAAGAGGAGAGGTGCTCGGAGAGGTCGCACCTCTGATGCAGACAGGAGGGTTGTCCTGACAGAGGTGCATCCTGGGCTGCTGGGCTGCTTTCAAGAGGCGATGGGCAGTGATGAGTTTTCTCAGTCCTCTTTTGTGTCCGAGCACTGTGCATGCCCCCAGAAAACTGGGACTTACGTTGGCTGGGTTCCTGGCCCGATCTCCCCGCCGGACACTCGAGATTCTTCCTGAAGTGATGGTGCCTGTGGTGGTGATAATGGACGTGACTCAGTATCTGACCCTCGGCTACTGCAGAACTGCTGCTCTCCATCAAGTCCAAAGATCTCGGCCTTGGCTCCACTGGAGGCTGCGGCTGCTCGTGGCCGTTGTCAGAGGAGCGACAGGGCACCCAGGGCTCGCAGTCACTGCTCAGGGAGCTGCGGAAGGTGGAGCAGCTGCCGTGGATGCCCTGCAGGCTGACATCTGTGCAATTCAACATGGAGTCACTGGAGGAACCGTGGCAGGGTCCTGAGCTGGAGTCACTGCCTGGGCCGTCAGCCAGGTACCCACTGTGCTCTGTGAGATAGCTCTCCCCGGAGCCACTGCTCTTGTGCTGCCTCCCATGGCCGGCTCCCCGGCGAAGAGGGGGAGCGTGGTGCTGCCTTGGTGCCGCCGCACTCCTGAGCCCCAGACAACGGGCCTGCTGCTGCAGTGGGCAGGGCCTGTGGGAAGACGGCATCGGCCCACATGCTGGAGATTTTCGGTGCTGCTGATTGCCCAGGCCTTGGGCTAGGGAGGGCTGATGGCTGCAGGAAGGCTTGGAGCCCACGGGCCTGTACGGCATGTAGCGCACGGTGCAGGTATCCAGCTGGGAGAGCTCCGGGGAGTGGAAGAAGGGGTTGCCGTGGGGGAGCTGTGGAGCAAAGTTCCTGAGCCTCCTCTGGGGCCGGGGCCGGGGCTCCGGAAGGGAATAAAAGGCGTGTCCTGGGTGCTGCCGGACGAGGCGAAGCCGCTGCCTGGGTTCCACGTCCTGGGGGCTCTGCCTGGATTGCGCGGGCTGAGCAAAGGCAGCCCCCCCTAGAGAGACAGAAACGCAGCTCCACACCATGGTGCCCCTCATCCGCAGGCCCGCCCCCCTCCTTCCCACCCCATTCCTCCAGCCCCCCTCACTCCCCCAGCGCCGGGCAGCCCCTGCCCAGCGCCCCCCATCCCTCCAGCCCCCCCACTCACCCAGGGCCCAGCAACCCCTCCCTGGGGGCTGCTCCTCTCTGCCGCTTCTCGGCCACACGTCTCCTCCCAGACACACATTTCCACGTGCGCACTCCACAAACCCACACACACACCACAAACCCTTTCCCCTACACATATCACCCACCCCCCTCACACACCACACCCTTCCCCCATACATCACAACCTCCCCACAGCAAACCCCTGCCCCACACACCACAAAACCCCTTTCCCTCACACATGACAAATTACACCCTCCCCCCACACACCACAACTTCCCCACCCATACCACAAACCCTGCACACACATAGCACACACACCACAAACCCCCCCACATAACACCACAGACACTCACCCTCACACACATACAACCCCCCCACACACCACGAACACCCTCCCCCCAGACAAGCAGTCCCATACACACCACAAACATACCACCCTCTCCCAAAAACACACACCACAAACCACACACACCCTGCCATACACACCACAACCCCCGCACTCCACAAACACCCTGCCATACACACCACAACCCCCGCACTCCACAAACACCCTCCCCCCCATACAACACAAACATCCACACACACATACCACAAACACTCGCCCCCACACACACCACAAACACCTCTCCCCCGCTCTCGCTGGGAAGCGCTTTTCCTGGGCGACTGGGCGCTGCGGGAGCCGTACCAATGATATTGAACATGCAGAGCGGGCAGGTGTGGTGCTGCTCCAGCCAGGGGTCCACGCACTCTCTGTGGAACTCGTGGGCACAGGAAATAATCCGCAGCTCCTGGGCACAGACAGGGAGGGGGTTTGAGCGGGCAGGGCGAGGTCCCCGAAGGAGCTGGCGGGGGGGTGGGGAGGTCTCTCCCTGCTCCACGGATCAGCCCCGAGCCGCACTCTGGGCACTTCCCAGCGTCTCAGATAAGACACTGAAGCTTCCCTCGTGCTGCGAGCTGGCCTGCACGTACCAGCCCTCTCCAGCAGCTCTGCCGGTGGCCTCCGCAGTGTCCAGAGTCTGGGGTCCAAGTGAGGCAACACACTGCACAGCCCTCTGGAGGAGTGACCGGTCAGCATCCTCTGACGCTGAGGGCTCCAGCGAGGGCCCCAGGCTGGGTGCAACGGGTGCAGCACCCCTGGGGAAGCAGCACCCCAACCCATGAGTGCTTTCCCCACACCCCCCATTCTTCCTGCACATGTCCCAGTAGCCAGGCCAGGCCACAGAGCTCTGGAGGCACCTGCTCCTGATTCCTGGATTGCCAGGCCAGGCTAGGCTGACCTCCTGCGTAGCACAGGCTAGCGGCTTCCCCACAATCACCCCTCACATCCCATCTTCAGTGGTGGCAAACCCCCCACGCCCCTTGGTAAAGTGTCCCGGGTGAATTACCCCGGACGCCATATTCCAGTCCGACTTTGTCTAGCTTCCACTTCCAGCTAGACCTTGGCCCCTGTTCGACCTTCCTCTGCCAGACTGAAGAGTCCCATTTCAAAGGTTTGTTCCCTGTGATCGTCACCCCTTAATCGTCTCGGTGTTAAACTAACTCCACTGCCAGCAGGGGCACCAGGCTCTGGGCGAAGGAGCCCAAGGGCAGCGTGGTGCAGCAATCTGATCTGGAGGTGACAAAGGCCAGGATGCCTGGACAGCAGCCAGGTTCACACCCCAGGGAAGGAGCCCACTTGTCTCCACGGGGGTGCCTCAGTCCATCAGCGGAGCATCCAGGAGCCGGCTGGGACAAATCCCAACAGACCAAGGCTCAGATTCTCACAGAGATTTAGGCACCTAACTCCTATTGATTTGTGAGCTCTGAGCTCCCCGCAGGCAGGTAGCAGTAGAGCTGTGCTGGGGCAGGCTTGTTCCAAAGCACAAACCAGGCTCCGTTAGCCATTTCAGAGAGCCTTGTGCAGATGTGCAGTGTGCGGGTGGGTGGTGTGTGTGGGGGGTGGGTGTTTGTGGTGTGTGTGGGGGGTGGGGGGTTTGTGGTGTGTGTGGGGGGTGCGGGTTTGTGGTGTGTGTGGGGGGAGGACGTCTGTGGTGTGTGTGTGTGGGGTGGGTGTTTGTGGTGTGTGTGTAGCGGGATGGTATTTTGGGGGGTGTGGGGTGGAAGGTGTTTGTAGTGTGTGTGTTGTGCAGTTGTGCAGCCCCTCTCCTCCCTCCCAACAGCACCTGTGCCCAGAGAGTTCAGAGCCGTGACTGGCCAAGCCCGCTCGCTGGCTTGGAGCCTCCTCACACAGTCCCGCCAGCGTGAGCACGAGAGGAGAACTCGTCCTACCTGGCCCTCGCTGAACTCCTCCAGACAGACAGCGCAGATGGGCGCTGAGCTGCAGCTGCTGGCCGAGTCCCTTAGGGCAGCCAGACGGCACCGGGCCTGGTACTTCCGTATGGCCAGCTGGCTGATGGCCTGCATGGTCTGCTGCTGCACCGAGTCCTGGGAGAAAGGAAGAGACCTAACTGAAGACACCACGGAGTGAAGAGAGGCCCCTGGCCCCCTCCTGCATCTCTGGGACAAAGAGCCCCATGTTCCACCAAACCGCCAGCTGTGCAAAGCCAGGGTCTTCTGTCCCCAGCACCCTGCACACCCAAGCACCTGGCAATAAAAGGAGCTGGGCCAGACAAAGGGAGCTGGGAGGCAAACCACGAGGCAGCAGGAGCTAGTTGCTAGAGCAGGCCACTGCCCTTCAGGGGCGCTGCCGTCTGTCCCAAGGACTCTGGGTGCGAGCTGGGCCTGAATCTCCAAACCCGCCCACTAATTTTGAGTGCCTAACTCCATGCCCCCCTTGGGCACCCGACACATGAGGCTGAACATACAAGCTTTAACCTCTCTTGGACCCCAGCTCTCAGCTGCGTAATGGGGACAATGATACTCCCTTTTGTGGAGGGTGGGGCAGGGCCCTATGAACGGCAGCTGGGTTTAATCAATGTGTTGATTAACAAGGGTTATTGAGAGACATGAGAATAAATGCACGCGAACAGTGAGGTCTCACAGTCCTCACACACGAAGGCCGAAGCTGATGACTTGCTAGACGCAAGAAGGGAGTTGCCCCAGGATTTAGTACTGAGCACTCAGGGGCACCTGAGATTTTACAAACCAGCCGTCATTTGGGATGGCCCCGAACTAGATCAGTCTGTGGGATTCTTCTGGGAGCCAGGAAGATCGAATGATGCTTTGTCCCTTCTCTGTTTGAGTACAAGTGTCAGGGGCTGCTGGCCCCGTACTGAAAGGTTCTGGCCATGGGTTGGCCCTCTCCCAATACCAGGAGAAAGGGGAAGGGCCGAAGAGGAGTCAGGACCCTGGACTGACAGGTCTCCAGGGTCAGTGGGGACAGGCCTGCACTCGAAGTCAGCCAGACTGACAGGCCAGGCAGGCCAACGAGGGTGTGAGCTGAGGCTGCCAGGCAGGGCGACCAGATGTCCCAATTTTATAGGGACTGTCCCGATATTTGGGGCTTTTTCTTATATTGGCGCCTTTCACCCTCTACCCCGTCCTGATGTTTTACATTTCTTATCTGGTCACCCTACTGCCAAGGCAGAGCTGGGGCATCAGAGCTGCAGCCGAGCAGGGCCAGGGAGCATGCAGCGGCCGGAGCCGGAGCAGCCCTGCAGCAGTAGTGGTGGGGTGCGTCTCCCACTCTTGCAGCTACTCTAGGGAGAGACAGGCGCCGTCCCAGTCTGCCTGCAGGGCGTTACGCGCCTGACCCAGAGCGAGAGTGGTCGCTTGGGTGGCTATTGAATGCTGGAGCCAGAGAGGGAAATGGCCGGTCAGGAGGGTGCTAATCACCAGACCCAGAGGGGGACGTGGTGTGGCAGGAGGCCAGGATGGAAGGTGCAGAACGGTTCTGTCACACAGAGCCCAGTCCCAGCTGGAGGTGCGGCCACGTCATCAGCGGTTCAGCGGCACAGCCAGCTCCAGGAAGAAGATACCAGACTCGTAAATGTGCTGAAACTGTCAAGTTTATTGCCCTTTAGAGCCTGCTGCACTCAACCCCACCAAAGCCATTTCCTCACTGTGCTGATGCAGTGACATATTCTTTAATGCCTGGAGAAATGGTTTTGGTGCATGGCTGTTGAAGTGAATTGCAGTGATCACAGGTTAAAAGGGAGACAAGTGAGTTAGGTGTATCCTGGACTAGGGGCACCCTTGGGCCTGCCCAGAGTTGCTCACGGAGAGTATGAGGTCAACGTCCAGGAACCCCTGGTCTCAGTCCTCCTGTGTGATGTGAGTTCTGTTCACACAGGGCCAGGAGGGAAGTGAAAGGGGGCAGGAACCAGGTGAAGTGAATCAGGGCAGGGACTCAGATTCTTGCGTCATTTGGTTCAGCCAGGGTACTGTGTACATAGAGAAATTCCCCTACTATGGTGGGACAAATCCCCAGCTTACATAAGGATGATGAACTCTCAGGATTCAGACAAGTAGCTTTTGTGAGATGTGACTTAGGAAAACTGGATTCCATTTGTGTGCCAGGGTCCCTATGGGTGGATCCTAATGCAGAACTGATTACTATGGCTGTAAATACGGAAAGATCCTCTCACTTATAGAGCCTGGGAATGAAATATCACAAAAATCTGTGCCACAAACTTGCATGTGATGATGTAACAATAGATTGTTTCAAAAACACAGACACAAGGGGCAGAATTAAGGGCGCATGCAGATCTTTAATTCTGTCATTCCCTAACTTGTGAGTGCTTGACTTTGCAACGTTCAAAACGTTTTAACATCATTGTTGCATGGAATTTTCTAGATGGTGGTTGTTTGTTTGTTTGTTTGTAAAACTGAAAAAGCAAAGATTTCCTTCATCGGCAACTGTAATGCCTCCCACATGGGTCATCAGGGGATTTTGAACCCAGGAACTTCAGATCCATAACACAGCACGGCACAGCACAGCACAGTCCTCTCCCACTTGAATTAAAAGAGTTTCCGTTAGCTAAAAGCAGCATTAGGCTCTCATATTCTACATGCACCAGCCACCAAAGTGTGGGTCACAAGACGCACTTTGCCTGTGGGTTTCCAACTCTTTGATGAATAGCAGCAGGATGCCAGGAATCAGGGCTCCTGATGTCTGTTGCTGGCAAGGCGAGGTGAGTGGGGTCTCAAACTGCTTTGCAAAGGCATGCAGGAGGAATCTCGTTTCACCGCTTGGCTAGCCTAGCGCACAGCTTCACCCAGCGTGGCGCTGTGACGTTGAGGCGCTCACAATAAAACCTGGCCTCTAGTCCTAGGTCTGTAAATGGTGATGTTGTGCAACTCATCAGCCACTTGTTTCTAAAAGTGGCAAAGATGCTTGTCCGTCTCCTAGGGTAGTGGTCCAGAAGGGCTAAAGGCGCAAAGCACTAATGGCACTAAAGTTCCTGATGCCAATTGCTGGGAGAGAAGAGACAACAAGGGTACTGTGTACACAGAGGGTACTGTGATCCCCATTGCCTGCATCTTCCCTTGCAAGTAGGAGGCGGCTCTGGTTTGCCCAAGCCCATCTGGAGCACTAGCTGTGTCCCTGCCACATGACACAGGAGGCTCAGTGGGGCATGGGCGAGGGTGACCGGACAGCATGTGTGAAAAATCAGGACAGGGATGGGGGACAATAGGCACCTATATAGGAAAAAGCCCTGAATATCGGGACTGTCCCTGTAAAATTGGGACATCTGGTGACCCTAGCACGGCACAGGCTCGGTGCAGGTAGAACGTTCTGAAAATGAAAAGGCATTCTGTCACCAGTTCCGCTTCGCATGTGTAAATGGTGATTTTCAGCAGCTTGCGCCTGAGCCAAATGTAGCCTGATTTTCACTGCAACAGCAAAATGCAGCTCCTCAGCCAGTGGAAATGCACCTCCTCAACCCCCCTGCCAAATGTCAGGTTCCCGCTCCAAGCCACGGAGGCACTAGAGCTGTTCAAAAATGGTTGCAAAAGTTTTACCATTGGCAGAATGTCCTATTATGGGAAACAGCGGCGGCGTTTTTGTTCTAACTTTCAAACCAATCTTGGTCTCAGGCAGAGCCCAGCCTGGGGAAGTTCTGCCTCCTCTGAGTGGTAGGCATTGCTACTGCTCCACTTCCAATAATTGTACAGTACCAAAGCCCAACACTACTGTGAGCTCTTGGGCTCTTGTGTGTGCATTTGCTGCTATGTATCACATCACCAGAAGACATGCAATCTTATCTTTTATTGAGTCAGAAAAAACCGGTGCTGTTAAACCTGTGGAAGTGCTGAATTGCAGGTCAAGGGTGTGTGGTGTCCTTTGTTCTTTCCATTTCCTAGTGGATTACGCCAAAATGAGCTATTTTTATCTGAGTTGTGGCCATGGCCAAGAAAGTGACTCAGGACTTTGGGTGCCCAAATTGAGATGCCTTAACCAGGCCTGGGTTGCAAAGGTTGCTACTCAGCACGCTCTGAAATTCAGGCGTCTCTAGGTGGGTACCCGAAGTCGCATGTCCATTCTAGATCTCTTGACCAACAAGATTATCGTGAAATGGGGTTGGTCCTGCTTTGGATTCTATGATGCCATGACTCTAAATGGACTCTCAGTAATGATTCTGTTAGCCCGCCGAGAAAGGAGAGTTTCCAAATTGGGAAAGATTTCTGTACTTGGCAGGTCTTTTTATGTAATGTATTGGTTTTCATCCCAAACACTGATGTTGGAACAGGGACGGGGGTTAGTTAGTGACCTGGGAAAATCAGGTCACTGCCCCAAGATCTGGTGTGGAAATGGCGCCTGCTCTGCAGAGCTGATCGGGCACTGGGGGAAGGTGCTGCGATGCACAGGGACAGCAATGTCTGGGGTGAGTGCAAATTGAAGAAGGCACACCTGGTTCCCAAAAGCCAGGGCTGGAGTGTGGCTGCACCGACGCTCTGCTGGCTTCACTGGCTGCAGGCTTGTTCCCGCCACGGGGCGCTCGCCTCATGTAGACAGGTCGCCTCTTTCTCAAACACACACGCACTCTCTCTCACTCGTCTCTCCCCATTGCACCCTTTCTTAGACTAGCTGTGTCTAGAAGACGCCCCCATTGCTTCCCTTTAGCTTGTAGAACACCGTGACTCTGAGTTGTCTCCACACGCTTGGTCTTACCTGCGTCCTGCTCCAGTGACACTTGGTGCGGACGACAAAAATCAGAATGATCACAATGACAGTGCTGACCACCGTGAGAAGAATCCACACGTCATAGTCTGGCTGTGGGAGAGAAACAGAGGGGTCTGTGCCTGGCAGGAATGGAAGCAGGCCAGCCTGCTCCTGGTCTCTTCATGATCGTTACCCTCCAGACATCTGAGGATGCCCAGCCAGACCCTCCTCCCTGCTCTTCCCAGGGAAAAGAAAACAGGCTCAGGTCTTCTCTGCAGCTCTCAGACAGCCCCTCTTGGTGTCTCAGCTCACTACGTTTTGCTCTGCAGACCAAAGCACCATGGCTTGGTGCCAGACAGAAACAAAAAATCTCCTTAGATGACTTGGCTGGTTTCAGAGAGAAATTGCCAATGAGCCGCAGGGGTTTTTACAACCTTCTCCAGCCACGTCCAGGCTGAACCACGGAGGAGGAAGAATGGCTCCGCTTGGCTCTCTCAGAGGGCCAGGGAGTCGCCTCCCACGGAGGGAAGGCTCAGCAATGCTCCCAGAGCTGGGAAATAAGGTTTGACCTGGGGTGGAAAGAAGGCAGGTGTGATGTGATCCTCACCCATGCTGGCTGCTCCTTCACCTCAATCTTCACATGTGCTTCTCGGTTCTTGTTCACAACCCCCATCAGAAGCTCAGCATCGTGGCCCCAGATCAGAACCACAGGCTGACTCAGGCCCCGGGGTTTCCTCAGCTGCAAAGAAACAAGCCTGGTCGTGAGATGGCCCAGAGCACAGCCTGTGCTGTGGGCACGATGGACGTCTACCGGTGTCCCACTGACATGTAGTAAAATACACTCAGTGATCAAAGAAGCCCCAGGACAAGTGCTACAGCTTCTGCCCCCCGACACACCTCTGGTGCTGCCTGTAGTACTGCATTCTCCAGCACTCGAAAACCCTGGACTGCTACCAGAGCCCATGTCATGATGTATCTATTATTGCCCTTCTGCTCCTCGGTCTGCACCAGACGGAAGCTCCTACTCCCCCCAACATCCTGCCTTTGCCTCTGCTTTCGCCTCCACTGCTCCCCTCCCTGCCCCCTTTTGTGTCCTTGTCCCTCTCTCCTCTCCAGGCACTTCTTGACCATGTCTCTCCCTTTCCTCTTTCAAAGCCCTTCCTGAAAGCCCATAGGCCTCCCCTCAAAGAGGTGATGATGCTTCATAAGCCTTGCGAAACATCCAAAACACCCTGGTGTCTCACTGCCTTCACCCCTGCTTCTTGGACCGTACGGGTCTGTCGCAGTTGTAAGCTGTGTGGTGCAGGTCTTTGTCTTTATACTGTGCCTGCTTGTAAAGTGCCTAGCACAATGCTGGACCTATGGAATGACTGAATCAGCTATTAAAAGGCATGGGGTCACTGCCCGTGAGCAGTGTGCAGCGATATTGCAGGGTACAGTCTCGACTGGCGTTACATTCTGCTCAGTCATTATTTCACAAGCATTTTCCATAACTAACACACACCAAGGACATTTCAGCAAACAGCCACGACTGCTTCCTCCCATCAAACTACCCGACTCGCTGCCTGAGCTTAGTTCTATAATGCAAACGACTTTCATTTTTGAAGCCCTGGCACAAAGAAAGCAGGAAAAGTCTTGTGCTCGTCTGGCTAAAGCCAAGCGTTCTCTGCCCAACAATGACGTTATTTTTTGCTCACTTCACCTAGGTTGTGGAGCTGACTCGTAGTAATAGCCTGCAGCTCTCTGCTCCGCTGAGCAGTCACAGAGCCTGGCGTCACCATCCACAGGCAACCTTTCACTGTAGCCAACACTACCAGCACTGACCCCCAAGGACAGTCCTGGGACCTGCTCTATTCCAGTCTCATTACTCTGTCACCTGGGGCGGGAGGAAGCAAGCCGCCCTTTGTACGTGAAAGAACTGGAGAGTCCTGAGCTCTTCTTCACACAGCTGGGGAGTTCAGAGTCTACGGGGATTCATTCTGAAGAGCAGCAATCTTTCCTCGGACTGGATTGTCCCCCACCCACCCCTCCCAACCATCCTTCCCCACCCAGAGAGAAAATTGTCCCACATGGCTCGCAGCCAACCTCGCTCTTTCTCTAAGCCAGTGGGTCCCAAACTTTTCTCTGCCGCGGCTCACCTTGATACCTCTAATTACTTTGAGGCACACCACCTTCTAGTCTCCAAATGAACTCATGAATATTCATGAGCCAAGTGAGAACTCTTCAAGTAGTTTTTCAAAAAACTCCGTGGCCCAGCTGCTCAGGCCTGACGGCGCCCCAGTGAGCCGTGGCACAGCGGTGGGGAACCACTGCTCTAAACACCTGATGTACCTCCATCTGCCCTGACACTCTCTAGGGACCAGATGTCCCCCCTCACCTCTCCCGAGGGAATAGATGTTCCTCTTTCCTCTAGGTGACCTGGATGTGCAGTCAGGGCTGTAGATGTTGTACCACTTGTGATAATCTACACGGTGCCTGCATGGGAATGGTTCAGCCACTGGCACAGGGACTCCCCCTGGCAAACACAGTGTCTGCACGCTGACCAGCTTGGTGCCAAAATGGGTGTTATGGGCATAAGTGCCAGGTTGTGCATTGCAGCTCTCCCATTTGGATAAGCCCGAAGGCAGACTGGGCTCTCTGGGTTCAGGGATGAGCTGGGCAATGGAGGAGCCAACCTGCACCATCACCCCTGCCTCAACCCCAGCTGCGTCCCTCCATTTCTGCAGTTCCCGGAGAATTTTCTATGGAGAAAGGGGAGTCTGGTAGCACTGACGTTTTCTTGACGGTATCAACAGCATTTGTACCTGGTCAGCAGCGCTTTCGTCATCCGTGATGTCGAAGAGGATGGCACGAGCTCCCCGCTCCCCTGCCAGCTTCGCCTGTCCAAAAAAAACAGAGCAGAGACCTTGAGTGGATCCTGCATGCTGCATTTCTGTGTTTTGCAAGGCTCTCTGGTCCACCAGGCAAACGCACAGCAGGATCCAGAGGTTGGAAGCTGAAGTCAGCAAAGTCCAGCTAGAAATAAGACAGGGCATTTTAACAATGAAGCAAGGACCCGCTGGAGCAGCTTTCTCGGACTGGGGGATTCTCCATCACTGGGAGCCGCAAGACTGAAATTGGATGTCTCGAAAAGATCCCCTTGAGCTCGCCACAAGTGAGGGCTCGATGCAGGGCGTGCCAATGCCATGCAGGCGGTCCGCCCGGACAATCATCCTTCTGGCCTTAACACCTAGGACTGGTCTCCCAGGAGACTTCGTAGTGTGTGGATGTAGCATGGTCTTGCTGAGCGTTGGCCTATGCTGCAGCCGGGCGCCCGCTTCCCAGCGTGGCCAGACAGGCACGCACCAGCTCTGTGGGAGGCAGTGCACTAAAAATAGCCGTGTAGCCTGGGCAGCTCAGCCAGCAGCTTGGCTCCCCGCCCAGGGATGTACCTAGGGGGCCAGGCAGGTTTGTCCCATGCAGCTCCCCGAGCTGCTGCCTTAGCTACCCCTGGTTACACGGCTCTTTTAGTACCCCAGCTCCAGCAGCGCCGCCTGCGTCTGTCTGCCTGCACTGGAGAGCACGCTGCCAGCTGCAGTGTAGACGTACCCAGTTACATATATGCCTGGGAGGGCCTAGGGCTCATTCATGCTCATTCACGTTTGCCTCAACATACAAATGTCCCATAACATCACAGTACACAGCATCCAGTGTACACGTGTGAACCCTTACATCACAGTACACGGCATCCAGTGTACACGTGTGAACCCTTACATCACAGTACACGGCATCCAGTGTACACGTGCAAACCCTTACATCATAGAACACAGCGTCCAGTGTACACGTGTGAACCCTTACATCACAGTACACGGCGTCCAGTGTACACGTGTGAACCCTTACATCACAGTACACGGCATCCAGTGTACACGTGCGAACCCTTACATCATAGTACAGTGTCCAGTGTACACGTGCGAACCCTTATATCATAGAACACAGCGTCCAGTGTACACGTGTGAACCCTTACATCACAGTACACGGCATCCAGTGTACACGTGCGAACCCTTACATCATAGTACAGTGTCCAGTGTACACGTGTGAATCCTTACATCATAGAACACGGCGTCCAGTGTACACGTGCGAACCCTTACATCACAGTACAGAGTGTCCAGGGTACACGTGTGAACCGCTCACTTAGGAACCGTCACATCACGTGTGCAAACACTCACACACAGCCCTCTCCCGGCACACACATGCATCCATCTGCTCAGCTGGAGATTCCAGCCATACACACCCCCATACAGCAACGCAGGTGTTGGCATGTTTACTTCTCCATGCACACACTTATGCTTTAATACTTATAACCATGTTCACAGGCACACCCACTCACTTACACACCCACACTCACAGACATGCCCGGGTCTCTACACATGCGCACACACAGAGAGAGATATGTACACTTACACATATACACACATCTGCTTTCACACACACACAGACAGACATACCCACCTCTGTACATAGGAGTGCGTATACACACACACACACACACACACTTCATCTTTTCTTCTGATGCTTTCAATCCAGTCCCCCTGCCCTCCACCAGTGCTAAGCTGGGTTTGCATCCTGAGGGCTTACATGGTGCAGCTAAAATGCCTGGATGTGAATTCACTTTCCCCTCTTCCTGCTAGAAATCCCCATTTATCCCACAAAACGAAGCAGGAAACGGATCAGGCAGCAGGATTATTTCAAATGAAAAGATCTTTGGGGAGTGTGTCAACTTCCAGAGACAGAAGAAAGGAGGCAGGATGGTGCAGTGGCTAGGGCATGAGCCCAGGACCTGGGTTCAAATTCCGGCTCCGCCACAGAATCCATGTGTGACCTTGGGTAAGTCCCCTATCTCCTCGCTGCCTCAGTTCCTAGCTGGACAATAGACTAACAGCCCTGCCCTATTCCCAGGGGCTGTCTGGATACACCTATTAAAGCCGGTGAAGCACTCAGTGATGGGAGTCATATAAAGTACCTTAGACTGCAGAAAGAGAAGAAGACAGATTGTCAGCCAACCCCACCTACTGCCTGTCTACCCTGACCCCTCTGCTGGAGAGGGGAACACGTGCGATGGGGGCACTGAAGGAGGGGGTAGTCCAGTATGCACCTCATAGTCACAAGCACCTGAGTGTCATCTCCTGGGATGCAGCTGGAGAAACAGAGCGGCTGCTGCTGGGAAATGATGTGCGAGGGCTATGGGACGGGGTGTAGATCATTGCTGGATGGGGGAAGGTAGGATCAAAATGCAGAAGTTGTTGGTTGTGGGGGGATGGCAGTGCAGAGGTGGCGAGTTCGGGGGAGTGTGCATTGCTGACCAAATGGGAGGTTGCCGTATAATGCGATGCGACCTCTGCTGTCGCTTTACCTTCTGGTGTCAGCCCAGATCACCAAACATATTGTCAACCAATACTGTCCTTGTCCACACAAGGGCACAATCATAGCTCACAACGTGCTGGTTACAACGTGGTTGTTACAGGGTCCTGGCACCGCTTAGTGTCTCCCAGGTTCCATAGCTCGTGTATGGTGTCTTGGGTGAGCATTGGCTTTAGCTTTGCATATGTCATTCTGGTGAGGGATCTACTATTGCAATAGTTCTGTGCAGGGAGCTGTGCCAGGTCAGCTTGTGGGTGGCTGGACTGGGGTCGTCCCCATGTAGTGTAGGTTTAGAGGTTTTGGTCTGGTGTCGTGAATGTTTCTGGGCCTTGGCTTGGCTGTTTGTCCCACTGGTCAGGAGGACGGACTTGTGACACTGGAATGTGATGCTATGTGGCAATGGACAGGGCTCTTCTTCAGATGAAAGTTTTGGCCCTGTGGTGCTTTATGGGTGGGTGGGTGAGTGCATGCTGCTTAGACTGAGCTGAATTAGCAGGGACAATACCCAGCTGTTCCTGGAGCTCTGGGACATGCACAGGGGTTCTCTGTACAACTGCAGATGGGAGGCTAGGACCCGATGGTGGTCTTTCCTTCTGTTCTCCCCCACCTGGCTGTGAGAAGACTTTGGTGAGGATGTGAGTCTTCCCTGGGTGGTGAAGCACTTGAAAGCCATATGGCTGCAGGAAGAGGCACCATCTCATAATCCGGGTGTTGGTGGCTTTTATTGAGGTTAGCCAGAGGAGAGGGCCATGGTCTGTGATGAGCTGAAATGGATTTCCTAACAGGTAGTAACGTAAGGCCTCCACGGCCCATTCCGCCATCTGTGCCTCCTTCTCAGTCACTGAGTAGTTGGTTTCTCAGGGGAACATTTTCCTACTCCAATACAACATGTCTGGATGTTCTTCGTTGGCCACCTCTTGGGACAATACAGCCCTGAGGACCACCTTGGAAGCATCCATCTGGAGTATGAATGGGATTGCAAAATCTGGGTGGAAGAGAACTGGCCCCCAAGTTAGTTGGTTCTTCAAACCCCAAAAGGCTCCATCACATGCTTTGGTTCCTTGCATCTTTCCGGGTCTCGTACTTTTTACAGCATTGGAGAGGGGGGCGGCTATTGTGGTGAAATCAGTCATGAAGCACCTATAGTAGCCAACCCGCCTAAGGAACTGCTGCACCAGTTTCTTGGTTGAGAGGGCCAGGCAGTCATTCATTCACTGGGGCGGGGAGAAGGGGGGCATAGGTATCCCTGCCCCACAGTGTATCCAAGGAACGTTACCTCCTGTCCCTGGCAGCATTTGGCTGGGTTTGCCGTCAGTCCTGTCTCCCTGAGGGCTCAGGTAACTTCGGTGAAGTGATGTAGGTGAACCTCCCAACTGGCACTATAGACAGCTATGTCATCGATTTATGTGGCTGCATATTGGTTGTGGAGTGGCAATAGTTGATCCATCAGTGGCTGAAAGGTCGTGGATGCTCCATGCAGTCCGAAAGGCATGGCCACAAATTCGTAGAGGCCGTAGAGAGTAAGGAAAACCGTCTTCTCCTTGAATGCCCTTTTAAGGGGGATTTGCTGGTGCCCTTTGGTAAGGTCTAATGTGGATATATACTTGGTGTTTCCCAGCTCTCCAATAACTCATCTACCCAAGGCATAGGATAGGTGTCAAATCAGGATCTAGCGCTGACCTTTCTGAAATCAATACAGAACCTTGTTGACCCATCAGGCTTAGGCATTAGTACAATGGCACTCCTCCACTTACTATAGGATTCTTCAATGACTCCCAGGGCCAGCATATCCCAGAGTTCCTCGTGGACCACCTCCCACTTTTTCCTCTGCAGGGGTCAACGATTGTCTTATATCTTCTGCACTGACATCATAGCAATGTGGTGGTAGACGAAGTGTGCCCTCCTTGGATAACTGAGAAGACCATGGGGAAGGTCTGCATCAGTAGGATCAGTTGGGCCCACTGTTCTGGGCTGAGCTCTGGCCCCATCAGTACAGGGGTGGGTCTGGAAAGGTCAATGCCCGAGTTCCTAATTCTGATTCTGGGGGCATGGGCTACCGGCAAACTCTCCTGATTTCCTCTGAGCCTTCCAGGACTTCAGGATGTTGGTGTGATAGACTTGTGTTTCCTTTCTTCTCCCGGGCTGCTGGATTTCATAGTCCACAGATCCTACCCGCCTGACCACCTCAAATGGGCCTCGCCACCAAGTCAAGAACTTTGATTCTGAGGATGGGAGCAACAGCAACACCTTGTCGCCTGGTTCAAATGTTCATAGTCGGGCCTCCTGGTTGTATGTGCGTTGCTGTGTCCGCTGGACTTTCAACAGGTTCTCTTTAGCTAATCCCTCTAGTGCTTTGAGTCGCTCTCGTAACTGCAGCATGTATGGTTCTGAGCCCACGGCTCAGGACTCTTGTTTTTTTCCAGGTATCACAAAGGAGGTCCAAAATCTCTCTAGGCTGCCTCCCATATAGGAACTCAAATGGAGAAAATCCTATGGAGGCTTGGGGAACCTCTCATATGGTGAATAATAATGATAGTAGTAGTCTGTTCCAGTGCCATGGGTCAGTGTCAATTAATTTCTTCAACATGGACTTCAAGGGCCCATTGAAACGCTCTACCAGCCCATTGCTCTGTGGGTGATAGATGGAAGTCTTGAGGGCTTTAATCTTCAGCAGTTCACGCAGTTCTTTTATCAACTTGGATGAAAAGTTGGACCCCCTCTCTGTCAATATTTCTTTCGGTATTCCGATCTTTGCAAAGATCTTCATGAGTTTGCCTGCTATGATGGGCGCCTTTGTTGTACACAATGCTATGGCCTCAGTGTACCACATGGCATAATCCACTATCACCAGTATGTAATGGTGCCTGGGTGTGCACTTCTCTAAGGTCCCACGACATCCATCCCTATTTGTTTGAACTGTACCCCCACTACTGGGAGTGGAATCGGGGGCCTTTGGCATCCCTTTGCGTCCTGTTACCTGGCACTCAGGACACGAGGAGCAGAAATCTGAGGGCTACCTGCAGAAGAATCTGAGGGCTATCTGCTGCAGTGTCTTCTCCCTCCCCAGCAGCATCTTCTCCTGCCCCAAGTGTTCGGCACACAGCACTGAGTGGGCTAGGTGTGGTAGCTCTGCCAGAACTTCCGGCATACCAGTAGTTGTCACAACATTTCCTGGGTTTGGGAGCTTTCGTTATCTGGTGCAGCCACTCATTCCGGAGTTCAAAGCAGGCCCCTGCTTTATCCATTGGGTTCCATCCTCTTCCCCTTCAGAAGTGACAAATTGCCTCCAAGTGCGGCACAGGGTCTGGTTCTCCCACTTTTGCTGCACAAAGTCCCCATTTTCTGATAACCAGACATGGCTTATCTTGTCTAAAGCCCCAGGCTAGTGGGGCGTCAAAGCAGCATCTTTGGTGGCCTAACGGGCCTTTGCCCGGATCGTCTGTCTCCTCCTGGCCCATGAGCTCCCTCACTTTCAGGCTTGCCTTAGTTTCACTTGGGTGGTTGCTGCTCCATGAACCATCTCCAGTCTGGCCCCAATAACACAGGTTAGGCCAGGGTGGTCGCTAGGCCAACTCAGCGGGTTTCAGTGTGGCCCTCCACCCAGTCATATCTTGGCTGCTGGGTAGGGTCACACATCACTGTGGATACATTGGAGGTAGATAAGAGTCCCCACCTTGTCCAGGGCCTTCACCAGACTTGTCCAACAATAGTCTGGCTACATCTAGAATCCACTAGGCCCATCACATGGGGGCCATTGACCTGTACTGGGAGTAGCAGCTTGGCCGGACCCCATTTCTGGGCTTGGGGGCCTGCCGTCCATGCCTGTCCATACCTACAGTCCAGGAAGGGGCACTTTCGCCTGAAATGCCCTTCTTGTCCACATTCAAAACCATGGCCCTTCAGGGTCACCCTCAGCTGACTTGTTTCTGGTCTTCCGGGTGGGCATATCTCTTTCTTCAGAAGTCTCCATCACCCCTTTGTTCCGCCTCTGTGATCAGGTTCCTTCCTCTGGCAAAGGGAACTTATCCTGGTGTTGGCCAGCTGAACAGTCCTCGATCTTCCCCGTTATCCCAGCCTATGCTAGGGGTCTGCACTTTATCTCTAGGGGTGCCTGACTTTGGTGGTGGTGAGACCAGATCTTCAACGGACATGTAGTTTTCCATGAGCGTCACATCCTCTCACAGGGTCGATGGCCAATGGTGCTTCTCCAGCTGGGGCAATCTGGGTGAATTGCTCTAATATGCTCGCCTCTGCCACCTGCACGCCGGTTTGTTTTTTAGAGGCTAACCAATGCCAACAGTTGTCCCACAGATGTTGGGCCACCACCTAAGGCTGGGCTCCCGGCGAGTATTTCTCTTGGTGAAACCTCTGCCGGAATGTCTCAGGATGATACTAGGAAGTCAGGTCTGGCTATTTTGACCTTAGCATTGTCCAGCACCTCAGCGGGGTCCAGGCTTTGGTAAGAGTCTTGTGCCGGGCTGGTCAAGTGTGGGGCTATTAGAGTAGTCCAATGTTCTGCTGGCCAATGTGCCACAATGGTCATCCATTCAAAGGTGACCAGGAAGGCTTCGGGGTCATTCTTCAGGCCCTTTTTTGTGAGCCATATGGGCAGCTCCGCAGATGGGGTGTCTCCTACAGAGCCAGGCACCACAGTGTTGGATGTCCCCTGGGGTTGTAATAGTGCTGCTACCTGTTGGATCAGGCGTTCTTGCCGCACCTGGTGTTGGGCTGCCAGCTCCCAAATCAGCTGTTGCTGCTGCTGTTGTTGCTGGACTGCAATCTCCTGCAATATCTGCTCCTGTTGCTCTTGTTGGGCTGCCTGTTGTTGCTGGCTTTCGAGCATCGACTTCAGCTGGTTTTCGGTGTGCATGGTTTTCTTTAGGGGTGGTTCCCTTAGCACGCCGGTGTTCCTTTCAACAGGACCCGATCAATGCCTGCATTCTCCACCCCGTTGGGGGGTTGTGTGTCCAAGACTGGCAGTATTGTATAGGGGGGATACTCTGGGCTATGTCACCTCCCAGCAAGAGTCTGTGGCTGCCTTGCCTAGCGGCTAGAATCAGTGGCAATGTTGCCCAATGGTGAGAGTCAGTGGTGGGGGGTAGGGGAACCTGGGTTCATGCTGCTCCACCAGATTCCCACCCAGGACCCTTCAAAATAATGGTCCAGAAACGTGGCCTAGGACGGGAGCCCTTGCACCTCTTCCCTGGGTCATTTCCTTCCCCTGCTTCTGTTCCTCCATCTGCGCCACGGGTCCCTCTCTCAGGTCACTCTCCGGAGCATCTTCCCCTAGCTGCAGCAGCTCGTCTTCCTTGACCTCCGCGGTTGAGAGGCTTGCGGGGGCTTGGCTGTGAGTCCTGGTCCTGGCCACTTGGAGCCCTGATGGCTTCCCCGCAGGAGGCTGCAGCACCCCTGCTTGGTCAGCCCAGACTGAGCTGAGTTTCTCCCTTTTGAACTCTCCCTCCACTGGGCGCATGGCCAGCCGGAGTGAGGGGGCCTGGCTTCCTGTGCGCCAAGCAATTCCTTAACCCTTGCCTCACCAGTGTGGGGCTGGTACACCCCGTCACAATCTCACACAACATACCCAGATCTATGGTATTGCCCTCACTGTCCATGACCCTATATACTGTACCCCCCACTGGATATAAACCTACATGCCATGTCCCTCTCCCCATGGAAAGCCTTATACACCATGTAACTCTCATCCTATATGGCTCTCTACACCCTCAGCGCCTGACCCAGAGTCAGACAGGGAGGCCCAGAGACCTGAGTGCTGACCTTTCCTGAACCTCCACTCTCCTAGCAAGTCACTAGCTGTAGGCAGACTGCACAGCGGTGCTTAATGTGTGTGGGGGAAGGAGGCGCTGGGGTTGCAGAGCTGGCAAAACTGAAGTCAGGTCCCTGGGGGCAAAACTGAAGTCAGGTCCCTTACAAAGCCGCTGGTCCCTGATTGTGATAGACCTGCCACTTTCTGTCAGTGTGCTGCTTGTGCACTGCTGCACAAGCCGCGCTGCTCACTGCACACAGGCTGCACTTCCCCCAGGCCCACGTGAGTGTGAAGGCCACTGGGGTCAGGAATTGGAGGTAACTGTCCAAGGGACTTTGACTGCCGTGTCCCACCCCTTGGAGCTGTTCCCTTCTCCAGTCCCTGCCCACCTCAGAGCTGTCTGTGGCAGGGAAGTAGTTAATGGCTGCCTCTTGTGGAAGGAAGGAAGGAAGGAAGGACAGACGGAGGGAAGGTGAACAAAGTGCAGAGCTGGGATGATCTTACTCATGCAGGGTGCTTTGATCTGAGCGTCCTTGGGAAAGCATGTGCAAGCACGTATCTGCCAGAATTGCTACAACAGGCTTCACAATTACAGTGCGCGCCTCTAGCCGAGCGGCCAGAGGTCAGAGCCAGAGCTTCCCAGCTGTGAGATCAAAGGCAGCCCTTCTGCCCTGAGGTGAGAGGCATTCCTCAGCCCGAAGAGAGCATTGCACAGTGACTGTGCATGTTCAGCTCCCTATTCCTCCTGCCCAGGCCCACGTCCCTCCCTTCTTTCCTGCTTGGGCTGCAGGGGCTGTGAGCCTGTGGCTCTGGAGATCAGGGCGAGGAGCAAGGTTGGGAACTAAGGAGGCAAATCAGAGGCCAGGGGATTAGGCTTGAGGGCTAAGGATCAGAGAAGGGATTTGGAGCGCTAGGATTTGGTAGAACCAGATTAGGAAACTGGGCGGTGGAATAGGAGGCGCAGAGCAGGCTCTGAATCAGGAGCGGAGTCATCAAAGGATCCTCAGAATTTGCCAGTACCTGAGGATAAACAGGACTTTCAGGTAGTGAATTCCACCCAGTGGGAACCAGTCAGCAGCGCTGGGCAGCAGTCAGTTTGATACGGATTTTCTCCTGTTAAAGACTGAGAAGGTGGAAGCAGCAAGCAGCCAGAGCAGGGCAAATGATTCTTGACAGTCACCACTCTGCAAAGGTGATTGCTGTGCGTGTGTGTTACTCACACACATTTCACAAATCTTTGCTGCCAATGGGCTTCTCACAAATCACTGGCTGCATTGCTGGGTTCCATGCTGGAATGACCTGATTTCTAGTCACTTTGGATGCAACTCCCCCGCTGCAGGAACACTCATGAGATTCTGGCTTTCTGTAGCCATCCTTGGAACAAAACCTCCCTCCCCAGCTCAGAAGCTGTAAACACCACTGCAGCAAAGGGACAGACTGAGAGCTGTGCATAATTCCTTGCAATATTTGCCCAGCTCTTCAATGAACTCGCCCTAGGCATGCTAATCACCTTGGCTATTGATTTTCAGGTTTGGATGCCTCATTTCTGGAAGGAGATCAGAGAAGATCAGCAGAACGGCTTAGGTGGCGGGAAGGAGTGACTCACAGGGCAAGACTGAAAGGGCTGCCTGTGTCTAGCTTGGCTGAGTGACAGCGAAGGTGGAGGTTCTGATAACATTTTACACAGGGCTATTCTTATCATCATTTATATAGTGCCGCCATTATATACGCAACGCTCCTGCGCACAAAACAAACACTGACACAGCGAGAGCCCCTTCCCCAAATAGCTGATACCCTACAAAATGGCCCCAGCGCAGGCCGGTGTGCAGCATGCGCAGACTCACAGAGCAAGGGGTTCTGTGGAGCTATTTGCCGGGGGCAGAGGATGTGTGCCGAACGCAGAGCAGGAGGCTGTTCTGCCAGCAGCATGGAGCCTAGGTCTGGGCAGCAGGGGAAGGGAGCGATCAAGAAAGAAGCTCGGGAGACGTGGAGAGCAGGGAGCTGTTTGGGCAGAGCTCTAGGATGGACCTGGGCAGAGCCTGGTCAGGATATGGCAGCCAGCGAAGGGATGGAGGGAGGCAGGGAGGTCTCAGTGGTGCCCAGGGGTGACTCTGCCAGCAGAATGAAAGGGGATGGGGAACGAACACCTGAGTTACTGATGCTGCTGTGGATGTAGCTGCCCGTGTCACAGGCTGAGCTACACGCAGGCGTGAGCGTCGGTGATACAGGGCCGACTTCGTACCAGTGCCAGGGAGTGAGGTTCTACAGGCCAGAGCCCGGGGAGAGGGGACCACATTTGTATTCGTTGGTCAAGCAGGATCTCAGGCAAAGCCCAGCCCTAGTCGGACCCAGTCTTGAAAGCAAAATGTAGCCCCCTAGCAAGGTGGAGGTGCCCCATGAGAAGAGACGCCCCCAGTGGCCCCCCCATGGGCTCCGACAGAGCCAGCACTGCTCTCCTCCCCACGCAGCAGGAGGGACGGGGAGGAGGATGCGACCACCCCAGTCACCCTGGCAACCCTCCTCCCTCCACCAATGGGAGGAGGGGAGACAACAGCAATCCCCGCAGCCCATGAGAGGGCAGAAGCGAGCCAGGCAGAGGGGTGCAGAGCCCGGGTGCCGGGAAAGCCGAGGGAGGCTGCGAAATGCCCAGTGTTCGCTCCCCGCGGAGAGCCCAGCTGGGGGCTCCCTGACCCGGCCAGCACAGCACTCCAGGCCCTGCGCCTGGCCCGTCTGCAAAGCCTGCCCGCAGCGCGGCCTCAGGCAGGGACAATCCGCTCCTCCTGCCCCAGCCACCAGCCATGGGACAGCCCGGCTCTCCAGCCACTGCCTGCAACCTGCGGCGCTGAATCAGCCCCCCTGGCGCCGGGCTTTGGATCCAGAGACACGACCTGCTTGCAGCTGAGCCCGTGGGTGCCAAGCATTACGGGCCGTCAGCGCCGTTCTGGGAGGGAACGGGCGGTCAGTCCCTCTCCAGCAATCCCCGGGGAGGCCTTCTGGCCTGCACCGGCCTCTGGCCGCTCAGCCAGAGCAGGAACCTGTGTGAGTCCCCCGTAGCACAGAGCGCTCGGTCCTTAGGGTTTAATCTTGCACCACGAAGGTACATGGCAGCTGCAACAGGACGTTCACCAAGGCCTGCACGGTCGGTCCCAGGATGATGAAGAGTGTTTCTAACAGCATCTCCCGACAGGCCTGCAGCGTGTCCCCCTGGGCACCCTCTGGGAACCTGAGCCTGGGGGACAGACGGAACTGAGGGGGGGTCAGGAACACTGGGGCGCGCATGGCCACATGACTTAGTGTGCTGGCCAGCAGAGCCCTCAGGAATTAACAAGCCTCGCTGAGAGCTCTAATCGCTGTAACCGTTGACTATTTGATTGGCTGTGCACTTCTCTGCATCAAACCCTCCATCGCGTGCAGAGTTACCGTCTGCCGTTGGTTTGCGTGTGTGAGTCGGAATTCTTTGTCAGGTCAGTGTGCTAGCCACGGCCTGCCTGTGCTTAGCCCCTCGTCTCGCTTTATCCACGTGCCTAAACAGGAGCTGGGCATGTGACATCCAGCTCCGGCCGTGGGTGCTGACCACTTCAGTCTGGCTCTAAACTCATTTCAAACGCAGGCCGAGGTGACTTCCCTGAGCTCCCACAGAACAGCCATGCCAGGCCAGCGGCAGAACGCTGATCTGCTGCATTTTAATCCAGTATCGTAACCAGGAGCCCAAGCAGCGCATGGAAAGCCATGGAAATGCGAGTCCCAGGGAGAAGCAAGGAGGTGAGCTATACTGACCTGTCGGGGCTTTTTGTAATTTTCTCAGCTGTTGTTCTTTCAAGCCTGGTTCAGTTCTGTGTTTCTCTTTCCATACACAGCCCAGCCTGTTTTATGTAAAGCAGTTTCTCAACCTGGGGGCCGTGACCCCAGGGGGGTCAGAGGAGGAGTTTAGGGGGGTCACAAGCAGAGCAATTGCCTGGGCCCCACATCACAGGGTGAGCTAATTTACATCGTTCACCCCTACACGGGGCACAAGCCCTGCACCCCAAGGGGAGGGGGGGCTGAAGCCAGGAGCCCCAAATCCTGAGTGGGGCTGAAGCCTGAAATCCTGAGCTTACGATGGGGGGGGAGGGGGGTGTCACGATTTTTAGGGGGGGGTCACAGCTTTTTTTTTTTAAGTGCAAAGGGGGTTGCCAGCACAAAGAGGTTGAGAAACCCGGATTTCAAGTAATAGTCACAAGCTGGCGCAGAACAAGGAGAGCCTAGAGCGACAACAGTCTTTGTGCAGAGTAACGGAGGAGTGCTGGACTCCAGGGCAAGCAGAACCCCATTGCCCTGGTGAATGGCACGATCTGCAGGGGTAGCTGGGAGCAAATGCATGGACAAGCTGAGCAAGCAGCAAGCATTGGGCCTAGCCTCTCCGGGCGCTGAGATGCTCCATCACTCCCACTGAAACCAAGAGGTGTCCATTGTGTGCCTACGAGATACTCAGTGCCTGGGGGCGAAGGACCCACTGAACAAGGCCAAGCAAGAACCACTGTTCACAGAAGGCAGCACCCACTCCCCAACTGGGCTGGTGAGGAGCAGAAAGATACAACTACCCCTCTCACAGCTCAGAACAACATCAGAGCCACTGAGTGATTCAGGACAGATGAAAATGAAAGCAAACAGGCTATGAACATCAGAGGCCCAGTGCTGCCCCCGACTCATGCTGAGTAGTATCTTATTCCAGTGAAATCAGTGGTGACTACGGTAGAGCTCCACGTGAGTAGTGATGGCAGAACTGGGCCCATAATGGCTAAGAAACAAGTTGCTAAGGAGTCGCTAAGTCGCTAATGGGTGTCTCTACAGTATAAGCTCTCTGGGGCAGGGCCCTTCACTTCACTTCCCAGGGAAAGCTCGCCTGGCGTGCTGCATACAAATTGGAAATGATAACAATAATACATTCCATATAAAAAATTGAGCTAAAAGGATATCAAGGTTCCAAACTGAATCATTGAAAAGTCAAGAAAATGCAACCATAAAACTACCCTGTTCTACCTGAACGCTACTCCGTGTGTGTGTGTGTGTATGCGTGTGCATGTGCTGGAGTCTTAGAGGTTAAAGGAACCACTAGTTCATCTGATCTGACCTCCTGTCTAGCACCGGCCATCACATTTCATAGAATCAGAGAATCCTAGAAGATGAGGGTTGGCAGGGACCTCAGGAGGTATCTAGTCCAACCCCCTGCTCAAAGCAGGACCAACCTCATCTAAATCATCCCAGCCAGGGCTTTGCCAAGCCGCAGCTTAAAAACCTCTAAGGATGGAGATTCCACCACCTCCCTAGGTAACCCATTCCAGTGCTTCACCACCCTCCTAGGGAAAAGCTTTTTCTAATATCCAGCCTAGACCTTCCCCACTGCAACTTGAGACCATTGCTCCTAGTTCTGCTATCTACTACTACTGAGAACAGCCTAGCTCCATCCTCCCTGGAACCCCCTTTCAGGTAGTTAAAGGCTGCTATCAAATCCCCCCTCATTCTTCTCTTCTGCAGACTAAACAAGCCTAGTTCCCTCAGCCTCTCCTCATAAGTCATGTGCTCCAGCCCCCTCATCATTTTTGTTGCCCTCTGCAATTCACCCAGTTGCCCCTGTATGGAGCCCAATAACATGTTTTTGGCTGACACATCTTCCAGAAAAGCATCATGTCTGGATGCGAAGACACCAAGGAATAATCTACACTTCCGTTCCAAGTTTGTTCCAACAATTAATCACGTTGGTGTTAAGTATTTGTCCCTTATTTCCCATTTGGATTTGTCTGGCTTCCAGCTGCTTGCGGTCTTGTTCTGCCTTTCTCTGCTAAAGGATCCCAGTAGCATCTTTAATGATATGGTCAGAGATTATGTTTTCTGTGGGATCTTGCCTCCTTCAGTGCACGAGATAAATGGTGCAAAAGGAAACCCTTGCTCTGTGAAGTCTGGCCCTGGTGGCTGTGGCTGTCTGTGGAGCACACGTGAGTGAGTAGAGTGGGCAGCGGGGGAGGGGAGTGGTTACGCTGTGGATAGGAGCAGGGGTTTCTTGTGACGCTGGGTAAGGCTATAACCTGCCCCGGAGCGCCAAGGCTGAGATTATGAAAACTTTACACTGGTCACCAGGCTGTTCAGTCCCAAGTGCTATAAAGACTGGATACCAGGGCCAGCTGGGACCCGCCTGCAGGAACAGCCCGGTTCAGAGCCCCTCTGATGGGAAATAAAACCGGCTCAGTCCTTCCCCCGGGGGAACAAAGACCCCACCTCTTTACCTCCCCTTTATTTCTGCCTGTCCCATTAGTCCCCAGGGCCCAGGCCGTTTCCATTCAGGCGTTCAGGCACATACCTTGTTGGCCAGTGACAGACATGGGTGGAGATCTCGATCCGGTCGCTCAAGCTTGACAATAGTGACAAATCCAGAGCCGGTGTGCTCGTCCTCGCTGGTGTTACACAGGGACAGCGGGTGGAACTGTGGGCACAAAGGAGGCGGGAACTCAGAGCTTAGCCAGCACATGCAGTAAGTCAGGTTTTACTTTAAGCTGTGTCCACCCTGCTCAGGTATGTGCAGGATCCCTAGGCCAATACACACGGAGCTGGGCTGTGTCCGGCTATGGGCCCATCAGGGCAACGTTCCAGTGACCAGGTGGGATTTACGTCATCAGTAACAGGCTCAGGCAGGCCCTGGGCCCCTGCCCACAGACATTCACACCTGGGAACAGCACGCCAGGCCATGGCCACCCATCTCAGCGATCACGATGGCACATGGCCAGAAGCCTAGCCCAGGGAGGGTGCAGGTGCCTGTGCAGAGGGGCCTCACTCAGAAACTGCCTAGGCAAAGCAGCAATCACGAAGCAGCAATCGTAGCGCGCTGCCCAGAGCGCGGGAGCCCGAGACAGGGCGGGAGCCAGCTGCTGACGCAACACTTTTAAAGACAAATCTGAGGAGGAGAGTAAAGCCTGCCATCGCACGGGATTCCCAGCACAGGCAGGAGGGGGGTGAATGCACAAGAGCGGTGGGGTAGAAAGGTACAGGTTGCCATGCCCTGCTGAGCCAGACCTGGGAAACGGCCACAACGCCCGGTGTGAGTCGGCCACCTGGGAGAGTGCAAGGGGGGCGTGCAAGTCACTGGTGTCAAATCAACTGGGCGCAGCACTAGTGCCTCCGTGGCTTGGTGGGCTCCCAGCTGCATCGTGGCCACAGACCCCAGTGCTTGGTAGCCAGCCATGCAGGAGCAGGGTCAATAAGGAGGTGTAAGCAACAGACAAGCACAGCTGGAACTCCTGGTGCAGGCACAGCTGCTTGCGTTCTGGGGCCATAAGGCCTGGAGCCAACTCACAACAGCCTATTGCCTGAGATGCAGATCCTGCCTGGCCAGAGTGATGTGCTACAGGGGCCTATTTCTCCCACAGCAAGCTCATTGTACCACCCTTTGTGTGTGTGGTACCCATCCGTCCAGCCACCCCAGGGGTCTCCTTTTGGTTTGCTCATAATGACATGCCAGGCGTGCTCTGCTCAACTGACTGGGGGGCTGAAGGTAGAAAGGAAGGATGGCCTCGTGGTTCAGGAATTGGCTACGGGTGCCAGCAGGCTGAGTTCAATTCTTGGCTCTCTTATAGACTTCCTGTGATATTGGGTAAGTCATCCTATCTTGCTGCACCTCAGCTCTCTGTCTGGGAAATCAGGACTGGCCCTAGAGCATTGTGTGGCTAAATTATTGTCTGAGAGGTGCTCCCATGTTCAGGGCCCAAGCATAATTTTTTCGGGCCCAGCACAAACTTGAAACACGGGCCGCCTCCCCCACACCTCCCCCAATCCCTCATCCCATTCATACAATCGCATGCGCCGTGAAAAATGTTTTCCTCGTGGTAACGGGGGTGCAGCCTGTGCTCCTGGATCACAAGTAGAATGAAGCCAGTATCCCTGCCACCCTGAGTTCGGAAAGGACATGACTAAAGCCACCCAGACAATAAAAACAAAATAAACTCCAAACACCCAGGCCCCTCCATTACACCTCTTCTCAATGGAGCACTCACAGCCCCCCTCCCAGAGAGCGCCTATCCTGACCGAGCTCTTTCACTCCCACCAGGGCTGTGACCTCCTCTCGCTCCGACATTAAGGATGCAAAAAAATAAATACATTTTGATTGACGATTTAATTTTTTGCTCCTAGAAAACTTGCCAATGCATTCAATTGATTCCACATGTTGCCACCTGATTCTTCATCCCTGCCCTTCAGTCTCACCAGGTCACCCTCCCTCCTTGCATCTGCCCCCCCTCGACCACGTGCCATGTCAGCTCTTTGGCCTGCCATTCGAAGCCCTGCAGAAGGCTATCGCCTTCCTCTGCAACATGGGGCATGGCTCACTTGCTGGTGGATTCTCTGTACCTTAAAGTCTTTAAACCATGATTTGAGGATTTTAATAACTCAGTCATAGGTTAGGGGGCCTATCACAGGAGTGGGCGGGTGAGGCTCTGTGGCCTGCGTTGTGCAGGAGGTCAGACTAGATGACCGTATTGGTCCCTTCTGACCTTAGAGTCTATGAGTCTATGAGAACACGGCCCTCTCGACTTCCTGGCTTTGCTTTCTTTTCATCTTGTCCCCTGGCACCTCCCTCTGCCAGCCCGGAATGCACATGTGTGTGCTTCTCCTGCCAGCATCGCCACACTTTCTTCCACCATGCCCCTGAGTTTGCTAGGGCAGGCACTATGTCTGGAACAGGAGGGGCTCGCACTTTCGCCCCCAGAACCCTTCCAATATCGTTTTCTTTCCCCACCAGTCCTGGCCTGATCTGTTCTTCCAACCCCTGGGTGCTGTAGCCGGCAGGTGTTTCCATAACCCCTCTGGGCCAAGAGCCACACGGCTGCTGTTACCAAACAGGGGCAGTAAAGTCCCAGCAGAAGGTGGAGGATCCCAGCTATGCTGGACATGCTCAGATGTGCTCGCTGAAGCCATCGTCGCGGGGCACTTGTCTGGCCCATTCGCTGGAATGTCTCTGCAGCAGGCCCTCCCTTTCCTCAGGAAGGGGCCTTTGGGCATGTGTCTTAGGGAGGGATGCTGCCTTCTGCCTTCCCTCAGTTCTCCTCTGCTGCAGCTCAGGGTGCAAGGCTGCTTGCTTCCCTGGCCTGCCCCCAAACGAGCTGCCCCCCCGGCCTGTAACTCCTCCTCCAGCTGGTGCATTTCCTAGAGGTGGGCGGGGTTGGCTGAGTCCAGAGCAGTTCTTTAATCCCTTGTTGTCCCGTGTGGGGTTTGTACAACCCATCACACCATGGCAGAAGGGGATACGAGAGGTCCCCTAGAATAACAGTACAGACAGAGACGCCATGTATAACAATGCCAGCTGGAGGGAATAAGGTCCCTGCTTGTTCATGAAGGTAAAGTCCTGATCACTGAGAAAACCAGCGTCATGCACCTTGCCAGTACACAGAATCACAGATCAGCGAATCATTGGACTGGAAGGGACCTCGCAAGGTCATCTAGTCCAGTCCCTGCACTCACAGCAGGACCAAGCATTATCTAGACCAGCCCTGACAGATGTTTGTCCAACCTGCTCTTCAAAATCTCCAGTGATGGAGATTCCACAACCTTCCTAGCATACTTGAAAACTGCTGTCATGTTTTCTAGTCTTCTCTTCTCCAGACTAAACAAACTCAATTCTTTCAATGCTCCCTCAGAGGTCATGTTTTCTAGACCTTTAATCATTTTTGTTGCGCTCCTCTGGACTTTCTTCAATTTGTCCTCATCTTTCCAGAAACGTGGTGCCCAGAACTGGACACAATACTCCAGCTGAGGCCGTATCAGTGCAGAGTAGAGCAGAAGAATGATTTCTGATGTCTGGCTTACAATACTCCTGCTGATACATTCCAGAATGATGTTTGCTTTTTTTTTTTTTTTTTTTGCAACAGTGTTACACTGTTGACTCATATTTAGCTTGTGCTCCATTCGGACCCCTAGAATCCTTCCTGCAGTACCTTTCCTAGGGAGTCATTCGCCATTTTCTATGTGTGCTATTGATTATTCCTTCCTAAGTGGAATACTTTGCATTTGTCTTTATTGAATTTCATCCTATTTACTTCAGACCATTTCTCCAGTTTGTCGAGATGATTCTGAATTTTAATCCTATCCTCCAAAGCGCCTGCAACCCCTCCCAGCCTGGTACCATCCCTAGTTGTCAAAATCAAATCTAGAACAGCCTTAGTAGCTTTCTCCACCTTCTGAAATAAAAAAATCCCAATGCATTCCAAGAACTTGTTGGCTAACCTGTGCCCCGTGGCATTGTTTTCCCAACGGATGTCTGGGTAGTTGAAGTCTCCCATCACCACCAAGTCCTGTGCTTTGGATGGTTTTGTTAGTTGTTTAAAAAAAGCCTCATCCACCTCTTCTTCCTGGCTAGGTGGTTTGTGGTAGATCTGTGCCATGACATCACCCTTGTTTTTTAGCCCTTTTATCCTTATGCAGAGACTTTCCACAAGTCTATCTCCTATTTCCATCTCAACCTCAGTCCGTGTGTATATTTTTAATATATAAGGCAACACCTCCTCCCTTTTTTCCCTGCCTGTCCTTCCTGAGAAAGCTGTGCCCTTCTACACCAGTATTCCACACAGACGTTTTATCCCACCAAGTCTCTGTCATGCCAACTATGTTATAGTTGTGTTTATTAACTAGCATTTCAAGTTCTTCCTGCTTATTCCCCATACTTCTCGCACTACTATACAGACAGCTAAGATACTGATTTGATTTCCCCATATGTTCTCTCTTGTCCCTCCCTTTTCCCTGATATCCCACGCTGGCGTCCATGAACCTGCCTCTGTGGTTGACAATTATTTTAGTAGCACTGTTTATGCCCTCCACCTTTGGGTAAACCACAGTCCTGATCTCCTCACAAACTTCCACCACCTCAACCACCCCAGTTGACTTGCCAGCAACAAACTGGTTTGCCATGGACCTGTAGCAGTCTGGAGTAGCTAGCTTCCAGATGGTTGTAGCAACCTGCTTCTGGACTGGTATGGGTTCCCTTGAGTGCGTGTCCTGGTGCTGGATGGTCAGTGCATGCGGCTCACACAGCTCCAGGAACATCTGCTTCTTCATGCAAAAGTTCTGGCGCATCTGTTGGTTATCCCAGGTCTGCAGAACAATGTGATCCCACCAGTCTGTGCTTGTGGCCGTGTTCCTGGAGCAGCGACCTATGGAGCAGCGACCTATGGATCAGCTGCATCAACTGGACTGAGGATGCCATGGCTATAATCTCCTCTGCAGCAGGACAAATACTGCCACTGAAATATCCACCGGCACCTTGCAGATGCTCTGTCTGAATCCTGAAATAGCAGGGAGCCAGCGACCAGGAAAAGGTCTTCCACCAGTGCTGGGGCCAGGGTGCTGACGCCTGGTGCAAGGAGTGTGCAGGCCCAAAGCGGCTCAGCTGGATGTGTTGGCTGGCTAGAGCACTTCAGTCATGTGCCCTGGGAGGGACAGACAAGTTTTCCCACAATACATCACAAATCAAGCCCTGAAGGGTGCTAGGAATCCTGGCATGCACTCCCCACAAGAAACCGCTTCTGACACGTCTGTCCCACGGCATGGATGCGCTGCACAGGCATGAGGCGTGCACAGCAATACACTGGGGCTGCTCAAAGGCAAGCCTTGTAAAGAACAGCTTTGCAAGGCTGGGTCACATGGACCCAGGTTTACTGCGCGGTGTAGATGTAGCCTGGGGGAAGGTTAGAGGGCTGGCTCCACCTCTGGCTAGCCTGAATTCCTGAGAGGGTAGCACACCTTCTGGGCTCGCAGGGGAGCGAGTAGGGCTGTTTGCAAGCTTCCTTGGACTGTAAGCTCTTCGGGGCAAAGTCTGTCCCTCGGCTCTGTGTGTGTATAATGCCGGCACAGTGGGGCCCTGAACTTGCCTGGGGCTCCTGGCTTCCCACAAGAGCAGTAGTAAAGAGTCTGAATAACAACTGCAAGCTGTAAGGCAACAGCTGCTTCCCCAGCTCACAAAGGGGCTGGTGTATGCGTGAAATGCTGGCAGTGGAGTCAGAGGGTGATATAAGCATCTGGCCAGGAAGGCAGGTGTTGTGGGATTCATGGTTAGGATAATGCAAGAGACCCTGGTTTTTATTCTTTATTGTGAACGGCCCCTTGTGGATCCGTTTGCCCCTTTGGTCTGTTTGCTCTTCCTTGCCATACAATGTCTGCTGTCTGCCGGTCCTGTCCTGCTGGCACCACTGCTCCAGCACAGGGGGTGCTACTTGGACACCAGGCGGAGAAGGTTAACATGAGAACAACAACAGCCGCAAAGCAGCCGGAGGACTGGCCCAGCTCAGAGCCCTCTATTCCCACTGGTGAGCTGCCCCACTGAAGTCTATTCATGCGAGTACCTATTCACCGATGGTGCAAAAGAATCAATGTGACCTACATGGGCGGATTGGCTCAGAACTAAACCACGGGTTGAATTAGTGGAATGGAACCAACCAAATCCCCAAATGAAATGAGCAGAGTCTAAACTTGCTGCCAAGTGATTTGCACCTCTTCTGGCCACCCCTCTGCCTTGCTCTGCTAGCAAGCAGGGAGCACCACTCAGGGAATCAGGAGCAGGGATATGGCTGACGGGTTCATACTCCCCCTCTAGGAAGAGGCTCCGCTGTTCTGTTAGAAGCTGGTTTTCCATGTCAGTGTCGGGTGGACACTGGGGCTTGGACACTTCTGAAAATCTGGTCCTTGCACTGTTGGGCGTCAGATAAAAGCTGGGCAGAGCCAGAGCCAGTTCTTGGCAAGTGAGCCCCAGGATCCACTTGCAGGGGGAGCCTTGGCACCACACCCAGGACCCCACCACCTCAGTGCAAACTCAGCCGGAGAACTGCCTAGGCTGGCCCTGGGCACTCCCCCGGCTGTGGGCAGAGGAGGCGAACAAGGGACTCCACCTTTGGAAAAGGAAATACAGTGGTATAAAAGTCCAGTGTCAGACGTGGCTAAAGCGCTCGTTGTTCTTTCTTTATGTGCCCTAGCTGTACACTGCTGAAACCTGAAATACTGAGTTAGGAAGCAGCCACCTGGCCAGCCTGGGCGAGCAGAGCTGCAGTCAGCACTGAGGGAAGAGCAGGAGATTTGCACAGGGCTGTGGAAGGGAGACGTGTAAGTTATCAGGAGCAGAGGGACGGTGTAGTGTGCAGCCAGGGAATGTGGACATTTCTTGTCAGATGAAGCTGTGGCAAATCTCCTGTCACCGTCCCCAGTGACTCTGACAGCAGCCTCCTGCGTCTCTGCTCTTCCTGTCGTGACACCCTCACATCTGGCTGTTTCCTTTCCGAATGATCCAAGTGGCAGCTCGCTGAGGCTTTATTCAGAGCTGCCGTTCATAGCACTGCCGCTTTCAGGTGTTCTAACCACAGCTTTACAATTCCCTTGGTTAACTGACATGTTCTTATAAAGGTTTGCTTGCACTCAAGGTCTGCACCAATTTAATTGCACAGGTAGCAAAACCGATCCAGTGAAATAAGTGCAAAACTTCTGTGCAGACAAGGCGTAAGTGAGTTCTCGGCAGCCGTCTAAGGGAGTAGCAATAATCACTGCCACGGCCTTTAAAGCAAAGCAAGCTGAGGAGGAGCAGAGTGGAGAGAGAACCCATGGTCCCCTCAAAAGCACCGGCCATTTTCAAGGCAGAAAGGATGCCAGAGTCAAGGTGAATTTGGCAGAACTGGAAATGAGGAGGAGGGCTGCTGTGGGTGGCCTCTCTGACACAGCGCTCACTGCAGGAAGGAATCAGAACCCAGTGACTGGCGCATCTCTCTCAGTTACTCTTCTGCTCACACCAGTTGAAGAAACACTGCAGCAGGCCCCGTCTTCGGACTGGACTCCTCAGTATGGTTCACACTGCTGTGTCCACCGAACTCGCTTCCCCAGGATTCCTCAGTTGCCTGAGCTGTGGCCAAAACTGCAGCCTGCCCCGGAGACAAGTGCAAAGCACCTGGGTGCCCACGGCTCACAAAGCTCTTATTTGCATCTTTAGGGGCCTAAATTCCTTTCTAAATCTGCCTTAAGGAGTCGCTAGCGAGACAGTCAGGCCCTTTGTTGTATTTTGCCTCAGTCTTCAGTAAGGCTGATGACGCAGCACATGCAGTACATGCAGGATGGCTGGCGGGCATGAGTGTATGGAAATGGAAATCACCACATGACAGGTGGAAGCAAAGCTCAAAGAATCATAGAATCATAGACCTGAAGGGACCTCAGGAGGTATCTAGTCCAACCCCCTGCTCAGAGCAGGACTAACCTCAGCTACATCATCCCAGCCAGGGCTTTGTCAAGCCTCAGCTTAAAAACCTCTAAAGATGGAGATTCCACCACCTCCCTAGGTAACCCATTCCAGTGCTTCACCACCCTCCTAGTGAAAAACTTTTTCCTAATGTCTAACCTAGACCTCCCCCACTGCAACTTGAGACGGTTGCTCCTTGTTCTGTCATCTGCCACCACTGAGAACAGCCTAGCCCCATCCTCCCTGGAACACCCTTTCAGGTAGTTAAAGGCTGCTATCAAATCCCCCCTCATTCTTCTCTTTCGCAGACTAAACAAGCCCAGTTTCCTTAGCCTCTCCTCGTAAGTCCTGTGCTCCAGCCCCCTAATCATTTTTGTTGCCCTCCGCTGGACTCTCTCCAACTTGTCCACATCATTTTTGAAGTGGGGGGCCCAAAACTGGACACAATACTCTAAATGCGACCTCACCAATGCCGAATAGAGGGGAATAATCACTTCCCACGACCTGCTGGCAATGCTCCTCCTAATGCAGCCCAATATGCTATTAGCCTTCTTGGCGACCAGAGCACACTGCTGACTCATATCCAGCTTTTTATCCACTGTTACGCATGCACAGTTACGCATGCACTAAGAACTGGCACATGCGATGCAAGTCCTGTAGCAAGGAATTGTAATAAATCTATCAAACTGGGAGTTGGAAAGAGAGGGCGGAGAATAGCAAAGGCAGTGCCTATGTATAAGAAAGGGAAAGTTATGATCTAGGCAACTGCAGTCCCACTAGTCTGATCTCAGTAGGATGCAAGGATTTAGGACAAATTGGGAGTGAAAGAATAAAGACATGGAGGAGTTTGGAAAATGGGAAGAAATGCAACATGGCTTTAGCAAAGGTAGATTGTGCCAGACTAACCTGATCTCTTGCTTTGATAAGACGACCGATTCTCTAGACAAGGGAAGTGCAGTAGAGCTAATGTAGCTGGATTGCAGTAAAACATTCAACAAGGTACCAAATGGGAAATTATTAGTTATGCTGGAAAAAATGGGAATTAGAAAAAGAGCTGTAAGGTGGGTAAGGAACAGGCTGAAAAAGAGGGGACAATGAGTTGTGCTGAAAGGTGAATTATCAGGCTGGAAGGCGGTCCCCAGTGGAGTTCCTCAAGGGCTGGTCTTGGGACTGATCTTATTTAATATTTCCATTAATGACTTTGGCACAAACAGTACGAATTCTGCAGCCTTGATGCTCTGCTGGGGATTTCCTGTCTAAACACTCTGAGCCTCTCACCCAGAGTTGTCACCAGGCAGGCAACCCCTCAGGCTCTCCAGAGCTCTTCCTTGGCCCTCACAGACAAGAAGTATTGTGAAACCAAAGCCGTGCGTGGCTCTTGAGCGGGTCTATGTGTAGCATTGGCAAAGCCCTGCTCCAGCTCAGTCCCTTGCAGCCTTCCTGTCAGCACTTCCCAGCGCACTTATCGCTGCTCTGTGCAGAGGTGCACGGGTGCCAGATTCTCTAAGGGCGTCGGGGGCATTCGGAGCCTTTGGACGGTGCCTGGAAAATACCCGACAGCTTCTAGCCCAACGCCTAAGCCTGTTCTCCAAGGAGAAGCGCACCCTCCCCCTAGCCGAAGCCATGCCCCCTGCATTTCTAAAGACCAAGCCAGCTGTGCCTGTCAATGGCGTACGTCATGGCAACACACACTCCATCAGCTTTACACGTTGGAAGCTCTGGCTCTGTGCTTACCTGCTCTCTTTTCCTGGCTCCACATCCCACTGCATTTCTTGCCTTCCCTCCTACTGGGTGCAGAGCATCTTGCTTGGCATCAGTGGCTTGCTCTCTCTCGTTCTTACCCTGGAGCGTCTCTCTCTCGCTCTCTTCTAGATTTTCTGGCTTCTCCCTTCTTCCCCCAAATGCTCTCTTGACACCACATTTTCTTTTCTAGTTTATCCCCCCCATCTCTCCCACCCACCCCCACCCCTCATTTTCACACACCTCATCTCCCGAAGCCAATCACACAGTGGGCCTGGGAATTTCATTGAACCCAATAGCCACAGGGCTAAACCTACAGAGACTGAAGTAAGACAGGAGGCCGCAGTGTCCAGGCAATGGCCAGGTGAGATGCCAAACCCCGCTGGAGAGGAGGGGGCTGTTCCTCAGCCCTGCTCAGGGGCTCCATTTATCAACCTCGTCAGTACGAGGTGTCTGGAAATGTGTGGTACCCACACCTCACTGCCTCCTTGGATGCTGGGAGGGAGAAGGAGCATTTCCTCTCTGCCCCACCTCTCGCCCCACAGCCTCCTGGCTGCTCTGAGTATGAATGGAGGATCTCTGCTAGGGTACTCCTTCCCCAGCACCTGTTTTTGAGACTTGCTCCTCCGTGACTAGCCCCACACTGCCTCTGTGACGGCTCAGAGCCCTGCCATGCCGGCCCGAGTCCTGTCTGGTGCAGGGCAGCCCACAGGGCATGGAACAGCTGCAATGAAAACAGACAGGACTCTGGCCAGTGGTCACTCTGCTGCAGCGTGGACAGCTGAGTCACCGTGGAGGCACTGGGTGGGCTGTTTGCAGGCTCAGGCAGTCATCACTGGGCCACTTGAACTCGGCTCCGATTTGCTGCCTTTCTTCACAGCATTAAGGGCTGGAAATGAAGGACGGGAAGAAAGGCTTATGTAATGAAGCTGAGCGTCTATAGATGCTGATGTCATTCACACAGAAGAGTTTCCATCTCCTCATCTGGCCCCAAGGGCAGCAGATGTTCCTTGCTCTGCCTTCTTCAGTTTAGAATCATAGATCAGGGTTGGAAGGGAGCTCAGGAGGTATCTAGTCCAACCCCTGCTCAAGGCAGGACTAACCCCGACTAAATCATCCCAGCCAGGGCTTTGTCAAGCCAGGCAGTAAAAACCTCTAAAGATGGAGATTCCACCACCTCCCTAGGTAACCCATTCCAGTGTTTCACCACCTCCTAGTGAAAAACTTTCTCCTAATATTCAACCTAGACCTCCCCCACTGCAACTTGAGACCGTTGCTCCTTGTTCTGTCATCTGCCACCACCGAGAACAGCCCAGCGCCATCCTCCCTGGAACCCCCTTTCAGGTAGTTAAAGGCTGCTATCAAATCCCCCCTCATTCTTCTCTTCTGCAGACTAAACAAGCCCAGTTCCCTCAGCCTCTCCTCATAAGTCCTGTGCTCCAGCCCCTTAATCATCTTTGCTGCCCTCCACTGGACTCTCTCTAATTTGTCCACATCCTTCCTGTAGTGGGGGGCCCAAAACTGGACACAATACTCCAAATGCAGCCTCACCAGTGCAGAACAGAGGGGAATAACCAATTATAACCAATAATAATTAGCTCAAGTTGCTGCAGAATTCCCAGCAGAGGTCACAGAAACAAGGGCCCTTGGCCTAGAGTCTGGACCCAGGTCACTAACAAGGGCTTCCCCCATGACCCTTCCTCAGGACATGCCAGCAGCTCAGCCACCCCTCCCCTTTATTACAGCCCTCACCTGAGGCATTACAGCAATGCTGCACACCGGGCGGGACTCCCCCCACAGGCTGGGACTGGGAGCCTCCCCCGTGCCAGCGCTTAGAGCTGCTCACTGAGAATGGCTCCGTCTGCCGCCACCTGCCAGGTGCTGGTGATGGCGGGCTCTGCTTGTGCTCTCAGTGGCAGCAGAGGACAGCGATTGAACATACCAGGCTGGGGCTTTGGAGACACCCCACAGGGGGACCTTGGGCCAGCAAAGACAGAAAGGATCCTGGCAATGCCAGAGGGCAGCTAAACAGAAAGTCCAGGCACCGTGCCAGAGGTGCACTGAGCCGCTGCGCTTCAGTGTTGAGACAGCCACTTTAGAAACACCCCCGCTCCACCTCACTCATTTGTTTCCTCCCTGTCGTGTCTTGTCGCTAACCCAGATTATGAGATCTTGGACTCTGCTGCTGTGCACGCAGCACCCAGCTCAGTCAGGCCGGTCCCTGACAGATCTCCAGCACTGCAGGACGGAAATACAACTATTACTCCCTCGACTCCACAGGGAGATGAAAGCACTACCGCTCCCTGCTCCCTGGTGAGCTCATGCTGGCTGTCCCTGGCAGGGCAAAGCCACCACCCGTCCATGGCAGGAGCCGGTTTTGGAAACATGCAGCAGAACGACACATCCACAGAGCCAGGCCTCTGCGCCTGCAGGTTTACAAGACAACGGGGTGCCTAAATGGGTACGCAACTGCTTTGTGCATGCAGACGATGTGTCACACACAGACACTGCTGTGAACACTGGCTCATGGGGTCTGGAGGCAGGCTGGCCACCCCAGTGACTCAGTCTGTGGGACTGCTGAGGGGAAGTCCACAAACCCACAGCTGGCCGGGCTCAGCTGACTGGGGTATGCGGGGTGGGAGCTCTGGGGCTGAAAACCTGCTGTGTAAATATGCGGGCCCGGGTTAGGGCCTGGGCTCTAGGGCCCTGTGAGGGCAGGGAAGGTCCCAGAGCTCAGCCCCCAGGCTAAGCCCGATGGCTACACAGCAATTTCTAGTCCCACAGCACAAGCTCGAGTCAGCTGACCCAGGCCAGCTGCGGCCATGCTGTGGGGCTTTTATCCCCATGTAGATGCACCCTGAATGGCACAACTCCAGCCTTTTCTTTTGTGCTGTGTTCAGGGTGTGTGAGTCACTGCACGTCTAGAGTTGTGTGTGTGTGTTAGGGGCCGGGGTTGTCTGCCTTAGGTGTTTATCCAGCGCCTGTTCCTAGGGGTCTGAGTGTCCCACCATCTTCTGGGGTTAGGCCTCATCCCCCCTGCAAGGCAGGGCGGGGCTATTACCCTCTTTACAGATGGGAACGCAGACCCAGCCAGCCAGCCCTTGTCTCCAGGGGAACCTTTTCCCAGTACTACTGACCTAATGATACAGGTCTGGCTGTCCCAGTGAACCCGCTCCCCCAATGTGGACATGCTTGATCTGATACAAGAGTGTCTTTCTGGGTAACCCCTGCCCCAGCGACATGAGATAACCTGAAAAAAAGGCCTCCTATCCCAGAGTAAGCGTGTCCACCCAGGAGTCTCTGCAGGACGGCCGTAGCAGCTTAAAGACCTACTTACAATATGTTGAAACTCTCCCCGCTAGCCAGGATCTGAGTGACCTGCAGCGTCTGGGTCAGCGAATGAACCTGGGAAGGGCGGAGGTGCTTTGGGCCACCTTTCTCCCTTGCCCTCTGTCAGTGACTGCCATGTGTCACTCTGCCCTGAAGGACAGATATAGAAGGGGCAGGGATGAGGGACTGTTCCAGAAGAGGGTGGCACAGGAGAGTCTGGGGAAGGTCTGGAAGATGCATCCAGGAAGCCTGCAAATAGCGCACTGTTGCCAAGAAATGCAGTGGACGGTGATCAAAGCACTGGGGCGAGGGAGGCAGGGGCAGAGAGAGACGAGCAGGGGCAGAGTGGGGCACAGAGGTGCAGCACTAGCTGTAAAAAAGAAGGGGAAAGGCATGAATTGGCAAGAGGCTTGAGCTGACTGTCAGTTTTGGAAAGAACGGGAGTTGACATGGCAGAGTTTTCGGTTGGGACTCAAGATAAATTGCTGCTTCCTGCTACTGCTGGCCACGGAGCTCAGCTCACAGGGCATGGGGGTTTGTAAGTTACATGCATCAGGTTTCAAGGCCTGATGTAATACCAAACACACCTTACCCACATCTGAGTCACTGACAAACATGCACTCAGCTAACAGGGATGTTATTCTCCGAGAGAAATGCTTGAGTTCTGCCTCGCAGGGCGGGTAAAAGAGAAAGACACCTGGGCCCGCGTGCGCACACTACGCTGCTCCTTTTCTCTTTGCTGGCTAAGATCTGTGAACAATGGGCAGGAGGAGCTCTTAGCACACACCAGGATACTTGTGTGATAATGACACCTGGGGGATTTGGCTGCTCAGATGAATAATGAGGCCCAGGACCCCTTCCTTCTAGTTGCACCAGGTATGCAAATGGTGTTTAGGAGGTATTTGTCTGTGCTTCATTATCCCAGCTACAGCCTTGGAAGGAAACTTCCCCTGGGGCAGGTTTCCCCAGCACCCCTCCTGAGGAGTCTCCTGCACCTACTGCTAATGCACCCGGTGGTGCCAACTGTTGGAGACAGGCTGCTGGGCTGGATGAGCCCCTGGTCTATGGGTCTGGGAACTGCTCTGCCCCAGCATTTCCAAGGTGAAATCCCATTGGATTTCAAGGTGTATCTGCAGTAACCCACAGCCAGAGCCACGGCCTGGTCTGGCCTCCCCGGAGGTGGCAGGTGGCCTGGGGCGCAGCAAGGCTGTGAAGGGAGGGAGGCATCTCAGGCGGCACGTGGAAAACGACAGGAAATGGCACAAAGGAGCCTCCCGGGGTCCCAAGACAACCACAGGTGACTGGAGGGGGCCGGCCCCTTGGCTTGCTGGGGAAAGTTGCCGAAGGTGTGAGCTTGAGCTGGGGTAATCTCTGCTGAAGCTTCCAGGTGGGGGCTGTGGCGGGCAGGGAAAGGAGATGCATTGCCTGACTCCAGCATCCCTTCCCCCTCCCCCCAGTCCTGCTTTCCTCAGCCGAAGCCAGGTGCAGAGCACAAGGCAAGGGCCAGTTTCGTTCTTGCTCCCGCACTGAGGGTTTGAAGGTCAGTTGTTCGGAGCAGGCCTCCATTGTCTGGCCAAGCACTGCACCCGGCTGCAGAGCTGGAGCGGCAATCTGCATGGCAGGGGCCATTACAATCCAGCAGAGCGGGAGATGAAAGGCTTTTCCTAATGCAATAACTGACGGCCTCTTCAGTGCTGTTGGAACTGTTTACAGACCGAGTTAACGATTACAGGCAGTGTGTGTCTTGGCAGGCTGCCCCGAATTCCGACCCGCCCGGCCGAGCCGATCAAAGAGTGCGGCACTGCCGCCCTGGAGCCCTTCCAAAGCCTCGCAGCAAGATGCCGACACGCAAGGAGTGGTCAGCAGGCGCTGGCTGGCTCGCTCACTCTCTGGGGGCCCACGGGAGAAAGTCACAGTGGCAGCTCTGGCAGGGGTCCGGGCCTGGCTGCCTGAATCATTGACTCAGGCGTGATGGAAACAGCGGTGAAGTCACCTCCCTCTGCCTCCCGGGGCAGCCAGGAGGGACTCTCCCTGCAGGCCAGGAGCTAGAACTCCCACGTGGGCTCCTGCCACCTACTCTAAGAGACTATTGTACAGCCGACCAGCTCAAGATTTCCCTTGCATTCAGCCAAAGCTTTCCCTTTCTCAGTGTCAACTCCTTGCTCCTCCTCTCTCCATTCCTAGCCTGTTCCTAGGAGAGGGACTCCTCTCCTGCCTGGAGCTATGCCCTGCCCCTGCAATTGGACTGCAGTGCAGAGTGAGTTCTTTAGATCCCAGCTACTCTGGCAGAGGGGCTGTATTAGCAGAAGCGCTTCCACAGTTTAAAGCCATTCCTGCCTAACATGTTTTCATCACCCTTATGCCTGGCTGCATGGCCAAGCCTAGACAAAAGTAAGGCTTAAATTCTCAGAGTATGTCCTGGAGCCCACTACACACACACCCCTCGCTATTCTCCATGGGAGGTGCCAGGGGTTAGGGCTTTAGCTGCAGGGTGGGGGGGGAGGGGGAGCGGTTTCACGGCTTTAGCCCTGTGGGGCTAAAATATTCACCAGAGCTCCATTCCGGCCAATTCCGGCTGAATTTAAGCCCTGGGCAAAACCGTCTCCATCATTCCTTCCACCTACAGCCTAGGTTAGTCTGGGTTAAACCAGGCCCTCACTCCTTGGGACAAACTCTGCAGACTCTGGAAATATCCTGCTGAGCTGCAGGGGTGGAACAAGGGCCTGAAAATCAGGATAACACAGAGCCAAATTCAGGCAGTGCGAAGGCCACACTGAACAATGCAGGAAACGCCAAAGGTTGAATGTTCAACCTTAGGGACCTTTCTTGCACCCACAGAAACCAGGCGAGTTTTGCCACTTTCTCTGATGAGAGGTATCAGCCCCTTGTGCTTAGGCATTACTGCACACAGCCAGGAGCACTGACAATTACTCCAATATTGCTGCTGGGTACAGTGCTTCTCCAACCAAGATACAAACATGTAGTATGCTGTAATGTGTTCGCTCACTCCCAGGTACTCCCTGGTGCAAGAGTACTCGTGCCGCCCTGGTGCAAACCTCTAGAGTCCTCATGCTATCCTGGTGCAAAAGAGTCTTCGTGCCACACTGGTGCAAACCCTTAAGAGTCCGTCATATCACCCCAGTGTAAATTCCTAGAGTCCTCATACCACCCTGGTGCAAACAAATCCTCGTGCCCCCCTCTGGTGCAAACGAGTCCTTGTGCTGTCTTGATTCAAACCTCTAGAGTTCGTCGTATCGCCCCAGTGCAAACCTCTAAAGTTCTCGTGCTGCTCCAATGGAAACCCCGAGAGTTGGTCATGGCATCCCAATACAAACCTCTAGAGTCGGCTGTACACCCCTGGTGCAACCTCCTAGTGAAGACACATTGACCCAGTGTAAATAGGGCTTGCAATTGTGTGACTTATTCAGGTAAATTTTTTATGTAATTTGTAGAGTGCAGTGGGTCTCCCCAGGGTTCTCCACCAGTGGAACTACATCAGTGTATCTACACAGGTGGGAATTCTTCTGATTTAAACTAGCCCTCACCCCAGTGCACTTTACCCTGGCGTGCCGCACATCGCAAATCAGTTTATGCTGGGGCAGTGTCTCCACTAGGAATTTGTACTAGTGCAGCTATGTCTTTACCTAAAACGCCCATGCGGCCAAGCCTTTAGGGGATGCGAGTATCCAGATCTGCATCCAAAGTTCAACCCTGGACACAGAAAATATGAGTGCTTATTATTTTGCCTGCACAAATTGAGTGTGACAGACATGTCCATTTCCTGCAATACCCATGAAAACCTTACTGAATTCCATTTACGTCAGAGTCCATTGTATTAAATGCAAAAGTTATGTATAATTATGGGCTGGGATTGTATGTAACCTCTCTATAGGGGAGAAGTGATATAAATCCTGGGACGTGTTATAAACCTCAAAGGACTACACTGAACAATATGCCAGACAGAATAGATTTTTGGGACAAACAGTATCAAGTGGTTTGCCTGCGGAATCTCGAGGGGGAGGTGAATGCAAATTCTCCACCTCCAGTTATGCAAAAATCCAGTCTTTTGAAGTTACATCTTGAGGACGGGACCATTGTCTGCTGATCATCTGTTCAGGGAGTCTCAACACTAATGGCCCGAGCAATACCTAGGAAAGACTAACCTCTGCATGGATTCTTGTTCTAAGCTAAGGGTGTTATGAACTTGCAGCCATGGAACAAACCCCTTGGTGGGGTTGAAAGGGCTAACTCCTACCAGAGCCCTTGTTGGAGTTGGGTTGTGATCTCTGGTGAGCTGATCAGCATGCATGTAGTTTCTTTTATTGTTTTTTATGTGTTTTCTCTGTAATGCTTTCACCATAAGAATAAATGCGCTTGCTTAAAAAGAGCTGTATGGTAACTTGTGACTGAGGCCAATTATAGCCGTTCCTGTCCTTCAGAGAGAAAGCAAAGCGCCGATGGTGGCCTGTTTAAGTCTGGCTTGCTGGGAATATCACAGAATATCACAGGCAGGTAACTGTGCAGCTGGTAAAAACCCCAGTCAGAAGAGAGTGAGAGATGCAGGTCCCTACCCAAGAGAGGTGACCGCTGAGGAGCCAGGAGCCTAGAATGGGTGCCCTTGGCAGACCACTGAGGGGAAATACAGGTGCAATTGGCTTGAATATTGATACACTGCAAAAGGTGTTGGTCCCTTTGCACTCAAATGAGGCCCTGTCTATGACACAGGCATTGCAGATGGCAAGAGATGCTGTCGGTGATAAGAGTTGTTGGGCACATGCTGCCAGTGCTGTCCAGGCAACATGGCCCCTGCGAGCTGGATCCTGGATTGGATGTGGAGATTTCTGAGCAGGCACTGGAACAAGTCACTTCATTTTCCATTCCACATTTATCCTTGTTTTCTCATTGTTTGACTTTTCTGTTGTTCTTGGGCAGGGAACAAGGGAGGAGATGGCAAAAACGGCCCATAGGATGAAGTGAATATCTTGCTGGATATGGCAGTTATTGTAGGGAGATAGAAATGAGGATGCAAAGGACATTTTACTGTGCTTTAACTCAATAACACTATTTGAAATATAAAATCAGTTCCTCCTACACGTACCTGCCAAGACCTGAGTTCAGGCCCTCGGGGCTCCGCATTTCCCATGGACACCTAGGAAGCTGAAGGAATGAAGGGAATGTAGCTCCTGGCTCCTTTAGGTGTTGAGCTCATCAGCTACCGCAGGGACACAGAGAACCAGATGCTGGGGCTCTAGTCCTGGCTCAGCAGCCTTTTACTCCTTTCACTCTTTCAAAGGTCGTGTCCTCACACAAAGTTGCACCAATTGAACTAAAAGTGTTTTTGTAACCGGCTGCAGATTCCTGTGTCAGTGGACAAGGTGGGGGAGGTAATATCTTTTACTGGACCAAATTCTTTTAGCAAAAAAGACACACTTTCAAGCTACACAGAGCTCTGCTTCAGGTCTGGGAAAGGCACTCAGAGTGTCATAACTAAATACAAGATGGAACAGTTCGTTCAGCATAAGTAGTTAACACATATTCTGGGGGTATGTCTACGCTGCCAGTGGCATTGTTGGCAGTGCAGGATCGATTCTGCAGGATTGATTGAGTGGCAGTGGAGATCTGCTCAATCGATCCCAGAAGTTGATGCTATTAATCTGACCCTGCAAGATGCCCCTGCGTCAATGGAAGGGCTTTTCCAGTTGGCGCAGTGCAGTGGGGATGCCGTGGTAAGCAGAAGTTAGTAAGTAGACGGGAGATATGCAAGCTACTCTACGTAGCTTGTGTATCTCCCATCAACTGCTGCCGAAATCCACCGGCAGTGTAGACCAGGCCTAAGAGAGGTGAAGTGTCCCATTAGCATCTCTCCAGTTAGAGGACTAAAAAAAGGGGGTAGGGATTTATGGGTTACAGATCGTTGTAATAAAACAATCTACTGTCTTTATTAAAACCATGATTTTTAGTGCCTAGCCAAGTTATGAATTTCAGCTCCCAGGCTTGACTTTTGAAGATGTTGTGCAGGTTTTCTTTGAGGATGGGGACTGAGAGGTCAGGTATGGAGTGATTGTTCTGTGAAAAGTGTTTGCCCAGGGTTGATAAGGTGTTTTATCATTTTTCTGTGAGTTCATTTAAGAGCAGAGTGATTATCTTGTTTTCCCCCCATAGTTTTTATAGGGGCATTTAGTACTCTGGATATTGTGAAAACCATGGATCTTGAAAGATGTGTTGTACTGGATATTGACCCTCGCCACAGTGGAGATATGTCTGCAGGTTTTGCATCTGTTCGCATCGGGCAGGGACTGGTGCTGCTTTGAGTGGTGGGTCATGGTCTGTGTGAAGCTTGCTTCCGATGAGTTTGGTGAGGTTGGGGGGTGTTTGAAGGCCAGGAGAGGTTGAGAAGGATTTATTTCAGGATGTGATCCCCATCAAGTATGGTTTGTAATTGATTAATGATAACCCATATGGGTTCCAGTGTGGGGTGGCAGGTCACAAATAGGGGTGTGCAGTTGGAGGGTGGTTTTTTTTTCCTGTATTGAAGCAATTCTTTCGGGGCATTTGGTTGGCCTGTTCCACGATGCAATTTGCTTCTCTGATGGAGTGTCCTTATTTGATGAAGATTTTAAGTATGTTAAGGTATGTATCCCAGACTTTCTATTCAGAGCACATTCTGTGGTATCTGAGTGCCTGGCTGTAGATAACACATCTTGGGTTGGTACTGGATCTGTGAAGGTCAATGTGCTGATCCATGGGTTTCTTGTATACAGTTCTGTGTAGGGTTCAATTGCTGAAGCTCATTGTATTGTCCAGGAAGTTGATGCTGGTGCGGGAGTGTTCTAGAGAGTTTGATGGATGGGTGGTGGTTGTTGAAGTTGTGTGGTGGAAATCTATGGGGGATTTTAGGGCATTTGTCTAGAGGATGAAAACATCAAAGTATCTCAGGTATATCATTGGGTTCGTGGTGCATTTGCCCAGTAATTCTTCCTCAAGGTGGCCCACGAAGAGGATGGCATATCGGGAAGGCATCCTAGTACCCATAGCTGTTCCCATTGTTTGGATAAAGTGTTTGTTGTTGAATGTAAAATTATTGTGCATTAGGAGGAAATGAATGAATTTGGTGATGTGTTTGGGGTGGATATCTGAGCGTTGTCCACTGTCTTGTAGATATTTGAGGCAGACAGTGATTCCTTCATTGTGAGGGATGTTGGTGTATAGGGAAGTGACATCCATGATAGGGTGAGGGAGGTTGTTCTTGTTACACAGTTTCTAGAGGAAGTTGACTGTGTGCTAGAGGAAACTGGCCCTTTGTGTGGTGAGTGGTTTGAGGATGGTTTCTATGAGTCCCAATATTCCTGCAGTAGGAGTGCCATGACCAGATATGATATGTCTGTCTGGGTTCCCTTGTTTCTGTATCTTGGGAAGCATAAAGATCCCTAGGGTGGGTTCATGGGGAATGGGGCTGTAGAGTTTCTCTATGAGTTATTTGAGGAAGGATTTGATGATATCCTTCAATTCCTGGGTGAATTGTGGTATGGGGTGTTCTTTGAGTTCTTTATAGTAGGTGATGTTGGAGAGTTGGCCTCACTGACATAGTTATCATGGTTGAGAATGTCAATGGCACCCCCTTTGTCTGCTGGTTTGATCACTATCTGGTTGTTGGATTTCAGGGACTGTTTAGCTGTCCTCTCGGTAGTGGAGAGATTGTTGAGGATGTGATGTTTGTTAAGGATTTCACAGTCATTTTTTCCCCTCAAGCAATCAATGTAATGATCAAGTGCGTGGTTTTGTCCACTATGGGGGTCTAGTCAGATGCTGCTTTTTTTTTTTTTTTTTTTTAAACTCTCGGTGGGGATGTGGTAGTTGTGGGCAGTGGTGTCATTGTCATGAAAGAATTATTTAAGGTGGAGTCAGTGAAAGAATTCTTGTAGCTCCTTAAGTCTATCACTATAAGGCAAGTTTTCTAATACTTTAATCATTCTCATGGCTTTTCTCTGAACCCTTTTCAATTTATCAGCGTCCTTCATGAGTTATGGACACCAGAACTGGACACAGTATTCCAGCAGCAGTCAGTGCCAAATACAGAGGTAAAATAAGCTCTGTACTCCTGTTTGAGATTCCCCTGCTTATGCATCCAAGGGTCGCATTAGTCCTTTTGACCAGAGAGGTTGCAATGGGAACTCATATTCAGCTGATTATCCACAATCAGCCCCAGACCTTTTTCCGAGTCACTGCTTCCCAGGACAGAGTCCCCCATCCTGCGAGTATGAACGACATTCTTTGTGTCCAGCTGTGCACATTTACATTTATCCATATTAAAATGCCTATTGTTTGCTTGAGTCTAGCTTACCAAGCCATCCAGATTGCTTTGAATCAATGACCTGTCCTCTTCATTACTTACCACTCCCCCATTTTTGTGTCATCTGCAAACCTTACCAGTGATGACTTTATGTTTTCTTCCAGGTGATTAATAAAAATGTTAAAAGCCTAGGACCAAGAACTGATCCCTGTGGGACTCCACTGGAAACACTGGTTCAATGATGATTCCCCGTTTACAATTTCATTTTGAGACCTATAAGCACAGCATCTGCACAATCTGCTGTGAGCAGTATCCCATTTTGGCATCTCCAGTGGGTGGAGGTTGGCTTATGGGAAGTGCTTGGAAGAGCATCATCACCACTTTTTCTTGTTCCATTTGAGCCCTGTCTAGAGTACATGGCTGAGTCTCCCCAGGGGAAAGGATGCCAAAAGTGTAAGGGGTCCCACTGCTAGTGGCTATCTTCATCTGAAATTCCTTCTTGTGGCTCAGCTCAGCAGACTATGATGCTACACAGAGGGATCTCTGATGTCCTTCTTGGCAGAACAGGGAACACTGCTGAGCTTGTCTGTGTTGTATCTGGGCCCTTCCAACATCATCAGCGTCTATGGTTGTGCTTTAGAAACTTGTGCTTGTTAGAGACTCCCCCCCCCCCCCCCAAAAAAAAAAAAAAAATCCCTTGGAAAAGTGCACAGAACTTATTTCACACACAAGGGACAGCTGCAAGATGTCAGACTTACTCCATTTCCTGGAAAATAGTTATCAAGAGGAACCTCCAGTCAATGAAATGAGACTGTAAAGTCCACTGCAAACAGCGTACTTGGGGAACAGCTGCACCATATGTCAGAAAAGTACATAAGTTTGCATGTACCAAAGTAAATACCTATGTAAAACTTTGTTGTCACCGGTTTGGTACTGTTATTCGCAAACACCAGGAGAGGAGAATCTTTATCCAAATTCAGCTGGCTTTCCCTATCAACAGTTCCCCCAAAGGAGCCTCGTCTAATGTGCATTTACACTGCTCAGCACACCGTGGTCTGGGTCTATTGCTGCAGAAGCACTGCTCTCACAGTTTCCATTTTGTTGTTAGAAATTGGTGCAGCCCTTGGGAATGCACGGATAAATCATTAACAAGCACTTATTGTTCACAGGTATTTCTGGCAATAGACCATTGAGGTCAACTTGGACAAACTGTCACGGTTTAGTGGGGGTGGCTTTTTCCTCACAGGAGCATTCTGATTCTTGTCTAGCAGCTTAAAAACAACAGTCTGGAAGCAGGCTATGCTGCTCAGTCAGTATACATGAACGGATGTCACAGCCAGTTCTCCACGCCCCTGGGGTCCCTATACTTTCTTCCCTAGACTGTGATCTCTCTGGGGCAAGGACTGTTTCTTTTAGGTCTGTAAAGTGTCCAGCAAACTTTGGGCACTAGCTATACATTAAACAATCGTAATAAAGTGCATCCTTGGCAATGGATGTAGAGTGAGAACACAAACAATATCTTCCACCCTGTCTACCGAGAAAAACATTCACGAGGAGAGGCTGAGGGAACTCAGCTTATTTAGTCTGCAGAAGAGAAGAGTGAGAGGGGATTTGGTAGCAGCCTTCAACTATCTGACGAGGGGTTCCAGGGAGGATGGAGCTAGGCTGTTCTCAGTGGCAGTAGATGACAGAACAAGGAGCAATGGTCTCAAGTTGCAATAGGGGAGGGTCTAGTTGAATATTAGGAAAAAAACTTTTTCACTAGGAGGGTGGCGAAGCACTGGAATAGGTTACCTAGGGAGATGGTGGAATCTCCATCCTTAGAGGTTTTCAAGGCCTAGCTTGAAAAAGCCCTGGCAGGGATAATTTAGTTGGGGTTGCCCCTGCTTTGAGCAGGGGGTTGGATTACATGACCTCCTGAGGTCCTTTCCAACTCTAATATTCTATGATTTGCAAACTGCATCATTACATGGATCATATAAATCACATACAGTACTAGAGGGCTAACTGGATTGTCCTAAAGTGGTTGTTTCTCGGGCGTCACCAATCCCCCATTTGTTCCACCCACCCATCCATTCATCCCAAAACAGACGGCCCATTTCCTAATTATACAGCTGCAATGCAACACAACGTGCCTGCATCTGTGTGCACCGTGCTGGATTGGTGAATTGATATTCTGATAGGTTAAGCAGTCATCTTTACAGGAATCCAACTGCGTGACTCTCAGGGCACGTCTACACTGCCGGCAAAATTTGGCAGAAGTTGACAGGAGTTACGCAAGCTACTCTGCATAGCTTGCGTAACTCCTGTCGACTTCGTAATTTCCCTTTAGTGCACCATCTCCACTGTGCTGCACTGATGGGAAATGCGTTCCTGTCGACACAGCGCTATGCTTTTTTTTGGAGGTGGTTTTTAATAGATAAACTTCCGGATCGACTGAGCATCTCTCTACTGCCGCTCAATCGATCTGGAAAAATTGATCTGACAGTGGCAAATTTGTCACTGTCAGTGTGTACATAGCTTCAGAGAGTTTGGTACTCTGTATATCAATAAATAGCATTGTATAGTATTTTAAGAGCTTCTACGCTGCCACACATTCTATAGCTCTGTGGTTGAGTATTTATTCCTGTTGGCATTTAATGTCCTGCTTTTACGTTCAACTGTCCACCTATCTCTGATGCTGTCTAGTTGTTATAAAACAAATGCCAAGTGGCACTTCCAGAGCATCGCATGTGGCAAACTCTTGGGTTATGTGAATGGGGTCATTTTACAACTACACAACTGCCTCAAAGGTGTATTCTGTTCATTGTACAGAAAGTCCCCAAGTAGAAGGACAAACATGGAGGCCGATTTTTGCAAAATCCAAATGCTTACAAATGAGCCAAGTGTCTCAGATGGCAGTATTATCAGCCAGCACCAATTTCCTCTGTTTGGGATTCTGGCCCAGCTTTCTACTGGGGAAAATGTCATTTACTGCTGCTTGGCTTTTGAAGCCAGCTTTCCTGAGCAAAGGAAGGCCCTTTTCAAACTCATCTGCTACTCGGGACACTTATGGAAGCCAACAAAACCAGCTAGGTGAGTAAGTCCAACTCTTAAATAAAAGAATCTGCTCTTCTCTAAAAAGTGTTGGCTGCATCATCAGAGAGCCAATGGAAGACATTTGTATCACAAAGGCAAGTGAAAGCTGCCTTGCTACCATCTGACTGTGCTAATCCTGTGGCAGGCTACCAGCATCACCATACAATGGGGTGGTTCATTGCAAAGGAACGTCCAGCTGAGAGACATCCACCAGCCTGCTGGGAACAGAAGGAACAAAGGAATGTATCCAGTCCAGGAAGGTGAGGGCTTCCTCCTCCTCTCCCCATAGAGACCTTCCCTTTCCTGCCTCTTTGGCTGAATGTTGCTGTTCTCTGTGTTGACAGTGATGGGTCTGCAGGACTTTGAGGGCCCTCGTGACAGAGTCCCAGATGCCATCTATGCTGTAGTGGTGGCTGAGCGCTTGCCTTTCATGCCTTCTCCAGTTCCATTCCAGAACCTCACATAACTCTTCCGTCCCTTCAAACCCCCGCTTATACCCAACGACATTCTTCAGGATGAACAGCAGTTGATTATAAAAATCAATTTTCATAATTATAATTTCTTTTATTAATAAAAATTCTTTGCAGGGCGTGAACAGCAGGAGAAAGAAAGGACTTTTTGAATGGCAAGCTAGTTGGAAACCCCCCGGGGGAAAGAATCTGATACCTTGTCTTTGAGAGGAGAGGCCTGTCTGTACAGGCTGCTGGAGCTGCAGGCCTGGGAGAGCTGTGTGTGCGTGTGCATGGCTGATGGCAACAGCATCTTGCCTCTTGCCTTCTCCCTGACAACAGAGGTGTCCCAGGGTGAACAAGATTTATTAAAAACATGCAGTTTCCAATCAAAGCACATCAAATGGCCACATTTCCACAGCCCAGAGAATTATCCATTCCCACCCCCACACGCAACTCAGACAAACCCCCTCAAGCTCTCAGGCATCCTCCTGACAATCCCCCACCACAGCACTGCACACCCTGTCCCATACAGCTTTATATGCCTGCCCCTGAGAGCACCCCACCCCTGAGCCTCATGTACCCAAGGAGAAACCTTGCCCCCTGCAGCCCCACACTTGTCCAAGCCAAAATCTTTCCTTACATCTTCCCATAGCTGCCCCTGAGGGAATCCTACATCGGCTGCCCAACAGCCTAGTATGCCTGCTCCTCAGCTTGTCAGCTTGAACCTGGCACGACTACGCTGACCGGGGAACCTCTCAGACTCTCAGACCCAGCCAAAGAGAAGAATGCAGGATATCACCTAGCCCAGCCATTCTGGCAGACCACATGTATTAAACAGTGATCGTGAAGGTCAATGCTTTTATAGCCCTTCCAGCAACCTGCAGGCAGCGAGGCTGGTGATCACTAGTTAACCCATTTCCCTTTGAACCAGTCTTGAACCTAGGCCCCAGAAAAACGATAGGGTGCCATCACCAGAGATATTCCAATCCCCCCAGATCTACCTATTCCCCATCTAGATGTTCTGTCTCCCTCACACACTCCTAAACTGAGGACTGAAAAAAATCAAAATAAAATATTTGATAGACTTTATTTGCAATTATATCACTTGTAACTTTCTTCCCACAGAAGATTTTTCCAAATGAATGCCACAACCACATTGAGTAAGCACCCTGGAATGATGTTTCTGCTAAAATAATCAGCAGTGAAACATCAAGAGATCTTCATTAGGCTTCAGAATTAACACACCAATGAAAGGAATACACACCTTTCAGAGCTCATTTCATTTTGCAGATTCAGACAGCACTGATTCAGTTCACATTCAAAAGGTTTACATGACTACCAGAAGCTAGGTTTTTAAATGAAAGCATACATTTCTCAGAAAATATTACACACAAAATCCAACAGGAAAACAGAAATCTTTTTGAGTGCATGAAAATTCTGCATATGAAGATTTCACGTGTCCTGAGTTATGGATAACTGTAGCATCACGTGTTCCAGGTCCCATATGCCCCTTCGGTCTCAAGCACTAAATGGAAGTCCCAAAATGGGCTCTCTTTAAATCACACCCCCCACACACTCTTAACCGTTGTGTTCATTGATCAGCTGTGTCACTGTGCTATAATAGCATCTACTCTCTGGGCCCAACCTTCCACATTGTTCTGATATTCTCAGTTCCTCCCAGCCAGCAAGAAGCAAATGCAGATCCAGGTTGGAAGATGTTTCTGGATCACAGAAGTGGGTGCAAGCAGGTGCTATGCCTCTTGGAGGTGCAGGCATGGTCTTTAAGCCACTTTTATTCCCTCCTAATTCTGGGTTATTCCAGGAGCTGTGTGACCCCCAAAGGAAATTAGCAACCTCTGCAGGGCTGCCTAAATTACAGCAAATGATCCCTGGCTGCAAGTTGTGGCAGCACTGTCTGAAATCACTGCACTGGTACGCACTGGATTTCCACCAGCCCCAATACACCTCTCTCTACACCAAAGCATGTTATGCAGTTCCTGCAGCAGGGCATTCTCCCCCAGCCAACGAAGGGGGTTTATGGCACCACTGCAGAGCATGCAGGGCCAGGCCAGTGGGAGAGAACTCCTCCCTGTTTGTGAGGCTGTATTCTTCACCCCACAGTTCTCTAGGCAATTGAACTCTCCCTATATTCTGGTTCAAGCATACTGAGAACTGGCCAAGGAGTTCTCTGCTCCTGCCTGGAGCCCAGGGGGCTGTAGTAGATTGCACTAGAACATCTTTGTTTTTCAACCCTTACATCCTAATCCAGAGCATCACACCCAGACTCTTTTAATGGTATCTCACTGGCATTGCAGATACGGCTGGCACATAAAGTAATGGAGGTGCAGGGTTCGTACTCTCTCTCCACACTGTGTAGCTCATCCTCATCTGCACCGACAGTCCACTTCTGAGAATCCTCTTGACATGTGTCTGTTTTGCCTTTTGGATCGTAATTTCTATCGCTCATTATGACTTCAGCATGAGCCCAGTTATCTCTGGCAGCACAAAGCAACCCTAGAGTCAGCATATGCTGACTGAGGTATCACCAGGTGACATAGATGCTTCTATCCCCTTCTGGCCAAGGAAAAATCAGGGTGCCAGAGTGCCCCTGCGCCCAAGTGATCGTTACCATAACAGCCCCTCGGATCTTTGGTAGCTGGCACATACAGTAAATTAGAGGAGCTTCAAGCTACTCTGCTTCCTGCCAGGAACCAGTCCAGCAGCCAGATGGCCCAGGACTGGGGCAGGATGCAAAGGGCACCTTTATGTCCCTCCCCCCAAACTGCTTCGCAGTTGCAGTGCAGCCCCTAGTTCTTGCTTGTTCCCCTCACTCCTGGAATCTATTACTCCAGTACATTAATATTCTTCAGCCTCTCTTTCAGAACTTCAGCTGCTGCCTTGCTTTGAAGGCTAGACCTACACAACAGCCTATTTGTGTCTATGTGTAGAGATTGGGGGGGCTGGAGTGGATCAGGACTTTGAGGGAGCTAAGCAGGATATGTGAGGGATTGGGTCAGAACTATGTTAAGGACTGTAAAAAGGAAGGGGACGTGCAAAGAGCATAGAAAAGGCCTGATTAGAGCATGACAGGAACTGGGAAGGAAGTGCAAGGTGCGGAGAAGCAGGGAGGACAAATGGTGTTTTGGAGAATAGATCCTGGACTCTGGGGAGTTCCTCTGGGGAAGAATTGAGTAAATGAGTCAGAGCTCATGGTATCTAAAGCTCAGGAAAATGGTTGCTGGTGTGAAAGGACATCAAGGGGAAACTGGGTAGATGGCATATTGTCTGCATGTGAAATTCAACCATAACAAGAGGAAACATGTTGCCTGCTTAATACTTTTATTAACATTTGCAGAGATTAGGAGCTAGAGACATCTGATCAGTACCTTATTCTATACCAGCATACCTGATTCTAGCCCTGCCTCTATGCCTGGCCCTGGGCTACTCACTTACGTCAACATTTTTCAATCCATGTTAGATATTCAAAGGCAATGCAGAATACCCACATCAACCACTGCTTGCTCAGCTCTTCTGAAAATCAGACCACTCTATTAGATTCCAAATGTAGATTTAAGTGCTTGACTGTACGCTCTCATGGTTGAAATTTGACCGTAAACTTTTTGTGCTTCAAATTCTGCACCTCTAAAATGAACATAACACCTACAAGCCTATCACACAGACATGCTGTGAAAATTAATCAGATCGCTTGGTCACTTGCCTTTGCCAATGCCTGACAGGGATTACGGCCTGGATAAAAGCTAGCTGGTTGAAGTCTGTTCAGATAAGAGTGAGATGATACTGCTGGGCATGGGGAAACAATGAGAGGAAAGAGCAGAGATGTTATCTTCCCTGATCACTGAGGCTTAGCTTCCCTTTTGTAACTCAAGTTTGCAACTGAGGGTATGTTTACACTGCAATTAAAAACCCATGGCTGGCCTATGCCAGCTGACTCAGGCTAAGGAGCTTAGGCTAAGAGGCTGTTTAATTGGGGTGTAGATTTTTGGGCTCTTGCTGGACCCCAAACTCTGGGACCCTGCGCGGTGGGAGGGTCCCCCTGCCGCTTAGCCTGAGACCTATGAGCCCAAGTCAGCTGCCATGGGGCAGCCACAGGTGTCTAATTGCAGTTTAGACTTACCCCTAGAGGTCTCATCTAATTCTAGGCTGCTATCTGAACTGCCAGATAGCAGCAGTGGCCAAGAGTATGTATATCTTTGTTGAGCTACGAGCTTTACTAACACCTGCAGATTCCACCATGGTTAACTAGGCATTTGCTGGATCACTGCAATGTGTTCTACTTAGACTTACACCTGAAATCTTTAAGATGATGGAGAATGTGACCACACACTTGCTTGGCATTGCTTATCACAAATAGCAATGCTTATCACAGACAGCATATTAGTTTGGCTCCCGGTATGGCACTGACTTCCCATTGGTTTCAAGATGTCACTCAAGGTGTTGGGTTTTACCTGTAACTCCCTTAATGGTTTAAGCCCTGCCTATCCCCAAGACCCTCTTTTCATGTTGTTCTTCAACAGTTGAAATGAGGCAGGAACACTGAGAAAACAATGCCTACATTTAAACTCCTGGGACCTGGGTGTTCTCAGGAGAGGGGCTTTTAGACTGCACTCAGTTCCGACCTCTGAGTCTGATGGTGTTGACCTTTCAGACACACTACAAGGCCTACATTAGAGGGTTAAGTTGGGAAAGCCTGAGTCTTTTTTCAATTTGGTGGATTGTGAAGTCTTGTTTGCTTGCTTGCAGTATTAATTTGATTAGCGTTTTTTGTTTGGTTTTTTAACACCACTCCTTTTTTGGTTTGTGTGGGAAACGGTTAACCTGATTTTTATAGGGCTGATTTACTATAGGCTTGCCAATGATCTGACTAGAAGATAATTAGGTTCTTGTTTCAAAATCAGGCTACAGAATTAAGAATTAAATGTAGAGAGTTCAATATTTTGTAAGAACCCTCGGGGTGCACAGCAAGGACACTCATACTGAGGACAAAGCCAGGCTTTAGAGATTTTTATTAAAGGAAAAGGTTATCAAAACTCCAAACCACAGATTAAAAAAAAAGTAGTACAATTCTATAAGTACCTGTGGTACCATCCCTTACAAAAGCTACTTAGACTAGCATACTCATACCCTTCCTTGGGGACCTGGCAGTCAGAGACAAAGGACCAGCCTTGTCTCTGGCATGCTAATTGAGTTCGATCCAGGTTCCTCAATCCTGAGATGGTGGAGGTCAGGTCAAGTGTTGAGTAGCTAAGCTATACTGCAATAGCTAAACTAACAGCTAAAAAAAGAGAACTTGAAGCTAAAAGAAGGCCACTCCACATGGTGGTTTGACCTCTCATAGGGTGTTGGTACTATCCACAATATTCATGGCAGTACTCAGCCTTCCATGTCCAAATCTTATTTCCTCATGCACATAAATCTTAGAGTTCACCTACTCTATAGGCTAGCATATTTTTACATATTAATAACATAGTCATACATATTAATGCCAATTATCTCATTCTCGAAACTGTTATCTTTGGCCTGTACTTCCCTGTTCTTGTGGTGTACCTTCGGGCATGTCTCAGAATTTTGGTAAACGCATTCAGTTCTCCAAAGTAAAAAGGGGTAACCAGCAGGCCATTTATCTATGCCAAAGGTTACAAACACTCATGCTAACTTGCTTTAACGAACCATACAGGACACAGGCCTGTACGTTGCTTGCATTACAGCCAAATATAATGAAGTAATGTCTACTGAAATTATTCAATACAAAAATATAAGCCAAAATAATATAATCATTTAAACCAATAAAGAAAAACAGATTAAATAATATAGCAGGCTAGCCCCATGGGCTACAGCACCTAGGGATATAATAAATGAGAAAAACAAACATTGGGAAATCAGTTACTAGGAAAGGCAATCATTGCAAAGGGTCAATAAACATACAAGCTTTCCTTCTGACAAAGGACTGAGAGGAATGGAAAAAACAGTAAAATAGGAAGATAAACCAAAACAGGTCAGTCTTCAGGCAGAGTCCCAGGTTACAAATGAATGATCTCTCTTTACTGAGCTCCGCTTTGCAAATTTACTTGAAATTCTGTTGAACAATTTCCTGAACTTACTACCTCTTGGCATAAGCAACACCATTAACTACCAAAATCTAAAAATGAAAGCAAGACTAGTTCAAACCTCTGAGGTTACTCTCCATGAAGAAATCAGGTTTAGACTGGCTGGATCTGCATGAATGGGCCTTTCTTTGTTTTAAATTAAGTCTCTAATCCTTAGGGTTGCCATCAAAACACCGCAATTTCACCTAGCAATAATCATGCCTCAGTTGAACGTCACAGGCTATAATACTGCCACTGCACATGTGCAATGAAAGTAACCAGTAGAGTACAGTATATCTGCTACAATAGTTCTGACACCTGTGAAGTGTCCCTATTCATTTCAAGGAACTGATAATGCTAAAGTCTAATGATGATCATTCAAAAGGGCAGTACTGTATTGTTAAATCTTACATTGCTGATCAAAGCAAGAAAGAAAGGACAGGGAAGATGATATGATGAGGCTATCTCAGGAGCTGAATTTCACTCTGACATTTCAAGTAGGAGTTTTTTTGTGGGCAGTGCTTTGGAGAATTCTTCTCTTTCCCCCAGTTTGACCCCAGCAAAAATGGACGGGCTTCTCTAGAGCTGGGTGAACCACTCATCTCATGAATGGAACAGACTTTGATTTTTACAAATCCGTTATTTGCGATATTCAACAAACTCTTGATACCAACATTTTTCAGCTGACTGGATGAAAAGTGAAACTTTATAAAACAGGAGTGAACCCTTCCAGCCTGAACAGCATAGATACAGATATTGGCATGAAGACCACCCATTCCTCAAACATCTGTATGAACAAAATCCCATTCATAGAAATATCTACAGAAAAGCATGGGGGTAGGGGACACCAGATAAAAAGCTGTTCAGAATTTGATTGTGAATATTCACAGATAGGGTTGTGTAGTACTCACCCAGGTCTGGTCTTCTCAGCAGACTATAATCATTAAAATGGAAAACTGAAATGCTGTAGTCTACAATTACCAAACTAAATGGAGAAGTCAATCAAATGGGGATGTTTAGACTGCTCATGTAGGTCTAGCAGCACAAGATAAAAAGTTCCTCCAAGTTCATACAACCATTCTTATCAGTTCTCAAAAAAAGTAAATCATTGCTGAGATAGTCAGCAGATTACACGGATTGGTGAATTGATAAAGTTGAAGACAGGACACAGATTCTGAGTAATTTCTGGTAAACTGGGCACAAACAAACATGCATTTTAATATGGCCAAATGCAAAGCCATCTATATAGGAACAAAGAATGTAGGTCACGCATTTGTATAACTGTAGTGCACAGGACCTCGAGTCATGGACCAGGACCTCATTGTGCTAGGCACAGTACAAACACAGAACAAAAACAGTACCTGTCCCAAAGAACTTCCAATCTACATATAAAGCAAGAGATAATAGATGGATACAGACAGACTAATGGGGGAGTACAAGGGAACAATAAGGAAGTGAGGAAACAATGGGGGAGTACAAGGAAACTGTATTGCTCAGTATGACAGATCAGTGCTTCCTCTAGATCGGCGAGATAGTGGACTTTTATCTTGGAAAGAAGTGACTATGAAAAGGATTTGGAGTAATAGTGGATAAACAAATGATCATGCACTCCCAGTGTGATACCATGGCCAAAAGGACTAATGTAACCCTTTGATGTAACAACAAGAGACTATAAAATAGGATGAGAATATAGGCCATATAACCTATACATGGCACCATTACTGGAATACTGTGTCCAGTGCTGGTGTCCACACTTCAAAAAGAATGTGGAAAAACTGGAGTGGACTCAGAGAAAAGCCACAAGAACAACTGAGGACTGGAACGTATTCATTGTAAATCAGGAATGTCGGGCTACAGTAGACTTTAACCCTTCATCTTCTAATGATTGTAGGAGAATGAAGCTTTTTCATTTAAACAGGCAAGTGTGTAGCCATTTCTGTTGTGAAGAGTTTTCAAAATAGAAAATGATTGCTACTACGATTAGTCATGCCATTTTTCCTTTAAAAAAAAAAATCCATTCAGGATCTGGCATTTGCCAAGCTGCTGACTGACTTGTATGATCCACAGGCGATCAGACAAATTTTGAAAACTTGTTTTAAGGTCTGGTAGGCTTTTATAATGGGACATAATGGCTTCTAATGGGGCAAGGATTGGAACTTCCCACCAGGACTCTCTCACACTACCACCAAATTCATACATAACCCCCCTTGAGTTCCTCTCAAATGGACTCATGTCTCCAAAACTCAGAAACCACACAAGGACTCTTGTGGAGTTTATATGTTCCACATGGGCTCTATTGGACTTTCTAAACCCTGCATAGTCGTTGCAGTACCTTAACAATATCTCTGCCCAAAATCCACAAAAACTCTACTACCAAACATGCAAACAGAACTTCACTGACCACACAACTGCACACCCCACCCACCCAAATCCATGTTAATATACTCACTCCTGCAGAGTTTGGAAATGCACAGTTCAAGTTCCCCAAAGTGTAACTCTGCTTCTGACAGACATGAATCTGCCTTCCATCGTGGGTGCAGAGGGTGGGAGAGTCACACATACAGAATAAAAATGTCTTTGGGGACTTTTCCACACTTTCTAGCCTTGGATTTCTTGTCACTTAACTGAGTATTTCTCTAGTTTCCAATGTTTGTTTTTTATAACATCACTTTTCTTTTTTGTTTTATTAATAGATATGAAGATTTTAAAGCCCAAAGGAACCATTATGATAAGCAAGTCTAAGCTCTTGTATAACACAAGACAGAGAATTTTACCATTTGATTCTTACAATAAGCCTGGAACTTCTGATTGAAGTACAGCATATCTTTTAGAAAGACAGCCACATTTGATTTGAAGATTTCAAGTGATGGAGAACTCACCACAACCAGAACTACATTGTTCCAACAGTTAATTGTCCTCATTGTTTAAAACGTGCACTTTATTTCTAATCTGAATTTGACTAGCTTCAGCATCCTGCCATTAGGCCTTGTTCTGCCTTTGTTTGCTAGATTAAAGAGCCTTCTATTAGAAATCTTTTCCTTGTGTAGGTTCTCACAGATCAAGTCACTTAACCATCTCTTTCATGAACTAAATAGATTGCGCTTCTTTAGTCTCACTAAAACAGATTTTCCAGACTTTGAAAATGGTTCAGAAAAAAGCTTCAACGATTCAGTTGTTCAACATTATTTTTAAAGTGTTGATATCAGTAATGCCATATAAAGTGGTAATAACACCTCCCTACTTTATATTCCCATCCAAAGATAATGTTAGCTCTCTGAGCTACCACACTGCACTAGGAACTCACTTTCACTTGGTTATCCACCAGGACTCCTAAGTCTCTTTAAGTCACTGCTTTCCAAAATAAGTCTCCATCATGTAAGTGTTTCCTGAATCTTACCGACATAAATTTATAACCTTAATTACCTTAAACACAATTCTGTCTGGAAATTAAAGTCACTCATTTGTGCAAGGACATGGAAATGCAGCTCTTCTATGGTCTCAAACAGCTACATGGTTCTCAAACAGCAAACTACATACTTTGGATGTGGGATTGGTTTCTGTTTGCTAACAAAAGTGAGACCACAGAATACAGCCACAGTTTAAATATATCACTGGGCTATTCTGGGTGCAGAAAACGCCAACTAGAATTTGTCCATTCCACAAATGGAGAGAAAATTCTGGACACTTACACAGTATGAAATATTTGGAGTCTTTTCGGGAAAGGCTGACAAGTAACCGAAGGTCAACCTGCCAGAGCATTCAGAAAGTTACATTCTGTATTCCTTCATTTCCCCCCCCCCCCCCTCCCCCTTTCCTGTTTCCCTAAGATTTGTGACTCACGTTAAATTCTACAGGGGCAGAGAAGGTCCAAGTTCACTCTACTCGGATAAGACTGAGGGGTTCGGTAGTATTGTGTAGATATTATCAACAATGTTCATTATTATTCCATGGACTTACTATTATTTGCTGAGTATGGTGTGCTCAGTGCTGTACTGTACCAGAGAGAATATGGCCTCTACTCCCTGAAGTTTAACATCTATTTAAAAAAACTCCCAGATATATTCACTGATGCACACTCAAAATGCCAGGTGACTAGACAATGGTTTTACAAATGTGCATTTTAAGGAAGAATTTGAAAGAGGACAGCACAGAAGCCTGCAGCATCAGGATTGGAAGGGGTTCCATTATTTAACTGTTCAGTAGGCGTATGACCAGTTTCCATTTCTGCTAATCAGCAGTGTGAAAGTTTACTCTCTCTTGAAATGTGCATATAAGCAAGTTTCAGGGATTTTTTGCTGTCTTGGTCAAATGTAAGCCCAATGATAAGTGAGATGTCAGATCACTTAATAATATTGCCTTGACATTTAATACAGTATTAGTTTATTTCCTTTTCCTCCCTCTTCTCCTCACCAGAATTAGACAAATAGGCAGACTGAAGCAATAAAGGATATACATACGATCCATTATTTCCACTTCAGCAAATGAACGACAGGTTTGGGATCTTGTATTTCTTTGGGTGATTTCCCAAAGAGATCTTATGTTGAATTTTCTAGGCATGAATTTCTGATTCAGATTTTATTCCAAAATTACAATGATCACTGTACTGCACCTTAAATGTTGGCTATTTGGTTTTCTTCCAAATCTTTAAGATATCTAGTAAGGATAGGGCTGGCCTGTTGGGATCAATGTGGGCCCTATTCCTAGTTCAAAAACACATAAAACAATGTAAGTAAGCTACATATGGCTCTGCATAACAACAGACTGTGTAAAGGATTATTTGCCGTCTCTATCTTGTCATATAGCAATCTCTCAAAATCCTTATTCAGTCCAGTATTCTTCGTGCCTACCCTGCTCCATTATTTGGTTTTGTGCTCTTTATGGGAAAAGATGAAGCACAGAGGCTGTAGCAGTAACACAGTCCTAAGAATAATTTGCAACTGGCAGCACAAAGAGTCAAAGCTCTTTCTACAAGTGTCAGACAGCCCTGCCTCTTGCCCAAGTGACAGAGGGCTGTAAATTTCGATTCTAATGTATAAAGAGATATGTTTACTTCATACACCTGATCTCTTTCTTCCATTGTTCTTCTTCTTTTACAGGAAGTGGATAGCCTGAGAAAGGCCAGATCTCAGATGAGAAAGGTCCCTCCTCTACCTTTGTTGCCCCCACTGGATTTCAACTGGAACAAGAGAATTCTAAAACTTGAATTTTAACCTTCATTTATAGTTCCCAATTTCTTGGGAAGCACTGCTCTGCTCTAATGTAGACAAACAAAGAAATTATTTTTGTCAAAGACTGTATGGAAATAAAAGTTATTTAATGGGTTTCTGCCATGCTTATTACTGTCTTCCTCAGCCAGAATATAAAACTGGTGTGGTTTGCAGGGCCCTTTGTCTGTTTTTCCACACATGGATTTGATTCAAAATTAGTGGAGGATTGAAGTAAACAGAAGGAGGGCAATTAAACACTTGGAATGAAGGAATTCACTCTCATATCTGGTGTAACATTAAAGGTGGAAGTGATAAACCATTTATAGGAAATGTGTAATTAATTCCTTCCAGTACACAGAATTGCCTATTCTTGAAATAAAAAGGAATCTGTATTTTTCCTCCCCTCTCCATTTCACAGCCCCTGCTTAAACTGGGATCAGATCTTCTTTCTGCTTCATTTTTAAAGACCCTGGATGTGTTTTCAAAGGTTTTCTTTGTTTTTCTGATCTGTTTTAGCTCCCCCTCCCCTCCTTTCTCTCCCACAGTGATGTCCAGCCATGCAGCAGCTAGTTTATATGGGTGAATAAAAATCTTGTGAGACAGCAGTTATCAAGCTATTTCAGAAGCAGGACATCTCTGTTACATGGTTTCATGTTATTTTGAAGCAGAAAGTAACATATTTTGTGAGAGTTACAGAGAACTTAAAACTCAAACCATTTTATTTTAGATCTGAATTTCAAATGAATAGTATTTGAATGGACTCAAGATAAGCTCATCCATCCCTACTAAATTTGCTGACCACACAATTATCTGGAAAATCGAGGAGGATCTAAGCAGATTGGTTATGAAAGCAATATAAAGACTGACCAACCAGTGTAGAAAAGTATAGAAATTGTACACTGGCGGGAACAATTTAAATATTTGTACAGAGACAGACTCTGAGTTAACTGTAGGATTCTTTCGTTTGGAAAAGAGAAGTATGTGAAGCAATCAGTGATAGAGAAGGCAATTTGGGGTCTTCTATTCCCCCTTTGTGATACCGTAAGAAAAAGTGGGCATAATTTTAATACTGTAATTAAAAGGGAGAAAAGAAAAAGCTTGTTTTAAAACACACCCACCATATAATTAACCCATTGCTTCTGGATATTGATTCAATCAATTTGAACACATTGACTACAAACAGCACATTTAAACTTATAGCAATTTGCATTCTAGTGATGAAAAGTGATTTTTAATTTCAGTGTTATTAATGAGAATAGAAGAACAAACTTTACTCTCACTTATATTTACAGCCCTGCGCGAATACAAAATTTGGATCTGTATCCATCTGTGATCCGCAAAAATGGTCTGCAGATATCCGCAGATTTGCAGGGTTCTACTTACATTGGTGCTAATTCATGGAAGTCAATGGGAATTACCCAAGTATCCCAGAGGAGAAAATAGTTCAACATAAGCATTATAGTACATTGGGGTGATAATTATAAGGGCTATGAATGCTTCAGGGGAAAAAAGCAGATCCTCAGATCACCTAGGTAAAATGAAATTTCCTGTCCAAATATTCCTTACACCAGCAACACCCTAGCAAGTGTATTGTGTTTATTCAAGATTGGGTGTTTTTCTAAAAGATTTGCTCTAGGAATTATTCTGGAAAAGTTCTATGGCTTGTTATATAGGAGTCCAAGTTCTCTGCCCTATGTAATATATGAGGTAAGACACACTGATCACAATGGTCCCTTCTGGCTTTGCAATCTATGAATCTGTTGGTGGTTTTTGCCTTTACTTGCAGCCTACTGCTGGAGCCAGAAATACTAGATTGGATGGACTATTGGTCCATTTACTAATTAGACTGTACGCAATGCTGTGTTCAGTGCTTAGAGTGCAATGTGGCCCGAATCCTCTAGATCTAGGTACTACCATAATACAAATGATATGTTCCTTTCCCCTCCTCATCCCACTGCATGTCCACGCCCAGACCCAGCTCCTTCCCAGTCTCTCTTTGCAGCTTCATAGTCACACTTAGCTCCTTCCCTTCCAAACTCATCACTTTTGCTCAGCCCTGTTCATCCCTATTTACCTGTGACACTTTCTTGTTCCATTAGAACGTTGTTCATCAAAGGCTGTAATAGCATCACTTCAATCCTCTTGTTCAAAGATAATCCTAACTTCTGTCTGCCTTCCATGGGCTAAATTCAGGGTCAGAGTAAAAATGCTTCTTTTATCCAAGTCCATAAAGACATGAATGGGCTCATTCCTTTCCAAAAACTTTATGACAGGAATCTTCTACAGCCATCACAGCTGCCTGTATTCTGATTATTCACTTCCTTATCACCTTTCCAGGACTAAAACAGGCTTCAGTTCACATATAATTAATCAGAGGTTTTTGGAGCACTAAGGCCAAGAATCTAGCCATGAAAAAATCCTCACTTCTCATCCCTTTATGGAGCTCTTCTGAGCCCACCAGGAAAGTG